>NC_142472.1:30245480-30856480 GCF_049115385.1 Moschus berezovskii
GATCTCCTGGCACCCCAAGGGACTCTCAAGAGTCTTCTCCAACACCACCATTCAAAAGCATCAATTCTGTGCTGCTCAGCTTTCTTTATATTCCAACTCACAACCATACATGACTACAGGAAAAACAATAGCCTTGACTAGATGGACATTTGTTGGCAAAGCAATGTCTCTGTTTTTTAATATGCTGTCTAGGTTGGTCATAACTTTCCTTCCAAGGAGTAAGCGTCTTTTAATTTCATGGCTGCAGTCACCATCTGCAGTGATTTTGGAGCCTCCAAAAAATAAAGTCAGCCACTGTTTCCAGTGTTTCCCCATTTGCAATGAAGTGATGGGACTGGATGCCATGATCTTAGTTTTCTGAATTTTGAGCTTTCAGCCAGCTTTTTCACTCTCCTATTTCCCTTTCATCAAGAGGCTCTTTAGTTCTTCTTCACTTTCTGCCATAAGTGTGGTGTCATCTGCATATCTGAGCTTATTGATATTTCTCTCAGCACTCTTGATTCCAGCTTGTGCTTCATCCAGTCCAGCATTTCTCATGATGTACTCTGCATATAAGTTAAATAAGCAGGGTGACAATATACAACTTTGACGTACTCTTTTTCCTATTTGGTAGCAGTCTGTTGTTCAATGTCCAGTTCTAACTGTTGCTTCCTGACCTGCATACAGATTTCTCAAGAAGCAGGTCAGGTGGCCTCGTATTCCCATCTCTTTCAGAATCTTCCACAGTTTATTGTGGTCTACATAATTAAAGGCTTTGACATAGTCAATAAAGCAGAAAAAGATGTTTTTCTGGAACTTTCTTGCTTTTTCCATGATCCAGGGGATGTTGGCAATTTGATCTCTGGTTCCTCTGCCTTTTCTAAATACAGCTAAAACATCTGGAAGTTCACAGTTCACGTATTACTGAAGCCTGGCTTGGAGAATTTTGAGCATGACTTTACTAGCGTGTGAGATGAGTGCAATTGTGTGGTAGTTTGAGCATTCTTTGGCATTGACTTTCTTTGGGATTGGAATAAAAACTGATCTTTTCTATTCCTGTGGCCACTGTTGAGTTTTCCAAATGTGCTGGCATATTGAGTACAGCACTTTCACAGCATCATCTTTCAGGATTTGAAATAGCTCAACTGGAATTCCATCACCTCCACTAGTTTTGTTCATAGTGATGCTTCCTAAGGCATCACATGACTTCACATTCCAGGATGTCTGGCTCTAGGTGAGTGATTATCTGGGTCATGAAGATCATTTTTGTACAGTTCTTCTGTGTATTCTTGCCACCTCTTCTTAATATCTTCTGCTTCTGTTAGGTCCTTACCATTTCTATCATTTATTGAGCCCATCTTTGCATGAAAATGTTCCCTTGGAATATCTAATTTTCTTGAAGAGATCTCTAGTCTTTTCCATTCTATTATTTTCCTCTATTTCTTTGCGCTGATCACTGAGGAAGGCTTCCTTATCTCTCCTTGCTATTCTTTGGAATAGGTATATCTTTCCTTTTCTCCTTTGCTTTTCACTTCTCTTTTTTTCACAGTTATTTGCAAGGCCTCCTCAGACAGTTATCTTGTTTTTTTGCATTTCTTTTTCTTGGGGATGGTCTTGATCCCTGTCTCCTGTACAATGTCATGAACATCCATCCATAGTTCTTCAGGCACTCTGTCGATCAGATCTAGTTCTTTTAATCTATTTCTCACTTCCACTGTATAGTCATAAGGGATTTGATTTAGGTCATACCTGAATGATCTAGTGGTTTTCTCCACTTTCTTCAATTTAAGTCTGAATTTGGCAATAAGGATGTCATGATGTGAGCCATAGTCAGCTCCCAGTCTTGTTTTTGCTGACTGTATAGAGCTTCTCCATCTTTGGCTGCAAAGAATATAATCAATCTGATTTCAGTGTCGACCATCTGGTGATGTCCATGTGTAGAGTCTTTTCTTGTGTTTTTGGAAGAGGCTGTTTGCTATAACCAGTGTGTTCTCTTGGCAAAACTTGATTAGCCTTTGCCCTGCTTCATTCTGTACTCCAAGGCAAAATTTGCCTGTTACTCCAGTTGTTTCTTGACTTCCTACTTTGCATTCCAGTCCCCTATAATGAAAAGGACATCTTTTAGTGGGGGTTAGTTCTAAAAGTTCTGTAGGACTTGATAGAACTTTTCAACTTCAGCTTCTTCAGTGTTACTGGTCAGGGTATAGACTTGGATTACAGTGATATTGAATGGCTTCCCTTGACAATGAATGAGATCATTTGGTCATTTTTGAGATTGCATTCAAGTTCTGCATGTTGGACTCTTTTGTTGACTATGATGTCTACTTCATTTCTTCTAAGGGGTTCCTGCCCACAGTAGTAGATATAACGGTCATCTGAGTTAAGTTCACCGATTCCAGTCCACTTTAGTTCACTGATTCCTAGAATGTCTATGTTCACTCTTGCCATCTCCTGTTTGACCACTTCCAATTTGCCTTGATTCATGGACCTAACATTCCAGGTTCCTATGCAATATTGCACTTACAGCATCAGACCTTGCTTCTATCACCAGTCACATCCACAGCTGGGTGTTGTTTTTTTCTTTGGCTCAGTCCCTTCATTCTTTCTGGAGTTTTTTCTCCACTGATCTCCAGTAGCATATTGGGCACCTACTGACCTGGGGAGTTCATCTTTCAGTGTCCGATCTTTTTGCCTTTTCATACTGTTCATGGGGTTCTCAAGGCAAGGTTACTGAAGTGGTTTGCCATTCCCTTCTGCAGTGGACCACATTTTGTCAGAACTCTCCAGTATGACCCATCCATCTTGGTTGGCCCTATATGGCATGGCTTAGTTTCATTGAGTTAGACAAGGCTGTGGTCCATGTGATCAGATTGACCAGTTTTGTATGATTGTGATTTCAGTGTGTATAGAATGATATTAAAATCAGTCTTTTCAGTAAGTCTTTCTGATAAGTGAGGCATAGAGAAGGAAAGAAAAATTTAATTCTCTCTTACTATAGAATTTACAGCTAAGTTTTCTGATTAGTGATTAGTGTTTTTACTCATTGGTTATTCTTAAATTGATTCATGTAAAAATTAGATATTTAAATTAATGAGTCTATGTAAAGTTCTACTTTATTCATAATTGCCAAAACATGGAAGCAATTGAGATATTGTTTAATAGAGGAATGGGTAAGTAAACTGGTACATCCTTAGAATGGCGTTTTATTCAGTGCTTAGAGAAATGAGCTATCAAGCCACTAGAAGATATAGAGGAAAGTTAAATGCATATATTTTAAATGAAAGAAGTCAATCCAAGAAACATATATTTGGTATGAAAGTGAAAGTCACTCAGTTGTGTCCAACTCTTTGTAAAGTCATGGACTATATAGTCCATGGGATTCTCCAGTCCAGAATACTGGAATAGGTAGCCTTTCCCTTCTCCTGGGATCTTCCCAACCCAGGGATCAAATCCATATCTCCTGCATTGCAGGCAGATACTTTACCAGCTGAGCCACAAAGGATCATATATGGTATGATTCCAGGTGTATGACATCCTGGAAAAGGTTAAACTATACAGATAGTGAAAGGATCCGTGCTTTCCAGAGATTTAGGGAAAGGCGGGGAAAAACGGGTTAAGCACTATCAAATATTAGGGCAGTGAAACTAGTCAGTAAACTTTAAGGGTTGACACATATCATTATACATTTGTCAAAGCCTGTGGAATGTACACCACCAAGAATGAACCCTGATATTAACCATGGACTCAGTAATAATAATACATTAATGTTGGTTCATCAACTGTAATAAATGTACCATCTTGGTGCTTGAGGCTATTGTGTGTATGGGGGGAGGGCTATCAGGGAATTCTTTATGTCCCAGTCAATTTTGCTGTGAACCAAAAAGTGCTCAAAAAAATAGAGTCACTAAAGAAAAATGATATGAAAAACAGAGAACACTGGTAATAATAACATGGCTAAAAATTTAAAACCTACACTTAGGTGTTTATAAGTGAGATTAGTATTTTTTTTCTTTCTTTCCTTTTTTTTTTTTTTTGGTAGCTTTTCATGTGAATTTAAAGAGCAGTTGCAACAGAGCTATTTTTGAATGATTAAGCTCATCTTGACTCCTAACTAGTTTCTCATTAGTAGGGCAAACACAGACTAAATAACAACTTGTATTTTGAGTTCTTAAGTGGAAAACAAAACAGTGAATAAGCCATGGAATGTTGAAAATCCTTAAGGGAAATCTATCCTTTATATGCGTTAAACATTTATCTCCTAAAATTCAATCATATTGTTTACTCCTACATTTTTAAAAATGCAGTCATCTTTGTAGGAAATCAGCACCAGCAGTTCTACATTTCTTTAGATATCACTTCACGTTTTTTTCATTTATAACTATTAAAACCAACATATTAATATTTGACAAATAAAACAGAAAAGCCCCAACATTTATATTACTGCTTGTAAAATCCCTACTTCTCCTGATCTTGCTTTTATGTATTTTAAGTCTTCACTATCATTTCAGGGCTTCCGTGGTAACTCAGCCAGTAAAGAATCTGCCTGTAATGCAGGAGACCCCAGTGCAACTCCTCGGTCAGCAAGATCCCTTGGAGAAGGGACGGGCTACCCACTCCAGTATTCTTGGGCTTACTTGGTGGCTCAGATGGTAAAGAATCTGCCTGCAATACAGGAGATCTGGGTTTGTTCCCTGGGTTGGGAAGAGCCCCTGGAGGAGGGCATGGCAACCCTCTCCAGTATTCTTGCCTGGAGAATCTTCATGGACAGAGGAGCCTGGTCGGCTACAGTCCATGGGGTTGAAAGTTGGACATGACTGACTAAGCACACACACTATCATTTCACATGCTAAACCATTTTATTACAGTGTGCAAGATGATGTGAGTCCACCCAGTCTAGGGTTCTGTAGAACTAAGGGACAGCTGAAGGGCTCCACCTCCTGGCACAAGACCAGAACTTCAGATTGAAATTTCACATGTGTTTGTTAAAATTAGGTCAAGACTAAAAGGTTAAATAATTTTATGTCCTAAAACATTGACATTTCTCCCTGCTTCTTTTTTTGTCACATAAGCAAATACACAAAGCATATTTCTTAGAGATTAATTATTGAAACCTAGGTAATAACTGCAATCAAAGAAATATGTTTTCACATTTAAATTACTCTGGGTTGCTAAGCTCTTTTGACTCCAAACCCCAGTGATTTAGTCACTAATTAGAATCGTTTTCTTTCTGAGGACTGTAAGCTTAAGTGTGTCTTTATGTAACTATTTTCCCCCCTCTAACTTAAAGCTCATGAAATAGAAGCTGACTTTCCCTAGTTGCAGCTTTTTAATGTACTGCTTGTGAAGAGTTTTCACTGCTTAGCATTAAAATGTCACAGGATCCAAACAGCTTTTACTTTCTCTTAAAGAAAGTATTTTTCTTAGAAATTCCAATAACACAGTAAGCAGTGAACTTAAAAGAATAAAGTTGTGTATTTTTGAATTCCATATACAGCTCTCAATGTTTTTCTAATTTCTTTTAAAAAGTGAAGAAAACATTAAGGATTATTCTTGATCAGTCTAATTCTAGAAATCAGACGGTATGCTGTGGATAAAATGCACCCTTAACTTTCAAACTGCCAACAGTTACAGAATTTTGGCATGTGATTTCCATAAATATTCATTTTAAGCTGGCCAAAAGTTCATTCTGAGTGGTTCCATCTCTATAGATCACAGTTTCCTATCTTTTATTGTCTATTTCAAGCATACTTATTTTTTGGACCATAGGTATAAATAAGCATATGCTTATGTTCATAGCCAGACACCAAGGATGAGTTCCTATAACCTTTTATTTCACTCTTATTTCCCACTCCCTGTTCGTACCTCCTGTTATAGGCAACCACTTAAGTTTCTTTATTGTCTAGTCTTTTATATACCTAGATAAAATATGTAGTGCAGTTTTATGGTACACATATTTTAAATATTTCTAAGAAATGAGATTTATTTTTGCAACATATCCATGTTGCCATGTGTATATTTATTTCTTCTTTTCATTTCCTGCAAAAGCATCATTCACATTTGACATATATTTCTCAGTCCTGAACATAGTAATTGTCTGCAACTCTCTGAGATCACACACACACACACACACACACACACACAGTCCTCTGTGATAGGTGTTCATAATCATATACCTTTAAACATAGGGATGAAATTTTTTTTCCCTGGTCCGTTTTCAAGAGTGGGTTTATTTGTTCCTAGGGTCTGAGTACTATCAAGTTGAATAAGTTTTACTCTTAAGAGTGGCCAGAGCAAACTATACTCCCATGAGTAGTGCCTTAGACCTACTATACTAATCTATAACACTTATTATCCGGATTTTTATTCTTTGCTAAATTAACTGTTGTCTTAAAATATGTATTTTTAATTACTAAGCAGCTTTTCATATGTATGCAGTAATTTGGGGTTCTTCTCCTTAATTTGGCTGCTTATATCTTTGGTTTGCTGCTCTGTTTTTTCCTTTTATTTAAAAATTGAAATGTAGTTGGTATATAATACTGTGTTAGTTTCAAGAGTGCAACATAGTAATTTGACATTTAAATATATTCCAGAATTACCACCATCATAAATCTAGTAACCATCTGTCCCCATACAAAGCTAGTAACAGTGCCATTGACAACATTTCTTATATACAATATGTCCTCATGACTTATTAATGTTATTACTGGAGGTTTGTACCTCTTAATTCATTCACTTATTTTACCACTCCTCCACCTCTCTCCCTTCTGGAAATCACTTGTTATTTTCTATGTATCTATGGTACCAAGGTCCATCTAGTCAAGGCTATGGTTTTTCCCGTGGTCATGTATGGATGTGAGAGTTGGACTGTGAAGAAAGCTGAGCGCGGAAGAGTTGATGCTTTTGAGCTGTGGTGCTGGAGAAGACTCTTGAGAGTCCCTTGTACTGCAAGGAGATCCAACCAGTCCATTCTAGAGATCAATCCTGGATGTTCATTGGAAGGACTGATGCTAAAGCTGAAACTGCAATACTTTGGCCACCTCATGCGACGAGTTAACTCACTGGAAAAGAGTCTGATGCTAGGAGGGATTGGGGGTAGGAGGAGACGGGGACGGCAGAGAATGAGATGGCTGGATGGCATCACCAACTCGATGGACATGAGTTTGAGTGAACTCCGGGAGTGATGGACAGGGAGGCCTGGCGTGCTGTGATTCATGGGGTCGCAAAGAGTCGGACACGACTAAGCGACTGAACTGAACTGAATTGATAAGTCTATTTTCCTTTTGTTATGCTTGTTAATTTGCTTTATTTTTTGGATTCCATGTTTAAGTAAGATCATACAGTGTTTAGTTTTATCTGACTTATTTCAGTTAACATAATACACTCTAAATCCATCCACATTATCACAAATGGCAAAATTTCATTTTTTTAATGAGTCATATTCCATTGTGTGTAATGTATATATATATATATCATATCATATCTTCTTTATCCATTCATCTACCTATGAAGGCCTAGGTTACTTCCATATCTTGTCTATTGCAAATGATGCTGCAATTAACATAGGTTTGCACATATCTTACAAAATTACTGTTTTTGTTATTTTCAGGTAGATATCCTGAAACTACTGAATCATATAGCAGTTTTATTACTAATTTTTGAGGAATATCCATACTTTTTCCACAGTATGGGAAGTACTGTTTACCACTTTACAATCCTACTAAAACTTCATGAAGGTTCCCTTTTTGCCACCTCCTTGGCAATAATTGTTATCGCTTATCTTTTTAGTGATAGCCCTTCTTAAAGGTGTGAGGTGGTATCTCCTGGTTTTGATTTGCATTTCCCTAATGACTCTTGAGAGCCCCTTGGACTGCAAGAAGATCCAACCAGTCCATTCTAAAGGAGATCAGTCCTGAGTGTTCACTGGAAGGACTGATGCTAAAGCTGAAACTCCAATACTTTGGCCACCTCATGTGAAGAGTTGACTCACTGGAAAAGAGTCTGATGCTGGGAGGGATTGGGGGCAGGAGGAGAAGGGGACGACAGAGAATGAGATGGCTGGATGGCATCACCGACTCGATGGACATGAGTTTGAGTGAACTCCGGGAGTTGGTGATGGACAGGGAGGCCTGGCGTGCTGTGATTCATGGGGTCACAAAGAGTCGGTCACGATTGAGCGACTGAGCTGAACTGAACTGAATGATTAGTGATGTTGAGCATCTTTTCACATGTCTATTGGCCTATGTTTGCTTTCTTTGGAAAAATATCTAGTGTATTCAAGTCCTCTGCCCATTTTTTAATCAGATCATTTCCTTTTTTGATATTGAATTATACACATTTTAATATTTTTATGTTAATCCCTTATCAGATATGCCATTTGCAAGTGTCTTTTCTCCTTCAGTAAGCTGTCTTTTGCTTTTGTTGATAATTTACCTCAATGTACAAAGGCTTCATTGTTTGACATAGCCCCATTTTTTAATTTTTGTTTCTGTTTCCCTTGCCTGAGGAGACAGATCCAAAAAAATGTTGCTAAGACAAATTGCAAAGAGCGTACTGCCCTGTTTCCTTCAGGAAGCTTTATGGTTTCAGGTCTACATTTAAGTCTTTAATCTATTTTGATTTATTTTTGTATATGGTGTAAGAAAGTGGTCCAGTTGCCCATTCTTTTGCATGTAGCTGTCCAGTATTCTCAACATCCTTTATTGAAAAGGCTATCTTTTCCCCATTGTATATTCTTGCCTCCTACTCATAAATTATTATAATTTACAACATGGTGTGGGCTTATTTCTGAGCTCTCTATTCTGTTCCATTAATCTATATGCCTGTTTTAATGCCAATAGCTTACTGTTTGGTTATTATGGCTTTGTAGTATAGATTCATATCAGGGATCATTATACCACCATGTCTGTGTTGCAATTAAAATGATTATTTGAGTGTATACATATGTGAAATAAAATCTCCATCTTTACCTATCTAATATGGATTTGGGTAGAAGCATTTGATAAATATGAAACTGGAGAGCATATTTGTACCTGAAAATCCCAAAAGGAGATTATAGATAATATGGGGGAAAGTAATATTTTTGATATATAAGAATATGGGTGCATGCTAAGTTGCTTCAGTTATGTCTGACTCTTTGCGACCTTATGGTCTGTAGCCCTCCAGGCTCCTCTGTTTATACTGGAGTGGCAAGAATGCTGGAGTGGCTTGCTGTGGCCTACTCCAGTGGAACCTTCCTGACCCAGGGATTGAACCCATGTTTCTTATATCTCCCACAATGGCAGGTGAAATCTTTACCACTAGCGTCACCTGGGAAGCCCCCATAGGTACATAAGAAGTGCATTTGTTAGATCGATTTATTAATCTCCCCTTTAAGATTTTTGTAGATCTCAAGGCTACTGGGAAAGCTAATAGCTTTTGATCTGGGTCTTGCCACTCCAGTATAAAATGAGAGCTAGCTACGGTTTCAGCCTATAGAAAAACTTTTACATGGAGCTACTTAAAATACTGTGGCAAGATGATTTTTATTTAGTCATTCATATTTTAGTCATCCTTTCAACATATTTCTAAATTAGAAACTGTAAGATTCCAGGTGTTTATCTAGATATCAGTGATACAGAATTTTATCAATGCATGCAATTTTTACAAATCATGGGAGAAATGGAAAAAATTCATGAATTATTATATACTCTACTTTAATAAATACTATGAAGAAATACAGGGGGTTGAGGAATATTGGGTTGAGAATGGGATTGCCTCAATGGAAGCTGATTTAAAAGCAAGAACTGAAGACCATGAGTATATTTTGGGGGGAATATATATATTTTGGGGAAAATCATTCCAGGCAGAAGGAAGAGCACAAGGACACTCAGAAGAACATATTCAGCCCATTAGAGGCACATCAAGAAGCCAACATGGTCGGAATGGAGAAGTAGAGAGTGCAAGGAGAGGAGGACAGAAATGTAGCGTGGAAAATTTAATAGTGTCTGCACATTATGCTAAGGGTTTTGGCTTTTACCTGAAAACCAGAACTCACATTTGACCAGTCCTACTTCATTTGTTTGGCCACCTCATGCGACAAGTTGACTCACTGGAAAAGACTGTGATGCTGGGAAAGGTTGGGGGCGGGAGGAGAAGGGGACGACGGAGAATGAGATGGCTGGATGGCATCACCGACTCTGTGGACATGAGTTTGAGTGTACTCCGGGAGTTGGTGATGGACAGGGAGGCCTGGCGTGCTGTGATTCATGGGGTCGCGGAGAGTCGGACACGACTGAGCGACTGAACTGAACTGAACTGAACTGAACTTCATTTGTTTTAATCCTGGAGCAGGCCAGCACAGATCCTGCACAGGAAAAAAAAAAAAATCTGAAAACTCTATATATGTCCCTGCATTTTTTTCTCTTGTGATGTTTCTCTATACACACTGTTGACATTTTGAAAAGAGTCTCCATACTAAAGTAATTCCCTGGTGGCTCAGAAGGTGAAGAATCTGCCCGCAATGCAGGAGACTTGGGTTTGATCCCTGGGTTGGGAAGATTCCCCTGGAAAAGGGAATGGTTTCCCACCACAGTATTCTTTCCTGGAGAATCCAATGAACAGGAGAGCCTGGCCAGCTACAGTACATAGTGTTGCAAAGGGTTGGGCATAACTGAGCAACTAACATACACTAATTTAATACAATTAGATCTTTCTCACTACCAAGTAGGATGAAGAAAAGGTGAAAATTACAGATCACTTTTCTTTTTCTTCCCTTCTCTTTTTCCCTTTCCTTCCCTCTCTCTTTTTTCCTTCCCTCCATTCTTTCCCTTCATTCTTTCCTCCTCCTTCCCTTTTTAAACAAAGCAATTCATATTTCTGTTGCAAAACAAATAAGAGGATGATTCTTTCTGACTCTGGAAAATGTTCACTGATAAAGCTGTGTGCTTCACTTGTAACAACAGTCTTAATTGCTAAAATCCTCAACTATTAAAAAGGCTACCTGTTAAATATTTTCAAAATTATTTATTTATTTTCAGTTCTGACCGCACTGGTTGTTTGTGGCTACATGTAGTCTTTCGTTGTTACGGTGATTGGGGACTACTAATCGCGGTAAACTGTCTTTTCATTGTGGTGGTTTTTCTTGTTGCATAGCAGGAGCTCTAAGGCATGCAGGGCCACTAGTTGTGGTGCACAAGCCTAGCTGCCCCGGGCACGTGGAATCTTCCTGGACCAGGGATAGAACCCATGTCCTTGCATTGGCAGACAAATCTTTAACCAGTGAACTACCAGGGGAGTCCCTACCTGTTAATTATTGACAGTTAACACCTGTGGAAATCAGTGCCAGCTTTGCTGCAGATTCTGTTCAGAACTTGATAGGAGAAAGGATGGTGGTCAGAGTACAACTGTCCAATAACTCAGAATTGATGAGGGAGATTTAAACATTTCCTGAGATCAAAGATTTTTTCTTACTAATACAACAGTTGCAGTCACATCGAAAGGTTGAAGTATCACCTGGTCCAACTGTTGGATCCAAAAGTGTTGTCCTCCCATACAGACATTTTTCTTTTTTAAGCCTATAGAAAAATGGCCAGCAAATAAAGAATTATCTAGCCTTAATTACTTGATCCTCCCCTGACTCAAACTTAGATCTTATCACTTCAAGTTGAAACCAAGCAAAAACACAACCACCAAAGTCAGAGGAAACAAGTTTTGACAAAAGAATGTCTTTAACTTTGACACCTATTGCTGGTCAGAAAAGTAGCTCTGGAATGAGTAGGTTTAGATATGGTGGCCATAGAAGAGAAAATGACATCTGCAATATCCTAAGAGAATACATTTCTTTTATCCTATCCATAAAGAAGTAAAAGAATGAAGGCAAGAAAGAGAAAATGTGCCCTGATTGGTTGAGTGTTCTCATAAAGTGTGTATTATTTGGAAGAAATTAACAGAGTTGACAGGTGCCAATAAGGCAAACCTGAATACTGTACCCACCTGAGTATTTTAGTTCCATACCTGAATCTGGCTAACCTGTGTTTAGGGGCTGAAAATTTCTTTCCTTGCTGAATTGATGTGAGCATAATTGAATATTTGGGAATTTTTTTTTTTTATGTAAGTTATTTTCCTGCAGTGTGAATTTAAATTTAATTTAATGAGTTATCTAATCCAAATAATTTGCATTTTCATTCTCAACCTTGTTCATTCAATGAAATGTTTTTCCCCAAGTCAAAAGCATTTACGACATTATTAAGCATGAATATGCATGCATTCTCCGTCGCTTCAGTCCTGTCTGGCTCTTTGAGACCCCATGGACTATAGCCTGCCAGGCTCCCCTGTCCACGGGATTTTCAGTCAAGAATACTGTTGTGGGTTGCAATGCCCTCCTCCAGAGGACTTTCTTGACCCAAGGATAGAAACCATGTCTCCTGCATATCCTGCATTTCCAGATTCTTTACCACTGAGACACCAGGGAAGCTAAAGTATAAATAAACTGAGTTATAAAAAGGGATCTGAAAAAACAAGTTTCTTTTCCTTTAATGACCACAGTAAATTGCTTCATTGACCATATGCCCCCTTTGCATTCTTTGTTAAACAGAACAAAGTCAAATTTGTGTTCAACTAAAGATAAAGCAAAGCAAAGCAAAATTATAGCAACTTTTTCTGTATTAATCTCAGTTCAGATTAGACTTGCTTCTATTTCTTTTCCTATTTTATAGAACTGTTATTTCAATTTGTGAAATAATATATAATAAAACCCTTCCCCTCTTCTCTTTTTTTTTGAATACTGGGAGGATTACTTGATGAGGAGATAAAGATCTCTTACATCATGTTGAATTACCAATAACAAATGTTTTAGGTCAACTTCAAGAAGGATTTTTAAAGTTATTTTAGGAGATTTTTTTTTTTATATATATGTAAGATGAAAACTCCTAAGAAAAGGCTTTATTGACTATGTCTACAAATTCTCTGCTAAGGTAACTGCTTAATTGAAGTCCATTTTAAAAGTGATTTATGGTCCAAATCTAATCTCCTTTATCTGATTAATTAGCACAGTTCTTAATTTGTACACTAATTAAAAACAGTTTATATTTAGAGCAATAAAAAGATGAATACAAATGAAAGTCTTTTTCTCTCAGACTTATGAAAGGATTTAATATTAGCAAGAATATGCAAAAAGTTAGTAATTTCTTTGCTATTATATATATACACAGTGCAGCAAACATTTCCATTGTTTTCTTTGTCATGTTCCCACTGACTGCCTTGTAAGATAAGCTGATTTATCCTATTTCTGTCTCCTAATCCTTCCAATCTAATTTTGGAAATGTCAATATTTGAGTTAATTTCCAAAAGGGTGTATAAAGCCATTTCAAATTTTCCTCTAAAACAAAACTTTTTCAAGGAGATGAGGCAATATCCCCAGTTGAAGACCAGAATTTGTTTCTAAGTCTTCTTAAAATCTTGAAAATGTGGGTATTTCTTATATCTTAATATTAGTCATTATCATGGAAGAAAATGTGTATCTCATCAACACAAATAATTGAATAGATTGTAATTGGTAAATTAATGAACATATTTTTAGGCTGATTTACAAAATAAGTACTCTCTGACTCTCTTGTGTATTTTACAAATAGATGCCTGAGTTACTTTTTTTTTTTTAAGGTTTTCTTTTAAAATATAAGTAAGCGTTAGTCACTCAGTCATGTCTGAGTCTTTATGACCGTAGGGATAATAGCCCACCAGGCTCCTCTGTCCATGTGATTCTCCAGGCATGAATACTAGAGTGGGTAGCCATTCCCTTCTGATTCTATGTAAAAATGCCTGTAAGCTAAGAGGTTTGGACAGTTCATATGAAGATGTCATGTCTTTCTTGTAGTCAAAGAAAATGCATTAGCCTTTCTGAGGTTACAAATTTCTCTTTAATTGTTCTCCTTGTATACACTGTATCACAAGAAAATTTACCCTTTACTTCCTCCTTCAAAAATGTTTCTCTCTTTTTTTCTTTTTTAATCCTGCCCTTCCACACCTAAGAACTTGCTCTTAATGCATTAACAGATAGGTTGGATAACTATGAAAATAGTTAAAGTTTACTGAGCACACATGGTATCTAAGCATTGTGATACACAATCTCTATAACTCCTAATTACTCATATTTTGTTGGCAAGAAAACAGAAGGACAGAGAGATTAAATAACTTTCAAAAGATCACAGGGATCTGATTCAAGTCTACAGGCTAAATACCCAATTTTATCATCTTTCTTTGATTTCTCTTCTCCTTAGATAACTCTGTCACTTTTGTCATTCACTTAGACTCTTCTACATGATGTAGAGAAAGGATGAGCAGCACAGGATCTGTCCCTGAGAGAGATACTCCTGTGAGCTTGAGTCCCCTCTCCAGCTCTTTTCCACTGCTGTAATCCTATTCTCTATTTATCTTGAAAATAAGAAAATTTAATGAAATTCAGTTTTATAAAGATTCATATAAAAGGAACAATTCTGGATAGATAGGTAGGTAGATAGATAGAATGAACTCAGGTCTAAATAAATAGTACACAATTAGAAATTATGGCACATATAGTAAATTATGTTTTGAATCAGACCAGTATATTTATCAAGAGGTGTATACCAAAGAGGGAAAATGAATATGACTCTACCTAGAGAAGTAAAAGAGCTTCCCTGGTGGCTCAGACAATAAAGCATCTGCCTGTGATGTAGGAGATGTGGGATCAATCTCTGGGTCGGGAAGATCCCCTGGAGCAGGAAATGGGAACACACTCCAGTATTCTTACCTGGAGAATTCCATAGACAAAGGAACCTCGTGAGCTACAGTCCATGGTGTCGCAAAGACTTGGACATGACCAAGTGACTAACACACACAGAGAAGTATAAAGGTGAAGGTATATTGATCAAAATCACTAAAACATTCAGTGGTATAACAAGACTATTTCATGTGGGTGGGATACACAAAAACAGAAGATATTGCTCCAGCCTTTCGAAATGCACTTCACCTACATATGATTGCTATGTCAATGATTTGATTTAACAACAATTCAGAAAGAAAAAAAAACTGCTTTCTAATATTTGCTGCATTTCTCTATATTTAAAATGTTCTATTATCATTATCCCCATTCAGCTCCAGAGACTTATAAATATTATGTGCAAATGTGATACAATGTCTTAGACTTGTTTTAGGGGAATATCACATGTTATTAATAGCATGTAGTAGCTGACAGCATATATTATACACTAGAGATTAGATTTGATTTATGGAGCTCAAGAACTCCAAAGAAACTGTGTGGATTTACACCATTTGAGTATTGAGCCATGTTTATAAGTTTATATGATACTTCAAGGAGATATTTTTCTCATATGAAACATCCATGAAATTTTTAAGAAAAGTTCTAGCATTCTCAGCTTATGAGTAACACTCCTTTGGGTTATTGTAAAAGTTAGTTATGAGTATCATAATTAAGAAAACAATGAAATAATTTTATTAAAATTAAATTTATCTCTGATACTGTACAAATTGACAAATTTCTAACTATGCTTTTATATAATAATGCCTTTTCATATGTTAATTTATGGATTATTAAATTTAATTCAAAATGAATACCATTTTCTAAAACCATAATTGTGTTATTAGCTAGTACTCACGTTTTCCTTCTGCTTTGAGATCTGTAAGATTTGTTTATAAAAAAAGAGTCATAGAATGTCAGAATTTGGTGAAACCTTAATGATCATTCAAACAAATGTATACATTTTTCAATTATGAAACACAGTGTTATGAAAAATGCACAAATTTATATAGCAAGTTACCAATAGAGCCAAATATACAGCACTGCTCTTAGCTCCCAAGCTAAGGTCATTTTTATTATCTATACCATATTAGCAAATCACCTGCTCATCTGAAGCTGTTGATGAGGATCCAGTCTCATTAATATAGAATATTATCTATTAGAAGGAATTTTATAAAACAATTGTATTTTTAATGTAATTCCAGTATAAGGGGGAAAATGCCCATGTTAAATATCTTTTAAAGAAATCCACAGAAAGCTCAGGTGTATCTGGGTTTGTTTGCAATGATCCTACTTTGTTCCTATGATCCCAGCCTAAATATTAGGGGTTCTTACTTTCTTAATCAAGTAGGATTCAAAACCAGGAGCTGAGTGTTGGGTAGAGTTGTGATAAAAATGAAACAATAAAGTAATATTTATATATAATAAAAAAGTGAGCTTCTTAAGGGCACAGAATAAGATCACCAGGCTATGTTGGATAGTCATTTGAGTTATGTTATCATTTATTTAAAACTAAAGCAGTGAAATTGATTGCATGACTTTTTAAGAAGATAGTTGACTTCACCTGTGACTGGGGTTCACCAGTTAAATATGATGGTAAAGAAAGAGGCTAGTCAACTGATAAAGTTTGCAAAAGTTTGACTATTATAAACAAGTCATGGAAATGAATCTGGGAAGGAAAGAAAATGCAGAGGTCAGTGCAATGGATACTTAAGAATAAGTGTAGATGACTATTTCTATAGAGAATGGGAAAGATTGGAGATGATGGTCTAGGATATTCATAAAGAGTTAAGTTCCTGTGATAACAAAAATGTGACTGAAGGAGTTAGTGTATGTGAGCCACGAGTTTAAATGAAGAGCACAGATGCCACTGAAGAAGTGACTGAGAGATCTATACATGGTAGCTGACCAGAGAGGGAGTTTGGGTGGGCATGTGAGCCACAGAGAACAGCCAATCCATAGCACCAAGCCATCCTTCTGGCCGAGAGACTTAACACAGTGAAAATACCTCCCCCTTTCTCTTGATAATGCTAAATCCAGGTGATTTCCTCAGGAACAGCTGTTAATAAAGACCAGGAAGTAGACAAAACATTCAGAGATTGGTAGAGCAGAGTTCGAGCTAAGAGATGTGAGCTTCTTGGTGGCAGAGAGAAATAGAGAAGTTGGTAAGAGTAACAGGATTCTATTACTATGATAGAGTAATTCTGCAACTACACAAAACTCCAACAAATAGGATTTTCTCCACATGGAACACTGTATTTAGGCAGACTTTAGCTATATCACAATGTCAATCACTAAACATCATAAATTTATTGATAGGATGGGGTCCTGGGCTCTTGAAACTATTCAATTCCTTTTTAGTTTGTTTTACAGCTAAAATGCAGATTAAAATAAGTAAAATGACAGGGGGAGAGCAGGGATATACACATAGGCAAAAAACAATAAAATAAAATAGCTAATTATCTTACTGAGGGAGATCAGGAAAAATGCAGAAAATAAGGAGGTTAGGAGGATTAGAAAGGAAAGGAAGAAGGGAAAGGAGAGAGGAAAGAAGGGAAAAGAAAAGAAAGTACTAAAATAATATACATGTCTAATGCAAATTGGTGTGCTAGTAGAAAGAAGGATTCTAACCTGTCCAGTCCCTAGAGGTAGTACTGTACTATGTAGCTTTATATTACAACACTTTGGCTCTTCCTAACAATCTTAGGACATTCAAGGTGGTATATTGTTGTTGTTGTTCAGTTGCCCAGTCGTGTCTGACTCTTTGCGACTCAAAGGACAGCAGCACACCAGGCCTCCCTGTCCCTCACCATCTCCTAGAGTATGCCCAAGTTAAGTTCATTGCATCAGTGATGCTGTCCAGCTATCTCATCCTCTGACGCCCACTTCTTCTCCTGCCCTCAATCTTTCCCAGCATCAGGGACTTTTCCAATGAGTCGTCTGTTCACATCAGATGACCAAAATACTGGAGCTTCAGTTTCAGCATCAGTCCTTACATGAATATTCAGGGTTGATTTCCCTTAAAATTGACAGCAAGGTTTGAGCTCCTTGCTGTCCTTGCTTTCAGGAGTCTTCTCCAGCACTGCAGTTCGAAGGCATCAATTTTTTGGCGTTCTGCCTTGTTTATGGTACAGCTCTCACAATCATATGTGACAACTGGGAAGACCATAGCTTTGACTATACAGACCTTCGTAGGCGGAGTAATGTCTCTGCTTTCAACACACTGTCTAGGTTTGACATTGCTTTCCTGCCAAGAAGCAATTGTCTTCAGATTTCATGACTGTAATCACCATCTGCCATGATTTTGGAGCCCAAGAAGAGGAAATCTATCATTGCTTCCAGCTTTTACCCTTCTATTTGCCATGCAGTGATGGGGCCAGATGCCATGATCTTAATTTTGTTTTGTTCTTTAATATTTAGTCTTAAGCTGGCTCTTTCACTCTCCTCCACGACCCTCATCATGAGGCTCTTTATTTCCTCTTTGCTTTCTGCCATTAGAGTGATACCATCCACATATCTGAGGTTGTTGGTGTATCTTCCACCTATCTTGATTCCAGCTTGTAAGTCATCCAGCCCAGCATGTCTCATAATGTGCTCAATGTGTAGGTTAAACAAACAAGGGTGACGGCAGACAGCCTGTTGTACTTTCTCAGTTTTGAACCAATCATTTTTTTCCATACAGAGTTCTAACTGTTGATTCTTGACTCACATACAGGTTTCTCAGGAGACCGGTAAGATGGCCTGGTATTCCCATCTGTCTAAGAGCTTTCCACAGTTTGTCATGATCCACACTGTCAAAGACTTTAACATAGTCAATGAAACAGAGATAGATGTTTTCTCTGAAATTCCCTTGATTTCTCTTTAATCCAGGAAATGTTGGCAATTTTGATCTCCAGTTCCTCTTCCTTTTCCAAACCCTTCTTGGACATCTGGAATTTTTTGATTGGCATAATGCTGATGCCTAACATGCAAGATTTTAAGCATGACCATACTAGCAAGGGATATGAGTGCAATTATCTGATAGTTAGCACATTCTTTGGTACAACCCAAAGAAGTGGGTTTGTACTAAACAAAAATTTGGGAACGGGGATGAGGATTGACCTTTTCCAGTCCTGTGGCCACTTCTGGGTCTTCCAGATTTGCTGACATAATGAATGCAAAGCCTTGGTGGCATCATCATTCAGGGATTTGAATAGTTCTGCTGGAATTTCATTGCATCCACTAGCTTTATTAACAACAGTGCTTCTTAAGGTTCACTTGACTTCACACTCCAGAATATCTAACTCTGGGTGACTAACCACACCATCATAGTAATCCAGTTCATTAAGATCTTTTTTTATACAGTTCTTCCATGTATTCTTTCCATCTCTTCTGGATCTCTTTAGCATCTACTAGGTATCTACCATTTTTATCCTTTATTGTGCCCATCTTTGGGCTGAATCCTCCCTTGATGTTTCCAATTTTCCTGAAGAGCTCTCTAGTCTTTCCCCTTTTGTTGTTTTCTTCTGTTATTAAGCATTGCTCATTAAAGAAGGCCTTCTTTTCTCTCCTAGATATTTTTTGAAACTCTGTTTAACTGGATGTACCTTTCCTCTCTCCCTTGCTTTTCACATTTCTTCATTTTTCCACTATTTGTAAAGCCTCCTCAGATAATCACTTTGCCTTCTTGCTTTTCTTTTTCTTTGGGATGGCTTTGTTTGATGCCTCCTGTACAATATTATGGACCTTAGTCCATAGTTCTTCAGGCACACTGTTAACTAGATCTGGTGCCTTGAATCTATTTGTTACCTCTACTGTGAATGCATATGGGATTTAAGTCATACCTGGCTGGTCTAATGTTTTTTCCCAGTTTTCTTTAGTTTAACCCTGAATTTTGCTACGGGAAGCTGATGATCTGAGCCACAGTCAGCTCCAGGTCTTGTTTTTGCTGATTGTATAGAGCTTCTCCATCTTCAGCTACAAAGAAAGTAATCAATTTGATTTTAGTATTGACCATTTGGTGAAGTTCATGTGTAAAACTGTCTCTTGTGTTGTGGAAAAAGGGTATTTTCTATGAATAGCGCATTCTCTTGGCAGAATTCAGATAACTTTTGCCCTGATTCCATTAGTTCTCCAACTTACCTGTTACTCCAGGTATATCTTGACTTCCTACTTTTCCATTGCAGTCCCCCATGATGAACGCTGCTGCTGTTTAGTCACTTCAGTCGTGTCAGACTCTGTGTGAACCTGTGGACTATAGCCCACCAGTCTCCTCTGTCCATGGAATTCTCCAGGCAAGAGTACTGGAGTGGCTTGCCATGCCCTCCTCCAGGGGATCTTCCCAACCCGGGGATGGAACCTTGGTCTTCTGCACTGCAGGCAGATACTTTACCACTGAGCTACCAGGGAAGCCCAATGATGAATAAAATATCATTGTTATGTGTTAGTTCTAGAAGGTCTTCTAGGTTTTCATAGGACTGATCAGCTTCCTTGGCATCAGCAGTAGGGGCATAGACTTGGATTACTGTCATGTTGAATAGCTTGCCTTGGAAATGAACTGAGACCATTCTGGCATTTTTGGGTTTGCACCCAACTACTGTATTTTGGACTCTCTTGTTGATTATGAGGGCTACTCCATTTCTTCTATGGGATTCTTGTCCACAGTAGTAGATATAATGGTCATCTGAATTAAATTCATCTGTTCCCATACAATTTAGTTCACTGATTCCTAGAATGTTGATCTTTATTCTGACCATCTCCTGCTTGGTCACATCCAGTTTTCCTTGATTCATGAACTTAACATTCCAGATTCCTATCCAATACTGTTCTTTGCAGCATCAGATTTTACTTTCATCACCAGACACATCCACAACAGACAGCTGTTTTCACTTTGGCTCAGCCTCTTCATTCCTTCTGGAGCTATTTCTTCACTCTTCTCCAGTAGCACACTGGGCACCTACTAACCTGGGGAGTTAATCTTTCAGTGTCATATCTTTTTTGCCTTTTCATACTGTTCATGGGGTTCTCAAGGCAAGAGTACTGAATTGGCTTGCCTTTCCCTTCTCAAGGTGCTATATTTACATAAAATTTTAGAAGTTCAAATTACCAGGACCTGTCTTATACAGGTGCAGAATATATGTATGTGATTTTTAAATTCATTAAGTTGATGAAAAATACTTACACTTGGATACTAACTCTGAGTGTTTGATTTAACTGGTTATGTGTACCACCAGGGCAACACATGGTTTGAAGTGATTCTAACTGAGAAACTGCAGTCAGCCTCTTCCCCCCAACCCCCACCTTTGGAATAGAAGTTTGAGCTGTTGCTATTTGAATATACCAATAAAATTTACCACTAAGTGTAGCTAGATTATGTCTCATTAGTTAGCTGGGAGTGTCCTAAAAAACTAACACAGATTGGGTAACTTAATGTAATGCTTAACTTTGCTTATTCTTTATATCTTCTGGCTCTTTGTTAGACATTTATTGTATCTTCTTGGTCTGGGATTACATTCTTTTCCTAAAATCTTGGATCATCTTTACTATCATTACCCTGCATGTTTTTTCAGGTATTTCGCCTAACTCCCCTTCAGTTAAGTATTCCAGTGTTTCATCTTGTTTGTCTGGAACATATTCCTTTGCTGTCTCATTTTGTCTGCCTGTGTTTATGGTTCCATAGGCTGCAGAACTGTAGTTCCTCTTGATTCTGGTGTCTGCCCTCTGGTGGGTGAGGCTGGTCTAAAAGGTTTCTGCAGGCTTTCTAGTGAGAGGGATTGGTGTCTGCCCACTTTCTGGTGGACAGAGACATGTCAAGATGTGTGTTTACAGGTGTACGGGGTCTCAGGAAAACTATAGGGAGCCTGTCTGCTGATGGGTGGGGCTGTCTTTCTACCTCTGTTGATTGTGTACCCAGAGGCATTCCTGCTCTGGAGCCTTCCTCTTTGTCTTTGGAAGTAAAATATCTTTTTGGTAGATTCTAGTCTCACCTTGCTTATGTAACTTATATGCAGAGTACATCATGAGGAACGCTGGGCTGGAAGAAGCACAGGCTGGAATCTAGATTGCTGGGAGAAATATCAATAACCTCAGATATGCAGATGACACTACCCTTATGGCAGAAAGTGAAGAGGAACTCAAAAGCCTCTTGATGAAAGTGAAAGAGGAGAGTGAAAAGGTTGGCTTGAAGCTCAACAATCAGAAAACAAAGATCATGGCATCTGGTCCCATCACTTCATGGGAAATAGATGGAAAAACAGTGGAAACCGTGTCAGACTTTATTTTTTTGGGCTCCAAAATCACTGCAGATGCTGATTGCAGCCATGAAATTTAAAGACGCTTACTCCTTGGAAGGAAAGTTATGATCAACCTTGATAGTATATTAAAAAGCAGAGACATTACTGTGCCAACCAAGGTCCGTCTAGTCAAGGCAATGGTTTTTCCCGTGGTCATGTATGGATGTGAGAGTTGGACTGTGAAGAAAGCTGATCGCCCAAGAATTGATACTTGAACTGTGGTGTTGGAGAAGACTCTTGAGAGTCCCTTGGACTGCAAGGAGATCCAACCAGTCCATTCTAAAAGAGATCAATCCTGGGTGTTCATTGGAAGGACTGATGCTAAAACTGAAACTGCAATACTTTGGCCACCTCATGCGACGAGTTGACTCACTGGAAAAGACTCTGATGCTAGGAAAAGTGGGGGCAGGAGGAGAAGGGGACGACGGAGAATGAGATGGCTGGATGGCATCACCGACTCTGTGGACATGAGTTTGAGTGAACTCTGGGAGTTGGTGATGAACAGGGAGGCCTGGAGTGCTGTGATTCATGGGGTCGTGGAGAGTCGGACACGACTGAGCGACTGAAGTGAACTGAACTGGAGTCTTTCCTTTGGCGAAGGCAATGGCACCCCACTCCAGTACTCTTGCCTGGAAAATCCCATGGATGGATGAGCCAGGTAAGCTGCAGTCCATGGGGTCGCTAAGAGTCGGACACAACTGAGTGACTTTCACTTTTCGCTTTCATGCATGGAGACGGAAATGGTAACCCACTCCAGTGTTCTTGCCTGGAGAATCCCAGGGACGGCAAAGCCTGGTGGGCTTCCGTCTATAGGGTCGCACAGAGTCAGACACGACTGAAGCCACTCAGCAGCAGCAGTCTTTCCTTGTTTTGGTTGTTCAGCAGTTAGTTGTGATTTTAGTGTTTTTATGAGAAGAGGTGAGCTCTTCCCATCCTGTCTCTGCCTTCAGAGGGGGTAATTTAAATGACAGTTTATTTTCTCACATTTCTAGAGACTGTAAGTCCAAGATGAAGGTGTCAGCAAGTTTGGTCTCTCCTGAGGCCTCCCTTGGTCTCCTTGGCTTGTATGATAGCTACCTTGTGCAGTGTTCTCACATGGTCTTTTCTCTGTGTGCACTCCCAGGGTCTCTTCCTTTAATAAGCACACCAGTCCTATTGGATTAGGGCCTCACCCTCATGACTTAATTTATCGTTAAGAAAGTGAAAGTGAAGTCGCTCAATCGTGTCCGACTCTTTGAGACCTCATGGACTGTAGCCTACCAACCTCCTCCTTCCATCCA
Source organism: Moschus berezovskii (assembly GCF_049115385.1). NCBI lineage: Eukaryota > Metazoa > Chordata > Mammalia > Artiodactyla > Moschidae > Moschus > Moschus berezovskii. Next base: position 30,268,778 of record NC_142472.1, read on the forward strand.
TGGGATTTTCCAGGCAAGAGTACGGGAGTGGGCTGCCATTTCCTTCTCCAAGGGGAACTTCCTGACCCAGGGATCAAACCCAGGTCTCCCTCATTGTAGGCAAATGCTTTTACTGTCTGAGCCACCAGGGAAGTCCAATTAGTTTATCTTTAATTACCCTTTAAAAGATCCTGTCTCCAAATACAATGACATTATTGTTGGATTTTCAACATGTGAATTTGGCTATGGGAGGCAGGGGGCAAAATTCAGTCCATAATATATTTCCCCTATATTAATAAAATAGAATCACTTTTTAAAGAGTCTTAATAAATTATATCTAAATTTAATCAAGAGTTTATGGCTACCTTTCAGTATAAAGAAATATAGATGTTTTAGTTCAAGCTGCCACAACAAAATAGTCCCCCATACCTGTGGGTTCCAGATTCAGAGATTCAACCAACCCTGGACTGTATACTGTGTTTAGAATATGCAGTTGATTGAATATGTGGATGCAGAACCTACATATATGGATGGATGGAAGACTATGGGACTTGAGCATCCTCTCATTTTGGTACCCGTGGCAATTCCTGGAACCAATCCCCAACAAATACTGAGGGACAACTGTACCAATGATTGGGTGACTTAAACAACATGCTTATTTCTCTGTCTGTAATCAGGGCCAGCATAATCTGGTTTTGGTGAGGCCCTTCATCTTGGCATGCAAACTGCCACCGTCTTGCTGTGTCTTCACTTAGAAGAGAGAGAGAACACTCTGCTCTGTTCCTCTTCCTATAAGGACAGTAATCCTGTCATACGGGCTCTACCCTCATGGCCTCATGTTATCCTAATTACCTCCCAAAGGCCCACCTCCAAATACCATCACACTAGGTGTCAGGATTTCAATATACAAATTTTGAGGGGACATAAATGTTCAGTCCAAAAAAAAAAGAAAAGAAGTATAAGCTATATGACAGAGAATCAAAGAGATGACTCCAGAGGAAAGTACAGCAACCTAATGTTAGAGAAAATCTGTACTGTACAAGTTAAATAGAGAAGGAAGACTTTATTCAAGAGCGTTCCAGTAAGGGTGGGAGAGATTGAACTCAACTCTACTGAAATAAAATGCAGTAGGATTTTCAGCATTAGGGTGAGCTTGTGAAAAAGTACTGGAGAATGCTATGGGGGAGGGTGGTTGTTCAGTGTGACTAAGCCACAGTTGTTTGCTAGTCAATTCTTCATTATCTAACCCCCTTCCCATGAGACTTGGAATTGGGGACTCTATCTTCCTAGATAATTACATTTCACAGGGAAAATCTCAAGGTCCTTAGAAAAATGTTCCTGGATTGTAAAACTCTCAACAAAATGTGAAATTTATACCTCAAATTGTCTGAGAAAAAATTTACAATTGCAGGTTTTCTAAAGTAAATGCTATAAGAAAGAAAAGGTCAGAGGCCTATAGTCAGGAAGATATCTGGCTAAAGTTTAGTCAAGCTGAGGGGAAGTTTAAGACCTTAGTCAAGGGCATCTACCTCTGTTCTTTCAAGCCAATAGGATTTTTTAAAAGTTGAAGAAGGACCTCTGTGGTTTAAAAGAGACTTAAGAAATATCAGTAGAATACTGGATGTAAAACTTCTATATTTTAATATGGACTGATCTGAACACACCAAATTCAAACATACATTTTTGAGCCAATAGTGATATTAATTATTAGTTGAAACATATATGTGTGTATATATTTTATATGCTAAATAAAATGATATTTTATTATGAAAATATTCATATATTTGTGTTTTTAGAGATGTATCTTATAGTATTAATATATAAAGGGAAGAAATTGCTTGATATCAACAGTATGCTTTAATATACATAAAAGAGAAGAACCTCCCTTCTTTCCTCTTTAGATGACTTCCTTCCATTCTTCTTTCCCTGAGCACCCCTGGGAGCAATAATGAGGGCTACCTAGAATTTAGGACCTGGTTTCTAAGTACTTTAGGAAATGATTGTCAGGACCAAGGCAAGGAGAGAATAATTTGAAACTGAAAAGTTTACTTTGTGAGAAAAGTAAGGAATTACTCATAAAATGATGTGGACATATCAAAAAGACATAGAAACTGGCTTCAAGGGGCTTTCATTAATCAAATCTAGATCATTTGCAGCATAGAAATACTATAAATAATCGGTTATTACCTACTGAATAAAATTGAAGTCTATAGGTCAACACCAGTACTAATAAACAAAAGGATAAATAAACAGAAATAAAATCTCTTCCTTATCATAAAATACCAACTAGTAACTGTAGAATCAATTATTAGAAAATTGCAATTAGCAACCATTATATGAATAACCTACTTATATAAGAAATGTCAATGAATGTTCAAATCATTGGGGAAAATGGAATGAAAAATGAGATTTTACATGGTCTCAAAGCACGTGTTAATTGCAGTGGAGAAACCTAGCAGACACCATCTTAATCGAGTAACCCAAGTTAACATACTAGTTCAGGGTGAAATAGACATTTGGAGTCTTCTGACAGAATGAGATGAGAAGAATGCAGTATCACTTTTGTAATGATTTGGCCACAATGAATAACCTAAATTTAATCATGAGAACATTCAATAAACACACGGAGAGATATTCTATGAATAGTATGATATTGTACTAAAAATGTTGTGGTCATGAAAGCCAAGAAAAGCTGAGAGAATATTCCAGATTACAGGAAACTGGAAAGACATAATAGATGAGTGCAATCTGTGATCCTGGCTTGGATCCTTTTGCTGTTAAAAGAAAAAAATTGCTATTGGGACAATTGAAGGGTTTTTTGGTGATGGGTGTGTGGAAGTTATTTGTATTATTCTTGCATCTGTTTATTGAGCTCATTGTGCACCCATCTCACACGCTAGTAAAAGTAATGCTCAAAATTCTCCAAGCCAGGCTTCAGCAATACATGAACCATGACCTTCCAGATGTTCAAATTGGTTTTAGAAAGGGTAAAGGAACCAGAGATCAAATCGTCAACATCCGCTGGATCATCGAAAAAACAAGAGAGTTCCAGAAAGACATCTATTTCTGCTTTGCTGACTATGCCAAAGCCTTTGACTGTGTGGATCACAATAAACTGTGGAAAATTCTGAGAGAGATGGGAATACCAGACCACCTGATCTGCCTCTTGAGAAACCTGTATGCAGGTCAGGAAGCAACAGTTAGAACTGGACATGCAACAACAGACTGGTTCCAAATAGGAAAAGGAGTACATCAAGGCTGTATATTGTCAACCTGCTCATTTAACTTATATGCAGAGTACATCATGAGGAATGTTGGGCTGGAGGAAGCACAAGCTGGAATGCCGGGAGAAATATCAGTAACCTCAGATATGCAGATGACACCTCCCTTATGCAGAAAGTGAAGACGAACTAAAGAGCCTCTTGATGACAGTGAAAGAGGAGAGTGAAAAAGTTGGCTTAAAGCTCAACATTCAGAACACTAAGATCATGGCATCTGGTCCCATCACTTCATGGCAAACAGATGGGGAAACAGTGGAAACAGTGACTGACTTTATTTTTCTGGGCTCCAAAATCACTGCAGATGGTGATTGTAACATGAAATTAAAAGCCGCTTACTCCTTGGAAGGAAAGTTATGACCAACCTAGACAGCATATTAAAAAGCAGAGACATTACTTTGTCAACAAAGGTCCGTCTAGTCAAGGCTATGGTTTTTCCCGTAGTAATGTATGGATGTGAGAGCTGGACTATTAAGAAAGTTGAGTGCTGAAGAATTGATGCTTTTGAACTGTGGTGTTGGAAAAGACTCTTGAGAGTCCCTTGGACTACAAGGATTTCCATCCAGTCCATCCTAAGGGAGATCAGTCATTGGAAGGACTGATGTTGAAGCTGAAACTCCAATACTTTGACCACCTGATGCAAAGAGCTGACTCATTGAAAAAGACCCTGATGCTGGAAAAGATTGAGGGCAGGAGGAGAAGGGGATGACAGGGTGAGATGGTTGGATGGCATCACCGACTCAATGGACATGAGTTGGGTAAACTCCAGGAGTTGGTGATGGACAGGGAGGCCTTTCATGCTGCGGTTCATGGGGTCGCAAAGAGTTGGACAGGACTGAGCAACTGAACTGAACTGGACTGAACTGTGCACATGAGTTTATTTATGTCATCTAATGGATATATAAATATAAGAAATTTCAATGAGTTTGGAAAAAGAGTCATTCTGGATAGCTATATATTTTTTTATATTCTAAGTCTGAAACTTTGATCATTTAGGTCATTTAGAAAAAATTTTAAGAAAGCATAAAATGTATTTCTGCATTTTAAAAGTATGTGATGAAAAATTCAAACACATTCAAAAGTAGAGATATTTTAAAATAGACACCCACAATTTTCTTTTTCTTTTAGTTTCAGGCAAAAAAATAAACATGGCAAACTTGTTTGTGCTTTTTCTTTTCCCCTTTTTTATTGCTACTGGTTCATTTATTTAAAACTTTAAGACACTTTTCAAACTTGCAGAAAGTTGCAAGAATGAAAGAATTTGAGAGAGAATGTGTGGTTTATACTCAGAAAATAAACACTCTTTTTGAGAATAACTTTATCACTGGTAGTGTGATAAAGCTGGCCATAACTTCCTTATATGACTGGATTGCTGTGTGTGCTGTATTCTGCTGAGATTTTACCAACCTGGGATAATCTCTACCTCTCTCTGCATAACTTTATACTGAGAATAACTTTGACCCATCATACTGTGATTTACAGGAGCTCCTTCACTATAATATCTGATATCTAGCCTTTTATGAGTAACTCCCGGACTTGGCCTATTATAAGTTCATTCAATTTGCCCCTGGAAATAGAATGGTAATTCTATATTATATTTTATGATGGTGTTTAATCTCACCTATTACTTCAAAGAGTCAGACTTGAGCTGTTTAGAAAATTAAGAGTTGAAAGCAGGTCCCCTTTTATTACAGCAGTAATTATCACATAGCACATATTAAGGACCTGCTGAGTACTACACAATTTGATACTAACATTTGTTCTTTCTCCTTCCTTTTTGTAAAGTTCTTTGAGTACTGCACTATTTTGTTTTAAATAAATCTCCTTTGTAGCTATGCAGCTAATCAGGTAAACTTTCAGAACCAAAGATTTTTCCTAAAAAATGATATAGAATAGTTAGTACCTACCTGTACCAAATCCAGATTGCATGGTCTAATGGTTTTTATTGTGTTTTTTCATTAAATGCAAACATATCTGCTTTCACTATACAATTTTTATGAGTCTAATTTAGTTGCTGCTCAGTGGAACCAAAGACCAAGAAAACTTTGAAGACTATTTACTCTTCCTCTTTTGTTCCCATATCCAATTATTAGTTTGCCAATGGCCTTGCCTCAATCCCTGTAATATCATTACAACTTTACATTCCATAAAACATTCAATGGCTCTCCATAATTTAGCAAATAAGCACTAAATATATTTAAATAGTGATACAAGGCCCTTCATGATTTGTACCTATCACTTTCCCCACTTTTCATCCCTTGCAGCCAACACTTGCTGATTCTTAGATGCAGTGGGTCTTAGATGCTGCCTGCCTCTTGAGTAATCCACTTCATACACCTGGAAATCCACACTCCATCAACGCCCTTTCCTCCATGTCTGCCCTTCATCCCCTGAGGTGCCTCCTCAACAGTCAGGATATGGATCAGCTGTCTTCTCCCTTGCTAGCCTTACTTGATTTACCTGTGAAATATGATTGTGTGTCCTTTGTAAACACCTCTCTTCTAATAATTATTTCACGATACTGTAATCATGTGTGTACATGCTTTTGCCTGTGTTATATATCTAAGCTTCTTAAAGACAAAAAGGTTATTCTCAAATTATCTGTTTCCAGTAATATACCTAGTTTGTGAGTATACCCAGTTTGTATACTCAGAAAATGAGCGATTGTATTAATTTAGAAAATGGTTATCAGAAAAACGAAGTGGGAAACGAAATAAATTTGAAGCCCCATTAAAACTGAATCTTAAAGATAGAAAAAAACAGTTGATTCTACAGATACCTCTTCAGTGTAATTTTACTTTCACTGCTAAGGTTTTCATTTACATTTATTTTTAATTTTATAAAGTAAATTAATATCAATGATACTTCAATATTAAAAAAACTTTGGTCAATAAGTATAAAACGCTATAGTTACTGTCAGTTCTATGAGAATATTATAAAACCCATATCCTCTGAAAGTGCATTATACTATATGAAGGGAAAGTTTTAAGCAATTAAAAATATCCATTAAGACATCCACTTTTGAAACACCACTCACCACAATCTTTTTCCTGTTCAGAAAATACCAATATCAAATTTAATACAGTTGAAGGAACACACATTTGAGTTAGTTCTGGGGAGGTGGATGAACCTAGAGCCTGTTATACAGAATGAAGTAATTCAGAAAAAGAAAAACAAATTTTGTGTATTAATGAATGTATATGGAATCTAGAAAAAAGAGTACTGATGAACCTAACTGTAGGGAAGGAATAGAGATGCACACATAAAGAACAGACTTTGGACACAGTGGAGGAAGGAGATGGTGGGACAAACTGAGAGCAGTATTGACATATAGACACTACCCAGTGTAAAATAGTTGTAAGTTGCTATATGGGCACAGGCAGCTCAATCTGATGCTCTCTGACAAACTGGAGGGGTGAGATGGGGTGGGGAGTGGGGGTGAGGTTCAGGAAGGAGGGGACATATGTGTACTGGTGACTGATTCTCATTGTTGTATGGCAGAGGCCAACACAATATTGTAAAGCAAGTATCCTCCAATTAAATTTTTTAAGTTAATATATATTGAGTAATTACTTTGTTTTAAAGATTATGGTTGTCTCAGTTCACTTAATTCTCAAAATAGCCATATGGAATAGGCAGTCTGTTTCCATTTAACATATTCTGTTCAGTTCAGTCGCTCAGTCGTGTCCAACTCTTTGCGACCCCATGAATCACAAATTGGGGATGTCAGATGTACTTCCCCATATCACATAGTTGGTAAATAGGACTGCATCATTTTAACCAGGCAATCTATCTTAAGATCTCTTGTCTTCAAACATTAAGACTCTGATATATTGCCTACATGGGCTTCCCTTGTGGCTCAGCTGGTAAAGAATCCACCTGCAATGAGCGGGACCTGGGTTTGATCGCTGGGTTGGGAAGATCCCCTTGAGAATGGAAAGGCTACCCACTCCAGTATTCTGGCCTGGAGAAGTCCATGGATTGTATAGTTATGGGGTCTCAAAGAGTCAGACACAACTGAGCAACTCTCATCCATATTGCCTACATGTGTCTTATCTTAAGGAAACTATATTATAAATCATCTTTTTATTACTTATTAGCTTATTTATGGCAGTGTTACTTTTTTCATATTAAAACTGAAGCACTTACAGATTTCCTATATACTTTTTTCCCCTTAGGATTATTGGAGTAAAAATGTATGGATCTTCCTGTTAAGTATGTGAGCATAATTTTCATCTGACAGATAAGGTAATAGAGCTCTATGCAACAATATGAATTTTTGGAAACGTTTTCTCCATTGATCTGTATAAAATAAGTCAAACATAAAATTTTGGCATTTAAATGTCAACCAACATATACTGTATTTTTATTTCTTCCTCTTAATTACGTTCTATGTAATTTACAGCTTATTTTATGCTCATGACTTTATCTATAAAGTTATTAATCTGTGTGTATGAGGAATTAATCAGCTTCTGATTCAAACCTTACATGTGAAAAGTCTTTCAAAATATTTGACTCATCATAAAACCCAAGCACTAGGAACAAGATTTTTGATTTACCTTGCTAGTTAATAGGGGCTAAAATACATCATACTATTTTATGATTTCATATTTAATAAGTTTTTCCCATGTAAATAATGAGTAAGCAAATGAAAGTTAAATAACAGTATGTGATGTCAGCTATAAAAATTTTTGGTCAACTTAGGCCTTTTTGCATGATTGAGATTGTTTATAGCGTATAACTGCTAAGTCAGATGTTGTCACTTTAGGAATAAGAGATTCTGCAAGTTCTAACACATTTCTCTCTCTAAGGCTTATTAGTTGAAGGATTTAACGTCATCATGCATATACACAGATTCTAGGTTCAAAACAAATAGGTAAAGCATTGAAAAATTTATTTTCTCTTACCTGGGAGCTGGAAAGTAGTCTTCAGAGGACTATATCAGTCAATGTAGGATGTAATAATTCTAAAGCATCAATATCTTAGGAACACAAAGATTTATTTCTTTCATACACTACTCTATGTCTGTCAATGGAATTACGTCTTAAATGTCTCTGCCTGCAAGTACTACATGGGTGTTCTGCCTCTCAGGTTTCACTGTGCAGAGCACATTACTTGACCACATCTTATGAGGATAATGTAATTCTCCAGGATGCCTAGAATTCAAGGAGAACCAGTACAGGGGTAATATCTATCATGTGTACCAAAATAGTAAGAAAGGCTGCCATATTCTCAGGTTAGGCTCTTAGGCCCGTTTTACAGTTTTTGGTATTTTCATAGATTTGTTTCCCTACATATTTTTTGTTTTTCCTTTCTAAAATATGCATTATTATTAATAATATTATTGCATGGGTACTATTGCAGATCCACTTCCTCTGTCTCATTTTTTGACAGCTCCATTCTTATTGAGAACATAGGGGAGCCCAGGAATGTTATAAATATTTAGGGAAGATAGGAATTTGATTTGATTTTTAAATGTTTTTAGAGGATTATTTACTGCACAATATGAATTTAAAATTTAAATAGTGTTTTAATAAGAATAATTTGCTGTTAAGTATTGAAGGAAGAGAGATTAGGGACTGGAAAAATTAGCGAAAAACGTCCAGCAATTTAAGGATGATGTCATCAGGGTCATACAAGAATTCTGACAGTGGAAAGAAACAAATATGAAAAAGATGAAGAGAGCAAAAATGAAATCATCTTCTAGAGTCAAATCTTGAGATTAAGAAAAACAAATCCAAGAAGTGTCAACTGACATCTAAAACATCTGAGTGGATGTGCGGAGCTCCATGTAACCATCATCATCTTCCTTTGACTGTATTCTCTCTGGAACCCCAAGGCTTTTCTGCTTCAAACTACATTCATACGAGAAAAATCTGTAGGAATATCAATATTTTTAGAGTGACTTTGTTACATCTGATACAAGGACTGAAAAAGTAAATCCAATTCTACAAAGTCACACATTATTTAAATTAAATCAAACCACTGCCTCGCTGTTTATAATGAGGCCTGTGATAATGCACTCTCTGCAAAATGTACAATTGACTTACTTTTGCATGAGATGTCAGGTTTTGACCAAATAGAGCAGTGTCTTCACAGAGTGAATTGCTACAGAACCAGAGGCCATAGAAAAGTAAAATAAATATTCAGCTTTAAGAAGATAGATATAAACGTCCCTATGAGGCTCTTAAACTCACTCATTATTTCATGTATTTTTTCTTGTCTCATTCCCTGTATAATATGAATATTATATTAATAGCTACAGGGTTCTAAATGTATCATGCAGGGTAAGGATACAAACTCTAAAGAATGAAAAATACAGGAATTAAAGAAAACAATATATTTAAATCCTTTTTCTATTACAATATTGCTTTGCTAAGTTTCATTAAAACTCAAGCCATGCTTCTAGCTATAGGCCAAAGACAATATTATTTATTTAAATATGACAGTATGTCATTTAAATAAAATTGTTCTGAAGAATTATTGCATACTTGGCCTGTTTACAAGAATAAATTATTTTTTGAGCTATAGTTGCAGGGCTAATAGGTACAAAGAAAGTGCTTTTCAAATTAAAATACATTATAATTGTTGTACCATGCTATTAAGGAAGGTGATTACATATGTATCCATATTTAAGCCATTACATAAAATTTTATTTTAGAGTTCATGTCATGGATTTCAAGGATTAATACAGTTGTCAGTAACAATTGCATTTGATATTTCAGGAAATTCATCCCCCTGTACATTTCCATGCATACCTTTTTCATTGAAATCTCTGGAGCATTAAAACACAAATATGGTATATTTACGTAATAAGAGATTACTGCTCAAAAACAACTGTCAAATATTAAACACATGGAACAACTTAAGTGTACTTTTCAAGATTTTTACTTCCTATATGGGTATCTATCCTTCTAGCTTTGTCTACTTTCTTCAAAGTATATGGGTGTGTGCCCTGACAGTTTCTTAAAAAAATAATTCTTGAAGATTTAAAATAATTGTAAGTTGAAGTTCATGAATTCTTATAAACTATCAGAGTTACAATATCATATGAATGGCCTCTGTCAATTTTACTTCCTTTGTGCCTTCACCAGTATGGATCAATAATTTTTTTATATATTTATCTAAAGCAAATCTAAAACAGAGGTTTTATTAACAGATCTCATGAGCATCTTAATTTTCTTTTATACAACTTTATTAATAAAGGCATCATTTTTAAAGTTACTAAGTATAATATTAATTTGGGGTTAAAAAAAAAACAAAACCAAAACAACCCCAAAAACCCCTCCGACTCACTGGAAAAGACTCTGATGCTGGGAAGGATTGGGGGCGGGAGGAGACAGGGATGACAGAGAATGAGATGGCTGGATGGCATCACCAACTCGATGGACATGAGTTTGAGTGAACTCCGGGAGTTGGTGATGGACAGGGAGGCCTGGCGTGCTGTGATTCATGGGGTCACAAAGAGTCGGTCACAACTGAGCGACTGAACTGAACTGAACTGAACTGAACCTAAGTCTACTTAATTTTATGTTCGAAAAATTAAATTTCCTCTTTTGTAGTACTTCAAAAGCAATCTTTTGAAGTAAATCTTCTCCCTTCAATCTGAAGAGATTATTTAAGAGAAAATGGAATGAGAATGAAATTGAGTGATGAGTAATCTAAAGTGTTGGTGTGAAAGAATACCATTCTGAGAGAAATTCTACCTTTGAGGGAACTAGACTGGAAATAAGACAATTTATTCAAATGCACAAAATCTAGGTAATTAAATCTAAAATGTATACATTATATATATTTTCATCATTATATCAAGACCATTTATTTACAGTTCCTTCAAAGTGTTTATTTTCTCTGTGTTGACTGAGAATGCAACTTTTTAAGAGAAGGGAGCAAAGGCTAAGATGACTGAGAATTAAGCCTTTGAGGTTTTATAAGTTCAGTGTACTCTCAGTCATGTATGACTCTTTGCAACTCCATGTACTGTAGCCCACCAGGTTCCTCTGTCCATGAAATTCTCCAGGCAAGAATACTGTAGTGGGTAGCCATTCCCCTTCTCCAGGGGATCTTCCCAACCCAGGGATTGAACCTGGGTCTCCTGCATTGTAGGCAGATTCTTTACCATCTGAGCTACCAGAGAAGCCCTTGGGGTTCCATAATGAGGGCTAAAACATTCAGTAGAATAGTAGGAATAGAACCCTTAGTTACAATTGAGGACAAGATGATAACCAAATAAGAAATAAGAAGATATTTCTCATTAGGTAGCTAAATCTTCCAGTGAAAGATTGTAGCAGATGTTATATTTGAAGAAATTATTCCAAAGACTTGTTCCTTTTTCTCTGGTAGGCCAATTTCTTTGTTTCTTTTATACCTTCTTCGGTTGATTTTAAGGTTTTTACTCTGAGGTGCCTAGCATGAATACAGTGCTCTGAAAGGTTTTAGATGACACATTATACTTGATTGACACTTTCCTCAAAGTTACCTATTTATCCATGTAACTACTGGTCTCACACTTATTGGTACAAACTGTCACCAAACTCAGACACATTAATGCCAAGGGACTATGTTTTAAGAATCACTCTATTGTTGCTGCTGAAAATACTCGATGGCACATCTCAAGCCCTAAGATATCATGCATCAAATGGAGGAACAGAGTCTATTCACTCTTTTCGTAGTTTAGCTTATTGACATATAGGGGATTCCCAGGTGGCGCTAGTGGTAAAGAACTCACCTGCCAATGCAGGTAGATGTAAGAGATGCAGGTTCAATCCTTGAGTACAGAAGATCTCCTGGAGGAGGGCATGGCAACACACTCCAGTATTTGTGCCTGGAGAATCCAATGGACAGAGGAACCTTGGCAGGCTACAGTCCATAGAGTTGCAGAGTCTGACACAGCTGAAGCAACTTAACAGGCACATTGAAGTATAGTTGATTTACAATGTTGTGCTAATTTCTGCCGGAGAAGGCAATGGCAAGCCACTCCAGTACTATTGCCTAGAAAATCCCATGGATGGAGGAGCCTGGTTGGCTGTAGTCTGTGGGGTCGCTAAGGGTCGGACACGACTGAGTGACTTCACTTTCATTTTTCACTTTCACACACTGGAGAAGGAAATGGCAACCCACTCCAGTGTTCTTGCCTGGAGAATCCCAGGGATGGGGGAGCCTGGTGGGCTTCCGTCTATGGGGTCGCACAGAGTCGGACACAACTGAAGTGACTTAGCAGTAGCAGCTAATTTCTGCTGTACAGCAAAATGATTCAGTTGTATATAATTTTATATATAAATATATATATATATTATTTTCCATAATGCTTTGTCATAGGATACTGAATATAGCTACCTGTGCTATACAGTAGGACCTTGTTATTTATCCATCCTAATATAATAATTTGCATCTGTTTTTCCCAAATTCCCAATCCTTCTTTCTTCTATCTCCCTCCTCCTTGGTAACCAGAAGTCTGTTCTCTATGTCTGTGAGTCTGTTTCTGCTTCATAGATAAGTTCATCTGTATCATATTTTTAGATTTCACATATAAGTATTATCATATGGCATATGTCTTCCTCTTTCTGACTGACTTCACTTAGTGTGGTAATTTCTAGATCCAGTCATAGCGCTGCAAATGACATTATTTCATTCTCTTTTTATGGTTAACTATATTCACTTTTGTTCCTACTTTTTCGCCAAGGAACTTTGTTATTTTCTTATATTCTATGCTATTTTCAGAGTCCTTAAAGTGTCCCAGATGCTCAAGGATATCTTCTATGCTAAACTGGAGCATTCCCTTTGCATTTTATTGGGTATCATCACCTCTCTTGTATACTATCATATTTTGTCATCTAGATTCTGACAGACATCATGTCCGGCACTTGTGAAAGGACAGAATCTGCCATTAGGCACCTTATCTCCACCAGATACTGCCAACACTAAAATAAGAATCCTACCTAGAAATACCAGAGCAGACAAAAGCTCCTGTAAAGTAAAACTTGCATCTTATTAACTGGATGTCCATAGTGTCTAGATCTTTTCCTCCCTATAAAACCCATGATCCTTAATACATAGTAGGTTATCAAGAAAGACAAGAGTAATCATCTAGCCATTTCGACAACATAAAGATGATCGATTTTGGCAACATTTCCTAAGGTTCTTGTCTTCTTCTGGAAGATTAGCTTCTTATAACATTTAGAACTTGCTAATTAAATGAGTCCAAGGAATACCTTCTGACAGTTTAGAAGGTTAAAAATTAGATCAGCATTTTCAAAATTGATGTTGGTTTGATACATGATAATAACTGCCAGAAATCCATTTGATAGAAGGAAATAGTTGTCATTTAAAAATATTCTTTACACCTGGGGCAGATTCATGTCAATGTATTTCAAAACCAATACAATAATGTAAAGTAAAAAACAAAACAAATTGGAGATAAAAAAAATAAATAAATAAAAAATAAAAATATTCTGATGAAATATATTTGTGAAGCACTCTGTTATTGTATATCTCCCTCCTGAATATTCAAAGGGAACATGAATAAAACAATAATTTTAAGATTTCCTACCCACAAACATCTATTGACTTTTAACCCAGCATTTCTAACATTTATTTGAGTATGGAAGATATTTTTTAATCATCGTTTCATAGAATGGGTATTGATGAATTCAGGCTTAAAATGATAGTGAATATGCTTAAAAATGGCTGGTGTCAATAGAAAACATTAAATCAAAATCATACAATTTCTACATATAACCCAGGGAAAGGTAATGATTCATATTATAATTTTCTAAAGCTTACAAATATAACAAAATGGCTCTCTCCATAAACGAGAAGAATTATAAAGAGCTGTGTTTGTCTTGTAGAAGGAAAAAGCATAAAGAGAAATAAATGTCAAGGTACATTTAATACAGATCTTTGCCACTATTGGTTGTTTGAAAACATACATTTCATCTGAATACTCTTTTCTAAAGAGGAAAGCAAGATACCAAAAAAAAAAAAAAAAAGGTGGTAAATTGACTGCCTTAGCGTTTACAGGAGGATAAGGAGAATATATAGACTTTTATTAGATTTTTTAACAGCAACACTGAAGATGGATGAAAACTGTGAAAAAAGACTAGAGGCCAAAAAAGAACAGAAAATAATTTTGCTTTTGTCAAAAGAGTGGGATAGAAAATGGAATCAGTAATAGATACCTGGAGAGTTAGTGAAGCTCAGGTCATGTAAAGTCTTGTTTACCACCCAGAGGTACTTGTTCTTCATTGTCAAGGTCTTGGGAAGAAACTCAGGGGGTAGTAGAAGGGCTTGATGATATTGATTTGTAGAAAACTCACACTGAAAGCATAAAACTTCAGTGCACAAAGGTAACCAGAGACAGGAACTGTGATCTGAGTGACCCTGAGGTACAGTTAAAGTGACTAGTTGTGAGGCTTGAGGAATGGAAGGTAGTCTCAGATCTGGCCTAGTGACTGGACGATAGTACGATTGGTGAGGATAGAGTTAGGATGCAGAACATGTATCAGGTGAGTGGGGAAGAGTGATATCCAGTAAGGTCAGGGAGAGACTTTAGTAGCTTGTAAAAAATACAGATATGACCAGCCACCAGACATATGTGAATATCTAGAAAGCAAGGTGAGGAATAACGGGTGCAGATACACCTTTAAGAATAACTAATGCATAAGAAGCATGTGATTGCATAGATAAAAAGTACTAGCAGAGACAGATGGTGATATTGAGAAGGAACGATCACAGGAGAAGAAGGAGAGGATAAAGATATCAAGCATGGAGAAGCATTACAGAAAGTGTATCATGAAGCTACCTCAGCAAAGAGATCAGTTCAGTTCAGTTCAGTTCAGTTGCTCAGTCGTGTCCGACTCTCCGCGACCCCATGAACCACAGCACACCAGGCCTCCCTGTCCATCACCAACTCCTGGAGTTCACTCAAACTCATGTCCACAGAGTCGGTGATGTCATCCAGCCATCTCATTCTCTGTCGTCCCCGTCTCCTCCCACCCCCAATCGCTCCCAGCATCAGAGTCTTTTCCAGGGAGTCAACTCACCGCATGAGGTGGCCAAAGTATTGCAGTTTCAGCTTTAGCATCAGTCCTTCCAATGACCACCCAGGATTGATCTCCTTTAGAATGGACTGGTTGGATCTCCTTGCAGAACAAGGGACTCTCAAGAGTCTTCTCCAGCACCACAGTTCAAAAGTATCAATTCTTCGGCGATCAGCTTCCTTCACAGTCCAACTCTCACATCCATACATGACCACAGGAAAAACCATAGCGTTGACTATACAGACCTTGGTTGGCAAAGTAATGTCTCTGCTTTTTAATATGCTATCTAGGTTGGTCATAACTTTCCTTCCAAGGAGTAAGAGTCTTTTAATTTCATGGCTGCAGTCAGCATCCGCAGTGATTTTGGAACCCCAAAAAATAAAGTCTGACATTGTTTCCACTGTTTTTCCATCTATTTCCCATGAAGTGATGGGACCAGGTGCCATGATCTTTGCTTTCTGAATGTTGAGCTTCAAGCCGAACTTTTCACTCTCCTCTTTCACTTTCATCATGAGGCTTTTTAGTTCCTCTTCACTTTCTGCCATAAGGGTGGTGTCATCTGCATATCTGAGGTTATTGATATTTCTCCCAGCAATCTTGATTCCAGCTTGTGCTTCTTCCAGCCCAGCGTTCCTCATGATGTACTCTGCATATAAGTTAAATAAGCAGGGTGACAATATACAGCCTTGACGCACTCCTTTTCCTATTTGGAACCAGTGTGTTGTTCCATGTACAGTTGCTTCCTGACCTGCACACAGGTTTCTCAAGAGGCAGGTCAGGTGGGCTGGTATTCCCATCTCTTTCAGAATGTTCCACAGTTTATTGTGATCCACACAGTCAAAGGCTTTGGCATAGTCAATGAAGCAGAAATAGATGTTTTTCTGGAACTCTCTTGCTTTCTCCATGATCCAGCAGATGTTGGCAATTTGATCTCTGGTTCCTCTGCCTTTTCTAAAACCTGCTTGAACATCTGGGAGCTCACGGTTCACATATTGCTGAAGCAAAGAGATCAAGTATGATCAATTCAGCAAAGGTTAGCTGAATTTGCCAATTAGAAACTCACTGATACTTTGTATAAATAATTCTGAATTAGCAGTAAAGAAAAAGTATGTTGTTGGTCACACTAAACTGCATCAGAGCTTTCCATATACCAGGACCCTTATTTTCCTCTGCTGGGTCAGCTATGGTAGCTGTGAAAATCCTAAACCCCAAGGCCGAGGTGGCCTGAGCCCAAGCAGCATTGGTGGTCACTATCAGTGCAGTGCAGGGGTTCAGGGGATGTAGGACACGCTGATCATCAACTTGGAGCCTAAGGGCACCATGAAGATGCTTGCTTCTGGTGCTGGAGACATCAAGCTACTAAAGACGGAAATGTGCTTCTCCATAAATTGCAAATTCAACACCTGACAACCTCCTTAACAGCCAAAGTAGCAACAGCCCATGATGACAAAACTGTGAATGGTATACTTCCAATGTCCTCATCATTCAGTTCAGTCACTCAGTCGTGTCCGACTCTCCGCAACCCCATGAATCACAGCACGCCAGGCCTCCCTGTCCATCACCAACTCCCGGAGTTCACTCAAACTCATGTCCATGGAGTCGGTGATGCCATCCAGCCATCTCATTCTCTGTCGTCCCCTTCTCCTCCCACCCCCAACCTTTCCCAGCATCAGAGTCATTAGAGAGCTCCTAAAGCACATGGCTCTCTACACGTTTGAAGATCTTCATCCCAGAATAATTGCAAAAGTATTTGAAGCTTCAAAGGAAATGCACTTCAGTTTTTGGAACAAAGTAAACAAAAACATGGACAAGGAAACACTTATAGATAGATGTGCCCTGGACATCTCTATGAACTAAAGTTCATGCTGAACTTGCTGATGTCTTAACAGAGGCTGCAGTGAACTCTATTTTGGGCATAAAAAGAAAAGATGAACCTATTGACCTCATCATGGATGAGATCGTGGGGATGAAACATAAACCTGAAGCCAATCCCGGCTTAATCAGAGGTCTTGTTTTGGATTATGGGGCACAGCATCCTGATATGAAAAAGAGAGTAAAAGAAGTATGCATCCTCAGATACAATGTGGTGTATTCTGTTATTTTTTTTACAAGAGTGCAGAGGAGAAGGAGAAACTAGTAAGAGCTAAAAGAAAATTCATTGAAGACAGAGTCAAAAAATAATAGACTTGAAAAAGAAAGTCTGTAGTGATTCAGATAAAGAATTTGCTATTCTTCGTTGAAAGGAAATTGACCCTATTTTCTTACATGCTTTTGAAAAGAAGGCAGACTAGATCTGAGAAGAGCTAAAAGGAGAAATATGGAAAGACTGACTCTTGTTTGTGGTGGGCTAGCCCTAAATTCTCTTGGTGGCCCAAATCCTGATTGTTTGGGATGTGCAGGACTTGTCTATGAACATCCATCAGAAGAAAAGAAGTTCATCTTTGTTGAGAAATTAAACAGTCATTGTCCTATCACATTATTGATCAAAGGACCAAATAAGCACACATTTACTCAAATGAAAGGTGCAATCATAAATGGCTTGAGGGCTAATAAAAATGCTATTGATGATGGCTGTGTAGTTCCAGGTGCTGGTAGAGTGGACAAGGCAATGGCAGACGTCTTGATTAAATACAAGCCCAGTGTAAAGGTCAGGACCCAACTTGGAATGCAAGCACTTACTGATGCCTTGCTCATTATCCCCAAATTCTTGTTCAGCATTCTGGTTTTAAGCCTTTGGAAACATTAGTTAAAATTCAAGCAGAACCTTCAGAATCAGGTCTATTTGTGGATGTGGACTTGAACACAGGTGAGCCAGTGGTAGCAGACGAAGTAGACATATGGGGTAACTATTTTGTGTAGAAACAGCTTCTTCACTTCTGCACTGTTGTTGCCACCAACATTCTCCTGATTAATGAGATCATGAGAGGTGAAACGAATTCTCTAAAACACTGAACTGAAGCTTCTCTTGTATCATCTGAATAGTGAAGACTCTACAGAACGATCTAAGAATATAGCTACAGAATTTTTGTCCAAGCTTCAAAGAATTTTCAAGGTATGTTCTTTTCTTTTTACATATGAAAAAAGAGAGAACTCTGGTATTTATTCAGATTCTGAAGTTCTGAAATTATAATCACTGTATCTTTGAAATTGCACTGCAGTGCACACACATACAGGGGCCATAAATTACCCAATAAACAGGATGTTCCTTGGTTTAGCTTCAGTGATATAAACATACATGTTAGATAAGCATATGTTATCTACCTTGTTATTAAATTTTCCTTGAAAAACACAAACAAAAGGAAAAGAAAACTTAAGTTGCAATAAATTTAGATGTTCCAGATTAAGTACTTTTAATAGAAATTCTCTTATTGAGCTCTCTATGGAATTAACTAAAATTTAGTTTCAGATAATGGGGAAGTTAAGAAGATAAATTTTTCATTTATCTCTGTTATTTTGGTGAACACAACTGAAACTATTATGCAAAATTAGAAATATTAAGTTGGACCGTAAAGAAAGCTGAGAGCCAAAGAATTGATGCTTTTGAACTGTGGTGTTGGAGAAGTCTCTTTAGAGTCCCTTGGACTACCAGGAGATGAAGCCAGGCACTCCTAAAGGATATAAATCCTGAATATTCATTGGAAGGACTGATGCTAAAGCTGAAGCTCCAGTACTTTGGCCACATGATGCAAAGAACTGACTCACTGGAAAAGACTCTTATGCTGGGAAAGTTTTCTTAAACTTTCCTGCAGGAGGAGAAGGAGGCAACCGAAGATAAGATGGTTAGATAACATCAGTGACTCAGTGAACATGAGTTTGAGCAAACTCTGGGAGACACTGAAGGACCCTGACGCCTGGCGTGCTGCAGCTCATGGGGTTGCAAAGAATTGGACATGACAGCTACAACTATAATAACAATTTAGAAGAAAATTACCATAGGAAACTTCTTGTCCAGCCTTTTATTTACAGATTAGAATACTGATGGATGGTGATATGGAGGAAATGGAAAACAAGTTTCATAGCCCTTCGTAATAATTTAATATAGTTTGAGACAGGCAATCATCTAGCATTAAAATGGATAAGAAATCTGTGTTTTTAACTTTGTTCACTGACACAAAGAAATTTGCCTCAACTCTGTAATAAAAATTGAATTTAGTCATGACACTTTTGGTTGACATTTGCCAAGATGTCATCAAGTAGGTAATTGAACTTAATTTTTTTCATGCTTTAGTGTCATGGTGATGGTCTCAGTTGCACAGGGTATAATAAAACTTAGAGATTAGAACTGTTATTCTGAATTTTTGTTTCTCCCAACCGAATGATATCAAAACTAATTAAAAAATGGAAAAATTCCTACTAGTGATTTGTAATATATCATGACTTTATTTTTCTTTATTTTTATACAGAATGGTTTTTCTTTAGTGGAAATAAGAAATAATAATTGAAAAAAGAGAACAGTCTTTCCCTGGAGTAGCTAAAAAGAGCAATTCACTGGTGACCACTCTCAATTGCTTTAGCACGATAAAGGATATTGATTCATGGGTGTTGCACAAAGCATGAGTACTATCAGCCCTAACGTGCCTAGAAGAGTAAATGATATAAGGGGAATAAGTTCAGGAGTAAAATGGGATCAGGGAAAACAGTAATATAATATTCTGTGGTGCAAAACTTCAGACCTGTTGCAGTATTTAAAATGTAGCATGATTTAAAAAAAAAAAAAAAGCATGATAGATACATAAAGCAGAACAGGAAGCCAAAAGCAAAGGGAGAAAAGGGATACAAAATCAGTAGACCAAAAATAGAAGGGGATTACAGTTATGGGAACTGAGAATGAAGACAGAAGCTGAGCTGAACAAAACTGACAGCAAAAGGATAATGAAGAGTTGAGAGGCAGTGCAGAGGGAAAGCTACAAGCTACCCGGACAGAAAGAAGGCAGCTGACTGCAGGGTAATCAAAGAGTAGCAGCTGTATGATGACAGGAAGGAGTGACAGTAAATCACATAAAAGGCAAAGGGGAAACCATCCTTTGGAAACACTGGTTGATGTGCGAGAAGGAAATGTTGGATTTGTAAAAACAGTATTGTGTTTATTAAAGGGATGGCTGCATCAATATATTAAACTTGATGTCAAATTTCAATAAAAAGCACACTTGGAATTTATACTGATGAACGTATCTGGCATTTATCTTTGTACATCTGCAAAATTTTGGTGTGTTTTCAAAGCTCTACTAAGGGAAGCCATAAGTTTCAAGGTGGTCAGATGGGGAATTTAAAATATGTGAGCATGTAAAATGATTAGGTACAGTAGAGAATGAACACTTAATCAGTTAAATTTCCCAAAAGTAAAATAGTTTTGACAGAGCTAGTAAATTAAATCTGAACCCAAGGGGGTCAGTTCAATTAGATTAGTCTGCTTCTGGTTCATACTGGGGGTGAGAGAAGGTTATAGATAACACTTCTGAATCTTAAATGATTCCAATTCCTTTAATGGGGTTGACTTTCTCTTTGTGATATTCTTTCTTTTCCTGGCTTATATCATGCTATCTGTATCAGCTGCTTTTTGTCATTGTTGTTTTAATTTTTTTTAAAACTCCTGCCCACTCCTACCTCCATCTCACTCTCTAAGGAGGTATTTTCAACCCACTTTCTTTATACTCTCTGCCCTTCAAGTTCATCTACTTTTAGGAATGCAATACTTAATCTGGGAAAATAACTTCAAACTGTGTCACTAGCTATGAACTTCCCCTAGATTCTTCCACTGAGTAGTGGGAAATTTCACTTTTCTATGCTGCTGTTGTGGCAACAAGATAGCTGATCTGAACTTTTTCTCTTTCATATTTTTTTTCTAATTATTCTGTTTCCTATTTTTACTCTTTTTGTTTCTCCTTTTGTTAATGACACTAGTATCATCTCAGCTGCCCAGGCTTGAAACCCCGGAAACCTTCACCTTACCCCTCACAAATCATGAGTTATAAGCCCTTTCAATTCTTCCAAGTAATGCCACATATGATTCATCCATGTGTTCATTTAGCAAAATCTACTATTTCTCATGTAATTTTTATAACTGCCGAATATCTGGGATATTGTTGCAAATGTCCCATCCACATTCCTTACCTCATACATTTTCTAATGATGAAAAAGAATACAATATAACAGTTTAAGTAGTATGTGTTTCTCTTGGATGACATTTGAAAGTAAATACATTTCTTTCCTCAAGCTCAGTAAAAGGCCACTCATTTCAAAATGCTGTTTATAGTCAATTCTGATTAAAAATTTTTTCCTAGAGTTGCAATCCATTAAATTTCTTAAATGTACTGAATGACATCATTTTAAAATATTCTGTCATCAAATATGACCAAACGCTTGGAGTAAAGACTCCCTGAAATGCCCTGTATAGCAACGCTGAGTTTGAAAGTCTATCTTACTCTCCAAAAATCCCTAAAATGTGATTTTTACAGCATTCTTTTAAAAATAGGTTTGCATGACACAGAGCTCCTAGTCAAGTATGCTTTTTTAATATCACTTGGCATTTTTTTTCACTTTCTCCTCAGTAAAGTAGAAAATAATAATAATGGCAAAAAGCAAAATAATGCTTTCAACCTCAACACTCAGGAAAACATTCTGAGTCATGTTTTAGACTAAACCATCAGTATTTCCTCTAGCCCTTCTGTGTGAGCATTTTTGAACCTATAAATTTGTATTTCTAACTGCTACCTTTCCTCCTGGATGTTCTTTCCACTCACATATTTTGTGGACATCGAAAAGGTACACAGTAGTCTAACATGGTTCTGCCCTTCCCGTATTTCTGTTTCAACTAAAACCCCTCATTTGAACTATTGTGAGAGCCTCCTGATGTTTTCTTATGCTCTGCTTTTCCAATCCAATCCTGTATTAGTTCTGGATTTATCATATTATAAAAGTACACTATTTCACATTTGTTTAGAATACACAATAAATGATCTAAACGACTGCCTAGATGCCATTACACTTTTTAACTATCAAGAACATTTTCTAGATACATACTACAATTAATTGTAACAAATATTTACCAGAAAATGGAGATACTGAAGGGAGATTCCATTAAACATATTGATAAATGGACAATAGTTTTCTATATTATTTTTTACTAGTCAACTTGAAAAGACTGTCTATAATTACTTATGTTTATTTCAATGCTCCAAAACACTTTAACTATTTATTGGCACATCTATAATAATTTCCTATTGATATTTTAGGTAAAAACTCGAGTGAATTCAAAGATCAAAAAAGATTACACTGTTAGAATGATTCAGTTCTCTTCTATCACCAAATATTAGTGTCTCTGATTTATAACATCTCTTCAGTTTTTCATGTAGCAAATTATTTTCCCTCCTTTCTTCCTTCCTTCCTTTCTTTCTCCTGTCTCTCTCTGTCTTTGTCACTTTCTCATCACATGTAAACACACACATGCACACACACACACACACACACACACACACACACAGCCTTGTCACAGAGAGGAATTACTTTTTATTTGTCTGACCAGATTGGTACCTGTTGTAACACATATGCTATATTTTTTAATTAGACTCGGGATTAAATTAATTTACCCCAGATCAAGACTTACTAACAATTCTAAGTGCAGACAACCATAATGCACATTCTTTTATGAGACCTACAGATATAGCCTCTGATTAACAACAAGAAAATGTATGCCTTTTTGTTTCTCACTTTAGGACAAATTTTGATTCTAAAATTAACATGAAGCATGCTCAATTCAGAAAGAAACACTGCTCATGTAGAGGAAACATTTCAGTTATTATCTCCCTCTTCTTGTCCATGCTCCTGTTCAATCATACCTGACTCTTTGCGAACCTTTGGACTGTAACCGTCAGGCATCTCTGTCCATGGTATTTTTCAGGCAAGAGCACTGGGAATGGGTTGCCATTTAAGCCTTCTCCAGGGGATATTCCCAGCCCAGGAATCAAACCTGCATCTCCGGAGTCTCCTGCATTGCAGGCAGATTCTTTACCTGCTGAGCTATCAGGGAAGCCATCTCCTTCTCATACCTTAATAAGTACACAGATTAGGTTACATTTTCTGGGGTCATAACCATGATCCCATTAATACATAAATTCCATATTTATTTGCAATAGTTAGTGATTTAAGAGCAAATAAATCCTGTTGATAATATTTTATATAATATTCAGTTCAGTTCAGTCGCTCAGTCGTGTCCGACTCTCCGTGACCCCATGAATCACAGCACGCCAGGCCTCCCTGTCCATCACCAACTCCCGGAGTTCACTCAAACTCATGTCCACAGAGTCGGTGATGACATCCAGCCATCTCATTCTCCGTCGTCCCCTTCTCCTCCCGCCCCCAACCTTTCCCAGCATCAGAGTCTTTTCCAGTGAGTCAACTCGTCGCATGAGGTGGCCAAAGTATTGCAGTTTCAGCTTTAGCATCAGTCCCTCCAATGAACATCCAGGATTGATCTCCCTTAGAATGGACTGGTTGGATCTCCTTGCAGTATAAGGGACTCTCAAGAGTCTTCTCCAACACCACAGTTCAAAAGCATCGATTCTTCGGCGATCAGCTTTCTTCACAGTCCAACTCTCACATCCATACATGACCACAGGAAAAACCATTGCCTTGACTAGACGGACCTTGGTTGGCAAAGTAATGTCTCCGCTTTTTAATATACTATCAAGGTTGGTCATAACTTTCCTTCCAATAGAAAATAGCAAAAAAGTTATGCAGCTTCAGTGCCTTTCACCACCACAGCGTTATCGAAAAAGGTTTGAATCAAAGAGCAATTATGAGGGTTCTACTCACTCCCACTTGTCACAGTCCCATCACTCCACATGGGATGAAGCATGGCTGCTTCCCACTTATAAGTTAATTCTGAAGTCCAATCCACTTGAGACCCCTTAAAAAAAGAGAGAGATTGTCTCTTTTCCAAAGCTATTCCTCCCATTTGTGTTCAGAATATGAATTGACACTTTGTGCTGAAAAGTCTATGCTGTGCCTTCTTCATTCCCCTGGACCTGAAAGCTCACTCAAGCCTCACTTATTTTAAAATGACCACCTTTTTTTTTTTTTTTTTTGGTTGAGAGTAAAACAGAATGTTCATGACTAGCATCTAAGTCTTCCACATGGCTTTAATGGATATCCGCTGGTACTGAAGAGGTAAAAGAAATGAGTCCTTGGCAATTTAAAAATACATTTAAAGAAGAATATATTTACATCTAACACTTCACTTCTTATATAATCATAAAATTTTAGTGCTTGGAAACAACATTAGCTAATTTCTTCTTTCAGTAGCAAAGAAATTGAGGCCCATAATGGAAAACCAAATTACTCAGTTGATGATTATGCTTGATTCATGCTTGTATCATAAGCCATATCTTCTTCTCAATGACTAGAGAGGACTTATTAAATAGTCTTTTCTTCAATACTTATGGTGCAGGCAGTAGGTACTGGAGTAAAATACAACAAAGCAGCCTAATGACTCCTTTCCCTTCATTGAAAGAAATGGCCTGCCCTAGATACTGACACTTTGGTTCAGTCCTTACTTTCTGTCTTCTACTCTTCCCAGTCTCATTTTCAAAGCTGAAACTGCTTTATCATTGCTCTTCCTCTCTAATATTTTAAATGAAAATCTATTTTAATTTAAACATAAATAATATATTTATAAATAGAAAAACATGTATGTACATATGGAATGGATAAACAGATTAATTGTACTGTTGTGTTTGCCTCATAAAAGTCAGAATTTTTTAATGCATGTTTTTCTTAAAGAAAATTTATTTAGGCATATTATGTCTTATTATTTTGTTAATATTTCACTTTAGTATGACTGCTCAATAAGTAATATTCATAACTGAAATAGCTTAAGTGTATAAGATATATAATGAATTAAATTATAACTAATTTAAGTCTTTTTATTATAAATCTCCATCCTTTGTCCAGAGTGCTTTCTCACTCTGTACATGTTTAATGTTAAACACAGAATGGAGATTCTAGCTCATTCTTTTATTTAAGATCACTGAGAGCTTATAGTCAATTAACTTTCACTAAAGTTGAATGTCTCAATAAATCTATATATTTCCAATAACGTGAACTGATACTGTAAAGATATCCTCAAAAGGATCAAGAAGAGAAGAACAGTTTGTCACTAAATGATCTATCTAAGGATAAAATCTTGGCCTTCTTCCCTGTAGCATCAGTCTTCTCTGGTTAATTTAGTTGGCTTGTAGTAAATGACTTGAAGGCTGACCTAATGTCTAGATATTGCTCTGTGAAATGTTCTGTATTTTGTGTCTTCTATTTACTTTTGAGGAGTCGATATTTCTCTACTCAACTGCAAACCTAGTTTTGTATTCCCTTGTTACTTTCCTTAGCAGTGTTAACACTATATTATTATCTTTTTTTAACTGTAATAGTTGACTGCTGCCCTGAAGCCCCTAACCACCTCAATTCCCCTTGGTTTTCAAGCAAAAAGATTGAAAATGCACATAACTTCAACTTTCACAAATTCATTGAACCTGAAAGATGGAGAAAACCTTGTTAAATGCTGGAGCAGCACACAAGAAAAAGTCTAAAGCAGTTGAGGAATATAACAGAATTAATGACCTCACCGCATGAAGAAGCAAAATCAAAGTGGAAGAACAAAGAGGATATTTAAATAGAGTAGAAAGTGGATATAAATTAACTATATTAATTAATATAGAGTGCTAACCTCTAGCTTTAAAATATCTACATTTGCATTTATAAATAAGAATGCTTACTTTTTCATTGTTTAAACTATGGAATGTGTTAGACTAAGCTCTGCTTTTCCAATATATTTTTCTTTTTTTCAATATTATTACTATTATTTTGGATTTGATCATTTATTTCCAAATAATTCATATACTTTATTCGCTTTTGAAATTTTCACACTTAAGTGTGACTTCAAAAACTGTTTGAGTGAGAAAGAATACAGCATAGTAATTCTTTTCTTCAGTAAAATATGTTAAACTTAGAAGACTGGAAGATGCACTGTGAAGTGAATCCTAAAATGCACAAACATTTGAAATTGGTTGAAGGCCAAGGAAATACTTTATTTAGAATTTCCTTTACATTATATGGAATTATTTTATTAAATTCAGTTGTTTTATTAAAAGTGTCACATTTTCTCTTATAAACTATGACTTTGTGCCTTAACACTGAAACCTAAGTTCTTTAAGTCGAAGATTAATGCTTGTTTATCTCACTAGGTTGGTGAAACTTGGTGAAAATAGAAAATGCTTGGTTTCTATTTCTTGTTCTGAAGCATTTGGCATGGTGCTTTATTAATATTACTATGGTGCACAGAATGAAAAAAGAAAGAAATAGAACAAAAAGAATGAAAAGAGAAAATCAGGTTATTTAGATAATAATATGAAAGTACAGTGAAAACAGGTGGGCAATAATACTTGAATTAGGACGGGAACCATAGAAATGTTTGAAATGGTCAGGACAATGTAAGGAAATATCTGATTTCTAGGGTGGCATCTTTCTAGTGTCAAGAGACACTAGAAATATGTAGATTCTGTTACTTTAGAAACAAAATTCTCAATTAAGAACTCAGTTGTTGTTCTGTTCTTCAGTTACTCATTCAAGTCCGACTCAGCAAATCCATAGACTGCAGCATGCAAGGCTTCCCTGTCCTTCACTTTCCCATAATTTGCTCTGATTCATGTCCACTGAGTCAGTGATGCTATCTAACCATCTCATCCTCCGTTGTCCCCTTCTCCTTCTGCTCTCAATCTTTCCTAGCATCAGGGTCTTTTCCAATGAATCGGCTTTTCATATCAGATGGCCAAAGTATTGGAGCTTCAGCTTCAGCATCAGTACTTCCAATAAATATTCAGGACTGATTTCATTTTAGTTCAGTTCAGTTCAGTCTCTCAGTCGTGTCTGATTCTTTGCAACCCCATGAACTGCAAAACATCAAGCCTCCCTGTCCATCACCAACTCTCAGAGTTAAGTAAAACTCAGGTCCTTTCAGTTGGTGATGCCATCCAGCCATCTCAACCTCTGTCGTTCCCTTCTCAGCCTACCCCCAATCCCTCCCAGCATCAGGGTCTTTTCAAATGAGTAAACTCTTCGCATGAGGTGGGCAAAGCATTGGAGTTTCAGCTTTAGCATCAGTCCTTCCAATGAACACCCAGGACTGATCTCCTTTAGGATGGACTGGTTAGATCTCCTTGCAGTCAAAGGGACTCTCAAGAGTCTTCTCCAACACCACCGTTCAAAAGCATCAGTTCTTCAGCGATCAGCTTTCTTCACAGTCCAACTCTCACATCCATACGTGACCATTGGAAAAACCATAGCCTTGACTAGACAGACCTTTGTTGGCAAAATAATATCTCTAGGTCCATACTATTTCTGTCCTTTATTGAGCCCATGTTTGCAGGAAATGTTCCCTTGGTATCTCTAATTTTCTTGAAGAGATCTCTAGCCTTTCACATTCTGTTTTCCTCTATTTCTTTGCACTGGTCACTGAGGAAGGCTTTCTTATCTCTCCTTGCTATTCTTTGGAACTCTGCATTTCGATGCTTATATCTTTCCTTTTCTCATTTGCTTTTTGCTTCTCTTCTTTTCACAGCTATTTGTAATGCCTTCTCAGACAGCCATTTTGCTTTTTTGCTTTTCTTTTTCTTGGGGATGGTCTTGCTCTCTGTCTCCTGTACTGTGTCACGCACCTCTGTCCATAGTTCATCAGGCACTCTATCAAATCTAATCCCTTGAATCTATTTCTCACTTTCACTGTATAATCATAAGGGATTTGGTTTAGGTCATACCTGAATGGTCTAGTGCTTTTCCCTACTTTCTTCAATTTAAGTCTGAATTTGGCAATAAGGAGTTTATGATCTGAGCCACAGTCAGCTCCCAGTCTTGTTTTTGCTAACTGCATAGAGCTTCTCGATCTTTGGCTGAAATCATATAATCAATCTGATTTTGGTATTTACCATCTGGTGATGTCCATCTGTAGAGTCTTCTCTTGTGTTGTTGGAAGGAGGGTGTTTGCTATGACCAGTGTGTTCTCTTGGCAAAACTCTGTTAGTCTTTGCCCTGTTTCATTCTGTACTGCAAGGTCAAATTTGCCTGTTACTCCAGGCAAATCAAATTTGCTTATTTCCTTTAGGATCGACTGATTTGATCTCCTGAAGTCCAAGGCACTCTCAAGAGTCTTCTCCAGCACCACAGTTTTAAAGTCTCAATTCTTCAGCACTCTGCCTTCTTATGGTCCAGTTCTCACATCTGTACATGACTACTGTGAAAACCATAGCTTTGAATATATGGATGATTATCAGCAAAGTGATCGCTATGCTTTATTTCTCTATTTTTAATTTATTTATTTTAATTGGAGGCTAATTACTTTACATTATTGGATTGGTTTTGCCATACATTGACATGAATCTGCCCTGGGTGTACATGTGTTCCCCATCTTGAACCCCCCTCCCACCTCCCTCCCCATCCCATCCCTCTGGTTCATCCCAGTATACCAGCACCGAGCATCCTGTATCATTCATTGAACCTGGACTGGTGATTCGTTTCACATATGATAATATTCATGTTTCAATGCCATTCTCCCAAATCATCCCACCCTCGCCCTCTCCCACAGAGTCCCAAAGACTGTTCTATACATCTGTGTCTCTTTTGCTGTTTTGTATACAGGGTTATCGTTATCATCTTTCTAAATTCCATATATATGCATTAGTGTACTGTATTGGTGTTTTTCTTTCTGGCTTACTTCACTCAGTATAATAGGCTCCAGTTTCATCCACCTCATTAGAACTGATTCAAATGTATTCTTTTTAATGGCTGAGTAGTAGTCCATTGTGTATATGTACCAAAGCTTTCTTATCCATTCGTCTGCTGATGGACAGCTAGGTTGCTTCCATGTCCTGGCTATTATAAACAGTGCTGCAATGAACATTGGAGTACATGTGTATCTTTCAATTCTGGTTTCCTCAGTGTGTACGCCCAGGAGTGCGATTGCTGGGTCATATGGCAGTTCTATTTCCAGTTTTTTAAGGAATCTCCACACTGTTCTCCATAGTGGTTGTACTAGTTTGCATTCCCACCAACAGTGTAAGAGGGTTCCCTTTTCTCCACACCTTCTCCAGCATTTATTGTTTGTAGACTTTTGGATAGCAGCCATTCTGACTGGTGTGAAATGGTACCTCATTGTGATCTATGCTTTCTAATTGACTGTCTAGGTTTTTCTTAGCTTTTCTTCTGAGGCACAAGCATGGCTGCATGTTACCTTCTGCAGTGAGACAAGAAAAGAAAATCTATCACAGCTTCCACTTTTCCACCTTCTACTTGCCATGCAGTGATGGGACTGGATATCATGATCATAGTTTTTTTAATGTTGAGTTTTAACCAGCTTTCTCTCTCTCATCAAGAGGCTCTTCAGATCCTCTTCACTTTCTGTCATTAGAGTGGGCTCATCTGCATATCTGAGGTTGTTGCTATTTCTCCCAGCCATCTTGATTCCAGCTTGTGATTTATCCACCCTGGCATTTCACATGATGTATTCTGCATATAAGTTAATTAACCAGGGTGATATTATACAGCTTTGTCTTATTCCTTTCTCAATTTTGAATCAGTCCATTGTTTCTTGTAAGGTTCTGATTGCTGCTTTTTGACCTGCATACAGGTTTCTCAGGAGACAGGTAAGGTGTCTGGTATTCCCATCTTTTTAAGAATTCTCCACAGTTTGTTGTTATCCACTCAGTCAAAAGCTTTGGCTTGGTCAATGAAGCAGATGTTTTTTTTCTGGAATCCCCTTGCTTTCTCTGTGATCCAACGAATGTTGGCAATTTGATCTCTGGTTCTTCTGCCGTTTGTAAACCCTGTTTATACATCTGGAAGTTCTCAGTTCACATACTGCTGGAGCTGGGGCTTGAAGGATTATGAGCATAACCTTAACTCAGCTGACCACATGCCAAATCCATTAGAAGACTTGCTAAACTGTGATCAGAATGTGTATCTACTTGGCAGTATATATGTTTGTTACTGCATGTCATAGCCTTGTTATTCAAATTGTAGGCAATAACTGGATTAAAATTGTAATGTTTTTCATCAATTCCATTATGGAAAACAATCAGTAACTAAAAATAAGTTATCTTGCACTTTTAAAATGTGGACCTAATCAACACTGAAATAATAAATGTAGCACTGTGTTTTAAATAAGTAAACCAATCACTTGTTTTATTGTAAAAACTATTAACCACTTAAAGAGAAGCAACTTAAAGTGTTTTCTTTTCACTTTGAAAATTAAGTGCACACACACACACACACACACCAGCAAAGGAATGATATCATGTAGAACTATGTAATGTGTGAATGTGTTCCTATTACTATGTATAAATAAATTGTCATTTCCAATATTATATACAATCACAGCAGATATCTCTTAGGGGGCAGAAAAGAAATTTTTAAAATGGAAAATCATAGATTAATACGACAGCAATATGACTGCATTTGCTTAATAATATCAGGACTTTAAAGACTTATGCTAAATAAGTGATACTCATTATTTTAACGACTTAAGTGAGTAAGAAGTATGTGATGAGCTGAGTTAGAACTCATCTGAGCCATATGTTTTTATTTTTAAAAGTTTGCAGAAATAGCATGCATCCTTTTGCTTAGGTATTTTCTCACCATATAATTTTAATATTTTATCTATAGAATAAATATTCTAGCTTATTTTATTTATAATTACTAGGGACTTAAAATAAATAATGTCTTATTCACGTTAACTTTCCCAGTACATCTATATACTTCAATTGACATACAACTAAGAAGCTGTTCTCAAAAGGATAAAAGAAGAGCAGTTTATCACAGAATTATCCATCCATAGCATAACATCTTGAACCCTTCACTGGAAAAAAAAATGATCAATGAAATCAAACAACTCTCTCATGGCAAAAATTAATAGTGAACGATTACATTATAGGACATTAAAAAATATTTTATTTAATAAACTTCATTTTTTAGAGACATGTTAGGGTTACAGAAAAATTATGCAAAAGGTACAGGTTTCCTTATGCCTTTCACCTTATTCCTGTCACTCAGGCCTTTTCATTGTCTACAATTATAAGTCACAAGTCCCATATTTGAAAAAACTTAGTAGGCAATTATTAGTTAACAGTCCACAGGCCTTCTTTTGCATTACAATAGTTCCAACATAACCTTGTCTTCAAGGAAAATTATCTAATTATTTCACATATTTTATGTGTTTCCTAAGAACAAGCTATTTATATGCACAAAGAATCATAGCTGAAAGAAAAACATTGTATTTTATTCAGGAGGACACTTTGAATCATGTTTAAGCATTTTAATTTCATCATGAAAAAATGTCATTTTTTAATAACCTAGGTAAGTCAAACTTTTTGTAACTCACTACATTATTTCATTTTTGAAGAGAAGAAACTTAACCAAATGACATAGACGTGTCTATCTGTGGTATGAATAGAAGGTGAAAATAGTTTTACAAATGTTGTTAACTCCTCCAATACATACCAGGATAAGGATAGGAATAAAATACAGCACACATTAGCCTTGGAATACAGTGTAGGATGGTACAATATTGTGTTAGAAGTTTGTCTATCTCCTCACTCCTCTGAGAAGTAGTATATGACCTTGTCCAAGTCATTTGACTCTCAGATCCTCCATTCCTTTCTCTGTGAAACAAAGTTTAACAAAGATTATTTCAAAGTCTATTAGAATCTTAAAGATCTGTCCACTATTAGAAGTCCATACTTATGGCAAGAACACATTGCTATATATTTTTTCACCTTGAACCAAAATACAATAAGTTAGCACTTAAAAAAATATTCCTTTTTAGGGACATATTGTGGAGTGATCATTTATATATGAAGGAAATTAATGCTATGTTATGTTCTGAAAAAAAATTCAATATTAATGGTCAGCTACTTCATGGCAAATAGATGGGGAAACAGTGGAAACATTAGCTGACTTTATTTGGGGGGGCTCCAAAATCACTGCAGATGCTGATTGCCACCATGAAATTAAAAGACTCTTACTTCTTGGAATGAAAGTTATGACCAACCTAGACAGCATATTAAAAAGCAGAGACATTACTTTGTCAACAAAGGTCCGTCTAGTCAAGGCTGTGGTTTTTCCAGTGGTTAGTATGGATGTGAGAGTTGAACTATAAAGAAAGCTGAGTGCTGAGGAATCGATGCTTTTGGACTGTGGTGTTGGAGAAGACTCTTGAGAGTCCCGTGGACTGCAAGGAGATCCAACCAGTCCATCCTAAAGCAGATCAGTCCTGGTTGTTCATTGGAAGGACTGATGTTGAAGCTGAAACTCCAATACTTTGGCCACCTGAGGCGAAGACCTGACTCATTTGAAAAGACCCTGATTCTGGGAAAGATTGAGGGCAGGAGGAAAAGGGGATGACAGAGGATGAGATGGCTGGATGGCATCACCAACTCAATGGACCTGGGTTTGGGTGGACTCTGGGAGTTGTTGATGGACAGGGAGGCCTAGCATGCTACGGTTCATGGGGTTGCAGAGTTGGACACGACTGAGCGACTGAAATGAACTGAACTGAACTGAACTGAAAGGTGACCCAGGATGCCCTATGATAATAAATGTCAAAAATTTCTTAGCATTTCTTTTGTGTAATGACTTTTACTGAAAGAAACAATATAATAATTATATTTATAAAGTTATGAAAAAAGGACAAAGTTTTTTTTGCCTTTCTTTTATTACATAGAATTATATGGAACTTCACAAAAGATAATCGGTGCCCCAGGGAATTAGAAGCATTCAATTTGCTGATTAATTATCCTAAATTTTGTGTTCTGATTGTTTTAATAGTTTTCATTTGCTCTCATTTTTAAATGTCTTATTTGTATAGCCTTATTATATGAGAAAGAAAAGCAATAGCCAGATTTTTATAAAAACCCATCTGTAATTAGTTTGATCTGTGATAGTTAAAAACTGCCAAATAACCAGAAAAAATTCAAATCTTTTTTATAGATTAATGCACCACAAGGATCACAAATTCATAAATTATATTATTTTTCTTCTTTAATTTTTAAAATTAATTTGCAAAGATTTTTGAAATGTAACAAAATGATACAATTCATTTTAATTTTACCAAACTTGTTCTTGCTCCAGAAAATATACAAATGATTTAACTCATTATTAATATTACATTAAATGAATTAGTTCTTAAAATTGTACTTTATCATATTTTAGCAACATGTCTGCAGTCAGTTACACAATTTCAGCAAATGTTCTTTATTCTCTGTAAGCTTTTCATGTTTTCTCATCCAAAATCCGTGGGATTTTATTGGACTCTATGAACATTACCACCATTCTATATAAAGAAATTGGAACCTAATTGGTGAACAACAGTATTACATATGAATCTTTGACATTAGCCTTAAATGGCAGACTTTTCTGTGTGGCCAAATGCCTCATGTTTTTTATAAAAGGCAACACTGGATATTGTATTTATGTTTTTAGGATTTGTAGATGGTAACCCATGCCCATGGATTCCAAAAGTGTTTAAATTATACTTTATGACTACTCAGGCTTCTCAGAAAATTTTATTCACCATTTACAAAGATACTTATGGTTTTCTTGATGTCTTCAAGTTCCACATATATTTTAAGATTTTCTTAAGATATATAAGCATATTTGTTTTAATTCTAAGAAATGATAATATAGAAGCTAATGTCACATAAGTGTTCATGACATACATTTTTGAAACTGATGATTTTCATTTTAGTATTTTATATTATCAAAAATAATTTTTCTTATTATCTATTACATGAATCATAAAGAAATGGAGTTTTCAAAGTATAGCAGAGTCTAATTAACTGGACATAGAAATGCCTATTGCAAATAAGTTTATTTTTTTAATATGATATAAAATAATCCAGATTGTAGGGTAAGCCAGAATTAAAAGATTGAGTGATATTATTGACAAGCAGAAGCAGGTAAATCTCTCTCAAGTTATAGCTGTTTTTCTAGAAGCATTTTTCTTGATATTTGTGAACAATAACGGATGATTTGTGAACACAACTCAGAATTTTTGCACTTGGCTCTTAGAGCATCTTTCCTCCAGATACTTGAATGGCTGTATCCATCTCTTGACTTATTTGGACTCTGGTCAAATGGCACCTTGGAGAAGGCAATGGCACCCCACTCCATTACTTTTGCCTGGAAAATCCCATGGACGGAGGATCCTGGTAGGCTGCCGTCCATGGGATCGTTGAGTCGGATACGACTGAGCGTCTTCACTTTCACTTTTCACTTTCATGCATTGGAGAAGGCAATGGCAACCAACTCCAGTATTCTTGCCTGGAGAATCCTAGGGACGGCGGAGCCTGGTGGGCTGCCATCTATGGGGTTGCACAGAATCAGACACGACTGAAGCAAGTTAGCAGCAGAAGCAGCAAATGGCACCTGGGCTTCCCAAGTGGCTCCATGGTAAAGAATCTGCCTGCCAAAGCAGGAGAGGCTGATTTGATCCCTGGATCAGGAAGATCAATTGGAGAAGGAAACGGCAACCCATTCTAGTATTTTTGCCTGGGAAATCCATAGACAGAGGAGCCTAGTAGGCTAGTCTATGGGGTCATGAAAGAGTCAAACACGACTTAGCAACTAAATGAATACGACACCAAATGACACCAGATGTATTTCTTGTTTCTCTTTCTAAAATAATAAATCCACCCACCTATGAACACCTTATCTTCAACAGAGGAGGCAAGAATATACAATGGAGAAAAGACGATCTCTTTAACAAGTGGTGCTGGGAAAACTGGTCAACCACTTGTAAAAGAATGAGACTAGAACACTTTCTAACACCATACGCAAAAACAAACTCAAAATGGATTAAAGATCTAGACATAAGGCCAGAAACAATAAAGCTCCTAGAGGAAAACATAGGCAAAACACTCTCCGACATAAATCACAGTAGGATCCTCTATGACCCACCTCCCAGAATATTGGAAATGAAAGCAAAAATAAACAAATGGGACCTAATTAAAATTAAAAGCTTCTGCACAGCAAGAAGGAAACTATAAGCAAGGTGAAAAGATAGCCTTCAGAATGGGAGAAAATTATAGCAAATGAAGCAACTGACAAAGAATTAATCTCAAAAATATATAAGCAACTCCTGCAGCTCAATTCCAGAAAGATAAACGACCCAATCAAAAAGTGGGCCAAAGAACTAAACAGACATTTCTCCAAAGAAGACTTACAGACTGCTAACAAACCATGAAAATATGCTCAACATCACTCATAATCAGAGAAATGCAAATCAAAACCATAATAAGGTACCATTTCACGCCAGTCAGAATGGCTACTATCCAAAAGTCTACAAGCAATGTTGGTGGGAATGCAAACTAGTACAGCCACTATGGAGAACAGTGTGGAGATTCCTTAAAAAACTGGAAATAGAACTGCCATATGACCCAGCAATCCCACCACTGGGAATACACACCGAGGAAACCAGAATTGAAAGAAACACATGTACTCCAATGTTCATTGCAGCACTTTTTATAATAGCCAGGACGTGGAAGCAACCTAGATGTCCATCAGCAGACGAATGGATAAGAAAGCTTTGGTACATATACACAATGGACTATTACTCAGTCATTAAAAAGAATACATTTGAATCAGTTCTAATGAGGTGGATGAAACTGGAGCCTATTATACAGAGTGAAGTAAGTCAGAAAGAAAAATACCAATACAGTATAATAACACATATATATGGAATTTAGAAAGATGGTGATGATAACCCTGTATGCAAGACAGCAAAAGAGACACAGATGTATATAACAGTCTTTGGACTCTGTGGAAGAGGGTGAGGGTGTGATGATCTGGGAGAATGGCACTGAAACATGTATATTATCATATGTGAAGTGAATCGCCAGTCCAGGTTTGATGCATGAGACCACGTGCTCGGGGCTGGTGAACTGGGATGACCCAGAGGGATGGGATTGGGAGGCAGGTGGGCTGGGGGTTCAGGATAGGGAACACATGTACACCTATGGTGGATTCATGTCATTGTATGGCAAAACCACTACAATATTTTAAAGTAATTAGCCTCCAACTAAAATAAATACATTTATATCATTCAAGGAACTATTCTATTTCATCTAAGATGTTAACAATATTGGTTTAACATTGCAAATAATCATCTCTTATTAATATGTTGATATCTGGATGCTCAACAGACTGACCATAACTAGACATATTATGATGATGATTTTACCATGTATAAAAATATGGAATCATTGTTTGTGCATTTGAAGGTAATAAATAGTATATATCAATTATAATTCTAAAAAAAGAAAGTCTTCTTTATGCCAATAATATGAAATAGCTAGGAAGATAATTTAAAAGAAGTGAAAGGAATGACTTAATTATGGTAGATCTGGTTAAACAATTAAAAGTGATATATTTTGTTCTTCACTGAGTTCAATAATTAGTTCTTCAGTGAATGAATGGAAGGGAAAATTAATGATTAAATGGCTCTGAAGTAAAAAAAATAAATAAATACATTTATATTAAAATAAAGCAATATTCTTGAACACATTGCTCTCTCTTACAAAAATCCTGCTCTTTTTTTGAATAAACTTTTTATTTTGAATTTATTTTAGACCTACAGAAACATCACAAAGGTAGTGTAGTGAGTTCTTGTATGCCCATCACTCAATTTGTTTCCCCTGTATTACAGTGGTACATTTGTCAAAACTAAACAAACAAACAAACAAACCCCGGATGTTACTCTGTTACTATTCTTTTTTTTTAATTTATTTGGGGGTTCTTTGTTACAATGCCTGGGCTTCTCATTGCGGTGGCTGCTCTTGTGGAACATGGACTCTAGAGCATGGGCACTTCAGTAGCTGTAGCACACAGGTTAGTTGCTCCATGGCATGTGGGATCTTCCTAGATTAGGGATCAAACCAGTGTCCCCTGCATTGGCAGACAGGTTCTTAACCACTCACTGGACCATTAGAGAAGTCCCAGGATATTACTATTATCAAAATGTAACACTTAAAATTTCACCAGTTTTTTCCATGAGTATTCTTTTTGTGTTCTAGGAACCAGTCCAGGGAACCATATTATATTTAGTTGTCAAGTCCACATTGCCGTCTCTGGTATGTGAAAAGATTTTAGTTTTTCCTTCTTTCATGATCTTACTAGTAAGTACCTTTCTAGTCAGTTACTTAGTCCTTTGGGTTTGTGTAAAGTTTTCTCATGATTAGAATGGAGATATTATTCCTGTTACTTTGGGGAAAACTTCTAAAGTTTCTGAAAAGGCTATCATAATATATCCTTATTTTATACCTATATAGCATAGAATTTATTCTTCTAAAAAGGAACATCTCTCTAATTTCTCTCTCTCTTTCTCTCTGTCTAGTCTGTCTCTATTTCTACCCCTTTCTCCTACCCCTTTCTCCTTGTACCTCTCTATCCTTCTTTCCTCCTTAATGTTTTTTTTCTTTAATTTTTATATATTTTAGATGTTTATATGTCCATAATCTTTTGTCTCTACTCATATAATTATAATTAAGTACATTATAATTATATTTTTCAGCACCTTATTTGTAAAGCTGCTTGCATCCTGGTATACATACAACAATGAACAAATCGTATATTTGACTACATGAGACTTAAATTCATGAGAGAAGACATAAGTATCAAGTCATTAGGCAAATGTAGAAGGCTGGATGGTGGTAAGGATTTTAGAGAAAACAGAAGCAAGGGTAGATGTGATGCTAATTTAAATAGGATGGTCAGTAAAAAAATTTACAAAATGATTTTGAGGATATGGAACAGAATGAACAGAGTGAATATTCCATGGCAATCCATGAAGAAGTCCATTAGAAGGAAGAGTAGTCTTAGTTACCCTTGAATGGAAAAATGCTTTGCTTTGTGTGTTTAAAGACCATCAAAGAGAATAATTTGTCTAGATAGGAAAGACTGGGTGAGGAGTCAAAGTTGAGATCAAAGAGCTGATTCAAAACCAAATTGTGTAGGCTAGTTTATGTATTTTTACTGTGAGTGAAATGGAATAATATTAGAAGATTTATTTATTATGTGATTTATATATATTTTTTAAATTGCCACTTAGAAAATCCTAGGATTGGGTTAGTGAACAGCACAGGAAAAAATC
This sequence comes from Moschus berezovskii, assembly GCF_049115385.1. NCBI lineage: Eukaryota > Metazoa > Chordata > Mammalia > Artiodactyla > Moschidae > Moschus > Moschus berezovskii. Next base: position 30,307,255 of record NC_142472.1, read on the forward strand.
AGAGAGAGATGCTAGGAGTTATTACAATAATTCAGCTGAGGAATCATGGTGGATTGTACAAGTGTATTAGTAATAGAAATGATGAGAAACAGTCAGATGCTGGATAAATTATTGTTAGATCAACAGCATGTATTGATGGAATGGAGCTAGAGGTGAATCAAAGATGCTCTGAAAATTTAGGGCCTAAACTAATATAACAATTACCTTACCATTAATTAAGAAGAAAAAGATTTCAAACAAGGAGGTTTAAAAGAGTGAAGATAAATATCAAAATTGATGCTGGGAAAGGTTGGGGGCGGGAGGAGAAGGGGAAGACCGAGAATGAGATGGCTGGATGGCATCACCGACTCTGTGGGCATGAGTTTGAGTGTACTCCGGGGGTTGGTGATGGACAGGGAGGCCTGGCGTGCTGTGATTCATGGGGTCGCGGAGAGTCGGACACGACTGAGCGACTGAACTGAACTGAACTGAATTTGTGATACTTATTAAAATTAACTGACAAAATGTAATTTAGGCAGCTGGTTATGAGTATGGAGTTCAGATAAGAGGTTCTTTCTGAGGTAATATATTTGAGATTTACCAGAATATAAATAAAATTTAAAGCATTCACTCTCAATAGGAGTGATATCTCCCTCAAAGAAGTGAAAATTGATTCTTAGAGGGTGGAAAACTCTTGGCTATTACAGTGTGCTGTGACTCTCCATAGCTCAAACCTATATGACAAATTCATATTCTTAATATTTAATTTCTCTCATTAGGGAGAATATAAATTCAATTTAATTTTTCTCCTTAGGGAGATATTAATAGAAAAATGTTTTAGAAACATTGATATAAATTTATAAAATTTGACATGGTTATCTAAAATATGAGTTCATATAAAGAATAGAAAATTCTAAAGAATGGTCCCTGGGGCACAATAAATTATAGAAGTTCAAGAAATAATAATAATAAAAGCAGTAAATGAAATGAAGGAGGATTGGCCAGGGAGGTAGCATGAGAAAAAGTGTGGTCCTATATATCAAGTGAAAATGTTTTTCAAGAACAAAGAAATAATATTCAGTGTCAAGTGTTATAGAAAATATGTTATAGAAAACATTATCAACAATTCTTTTGAATGCTTTATTGATAAGTGAAAGAAAAAAGCCACATAAAATGGAGGATTTTGTGTGCTTTTTGCTAAATAATGAGATATTATTGTGTACGTGTATGCTTATGATGATAATATAGGAGAGAGAGTAAAGTGATATGAACAGATGAAAAACCATTATCTGGGTTAATATATTGGAATAATTAAGTAAGTATCAATTCTAATGAATACGAAGAGTTAACATTAGCTACAATCACAATTTCAATATTCTTAATTACAGGCAAGATAAAAACCATACAGCCACAGAAGAAGATATATTGATATGTGTCAGTGATAGTCCTTGGAAAACTTTTCTCATTGTTTTTATATTCTCTACAAAATAAAAACGAGGTCTTTAACTGATAGTGAAGAGGAAAGAGTGTGTTGGAGCTTTGAGGAGAGATGAAAAAGCATTTAATAAACTTCAAGGGGAATAGAAAAAATAACAAGGAAAGTATAATATGATTCCGGGTAGTTTTGGTGTCCTATTTGAGATTAAGAATCATTAACTAAAGTGAGTTGACTTACTATGGTTTTACACTTAACTGTAGCCATAGTAAATGCTTAAGTGGAGGCTGAGAACATGTGGAATTTTGTATTTGTTTTTATTTTCAAAGAAAGAAGAAAATGGATTAAGGGTTACACAAGTAAATGATTGTAATGATGGACAGTGGAGTCTAGAATGCATAAAGAAGAAATAAAAGCATGAAGAACAGGGCTGGGAAAATTGGGAAGATCAATGGATGGAATTGATAGAAGCTGAGAAATCATTTGGAGTCAATTGTGGTTTTGAGATTTAAAAATAGGTAGAGATTAGGATATTTGAAATTTAAATTATGAGAGAACGTTAGATTATTGGTAATGTCAAATTCTAGAACATTTTCATGTATATCAGGGGCCCAGGTAAGATGGAAGACATATTCATAGTAGGGGGATGTTCAGGATTCTAAAAACAATTGATATTGAAAGACTATGTGCTTGGTTATTAAAACACCAAGAGCCACAACAGAGTAGTGTTGTTAATAGTAAAATATTAAAAAAAAAAAAGAATAAGTGCAATTAACATCTGTAGATTGCAGAAAGGAGTGGTAGTATATAACATCATATGATGTCATTGCATGAATCTTAACTCTGGGGATTTTTAGGGAGAAGGATTTATAATGGCATGTAGACAGTAATGTGTTTCATTTCACTTCTGCTAAATTTCTTTCTCTAGCATAGTTCCTGAAATTTAGTAAGATCTCTTCAAACATTTGTTAAATGAATGAATCTGTTAATGCATCTGAAGAATGAAAGAAATTGATAGTAATTCTCAAAAGTAACTCCTAGCTCTAAAATTTTAACATTTATGCATATGAATATTACTCAACATGTTCTGTACTTAAGGATAGTTATAATGTAAATGATGCTTAACAATTTGTACTACATCTAGTTTTACCTCATCCAGTCCAATTATTCCTTTAATTAAGTCCTATGCCTTTATCTTTATTTTAATAAGTACTGGACTCAGCAATAAGTCATTTTTAGTGCTTTTTTTTAATTGCTGTAAAGCTACAATAGATAGATTTTTAAGTCTTTGAACACCAGTCTTGGAGACAGAGTTTCTAATATCTGTTACAGCTCTTGCATGTTTTGTTATTCTAATATAATCCAAATTAGAATCCAGCTAACAACCTACCACATCTTTCCCAGTGGACATTCAGAGTCTCAGAGTTTGCTTCAAGAAGGTTTATGAGTATGCCCCTACATTTTGCTCATTTTAAAACAATATTTATTTATTTTTGGCTGTGCTGGGTCTTCGTTGCTATGCGGGCTTTTTCTCTAGTTGTGGCAAGCTGGGGCTACTCTCTAGTTGTGGTGTTTGGGCTTCTCCTTGTGGTGGCTTCTCTTGCTGCAGAGCACAAGGGCTTCAGCAGGTGTAGCACAAGGGCTCAGCAGCTGAGGTGCACAGGCTCTAGGGTACAGGCCCAATAGTTGTGGCGCACGGGCTTCACTGGTCTGCAGTATGTGGGATCTTCCAGGATCAAGGATCAAACCCATGTCTCCTGCATTGGCAGGTGGATACTTTACCACTGAGGTACCAGGGAAACCCTCTGCTCATTTTTTTATTTCAACTAGTTTTTTAATATATATGTGCTGAATTCTTTTTTATGTTTGTAATTCTATCTCCTTTCTATCTCTTGATTCAAAAGCTTAGCTTGCATGTATAATTCTGTATAAGACCCTGACTTTATCTACATTCCAATCTGCCTTGCTTATTTCTCTGCATACTATGGCTGCTTAGACATTGATCATGACAAATGTAAAGGTTTCTTTAAAGAATTTTGTGTGTGTGTATGGGACATAGAAAAATAATGTGCAACATGTTTTCAGCAAATGCCTAAATAAATGTACAGTTTTTTAATACACCACAAACCAACAGTACGCGCTGGCTTGTATAAATGACAAAAGAAGTCAATGTAGGTTTCAGAATTGACAAAGGTATTCCATGAGGAAAAACATAAACAGTAGTTCTGTTTAACACTATGTAGGTATCAGAGGAAGAGCTCCATGACACCAAAGTTTCAAGCTGTAAAAAGAAAAAAAAAAAAATATATATATATATAGATATATATAGTTTAGTCATCTGGTTTACCAGGCAAGGAAATTGGAGTTCAAGGTAGCATGTATTAGAAGTAAAAGACTCATTCTCCACTCCTGATGATTTCTTCAGTGTAGGAGGAATGTACTGTAGCTTTGAATTCCTGTTCTCTTTTCATATTCTCACTGATTTTTCCCCTGGATGAATAAAAAATCAGTTAGGCATGACCATTTCAATCTCCTCCTCTCTTCACTCAGAATCTGACTTGCCATTGGAAGCATATTTTCTGTTCTGTGTCTACATGGAAGTTTTATATTATATTTAATTACTAAACTCAAAAATCCCTTCTAGTACAATTTTAAATGATTTTCTGGCATACTGATAACATTTTTGTTAGCTGCTTTCTTAAATTTCTTTCCTCCTTCTTTGCTCTTTAGCATCACTTACTCACATAATTTCGACCTTACATTCTCCCTGTTTTCCCTGAAATAACCATGCTCCCTAAATAGTGATTATATGTGGTGGTTAGAAATTTAATCTGTGTACTTATGAGCTGTGAGAAATTGAGCCAGTGACTTAATTTTGTTGTTGTTGCTGATTTTCCGCATGTGTAAAATGAGCTGAGTAAGTGCAAAAGTACTTCAGTGACTTTTATCATTCATCATTCTGCCTGGAGGAGACATAGCTCCTCCACAGCTTCTAGCACACTGGCAGATGGTCAATCTCAGGACCTTTCTAATATATATATATATATATTTTTTTATCTTACCCCCAAGAAAGTAGACATACTATTTACACTGTCTTAGGAAATCAAACCACATTTTGTTCATGTCACTCAGTCGTGTCTGCATGAATAACCTTATGTTTGCAGGGGTGCCCCTATTCTACAAAAGGTTCTAAGAGCATGACCAAAGGAGAAAATCTGTTTTTCCACACTTCATGGAAAACATACTAGTACATTTAAAAAAATTACTGTGCAGAAATAATTTTAATGTTAATAAGGTAAAAAATTGCAATGTAAAAATTGATTTGTTCATTGATAAGAAGAAATTCACATGTATGTCATAATGGCAAAACATTTTTTCAATTTGTTCACTTTCTTTGACACATCCATGACATTTGAGAAAGCATTACACCCTAAGAAATAATGTGAGTCCATGTTCCATATGTGCATTTAGAATGAGAAAACAAGAGTTTTGACATGATTATAGTATATCTTTGTAGAGCACCCATTCACTCACTTTTCCATATGGAAATTGTGATATTTAAGCATTGAATTTCTCTAAAGAGCATCTCACTCTGGGGCCGAGAAGAAATGAAAAGATTATCTTCTCTTGTTAAGAATAATGTTGATGTGAGAGAACTCTATGAGTGCGGGGATGACCCAGAGGGACGATAAAGGGAGGAGGGAGGTGGGAGGGGGGTTCAGGAGGGGGAACTTATGTAAACCCGGGGCTAATTCATGTCAATATATGGCAAAACCAACCAATATAATATTGTAAAATAATTTGCTCCAATAAAAAATAAATTAATTACTTAAAAAAAGAAAAAAGAAAAATAGACATTTATATTAAAATGGAGAATTATTTGTTGCTTATTTTTAACTATACTGTTTTTTGTCTTTTTGTTCATTAACTATAGTCATTGTACAGGAGACAGGGACCAAGACCATCCCCATGGAAAAGAAATGCAGAAGAGCGAAATGGCTGTCTGAGGAGGCCTTACAAATAGCTGTGAAAAGAAGAGAGGCGAAAAGCAAAGGAGAAAAGGAAAGATATAAGCATCTGAATGCAGAGTTCCCAAGAATAGCAAGGAGAGATAAGAAAAACTTCCTCAGTGATCAATGCAAAGAAATAGAGAAAAACAACAGAATAGGAAAAACAAAAGAGCTCTTCAAGAAAATTAGAGATTCCAAGGGAACATTTCAGGCAAAGATGGGCTCGATAAAGGACAGAAATGGTATGGACCTAACAGAAGCAGAAGATATTAAGAAGAGGTGGCAAGAATACACAGAAGAACTGTACAAAAAAGATCTTCACGACCAAGATAGTCACGATAACGTGATCACTGACCTAGAGCCAGACATCTTGGAATGTGAAGTCAAGTGGGCCTTAGAAAGCATCACTACTAACAAAGCTAGTGGAGGTGATGGAATTCCAGTTGAGCTATTTCAAGTCTTGAAAGATGATGCTGTGAAAGTGCTGCACTCAATATGCCAGCAGATTTGGAAAACTCAGCAGTGGCCACAGGACTGGAAGAGGTCAGTCTTCATTCCAATCCCAAAGAAAGGCAATGCCAAAGAATGCTCAAACTACCGCACAGTTGCACTCATCTCACACGCTAGTAAAGTCATGCTCAAAATTCTCCAAGCCAGGCTTCAGCAGTATGTAAACCGTGAACTCCCAGATGTTCAAGCAGGTTTTAGAAAAGGCACCAGAGATCAAATTGCCAACATCCGCTGGATCATGGAGAAAGCAAGAGAGTTTCAGAAAAACATCTATTTCTGCTTCATTGACTATGCCAAAGCCTTTGACTGTGTGGATCACAATAAACTGTGGAACATTCTGGAAGAGATGGGAATCCCAGACCACCTGACCTGCCTCTTGAGAAACCTGTATGCAGGTCAGGAAGCAACAGTTAGAACTGTACATGGAGCAACAGACTGGTTCCAAGTAGGAAAAGGTGTACGTCAAGGTTGTATATTGTCACCTTGCTTATTTAACTTCTATGCAGAGTACATCATGAGGAACGCTGGGCTGGAAGAAGCACAAACTGGAATCAAGATTTCTGGGAGAAATATCAATAACCTCAGATATGCAGATGACACTACCCTTATGGCAGAAAGTGAAGAGGAACTCAAAAGCCTCTTGATGAAAGTGAAAGAGGAGAGTGAAAAGGTTGGCTTGAAGCTCAACATTCAGAAAACAAAGATCATGGCATCTGGTCCCATCACTTCATGGGAAATAGATGGAAAAACAGTGGAAACGGTGTCAGACTTTGTTTTTTTGGGCTCCAAAATCACTGCAGATGCTGATTGCAGCCATGAAATTAAAAGACGCTTGCTCCTTGGAAGGAAAGTTATGACCAACCTTGATAGTATATTAAAAAACAGAGACATTACTTTGCCAACCAAGGTCCGTCTAGTCAAGGCAATGGTTTTTCCTGTGGTCATGTATGGATGTGAGAGTTGGACTGTGAAGAAAGCTGATCGCCGAAGAATCGATGCTTTTGAACTGTGGTGTTGGAGAAGACTCTTGAGAGTCCCTTATACTGCAAGGAGATCCAACCAGTCCATTCTAAAGGAGATCAATCCTGGATGTTCATTGGAGGGACTGATGCTAAAGCTGAGGCTGCAATACTTTGGCCACCTCATGCGACGAGTTGACTCACTGGAAAAGACTCTGATGCTGGGAAAGGTTGGGGGCGGGAGGAGAAGGGGACGACGGAGAATGAGATGGCTGGATGGCATCACCGACTCTGTGGACATGAGTTTGAGTGTACTCCGGGAATTGGTGATGGACAGGGAGGCCTGGCGTGCTCTGGTTCATGGGGTTGCGAAGAGTCGGACACGACTGAGCGACTGAACTGAACTGAACTGAACTATAGTTATGATTTTCTAATTTTAAAACCAGTCAAATCAATTTTACTGCTCTTTTTATTAATAAAATTAAATGTCAATTTTGACAGGAACATTATTTTCTTTCTTTAGGGATGATCTTCAGGATATTTTTCAGAAATATATTTATAAAATATGGATTTTTCAGTTCTTACTTCAAATACTTGCTTATCACATTAGTATAAACAATATCAGTGGCTTAAAATACAATTTAGAGATAAACTTTCTAGCATTTGCTTTCTGAAAGTAAAATTCTATCTACCCAAAATAATTAGAGTCATCTAATATTGAGGTCAGGCTATGCACTGTAATCGATCAGCAGCCTGGCAGTAATGATATCTGTAAGAAATACATCAAACTAATGAGCAGCTAAGAGACACAAGAATAACTCTTGGTGCTTTAGATCTAGACTTTCGACGGCTGTCTGCAATACTTCAAAGACTAGGAGCATTAATTTTTTGACTAAGTTCTTGAAGTAAATGTCTTGAATATTTTTTCCTTACAGTTGAAAATCAAATCAAAGCAATTTCAATTGAAATATTTATTGTAGAAACAAGTCATTGTGAATACATGAAAGTGAGCACCATTGTACCTTTTCTCAGTGTCTTGCCAAATGAATCCACCGTTGGTGAACAGAGACTTGGAGGCTTCCCTAATCTTGCTCTTTGGAAGAATTTATACAAATATAAATGAATAAGAAAAATAGCTCATAATCTTATGGTTTATAATTTTCAAACATATTTTAATATTTCAAATTTCTATGTACAAACACTTGTCTAATATGCATGGTGTTTGATAAATCTAACTGGTGAAATTTGTTTTCTTTACCACTTTTTCCCCTTTTAGGAATAATGTTATACTTATGACTCGGGTTGATAGTTTGTACCAGAGAAGTCCTTGGCTTAATAATGGGAATTATTGCCATTATTCTTATTTAACACGTACAATTACTATAAAAGAAAAAAATTTAAAAAACTGTTATGGCTATCAGATTTTGTTAGGAATTGGTATGTTCCCAGAAGTATACATGCATTAAAATAAAACAACCCCATATCACATAATTTTTGTTGGTATTTCCATTCTTCAGTGAGACAGTTGAGATGTAGTATGATGAATTAACTTGGCAAACACGTTCAGTTAGTAAACAGTGAAAGTCTTGTTTGCTCCTAGGTAGTGTAGGTCTTATGGCAGAAACTAAAGAAGAGCTAAAGAGCCTCTTGATGAAAGTGAAAGAGGAGAGTGAAAAAGTTAGCTTAAAACTCAAAATTCAGAAAACTAAGATCATGGCATCTGGTCCCATCACTTCATGGGAAATAGATGGGGAAAGAATGGAAATAGTGACAGACTTTACTTTTTTGGGTTCCAGGATCACTGCAGATGGTGACTGCAGCCATGAAATTAAAAGACACTTGCTCTTTGGAAGAAAAGCTATGACCAAACTAGACAGCATATTAAAAAGCAGAGACATTACTTTGCCAACAAATTTCAGTCTAGTAAAGGCTATGGTTTTTCCAGTAGTCATATATGGATTTGCGAGTTTGACTATAAAGAAAGCTGAGCGCCAAAGAATTGATGCTTTTGAACTATGGTGTTGGAGAAGACTCTTGAGAGTCCCTTGGACTACAAGGAGATCCAACCAGCCCATCCTAAAGGAAATCAGTCCTGAATATTCATTGGAAGGACTGACGCTGAAGCTGAAACTCCAACACTTTGGCCACCTGAGGCAAAAAACTGACTCATTGGAAAAGACCCTGATGCTGGGAAAGATTGAAGCCAGGAGGAGAAGGGGACAACAGAGGATGAGATGATTGGATGGCATCACTGACATGATGGACATGTGATTGAGTAAGCTCAGGGAGTTAGTGATGGACAGGGAAGCCTGGCATGCTGCAGTCCATGGTATCACAAAGAGTAGGACAGGACTGAGCACTGAACTGAACTGAACTGATAAAGAAGAGGGAGTAGCAAAGTAGAAGGGACAGGGATGAAAAGAATTCTTGTGAATGTACTTATACTATAACTTTCATATGCGAGTCATGTATGTTTTATATAATCAGAAAGTTAAATGAATGTATAAATAAAAATCCCTTAATTAAAATTAATTGAAATAAATATAACTAATTATATATAATTTTGGTGATATAACCTCACAGAGCAAGAAAAATCAATCAAAGTGTTTGTGCAGTCTCAAAGTTGTATATTTAAGGGCAAAGAAATCTCAAATTTTATCAGTTCAATTTAGTCGCTCAGTCGTGTCCAACTTTTTGCCATCCTATGGACTGTAGCATGCCAGGCCTCCCTGTCCATCAACAACTCCCGGAGTTTACCCACACTCATGTCCATTGAGTCCGTGATGCCATCCAACTATCTCATCCTCTGTCGTCCCCTTCTTCTCCTGCCTTCAATCTTTCCCAGCATCAGAGTCTTTCCAATGAGTCGGTTCTTCACATCAGGTGGCCAAAGTATTGGAGTTTCAGCTTCAACATCAGTCCTTCCAATGAACAGCCAGGACTGATCTGCTTTAGGATGGACTGGTTGGATCTCCTTGCAGTCCAAGGGACTCTCAAGTGTTTTCCTCAACACCACAGTTCAAATTTTATTCTGTCATATTATTGTCATCTTGTGCACACTTTATGTATAATTTCTGATATGGTAGGATAAAGAAACTAAGTAATTATGGTTTTATTTAAAAAATAACTTTTCAGCATGTAGAAAAATATCCTTTCAGCATAAACGGTAAAAACAGTAAAGCTTATATTTGATTGAATAAAACAATGCATATTGTCTTTTATATTCTTATTTCTGAATGCATGTTCTAACACTATCCATTGAAAATATATAAGGGCAATAGAAATCCTGTAGTAATAAACTACCCCTAGCAGCCAGATTTTTGTTCATTAAATGACTTTCAACAATAGAAATCATGGGGATGATTAGAGAAAAGCTCTTTTAATAGCTGGGCAGGAAACTCAAAAGTTGGGAGCATAATGTTGAACATCAAGAATTCTCCCAAAGGTTAGAAGCTACCAAAGGATTACAGAGTCTGTACAGAAGACACAGAAGTCATCTTAAGTCTCATTGCTTTAGTTTAGAGTCTATTGTGATTTGAAAAGAATGATCACTAAAATATGAAGAAAACGTCAAGTATATAAATATCCCAGAATATAGAGATAAATATAGAAGTATATATAAGCACAGAGAAATAAATCAATGCTCCTTATGGAACACTTGAGTTTGCCAGGGTTCTAACTCATTATGATGAACACTGATAGTTAAATGAGAAATATTATAAAGTTTTTCTGCACCTTCTGTATAGACTACATTTCAGTGTTGTTAAAATATGGTGGGAAGGATGGTGTAAAACACAGGATAATTGAAACTAATAAATGCAGAATGATTGAAAGAACTAAAAAAATTACAGTTTTGCAGTTCCTAATATGATGTCTGATATAGGCAAAGGTGTGATTTATATTACTTATCGTCCCAAATAAAGAAGTAAGGCTTCTGTGATGGCTCAGCAGTAAAGAATCTACAGGCAATGCAAGAGTCGCAGGAGACCAGGAGACAGGGGTTCAGTCCCTGAGTTGGGAAGCTCCTTAGCGGAGGTAGTGGCAACCCACTCCAGTATTCATGCCTGTAGAATCCCATATACAGAGGAAACTTGTGGACTACAGTCCACAGGGTTGAAGAGTCAGACACGACTGAAATGACTTAGCATGCACCCATGCAAGGTAAAATAGTAAAGATAGAAAGGAAGAAAGAGTTAATTGCATTCTATCCCAGAAGGTTTTAATATTTTTTAATCTAAAATTAAATTCCCTCACTTGTGAAAAGTTCTATGCTCAGCTAGGAGGCTGCTATGAAACATTAAACACTGTCAACTCTTACTGTGATGCTGCATTAATACTGCATAACATCAATATTTTATATTAAGAATGTTAATTATCCCTGAGATTCTGGAATGCCTAACAGTGCTAAAGTACTAGTGCACTAATTTTATTTTTAATTCATTTTCTTTTTTCTATTGGCTGTTCTCCCTGGCTCTGATTCTTCTCCCTGCAGTGAGAAATGAGTTAAATCAGCTCTCACTGTCAACCAGAACAGCCTTGGAACTAAGTTAATCCATCACCTACTGACAAAAGGTTAAAAATATTGAATATCAATATCCAGAATGGTTTCCAACTCACAGCAATTGTTTGGCAGTGCTGATGTCTAAGCTCTGGGAATAAAGTGCAAGTTTTTGGCATTTTCCATGTCCCTGGAGTTACCTTATGAATGTACTTTATGTATGAATATAAATGTAAGTTTTTACTTTTAATGTAGTTCATACTAGGTATATAAAATTTTTGAAATAAGATAATACAACAATAAAATGTGAATATCTACTTTAATAATAAAAGCAAACTTTCACAACTGATTTTCAGAATTATCAGCTGGATCTATTGTGTATAGACTCATGCTTATTCATGATTATCTGATCACACATTCAGACTCGTCACCTACAAAGACCGAACAATAGGATCATTATTCATTTTTTCAATGAATTTAACTCAGTTAACATATGCAAAGAACTCTGTTAGACATTGGGAAAATTAATGCAAACAATTCTGTCCATGAACACATGGAATCAGTATTCTAGCAGTTCAAGATAAGATATATGTATATTGTGTGTGTGTGTGAGTACAGGTGCATTATAGAGAAAAATATATTAGAGATATATGATATCTTAGATCAAAATTATTTTGATCTTTGACTATGCCCTTGGAAGTTACTTCAGTGACATTTGAAAATTTTTAAAAGTAATAAAATGTTTATTAGAATCTGTGTGCCATACTTTTACACTCGGAAAACTTCCAGTAATCATCAGTCAAGTCAAAAAAATAAGTCATCAGCTTAAGGCCTTGCCCACATTCTCTTGCTCAGACTTAAAAAAAAAAAATTGTTGAAATATAGTGGTTTTACATTTCTACTGTACAGCATAGTGACTCAGTCACATGTATTTGTTTTCTTATTCTTTTCCATTCTGGCTTATCACAGGATATTGAATATAGATCCCTGTGTGATACAGTGAGATGTTGTTTATCCATCCTTTATATACCAGTTTGCATCTGCTAATCCCAAGCTCCCAGTGTTTCCATTCCTTACCCCCTATCCCCTTTGGCAACCACAAGTCTGTTTTCTTTGTCTATGAGTCTGTTTCCATTTCATAGATATGTTCATTTGTGTCATATTTTCAACTCCACATGTAAACAGCATCATATGGTATTTGTCTTTCTCTTTCTGATTTACTTCACTTAGTATGATAATCTCTAGGTCCATCCATATAGCTGCAAAACAAAAAGGACTTGTGAGGAAGATACTCTTTTTGGCTAAAAAACTGATGTTTTTACTCACATGCACCATTCATTCTGCCATTTTTTTTTTTTTTTTTCTGTGCTCATGTAGTTTTGGTTTGAAATACAGGGCATGTAGCTTATCAGGACAATAAGCAAGGAAGTTAGGAGATTTGCAACACTCATATCAACATGCTTCAACCTGCTTACTTCTCAAGAACCAGATTGACACATTTCGTTTACTCCCTGAATGAGTGGAAAGTGAGATTCTAATGTCTGCTGAGAAGACAGTAAAGCTATTACTGTGGTTTTAAGTTTTGACCCATATTAAGCCAACTGGGGAACTCTTCGGAAGAGACACAAGAACCAGTTCAAGACCTCCTATAAAACTACAGTATGAGCTGTATGGAAGACCTCACATTTTGTTTCTCAGAGCTGTTACTTCTAAAAATTATGAGTTTGATGTTAACTACCCTGTGTAGGAAAGTGCTAACTTGGATGTGTATCAACTTTTATTAATACAGTTATAAGTAAAAATAGTCAAATTTGGTGAATGCTTAATGTGGACTTGCCACTCTGTTAAGAATAAATATATGAAGGCATTTTAATGTCATTCAACTGTCACAACAATCCTCCCTTTGAAGCAGGAATGATTATTTTCTTCATACTGCGGATGAGTCCTGTCCTCACAGTCCCTTGTCCTTGTCCAAAGTTCTCACTGCTTGTCCCCTGAGATATAGAGGTATCACAGTTTTTCTTAAAACTATTTTTACAAGCAAAAAAAAAAGTAATAAAATGAACTTAAAAATAGGAAAAAAAATATGGTCAGCATCAGTTCAGTTCAATTGCTCAGTCGTGTCCGACTCTTTGAGACCCCATGAACCACAGCATGCCAGGCCTCCCTGTCCATCACCAACTCCGGGAGTTCACTCAAACTTATGTCCATTGAGCTGGTGATGCCATCCAGCCATCTCATTCTCTGTCGTACCCTCTCCTCCCGCCCCCAATCCCTCCCGGAATCAGAGTCTTTTCCAGTGAGTCAACTCGTCGCATGAGGTGGCCAAAGTATTGGAGTTTCAGATTTAGCATCAGTCCTTCCAATGAACACCCAGGATTGATCTCCTTTAGAATGGACTGGTTGGATCTCCTTGCAGTCCAAGGGACTCTCAAGAGTCTTCTCCAGCACCACAGTTCAAAAGCATCAATTCTTTGGCGATCAGCTTTCTTCACAGTCCAACTCTCACATCCGTACATGACCAAGGGAAAAACCATAGCCTTGACTAGACGGACCTTGGTTGGCAAAGTAATGTCTCTGCTTTTTAATATGCTATCTAGGTTGGTCATGACTTTCCTTCCAAGGAGTAAACGTCTTTTAATTTCATGGCTGCAATCAGCATCTGCAGTGATTTTGGAGCCCCAAAAAATAAAGTCTGACACTGTTTCCACTGTTTCCCCATCTATTTCCCATGAAGTGATGGGACCAGATGCCATGATCTTTGTTTTCTGAATGTTGAGCTTCAAGCCAACCTTTTCACTCTCCTCTTTCACTTTCACCAAGAGGCTTTTAGTTTCTCTTCACTTTCTGCCATAAGGGTGGTGTCATCTGCATATCTGAGGTTATTGATATTTCTCCCAGCAATCTTGATTCCAGCTTGTGCTTCTTCCAGCCCAGCGTTCCTCATGATGTACTCTGCATATAAGTTAAATAAGCAGGGTGACAATATACAACCTTGACGTACTCCTTTTCCTATTTGGAACCAGTCCGTTGTTCCATGTCCAGTTCTAACTGTTGCTTCCTGACCTGCATACAGGTTTCTCAAGAGGCAGGTCAGGTGGTCTGGGATTCCCATCTCTTTCAGAATGTTCCACAGTTTATTGTGATCCACACAGTCAAAGGTTTTGACATAGTCAATTAAGCAGAAATATATGTTTTTCTGGAACTCTCCTGCTTTCTCCGTGATCCAGCGGATGTTGGCAATTTGATCTCTGGTTTCTCTGCCTTTTCTAAAACCTGCTTGAACATCTGGAAGTTCATGGTTCATGTACTGTTGAACCCTGGCTTGAATTTTAAGCATTACTTTGCTACCGTGTGAGATGAGTGCAATTGTGTGGTAATTTGAACATTCTTTGGCATTGCCTTTCTTTGGGATTGGAATGAAGACTGACCTTTTCCAGTCCTGTGGCCACTGCTGAGTCTTCCAAATTTGCTGGCATATTGAGTGCAGCACTTTCACAGCATCATCTTTCAGGATTTGAAATAGCTCAATTGGAATTCCATCACCTCCACTAACTTTGTTCGTAGTGATGCTTTCTAAGGCCCACTTGACTTCACATTCCAAGATGTCTGGCTCCAGGTGAGTGATCACAATTGTCGCTTTCTCCTGTATCTCATAGATTCTTATACAGAGAATACACTGTGAAGCAATGGGTATAGGAGAATGGATAAAAATATTAAAGTTCCCAGTTGACTTTTAAAAATACAGTCTGAATGAATGGAGAGGCTACAGGGTCCTTGATCACAAGCCCTTAATGATAATAACAATAGCAACAATAACCATTAATCCTGCAGAGGTAAGAAACATAAAACTTATTTGGGGATGTTTTAAATCAGGAACAGTTACAGAGACTATAAGGAATAGGAATCTTTCATCCAACTGAAGCCAGACTATATGCTATTAAGGAGATTTTATAGGTAAAGAGCAATTATAGTATTCTGGTGTGAACTAATAAGGGTCCAGGTCTAGAGTTTGTGTCATGGCAAATTGACTATAGGAAACGGAGGTATTATAAACTTGGAGACAACATTCATTTGACCTGGTAGAGTGAGATATGATTCCATAGTTTTAGGTTTCAGTGACTCATAGAATATCCACTAAGCTGTGATGCTTCCTGGAATGTAAGAAAGAAAAAAAATCACGGATGAGAATATGTAGACATTTATACATGTGTGTTTTTATAGATGTATAGATACATACACACCATTGTCATTTGGAAAGGGGCTTAATATTGAATTTTAGTAGTCTCCACAGAGTATTTGAATGGTGATTTTCAGAGGGCAGGGTAGGTGTATGACCTGAGGCCATAGTTAGAGGACTGTATGGGTAACATCAACATAGAAAATCCAATAAAGTAAGTAGAGATTATTTCTACTTGTTTAAAATTGAAATCTCATCTTAGGCTAAGTAGGAATAAATTTTAACATATTCATTTTATAGACTTTTTTTCTCAAGATTTCATCAGTATTTGGATAGAAAATATTTTACTTATCAGTTATATTTTTTCCTTGTATACAAACATTAACCTTTTTTTCATTTTATTATATGGTTGCACAGGATCCTATTGATTTTCTGACCAAAAGATTTTTAATACCAGAGGTTCTTATAACATATTAGAATTTCTAGAGATCATCAGTTATCAAATCCTTAAGACAACCACAAAAGTGAATCGGTAATTTTCATTTATATGGTATTGGGCAAATTATTTTTTGGCCTTATATAGAATGTGTAATAATATCTATATAGAGCTTTAAGACAATATAGGGCTTTGATCTGTGTAAAACCAAAATAAGTATACATATTTCTTCTAGTGATATGGAAGATTTAGTTTGTTTCAAGCTTTTTGCTATTACAGTATACACTGTGGCATAATGCTTTGTACACACCTGCCAGAGTTTCCAGGTCATATTCTCTGAGTGTAATTAAAATGTTAAATTGCTTCTGAAGTTGTAAGACAGGGATATGATATATACTTTCTTCATATTGTTCCATACTTTTCCAATTGACTTTGCTATCATTCATTCATAGAATGCACATCAGTAGTGACTACTGACTACTAAAGAACTGTGTACTGTCTCATAAATGCTGTTGCTAATCAGTGCAAAAATTAAAATGCAATACCTCTGTACTTCTGTTTTCATTTACTTTTTCATCTCAGAACTGTTCATTTATCTCAACAACTCTGATTTTTATTTTTCTAATGAAGAAAGTAAAATTGTGAAAAAATGAAGCCAAGTAATCTAGAAAATGAGACATTTGATAGCAATGTAACAGTGGGGCAAAACAAATGCCAGAACTGTCAATATTTGAGAATTCGGTAATGTTCTGTACACCAAGGTCTGGAAATAAAAATTTGCCTCTGAGAATTGTATTATAAATATAACTTCTAATTAATAATCATAGAGACACACAAAATGATCTCAGTCAGACTTCTAAGGTGGTAACATTTGACCATGTCTGTAGTAAATTATATGTAACAAGTCTAAAGAAATAATTCCTCAGTAAATGACAGTAATGTTACCACTGAAACATAGACTATCTACATTTTTTCAAGTTGTATAGAAGCCCTGTCAAAGAAAGAATGTGTTAGAATTTGTTTTCCAAAGCAGTAGCCGGAGAAGGCAATGGCAAGCCACTCCAGTACTCTTGCCTAGAAAATCCCATGGACGGAGGAGCCTGGTAGGCTGCAGTCCATGGGGTCGCTACAAGTCAGACATGACTGAGCGACTTCACTTTCACTTTTCACTTTCACACATGGAGAAGGAAAGGGCAACCCACTCCAGTGTTCTTGCCTGGAGAATCCCAGGGATGGGGGAGCCTGGTGGGCTGCCGTCTATGGGGTCGCACGGAGTTGGACATGACTGAAGTGACTTAGCAGCAGCAGCAGCAACCAAACAAACATGGCAATTAAATTTTAATTATAACTTTACTAAAATTAAAACTCATTTAGTTAAAACATTCACATTCCAAGTGTTCAACAGCCACAAGTGACTAGTGGTCACAACGCTGAACAGCATACAGAACAGTTCCATGGTCACAGAGAATTCTACTGGATAGTGCTGGTTTTGATCACAGATTTCAAATATTTAGATATCATTGTGGAAATGACATACTAAGTTGTAGTTCAACAACTCGTACTACTCTAATCATATTTCTAAATATATTCTCACTGTGTGATAAATTCAGAAAGCTATCCTAATATGACACTCTTACTGAGGCACTTGAATGCTTTTCTTGTAACTATGTCACTAGAGAACCTTTACATTGTTGTATCTTCCAATGTTCAGTTCAGTTCAGTTCAGTCGCTCAGTCGTGTCCGACTCTCAGCGACCCCATGAATCACAGCACACCAGGCCTCCCTGTCCATCACCAACTCCCGGAGTTCCAATGTTCAAGTTTTGTCTATTAGTATAGAATGAACTTCCCGTGACTACTCAGTTATGCACATATAATGTCAACAAGACATATACATGTACATACACATAGCCAGGCCCCCAGAAAGTGGCTCAGGTCTAGAGCTCCCCCTTAGTTACCTTTCATAAATAACCAACCACTTTCAAAATGTTGGGACTTCCCTGGTTACTCAGACAGCAAAGAATCTGCCTACAAGGCGGGAGACCTAGGTTCAATCCCTGGGTTGGGAGGATCCTCTGGAGAAGGGAAAGGCTACCTGGAGAATTCCATGGACAGAGGAGCCTGGTGACTACTGTACATGGAGGATGCAAAGAGTCAAACATGACTAAGCAATTAATACATATAAATTAAAAAGTAATACCATCCTATTGAACCGAGCCTATTATAAAGAATGAAGTAAGTCAGAAAAACAAGTATCATATATTAACACATACATGGAATCTAGACAAATTCCGGTGATGAATTTGCAGAGCAAGAATAGAGAGGTAGACATAGAGAGGAGACTTGTGGACATAGCAGAGGAAGGAGAGGGTGGAACAAATTTAGAGAGCAGCATTGAAACATATGCATTACCATGTATAAAATAGCCAGCGGGAATTTGCTGTATGATGCAGAGAGCTCAATCCGGTGCTCAGTGACGACCAAGAGGGGTGGGATGGGCTGGGGAGTGGGAGGGAGACCCAGGGTGTTATTAAATGTATAGGTACACCTATATATATGTATACCTATGGCTGATTCACGTTGTTGAATGGCAGAAACCAACACAACATTGTAAAGCAATTATCCTCCAATCAAAAATTTAAAAAATGAATGAAAAAAAGTAACATTATCTTAAGAATTTTTCCCACAAGATAGTTAAGTTAGTCCAGTGAAACATTAGACTGCATATTTGTAAAAGGTACGAAATGTAGCAAATATCTCAAAGGTAGTGGTTGAAATAATTCTCAGGAAAGATCTTCAGTTCTTTATTATTTCATTTCTGCTGATTTTGCGCACCTCACTTCTGGGATTTCCTAATTTTTCTTCAACTTCTAACCACTTTAATGGAACTATGGCTATTCAGTCTTTTCAACTCATTGACTTGAATGTGTTGCTTTCTTCCTCAAGGACACTCATCACCTAAGCTATTCTTCCGTTCTACACATATTCGCCCTTGGGAGACTGATTGAGCATAACCCCTCAGGAGTCATCCTTGACCATCTTCCCTTCTCCACTTTTGGTAAGTTTTCTCTACTTTGCATTCCCTGGTACATTTCCTTCGTAGCATTAACTGTGCACTTATTCAGTTTCACTAGATTTTATTTAAAGTTTCCATTGTTTAATTATTTTTAATCATTATTATAGATAGTACATCCTTAACTGTATTGTCACCTCACTAAGGTCAGTGGTTTTATCTCAAGAATAATCCACCTCTGATTTAACACCTGGCAGATACATAATAAATATTTGTTAAATACATTAAGAAGGCAAGACAGAACCAAAATATCTAAGGAATAGTAATGCTACTTTTAAACTGACCATGAAGCAAGACTTCATAGATAATTTGAAGTTTTCTATTACTTTATTTTAGATAACTGAAATGCTTTCTTGTAATTTATTCCCTAAAGTTATGTTGGTTTAAAATTGAGAGATTTCTCTACACTCTATTGTGCTTGAGAACTATAATATTTTCTTTTCAGTTTTAACCCATTAAAATTCTAATTTTGTTTTTGTTAGATGGCTATGAAATCACGTTCTTGCTTTCCTGTTAAAAAAGGTGCTTTTGTATCAACTGAAGATTTGTCACCTGAGAAATGTATTCCAAATCCTTGTAAAATGATTCAACATGTAACAAACTTTGAGAGTCAACATTCAGTTCAGTTCAGTTCAATTCAGTCACTCAGTCGTGTCCGACTCTTTGCGACCCCATGAATCACAGCACGCCAGCCCTCCCTGTCCATCACCAACTCCCAGAGTTCACTCAAACTCATGTCCATCGAGTCAGTGATGCCATCCAGCCATCTCATTCTCTGTCATCCCTGTCTCCTCCCGCCCCCAATCCCTCCCAGCATCAGAGTCTTTTCCAGTGAGTCAACTCATCACATGAGGTGGCCAAAGTATTGGAGAGTCCACAATAGCCAGACCTAGAAGAATAAAACATTACCTATGTCTGAAGAAAACACTGCTTAGTTTCTGTCCTTAAATCCTAAACTGGATGATAGACTGCAGAACAACTATACTCCAATATAAATATGTATATTTTTTAAGGCATGGCAAGTCACTGAATCCAACCCATGACACCTGGTACTACAGAAAACACTTTAGTTTAATGTCACAGAAACTAAACGTACTAATACAGACTAAAGATCACTTGGTTGTTTTTTGTTTGTTTGTTAATTGAACTGTGTGTGACTCAAAAAACATTTTATTGAGGTATAACTGACATAGAAACAGTTGTACATATTTAATATGCACAACTTGTGTTTGGAGATGTCTATATCTTTGAAGCATCATCATAATCAATGCCATAAACATATCCATCACCTCCAGAATTTTTCCCCATCCTCTTTATTTTTGTGATAAGAACATAATATAAATTCTACTCTATTAACAATTGTTAAAATATATTATACAGTATTGCTAACTACATGTAATGTGGTATATACTAGATCTCTAGGACTTAGTCATCTCATATAACTGAAACTTCATATCCTTTACTAACACCTCCTTGTTTCACCCTCCCCTTAGCCCTTGGTGACCACCATTCTGTTTTCTGTGAGCTGACTATTTTAGATTCCTCACATAAGTGAGATCATAAAATATTTGTTCTTCTATGTCTAGTTTACTTCACTTAGCATAATGTTCTCCAGGTTTATCCATGTTGTCACAAATGGCAGGATTTCTTTCTTTATTAAGGATGAATAATATTATATTTCAGGTAAACTGGTGTAGCCACTGTGGAAAACTGAAGTATGGAACTTACTTGAATTTGAAAATTATTAAAAATTTTAAATATAATTATCATATGATTTAGTGATTTTCACTTCTTGGTATATACCCAAGGGACCTGAAATCAGGATTTTGAAGAGAAATCTGCACTCCTGTACTTATTTCAATATTAGTATTCACAATTATTATTTAGTTTATATGGAAAAGTTTTCAAATTGAAAGTGAAATGAAATTTTAAACCTGGAAATATAGTAAAATGTCAGTCTTTATAAGATAAAATCCTCTTGTGTATCATCTTTAATACAGTTTCTAAGGAATATAATTTCTCTATGCTAATTATGAAGCATTCCATAAATAAAAGTAGAAATCTTAAATGACATTTTTCAAATACATACCTCTGACCTAATTTTTATTACTATAGTTACCAAGATCATGATTATTCTCATCTCTTAATTTATTATTTTACAATATTATAAGATATTAAAAATATGACTATAACGAGTGTTAAACAGGAAGAATCTTTCATATTAAACAAAGGATCTCTTACAATGTGTGTGAGTGGGTGCATGTGCTTGGTCAAATCTGGCACATATATACACAGGAGTAGATCATTTCTTAATATCCCTTCCTGTACATGACAAAATTATTTTGAGTAATAATTATGTAATGAAACAAAAAATATATGGCCAAAAGAAACTCAGGCAGAGATGATCTTGCATTGACTACTATGTGTGTGTGTGTGTATATATAAATATATAAAACCAAAGCAGCAAATATAAATAAATAAAATTTGATAGTAGGTTAAAAACTGCTTTATTAATATTTGTCAATTACATCTATGTATTTTTTAAAGAAAGGGAAAATCTTAATTATTAATAAATAATGTGATGGACAGGGAAGCCTGGTGTATTGCTGTCCGTGGGGTCACAAAGGGTCGGACACGACTGAGTAACTGAAGTGAACTGAATAATTTCTTACATACAGAAGAAATGGTAGTATAAGGGAGTGCCAGATATTCCTGTGATCCTTATGGGGAGCAACTACCAGCTCTACCTAGAGAAACTAAAGGTAATAACTCTTCATGTTATTGTCTGAAATGCAAATTTTTAATGTTGATTTCTTTCCCCTGTGAAGGTTGCTGTTTTTGCTAGTTTTTTGTTCAGTAATTTGCCCAGGTTAGATCTATGAAATTGTTTTTCCCTGCAATGTTTGGAATTTGATGTTTCTTAGTTTTGTTTGTTTATCTGTGTGTTTTGTTGATATTACTTTTTAGCCTGTTCTTCCAGGTTTACCTCCATGTTTGTGTAACTTAGAGGTCAGCCTGTGATGGGACAGCCATGTTTTCAAACCCCTTAATCCAGTAAAGCACTCATTTTCAGGTGGGTCTCTGGGTGGGCAGGGAAGGGAATTCAGGGTTTTCAGGGTTGCCCTGGCTTATACTTTTCTCAGGGCCTTGTTGCCTCTCTTCAGTGGGCAGAGACACAACTTCAGGGTTGGCTGGGAGTGGTGTGTTAGCTTGAGCCCTCTCTGAGCCTCCCCTATGCAGATATACTATCTCAGCCAGGTATATGTTTGTTCCAGTCAAGACAAAAACCTCAGGGAGAGGAGGTAGCCTTCCCGACTGATCAACCTCTGAAATGATCACTTCCACAGACAGTAATGCTGTGTTCTCCAGTGCTCGAAAATGAGTGATATTCCCCTTGACCAGGACAGAGAGAAGCCAGTCCTCAGACTGACCCTTTACCCTGTAGAACCTTCATGCCTATTAATGGCACGGGGTGGGTGGAGGAGCAGAAGGGATGGGGCTGAAGAGAGCAAGCCTAGGGGAAAAAAGAGTCACAGAGTGTGTTCTCACCCCAAGTTTGGCATGTTTTTCCCTAAGAATAAAGGCTTCTGTGACTATTGCACACCTTTGAACCATTTCCAGAGAACTGAAATGTTTGCTTCTGTCAATTTTATTGAGCTTTATAGTTGTTTTTTGCAGAGAAAAGTTTTTTGATTGCCTAACTTGGATATAGCGACAATAGTTCTTGTTCTTTCTGAAATAGATGGAGCATGTTCTTGCCTGGGTCTTAGCAGGTACTTCTGCCTCTGCCTGGATGCTCTTCACACATACAGGTACTTGACTTACTCTCTCAATTAATTCAGGCTTCATGTTCAGTATCATCCTATTGGGAAAGCCAGTCTTCCCTGTACAAATATTTTCTGCTCTGTATCACCTTCACCTTTTATTTTGTTTTGTTCCACTTATCACCTATTATATACTTCTTCCTTGACTTACAATGGGATAATGTCCTGATAAAACCACCAAAAGTTATAATATTGTAAGATGACAATGCATTTAACACACCTAACCTACTGAACATCATAGCTTAGCTTAGCGTATGTTAAAAGTGCTCAGGATACTTCATTAGCCTACAGTTGAGCAAAGTCATCTAACATAAAGCTCATTTTATAATATAGTGTTGAATATGTCATACAATTTATGGAATATTGTGCTGAAAGAGAAAAATAGAATGATTGTTTGGGTACAGAATGGCTATAAATGCACTGGTTGTTTACCCTAGTAATCGTGTGGCTGACTAGGAGTGGTAGCTTGCTGCTGCTGCCCAGTATCACAGAGTGTACCAGATTTTCACATATTACTAGCCCAGGAAAATATAAAAATTCGAAATTGGAAACATGTCTTTTACCAAATGCATATTGCTTTCATCCCATTGTAAAATTGAAAACTCTAAGTCAAATCAGGGTAAATCAGGGACCATCTGTACGAGATACTTATTTTATGCCTCCTCTCCTGATATGACGGAGAAGGCAATGGCAAGCCACTCCAGTACTATTGCCTGGAAAATCCCATGGATGGAGGAGCCTGGTTGGCTGTAGTCTGTGAGGTCGCTAAGGGTCGGACACGACTGAGCAACTTCACTTTCACTTTTCACTTTCACACATTGGAGAAGGAAATGGCAATGGCAACCCACTCCAGTGTTCTTGCCTGGAGAATCCCAGGGATGGGGGAGCCTGGTGGGCTTCCGTCTATGGGGTCGCACAGAGTCGGACACAACTGAAGTGACTTAGCAGCAGCAGCAGCAGCTCCTGATATGATTGCCAACTTTTTTCATTCATTGCTGTTTTCTCAAAATGTACAAATAATATTTGGTACAGAAGTGATGCTTAATAAGTATTGAATGAATGAATGAGTTAGTGATTGAGTGAACAAAGTAAAAGGTAAATAATGAAGCACACTTTACCAGAGGGTTTTTTCCTCTTTTGAGTTAGCACTAAAGATCACTGAAAGGAAGAAATGATGGTCTTGAAGATTAAGTCACCATTGTATTTTCCATTCAGTTTCCTAGGAGGGTTTTAATATCTTATAAATAGTTTTGAAAAAGTCTCTCTTCCTTTTTATGACTTAATATGGCTTGAGGACATTTCTTCAAGGAATATCTATTTCTTGGATGTGGCTGAGGATCCCAAAGTCAGAGCTAGCATTAAAAAATCATTATTTTTCACACTTAAAGAACTATGCAGTGTATAATTGCCCCACGAGTCTAAAGGTACTACAGGAAACAGTTTCTTTAACATTATCACAAGACAAAGTTGATATCTGCATTAACCGCTGAAAACCAATGCTTTTGTATAATAATGTTTCGAGGGTCCTATTGAATAGGGAGTTATCAGGGACACAAGAGTAACTCATGAACAGGCAGAAAGCAGAAGACCAAATAACTAAAAAACAGAATGAAACAAACAGTGGAGGTGCTATAGTAATTGAAGGGAAGAGGAGGCAAAACTAATTGGCCTGTTGGAAAGCTTCAATAAGAGGTGGTGTAGATGAAATATGCCTTCTTTTTTCTGTGTCTTTATATAGAGTGAAGTAAACTCTTATCAGTACACTCCATTGAATATTTAGTAATAAAATGACCAACAGATAGACAATGGACAAGTCAGTGAAACAAATAAGTAAGAATGAGATTGTTTATTTTTTCAGTAAAAATATGTTAATAAATAATAGTGTACAATACACATTTAGTTTGAAAATCAATTCCTTGTATTAATTATTAAACAATGCACTTTGTGTATTCTGAAGCAGCATATTTTTATAACATGTAAACAACCAAGCCATTGACTCATTTTATTTAAGTAGCCCTGTTGGAATTTCCAGAGCTACATCGGGGCCATCATTTTTTCACCTGCAGAATGTTCCTGGATTTATTAAATCAACTTGAAGCCATAGAATCTTTTTTCCTATATTACAGGGGAAAAAAAGTTTCAAATATGTGAAATATACTTTAAAAGAAACCACAATGCATCAATTTTTGTAATTGGCTACCACACTTGAAAGAAGTCATCTAGAGAAATACATAACAATTTCATTCAGTCACCTGTGATGTGATATGTGCCATTTTAGAAAAAAAGATAGTGGCCTAAGATCAGCTCTCTAAGTCCATCCAAATGCAAAGAGAAAAATATAGTTGGTTATTTGATGCTTCATCTTAAAATGGAAAATCCATGTATTTAGAAACACGTTTCATTGAATAATGTAGATTAAAATCTCTTAAAATAAGATATTTTTAATCTAGATGGGAATATGTTGCATATTTACTTTAAATTCTATGTTTCAGTAGACAATTTTTTACCATACTAATGGATTTTCACCATCAAACATACACTTAAAATTTATTTAGAAGGCATAATTTTACCCTGAGTATAAAGTAAAGCAAGGATAACAAATGTCTCTGACCAAGAAATATGGATCTTTGGAAAGGTAAGGTATTTACTAAGCACTAGAGGAGGGTATGACAATCCACTCCAGTATTCTTTCCTGGAGAGTCCCATGGAAAGAGAAGCCTGGCAGGCTACGATCCATAGCGTCACAAAGAGTTAGATATGACTGAAAGTGACTTGGCACATACTAAGCAGTACAGCCTTACATTTTCACAGGCTAATCATTCAAACCACAATCAGGTGAAAGATGTAATTTTGTGACTTCCTATACACTATTTTTATGCATTTCATCTCCTAATTTTATCATTTTAAACCTGTTAACCGCAAAGCAAGATATTTTTGTATGTTCTCTTTGGCTTTAATACAAAATAACACAACTTGCAGTTTATTGGGATCCAGGGATTAGGCATATTATGCTACAGTCTCATTTAAGCAATATAACATTTCAGAATTTTGTCCTCAATTCCCCTAATCATTTATTATAAAACAATACATTCAGATCCTATTTTTTTATATGCCAGTATTTTGCCTAGAAAGGAATTTCCATTTTACTCATACACTCTATTTAGTTTAATAATGTGTGTGTGTGTGTGTGTGTCACGGGACTACTTTGATCTGGATTTTGAATTGATTTAAAAATCAATTTTGTTGTTGTCAAACTAAATGTAAAGCCTAACAATTAATGTTACTTTTAGTATACCAGGTTGGTGGGAACTTTCTGTTTCTTCCAATCATTTCTTTTGATAATTTTTGCTTCTATTAAATAAGGCTAAAACTAAGAAGGAATTAATTGCTATCATCAGCAGGTTGTCAGGTTTATTCAAATGAAGAATTAGAATCCTGCAATGCCATCTTAAAAGTTTTTAAATCCATCCTTTTCTTTGTAAATAGGGAGATTTGGAGTCTGAAAACCCTCCCTCAACATGTGTTTCCTTTTCTTCCATGTTGAATCAGACAGTCGAATGGAGTAGTATCAATGTAGTTGAGGAACCCTGTGTTTTATTTCTCTAGCATCTCTCAGATGAAGAGCCAATGATTGCATGAAGGCAAGTGGGGGCCATTTCAATTTTTGTATACTACCGCTGTGAAACTGACAGATTAAACAAACAAACTTCAACCATATCCTACAATCACACTTTTTCATCTCTCTAGCCACAAGAAGCTACATAGTCTGGTTATTCATTCTGACACTATTTGAGCCTTCAAACCAAGGCATTGTTTTGCCCAACACATTGGACACTGCCAACTTATATGTGACTCTGATTAAAGGAGGTTCCAACAATCATAGTTTAACACTCTTACTGACTATTAGGACATGCCTCCCCCACCTGCCCCACTTGAAAATGTGAGTTTGGCCTTGTCATATAATTGACCACAGTGTTGAAATATCTTGAGACGGTAGCTCAGCTACTATTTCAAATGACTATGGAAAACCTAGAGTTTGTAATTATGTAAGATACTCACATGTATTTTATGCTCGAGGATTGTGGAAGCCAATAGCAAAATGACTTATGCAACACTAAAATGCCATGGGTAATGGTATTAGTGGAACTATTTTGGAGGCCAGTAATTTCCATCAAATTATGTATAATGAGTAAAATGATTCTACTTTATATATCTTTTCATATAGTTCTAAATTACACAACATAGGGATTGTAAGGTTTTATAATTCTTTTCTTTACCATTTTGAAACATTCTTGAATTATTCTTTCATAGACATTACTTATCTGGATCTTAGAAAAAGAGTTTGGGGGTATAAAAGTTGTACATAAAATAAATATAGATATTAAAAAAGTGATTTCTCATTTTTGAAAGCTTAAGAAAATGCTCTGGATTCAACCACAGACCTAAACAAACATTGCAACAACAACAAAAACAGAAGAAAAGACCATGTAATAAAATATAAAACGGATAAGAGAAAAATACCATTTTACAGTCATTATTGAATGTGGTAAGCTGTTTTTCGAAATAACCACTTTAATTTCATTAGATTTTGAGGACATCCACTGTCTTCTTCATAGGGACTAACAACTTTTGAGTTTTCATACTTAGTAAGGTACAATACACAAACTTTCATATACAACGTTTCAATTAATCACCCAACAATTCAAATTAGATACCAATAGTATCACAGTTCTACAGATTGGAAAATTGGGGCTTAAAAAATTGTATAAATTGTGCAAAGTCACACAGATGATAAATAGTTGTCTGCTTTCAAACACAAATGTATCTGGTACCAGAGTCTAGATCTTCACCTCCATGTAATATTACTGAGAATTATGCATACATCACTATATATATATATATATGTATGTATGTGTGTGTGTGTATATATATATAATATTAGATTCTTGTTATTGTCACTACAAAATTTTAAGAGCATAATATATAATAATTAGTTGTCTCTGTACTTGTTTGAAAAAATGTCATATACCCACTCAAGATAAAAACTCCCAGTGAACTAGAAACACAAGTAAACGTTTTGGCTTTGGAAAGAATGTCTACAAAAATCTCACAGATAAAATCATACTTAATGGTGAGAAAAGCAAACCTTTCCCATTAAGATCAGATCCAAGGCAAGAATGTCCACCTTCACCACTTTTTTGAACATCCTACTTTAGTATTGCTAATGCAATAATATAGGTAATAGAAATAAAATATATAAAGATTGGGAAGAAAAATTTAAGCCCTTTGTTTGATCATCTATGCAGAAAATTCGAAGAATCTGAAACAACAACAGCAACAATATTCTGGAAATAATAAATGACTGAAAAAAGGCTACATGGTAAAAAGTTAATATCAGTTCAGTTCAGTTCAGTCGTTCAGTCGTGTCCGACCCTTTGCCACCCCATGAATCACAGCACGCCAGGCCTCCCTGTCCATCACCAACTCCCGGAGTTCACTCAAACTCATGTCCATCGAATCGGTGATGCCATCCAGCCATCTCATCTCTGTTATCGCCTTATCCTCCTGCCCCCAATCTTTCCCAGCATCAGAGTCTTTACCAGTGAGTCAACTCATCATATGAGGTGGCCAAAGTATTGGAGTTTCAGCTTCAGCATCAGTCCTTTCAATGAACACCCAGGATTGATCTTTAGAATGGACTGGTTGGATTTCCTTGCAGTCCAAGGGACTCTCAAGAGTCTTCTCCAACACCACAGTTCAAAAGCATCAATTCTTCAAAATCAGCTTTCGTCACAGTCCAACTCTCACATCCAAACATGACCACTGGAAAAACCATAGCCTTGACTAGATGGACCTTGGTTGGCAAAGTAATGTCTATGCTTTTTAATATGCTATCTAGGTTGGTCATAACTTTGCTTCCAAGGAGTAAGCGTCTTTTAATTTCATGGCTGCAATCAGCATCCACAGTGATTTTGGAGCCCAAAAAACCTGCCTCTTGAAGAACCTGTATGCAGGTCAGGAAGCAACAGTTAGAACTGGACATGGAACAACGGACTGGATCCAAATAGGAAAAGGAGTTTGTCATGTTTGTATATTGTCACCCTGCTTATTTAACTTATATGCAGAGTACATCATGAGGAACGCTGGGCTGGAAGAAGCACGAGCTGGAATCAAGATTGCTGGGAGAAATATCAATAACCTCAGATATGCAGATGACACCACCCTTATGGCAGAAAGTGAAG
Organism: Moschus berezovskii; assembly: GCF_049115385.1. Classification (NCBI taxonomy): domain Eukaryota; kingdom Metazoa; phylum Chordata; class Mammalia; order Artiodactyla; family Moschidae; genus Moschus; species Moschus berezovskii. The sequence continues at coordinate 30,336,400 of NC_142472.1, forward strand.
AGGAAATCAAAAGCCTCTTGATGAAAGTGAAAAGGTTGGCTTGAAGCTCAACATTCAGAAAACAAAGATCATGGCATCTGGTCCCATCACTTCATGGGAAATAGATGGGGAAACAGTGGAAACAGTGTCAGACTTTAATATTCTGGGTTCCAAAATCACTGCAGATGCTGATTGCAGCCATGAAATTAAAAGAGGCTTACTCTTTGGAAGGGAAGTTATGACCAACCTAGATAACATGTTAAAAAGCAGAGACATTACTTTGCCAACCAAGGTCCATCTAGTCAAGGCTATGGTTTTTCCCGTGGTCATGTATGGATGTGAGAGTTGGACTGTGAAGAAAGCTGATCGCCGAAGAATTGATGCTTTTGAATGTGGTGCTGGAGAAGACTCTTGAGAGTCCCTTGGACTGCAAGGAGATCCAACCAGTCCATTCTAAAGGAGATCAACCCTGGGTGTTCATTGGAAGGACTGATGCTACAGCTGAAACTCCAATATTTTGACCACCTCACACGATGGGTTGACTCACTGGAAAAAAATCTGATGCTGGGAAGCATTGGGGGCAGGAGGAGAAGGGGAAGACAGAGAATGAGATGGCTGGATTGCATCACCGACTCGATGGACATGACTTTGGGTGAACTCCAGGAGTTGGTGATGGACAGGGAGGGCTGGCGTGCTCTGACTCATGGGGTCGCAAAGAGTTGGACACAACTGAGCGACTGAACCGAACCGAACTGTTTCCACTGATTCCCCATCTATTTCTCATGAAGTGATAGGACCAGATACTATGATCTTTGTTTTCTGAATGTTGAGCATCAAGCCAACCTTTTCACTCTCCTCTTTCAATTTCATCAAGAGGCTTTTTAGTTCTTCTTCACTTTCTGCCATAAGGGTGGTGTCATCTGCATATCTGAGGTTATTGATATTTCTCCCGGCAATCTTGATTCCAGCTTGTACTTCTTCCAGCCCAGGATTCTTCATGATGTACGCTGAATATAAGTTAAATAAGCAGGGTGACAAAATGCAACCTTGACGTACTCCTTTTCCTATTTGGAACCAGTCTGTTGTTCCATGTCCAGTTCTAACTGTTGCTTCCTGACCTGCATACAGGTTTCTCAAGAGGCAGTTCAGGTGGTCTGATATTCCCATCTCTTTCAGAATGTTCCTCAGTTTATTGTGATCCACACAGTCAAAGGCTTTGGCATAGTCAATGAAGCAGAAATAAATGGTTTTCCGGAACTCTCTTCTTTTTCCATGATCCAGCGGATGTTGGCAATTTGATCTCTGGTGCTTCTGCCTTTTCTAAAACCTGCTTGAACATCTTGTAGTTCATAGTTCACATATTGCTGAAGCCTAGCTTGGAGATTTTTGAGCATGACTTTTCTAGTGTGTGAGATGAGTGCAACTGTGTGGTAGTTTGAGCATTCTTTGGCATTGCCTTTCTTTGGGATTGGAATGAAGACTGACCTTTTCCAGTCCTATGGCCACTGCTGAGTTTTCCAAATTTGCCCTCATATTGAGTGCAGCACTTTCCCAGCATCATCTTTCAGGATTTGAAATAGCTCAACTGGAATTCCATCACCTCCACTAGCTTTGTTCGTAGTGATGCTTTCTAAGGCCCACTTGACTTCACATTCCAAGATGTCTGGCTCTAGGTAAGTGATCACACCATCGTGATTTTCTTGGTCGTGAAGATCTTTTTTGTACAGTTCTTCTGTGTATTCTTGCCACCTCTTCTTAATATCTTATGCTTCCGTTAGGTCCACACCATTTCTGTCCTTTATCGAGCCCATCTTTGCATGAAATGTTCCTTGGTATCTCTAATTTTCTTGAAGAGACTTGTTTTTCCTATTCTGTTGTTTTCCTCTATTTCTTTGCCTTGATCGCTGAGGAAGGCTTTCTCTTCTCTCCTTGCTATTCTTTGGAATTCTGCATTCAGATCCTTGTGTCTTCCCTTTTCTCCTTTGCTTTTCACTTCTGTTCTTTTCACAGCTATTTGTAAGACCTCCTCAGACAGCCATTTTGCTTTTTTGCATTTCTTTTCCATGGGGATGGTCTTGGTCCCTGTCTGCTGTACAATGTCAGGACCTCCATCCATAGCTCATTAGGCACTCTATCTATCAGATCTAGTCCCTTAAATCTATTTCTCACTTCCACTGTATAATCATAAGGGATTTGATTTAAGTCATATCTGAATGGTCTAGTGGTTTTCCCTACTTGCTTCAATTTGAGTCTGAATTTGGCAATAAGGAGTTCATGATCTGAGCCTGTCAGCTCCTGGTCTTGTTTTCGCTAACTCTGTAGATCTTCTCCATTTTTGGCTGCAAAGAATATAATCAATCTGATTTTGGTGTTGACCATCTGGTGATGTCCATGTGTACAGTCTTCTCTTGTGTTGTTGGAAGAGGGTGTTTGCTATGACCAGTGCGTTCTCTTGGCAAAACTCTATTAGCCTTTGCCCTGCTTCATTCTGTGCTCCAAGGCCAAATTTGCCTATTACTCCAGGTGTTTCTTGACTTCCTACTTTTGCATTCCAGTCCCCTATAATGAAAAAGGCATCTTTTTTGGGTGTTAGTTCTAAAAGGCCTTGTAGGTCTTCATAGAACTGTTCAACTTCGGCTTTTTCAGCATTATTGGTTGGGGCATAGGCTTGGATTACCGTAATATTGAATGGTTTGCTTTGGAAATGAACAGAAATCATTCTGTCATTTATAAGATTGCATCCAAGTACTGCATTTCGGACTCTTTTGTTGACCGTCATGGCTATTCCATTTCTTCTAAGGGATTCCTGCCCACAGTAGTAGATATAATGGTCATCTGAGTTAAATTCACCCATTCCAGTCCATTTTAGTTCACTGATTCCTAGAATGTCGACGTTCACTCTTGCCATCTCCTGTTTGACCACTTCCAATTTGCCTTGATTCATGGACCTAATATTCCAGGTTCCTATGCAATACTGCTGTTTACAGCATCGGACCTTGCTTCTATCACCAGTCACATCCACAGCTGGGTATTGGTTTTGCTTTGGCTCCATCCCTTCATTCTGCAGTTATTTCTCCACTGATCTCCAGTAGCATACTGGGCCCCTACTGACCTGGGGAATTCCTCCTTCAGTATCCTATCATTTTGCCTTTTGATACTGTTCATGGGGTTCTCAAGGCAAGTTTACTGACGTGGTTTGCCATTGCCTTCTCCAGTGGACCATATTCTGTCAGACCTCTCCACCATGACCCGTCCGTCTTGGATGGCCCCACATGGCATGGCTTAGTTTCATTGAGTTAGACAGGGAGACGTGAGACACAGGTTCTGGTGGTGCAGATGCGAGACGCTGGCTCTCGCGCAACCGACCACATGCAGAAGCTTGGCGGAGAAGAGCTACCTCACACCCGAGGTCAGGGGCGGATGCCGAGAGGAGCTACCCCACGTCCAATAGGTGGAGAAGGCAATGGCAAGCCACTCCAGTACTATTGCCTAGAAAATCCCATGGATGGAGGAGCCTGGTAGGCTGCAGTCCGTGGGGTCGCTAAGGGTCAGACACGACTGAGCGACTTCACTTTCCCTTTTCACTTTCCACTTTCACACATTGGAGAAGGAAATAGCAACCCACTCCAGTGTTCTTGCCTGGAGAATCCCAGGGACGGAGGAGCCTGGTGGGCTTCCGTCTATGGGGTCACACAGAGTCGGACATGACTGAAGTGACTTTGCAGCAACTTAGCAGTAGCAGCGTGGGTGTGGGCGGGCCGAGAGGAGCTACTCTATGTTCAAGGTCAGGAGGGGTGGCCTTGAGGAGATACCCCTTGTCCAAGGTAAGGTGCAGCGGCTGCGCTTTGCTGGAGCAGCTGTGAAAAGATATCCCATGACCAAGGTAAGAGAAACCCAAATAAGATGGTAGGTATTGTGAGGGGGCATCAGAGGGCAGACACACTGAAAAACTTAATATACAAAAGTCAAATGCTTTTCTATGCCAGCAACAGACAACAAAGTTTGAAATTATAACCACATACCATTTATATTAGGTCCACCACAAATGAAATACATAGTTATAAATCTAACTATATTATATACAAGATGTAGTTGAAGATAATCACAAAACTTTAATAATGAAATAAGAAAATAAGAATGGTACAGCCACTCTGGAAGACAGTTTGGCAGTTTCTTATAAAACTAAACATACACTTATAATATGATTCGATGACAATGTTCCTTGATACTTACCCATCTAGGTAGAAAGCTTATGTTTACACACAAACCTCCCATGGATGTTGTAAAGTTTTACAACTATACTCATAATGGCCAAAACTTTAAAGCAACCAACGTGTCTTTCAGTAGATAAATGTATAAATAAATCTTGGTGCATCCAGAAAATGGAATATTATTCAGCACTAAAAAGAAATGGGTTTTAAAACTCTGAGAAGACATGAAAGAACATTAAATGTATATCATTAAGTAAAAACAACCCATCTGGAGAGCCTGTATACTGCTGCTGCTGCTGCTGCTGCTGTGTCACTTCAGTTGTGTCCGACTCTGTGTGACCCCATAGGCAGAAGCCCACCAGGGTCCCCCGTCCCTGGGATTCTCTAGGCAAGAACACTGGAGTGGGTTGCCATTTCCTTCTCCAGAGCCTATATACAGTACGACTCAAAATATATGGCATTCTGGAAACGCAAAACTGTGGAGAGAGAAAAAGATCAGTGTCTGCCAAGGATGTGGGGGAGGGAGGAATAGATTGAGCACAGAGGATTTTTAATGCAGTGAAAATACTCTGCATGATATTCTAACAATGGATGGTTGGCAATATGAATTACTTCTAACTCATACAATATACAAAAGTGTGTGTACAGTGAACCATAGCATAAACTATAAACAAACTTTGGATAATTACAATGTGTCAATGTAGATTCATCAGTTTTAACAATTTGAAGGGGGATGCTCATAAAGGGAAGGCCATGCAAGGAGATCCAACCAGTCCATTCTAAAGGAGATCAATCCTGGATGTTCATTGGAGGGACTGATGCTAAAGCTGAAACTGCAATACTTTGGCCACCTCATGAGACGAGTTGACTCACCGGAAAAGACTCTGATGCTGGGAAAGGTTGGGGGTGGGAGGAGAAGGGGACGACCAAGAATGAGATGGCTGGATGGCATCACCGACTCTGTCAACATGAGTTTGGGTGTACTCTGGGAGTTGGTGATGGACAGGGAGGCCTGGCGTGCTGTGATTCATGGGGTCGCGGAGAGTCAGACACGACTGAGCGACTGAACTGAACTGAACTGATGCAACCTGGGAGCAACAGTATATAGAAAATCTCTCTGTACCTTGCTCATAATTTTGCTGTGGACCTAAACTGCCCTAAAATTTAAATAAAAATTAAGCTATACTAAATCAACAATATTGAGTGCAGCACTTTCACAGCATCATCTTTCAGGATTTGAAATCGCTCAACTGGAATTCCATCACCTCCACTAGCTTTGTTTGTAGTGATGCTTCCTAAAGCCCACTTGACTTCACATTCCAGGATGTCTGGCTCTAGGTGAGTGATCACACCATCGTGATTAACTGGGTTGTGAAGATCTTTTTGGTATAGTTCTTCTGTGAATTCTTGCCACCTCTTCTTAATATCTTCACGTGAACTGTGAATTTCCAGGTGTTGAAGCTGGTTTTAGAAAAGGCAGAGGAACCAGAGATTAAATTGCCAACATCTGCTAAATCATTGAAAAAGCAAGAGAGTTCCAGAAAAACATTTATTTCTGCTTTATTGACAATGCTAAAGCATCTGACTGTGTGAATCACAATAAACTGTAGAAAGATGTGGAAAGATGGGAATATCAGACCACCTGACCTTCCTCTTAAGAAACCTGTATGCAGGTCAGGAAGCAACAGTTAGGACTGGACATGGAACAACAGACTGGTTCCAAATAAGGAAAGGAGTACGTCAAGGTTGTATATTGTCACTTTGCTTATTTAACTTATATGCAGAGTACATCATGAGAAACCCTGGGCTGGAAGAAGCACAGGCTGGAACCAAGATTGCCAGGAGAAACATCAATAACCTCAGATATGCAGATGACACCACCCTTATGGCAGAAGATAAAGAAGAACTAAAGAGCCTCTTGATGAAAGTTAAAGAGGAGAGTGAAAAAGTTGGCTTAAAGTTCAACATTCAGAAAACTAAGATCATGGCATCCAGTCCCATCACTCCATGGCAAATAGATGGGGAAACAGTAGCTGACTTCATTTTTCTAGGCTCCAAAATCACTGAAGATGGTGATCTCAGCCATGAAATTAAGATGCTTACTCCTTGGAAGGAAAGTAATGACCAACCTAGACAAAAAATTAAAAAGCAGAGACATTACTTTGCCAACCAAGGTCCGTCTAGTTAAGGCTATGGTTTTTCCAGTGGTCATGCATGGATGTGAGAGTTAGTCAGTAAGGAAAGCTGAGTGCCGAAGAATTGATGCTTTTGAACTGTGGTGTTGGAGAAGACTCTTGAGAGTCCCTTAAGGAGATCCAACCAATCCATCCTAAAGGAGATCAGTCCTGGGTGTTCATTGGAAGGACTGATATTGAAGCTGAAACTCCAATACTTTGGACACCTGATGCGAAGAGCTGACTCATTTGAAAAGACCTTGCTGCTGGGAAAGATTAAGGGCAAGAGGAGAAGGGGACGATAGAGGATGAGATGGTTGGATGGCATCACCGACTCGATGAATATGGGTTTGGGTGGACTCCAAGAATTGGTGATGGACAGGGAGGCCTGGCGTGCTGCGGTTCATGGGGTCACAGAGTCAGACACGACTGAACGACTGAACTGAACTGAACTGAAATTATCAATGTCATAAGGTTTCATTACCATGATATTGAATGGTTTACTTGGAATCGAACCGAGATCATTCTGTCGTTTTTGAGATTGCATCCAAGTACTGCATTTTGGACTCTTTTGTTGGGTATAATGGCTACTCCATTTCTTTTAAGGAATTCCTGCCCAAAGTAGTAGATATAATGGTCACCTGAGTTAAATTCCCCCATTCCAGCCCATCTTAGTTCACTTATTCCTAGAATGTCGACATTCACTCTTGCCATCTCCTGTTTGACCACTCTGAATTTGCCTTGATTCATGGACCTAACGTTCCAGGTTCCTATGCAATATTGCTCTTTATAGCATTGGATCCTGCTTCTATCACCAGTCACATTCACAACTGGATGTTGTTTTTCTTTGACTCCATCCCTTCATACTTTCTGGATTTATTTCTCCACTGATCTCCAGTAGCATATTGGGCACCTATCGACCTGGGGAGTTCATCTTTTAGTGTCCTATCTTTCTGCCTTTTCACACTGCTTATGGGGTTCTCAAGTCAAGAATACAGAAGTGGTTTGCCATTCCCTTCTCCAGTGGACCACATTCTGTCAGACCTCTTCACCATGACCCATCTGTTTTGGGTGGTCCCACATGGCATGGCTTAGTTTTACTGAGTTAGACAGGGCTGTGGTCCATGTGATCAGATTGGCTAGTTTTCTGTGATTATGGTTTCAGTGTGTCTGCCCTCTGATGCCAAGAATATCTACCATTTTACTTGGGTTTATTTTACTTTGGACGTGGGGTATCTCTTCACGGCTGCTCCAGCAAAGTGCAGTCGCTGCTCTTACCTTGGACGAGGGGTATCTCCTCACGGCCGCCCCTCCTGACTTTGAACGTGGAGTAGCTCCTTTTGGTCCTCCTGCACCCACGCAGCCGCAGCTCCTTGTGCATGTGGTAGCTCATCTCAGCCACCGCTCCTGACCTCGGACATGGGGTAGCTCCTAAGATGGGCTTGATAAAGGACAGAAATGGTATGGACTTAACAGAAGCAGAAGATATTAAGAAGAGGTGGCAAGAATACACAAAAAACTATATAGAAAAGATCTTCACGACCCAGATAATCACGATGGTGTGATCACTCACCTAGAGCCAGACATCCTGGAATAGGAAGTCAAGTGGACCTTAGAAAGCATCACTATAAACAAAGCTAGTGGAGGTGATGGAATTCCAGTTGAGCTATTTCAAATCCTGAAAGATGATGCTGTGAAAGTGCTGCACTCTATATGCCAGCAAATTTGGAAAACTCAGCAGTGGCCACAGGACTGGAAAAGGTCAGTTTTCATTCCAATCCCAAAGAAAGGTAATCCCAAAGAATGCTCAAACTACCGCACAATTGCACTCATCTCACACGCTAGTAAAGTAATGCTCAAAATTCTCCAAGCCAGGCTTTACCAATATGTGAACCGCGAACTTCCAGATGTTCAAGCAGGTTTTAGAAAAAGCAGAGGAACCAGAGTTCATATTGCCAACATCTGCTGGATCATCGAAAAAGCAAGAGTTCCAGAAAAATATCTATTTCTGTTTTATTGACTATGTCAAAGCCTTTGACTGTGTGGATCAAAATAAACTATGGAAAATTCTGAAAGAGATGGGAATACCAGACCACCTGACCTACCTCTTGAGAAATCTGAGGGCTGATGTTGAAGCTGAAATTCCAAGTTTGGCCATCTGATGTGAAGAGCTGACTCATTTGAAAAGACCCTGATGCTGGGAAAGATTGAAGGCAGGAGGAGAAGGAGACAACAGAGGATGAAATGGTTGGATGGCATCACCAACTCAGTGGACATGAGTTTGGGTAAACTCTGGGAGTTGGTGATGGACAGAGAGGCCTGGCATGCTACAGTCCATAGGATGGCAAAGAGTTGGACACGACTGAGCGACTGAACTGAACTGACAAAATTTGGGATTTCTTTGCCCTTAGATATACAACTTTGAGACTGCACAAACACAAAGAGTAGGACACAACTGAGCCACTGAACTGAACTGAACTGAAATTTTCATTTATATTTTAAGACATATGGTGAAGATTAAGAAAAACTAGAGAAATCTGGAACTTTTGTATAACATCTGATTGTGTTATACAAAACCATCTAGTTTTGGTGTGTGTGTACTTAGTCACTCGGTCCTGTATGACTCTTTCTAACCCTTTGGACTGTGGCCCACCGAGCTCCTCTGTCCACGGGATTTTTCAGGCAAGCATACTAGAGTAGGTTGCCATTTCCTTCTCCAGAGGATCATTCTGACCCAGGGATTGAACCCACATCTCCTGTGTCTCTTGCATTGTAGGCAGATTCTTTATGTGTTGAGCCATTGGAGAGGCCAACATCTGATTATAACATTGTAATATTCAATAAAACCACAATGCAGGATTCCATTAGGGTGAAATATATCAGTTGCTAGTAATGAATTATGAAACCTAGTATTTGTGGAATATAATCTTTTAATGTATATAACATTCTTGTATATCCTATATATAATATATATCTTATATAACCTATATTGGATAAGGTAATGGCAACCCACTCCAGTACTCTTGCCTGGAAAATCCCATTAAAGAATATTATATACTCATATATAATGAACATACCCATTATAGTCTATTTAAAAGAATTCAGCATACCATAAGACACATGAGAGTTTGAAAATTCTTCTGATCCTCAATGAAAATAAGCAAGGGCCCTAAGAAGTCTAGGGATCTATAGAAACTAATAAAGCCAAGCTTAACTTCAAAGCTTAATTAACCAAGCTTAATTTCAGAGAATCTGATATTAAGTCTGTGTCCTTTCAATCTATCAACAGTTGGGAGCAATAGAGGATAATCTGAATTATCACTGCTTCTCTTGTTTATTTCTTTTTAAGTAATAGTATTTGCAAAACAGAGAGGAGTGGTTAAGACCATGGGTTCTGCATCAAACATATAAATAGAAATTCCCGCTCTGCTATTTACAAGCAACATGGCCTGGGACAAGTTATGCATACTAGCAAACCACAACGCTGTAAACTCACATAGGGACATATACTCACCTGGTTACATTGCTGTGTCTGTCAGATTATGGAAATAAAGTAATTTAACACAGCACCTTACTTAGTAAGCACTCCACAAATGTTAGCTGTTTATTATTTTTCTAATCACCTCTCCATTAGGGAAAATGCCATATTTATCATGTGTGTGTAAATACATAAATTCATGTCAGTAAATATTTAATGTGTACTTTCAATGCTGGCAGTGGAAGTAGGCTATGTGTAGCAGATGTACCTAGTATTGCTGACAGATGCAGTTGCATTTTATTTCTATGAAACCTTGAAATGTCTGAAATATCCCTGAGCAGAGGACAGAAGGAGAAAATATAGTGCTTTGCTCTAAAAGTGAAATGGATACTGATAAACAGAGAGCCTGCTTTCTTGCTGAATATCTTGGTTATGACAAGATCCTTGATTTTTCAACAACTTTGTTACAGTAGATTATTGTATCCTGGTTTGAAACCAGAAAAAATTTAGCTTATTCTCAAGCTATAGTTTATTAGGCAGGCCTAGTTTAAAATATACCTCTGCTTTCAGGAGAAATTTTATGTAATTCTTAGATTTGATACGTTTTAAAGTTTTGTTTTTCAATTAAGAGTTTTCATTACTTTTAGATGTAAAAATGTAAGATGAAATCCTCTGCACTTGTCATAGGAGTCATTTTGTCTTTTCAAGGGCTTCTTAATTCCTTTGAAAGGAAACTAAACACATATTTTTTTTCCTTCAATTGATGTAAGTAGAAATTTGAAACTAGATTCACATTCCAAAATGTTCACCCTAAACTCATTCTTCCCACAGCTAAACATGTGACTTAGTGTAATATAAATTATTCATTAAGATGAAACATTTGACCTAGTAAGCTTTATTGCTGTTAGCAGAGCTGCCATTGAAAACCTGCTTTGAATACCAATCATGATAACTGTAAATCAACTGATCCTACTAAGGTTGAGGTACGCCGACACGGTAAAATTCCCTGCAAATAAAAGCGCAAACTTGAGAGAGCATTTAAGGCAGCCTTGGACATGAGTGCTAAACTGCGGTGTATTCATTCTGATTGCATGGATATGGTGGTCCTCACAGCACCTTTATTTTCTTCTCAGCATTCATGATCCCCTCACTGCCCTCTCCAAGACTTTATGTCATTTTCTTCTTTCACTCTACCCTCCAACACCTTGACATTTTCTGTACTTTTGTCTCCTGCCTTCCTCCATACTCATTTACACCCTTCTCTAAGATAAAATAAAATAAACCCATAACACATCAAAACAAAAAAGAAACTTCTTCTAGAAATCTTTTCAAAGTAACGTCTTTTCAAGATAAAATATTCCATAACACTTCAGCATCGACTCAGCAGTGATATATCAGGCACATTTGTGTGAAGAATGTGTTCTTATATAGAGTAAGTGTGCTATCCATTACTTAAAGGTCAATTTCTTCATGGTAGAATATTTTTAAATGATTTCCTTTTGAAGTCATCATCTTAACACAGTTTTCTCACAGGAAAATTTTCAAAATTGAGTGCTTTGCTGGACATCAAAGAGTTTCTTAGCATCTTCTTATTTCCACTGTCCATTGTATCAATAAAAATATCTTTACACAAGGATTTTAAAGGAAATGATGCACAGAAAATAATTTTTACTGTAGCAATGAAGCCTTACAGAGGGCTCAAGTGTGAAACAGGGAGACACTGGACATGGCAGTTAAATCTTCACTTCTCTTACTAGCTAGGGCTTTACTCCTAAATATTTTATGTAGCTGCCCTTAGTTATGTCTGTATTTTTTCATATACAGATAATGATATCTGTTATGAAGGAAACAAAGGCAGTAATGTAGCAGCCAGTCAAAGTATAGAAATAGGAATAGTGAAGTGAGGTTATTTTAGATTGATTTACTGTGGAACTGAAGAGTTAAGTGTTGTGAGGTTATGTTTGATCTCTAGTGTAATAGACAGTCATTTAAGAGTTTTAAAGAGAGGGATGACCCTAGCTAAATTTGAAAATATTACTTTTGCTGCTCTGTGGAAAATAATTTGTAGATGAGTAAAAGTAGATGCTTGGGAGGCCGACAGAGGTTATTGCAATTTTTGGATTAAAGAATGAATGTGGTCTGACTTAGATGGATGACTGGGGTGATAGATGTGGATGGTATAAGATTCATTTTGGAGGCAGAAACAAATAGACTAAATAGTGCATTACTATGAGAGATGAGAGAGTTTGCTTTAGGCCCATGTTCTAATGTAAGGAAGAACAAGGGAAGAGCAGATTTGGGTGGAACAATAAACGGATCTATTTCAGGTTCATTAGGATTTAGGTGAGGAATATTAAGATAAGAGGTCTTTGTGTTGGGAATTCCTCACTTTCTCATTCAAATGTCCATGCTTTTACGTATGTTTCCATCAAGAGTCCCAGTTCTACTCCCCTCTTCCCTTGGTGCAATCCAAACGATCCTGCAAATTTTAGCTCTGATGCTATCATCTTCAGAAAACCTTCCTGGTTTTCGTTTAGGGTTCTGGTTGATGCTCTCGATTCTTTCATCGGTTTACTACTTGCCTTTCTTTTCCCAATAAGGCAGATTTAACAAGGGGAGGATCCTGCCATTGTCATCTTTTTTTTTTTCCAGACATTAGACCAGATATCCAATAAACTTTTGTTTTTTTCTGAAGATGAAGACTTTCCTATTTTTATTTTTTAACAGAGGATTATGGAAGGGATGATTTAGTGAGTTCCCAAACCCACCAACTGAGTAAAGCAGGACAATCTACCAATAAAGAATACACAGGACTTGTGCTCTTTTACACAAACAAAACCACAGCTGTGGTGGTACATGCTACTGGGTTGATGTTTGTGTATTTTCATATCTTTCCATGCAAGGAAAATAGGTATTTTGCTTATTTTTGGCTTCCTTAAATTCCAGGCCAAGTAATGTACTGATATATCAATATAAAGAACTGATGAATAAATACATGCCTGGAAATGGTGACAGATAATGCACTTTTGGAAAAATTTTAATATAGTACAGGTAAATCTTCTGACCTTAATATACCAGGAGCAAGTCATGAATTTCTAAAAAATTCTAAGTGCTGACAATGTGATGACAATCCCTGGCTCACTGAGAAGTGTCTAAGAGACACTTCTATCTCCACACCTAAGTGGACTGGACACAAATGTTTCCGAATAGGTCTTTTTCTTTCAAAGGAAATTGCGTCAATGTATGGCAAAACCAACCAATATATTAATGTAAGATAATTTGCCTCCAATTAAAAAATAAATAAATAAAAAAAAAAGGAAAGGAGGTACTGAGGGACTGAAGGATGTTGCTGTAAGTGGAAAAAGCAAACACTTCACTCTATCAGAATGCTAGAAAACTAGGAAAACAAATTCCATATTTAACCTAAGAAATCACATTTTCATTTTGTTTCAAATGTATCCTTTTATTCAAAATGCAAGTAAAGTAGTTTTTAAAGACCAAAATCAAAAGCAATGGTTTACTGTTTGCCTATGCTATCACATTAATTAGATTAAGTAAGGATGACTTTTTCATTTAATCAATTGTTTTAATTCATGAGAGAAGGAAGCAATCCCTGGAGTTGAATACACCTGCCCATTCAAGATAAGGTAAACTGTGATGGGTTCATTTTGGAGACTTTCAGTGATTAGAATATGCAACCTAAAAATAAACACCCTAAATATGAGGTACTCCAACCAGTTTATTGTATCTTTTTCTTTTTTTTCTTTTAAAAAGTTCAAAGTTTTGGAACTACTAGCTTTTGTTCCTCTTTTCTCTTCTCTTTCTGTAGTTCTCACCAATTGGGTTTGGCCTTACTAGTGTCTACAAAAATTCTAGAAATTCAAAGGGAGAATTTCCTTTTAATTTAAATTTTTCTTCTTGACAAATAATTTAACACTTTAAGTTTGCTGTGTTTACAAGAGAGTGCTTCAGTGGCAGCTGAAATAAGAATTTTTGAATCACAGAAACTTAGGGTAAGTTTCTAATTCTTTAATAAAGTATGAGAAAAATGGTAAAAATATCATTGTTAACCTTGGGATATCACTTGTTACAGCACCTTAGATATATGCACGTGTACATGTTCAGTCTCTCAGTCATGTCTCTTTGTGACAACATGGACAGTAGCCCACCAGGATCCACTGTCTATGGGATTCTCCAGGCAAGAAAATTTCCGTGGGTTGCCATTTCCTTCTCCAGGGATCTTTCTGACCCAAGGATTGAACCTGTGTCTCCTGCATCTCCTGCATTAACAGATAGATTCTTTACCAGTGCATCACCTGGGAAGCCCCACTTTAGATATATGTGTATATATTTATAAATATACTCTAATATAGATGTTTGAGATGCAAATGAATCATCTGATAAGTATTTACCAAATAGAAAATTCATACATAATTAGTAAGATTACAATTTTTTGAAAACTATTAATATTTTAATACATTTGCATTTACTTTCAAATCATGGAAAGTCTTCAAAGATGAACTTATTATAGCTTATCTTTGTTAATTTTGGCAGCAGTATTTCATTTTTTGCACTTTTTAATTGTAAGATCCATATATATTTTCTTTATGCAGACAATTATAATGGATCTATCTCTGTGTATTGTATATATATGTATGTATACGTATTTAAGTAATACCTTAAAACTAAATATAGTGAACTCTATTATTAAAATGTTGAAAATGTGTTTTTTTTAATTGAATGGCAATTCTGTTTATAAAAGCTATGTGGTGGTTTAGCCATGAAGTCATGTCCAAATCTTTTGTGACCCCGTGGGCCTGTCCATGGAATTTTCCAGGTAAGAATACTGGAGTGGCTTGCTATTTCCTTCTCCAAGGGATCTTCCTGACCCAGTAGTTGAACCTGTGGTTCCTGCCACATCTCCTGCACATCAGGCAGGTTCTTTACTGCTGAACCACCCAGGAAAGTCCTTTATAAACGCTAACCTATATATTAATTACATTTTCAGTTCAGTTCAGTTCAGTTCAGTCACTCAGTCGTGTCCTACTCTTTGCAACCCCATGAATCACAGCACACTAAGCCTCCCTGTCCATCACCAACTCCAGGAGTTCGCTCAAACTCATGTCCATGGAGTCAGTGATGCCATCCAGCCATCTCATTCTCTGTCGTCCCCGTCTCCTCCCGCCCCCAATCCTTCCCAGCATCAGAGTCTTTTCCAGTGAGTCAACTCATTGCATGAGGTAGCCAAAGTATTGGAGCTTCAGCTTTAACATCAGTCCTTCCAATTAAACATAAACTTAAATTCACCAAATAAAATCATATCAGATATAATTTATCATCATTTTGAATTGTGTGTGTATTGTTGTATTATGGTTACATATATAACCATTATTATGACTTTTTTTCCCTACTAATAATGCAAAATCCTGTTTGTCTAATTTTTCCCCTCCTTTTTCCTTTCTTTTTTCCAAGCCCATCAGACAAGTTATCTTAATTTGTTTTGCTTTTTTCATGTTTTAAAATTCCTCTACACAGGCTTCTTTGAATTCCACACAAATACAATTAATATATTTCATGAATTTTCTTGACAATTCCGTGCCTTTCAGCATAGTTGTTCCTTTTCTCTATTAAATTTAGGTACCTTCTACTTGAATTCCACAGCCACACACACCTGAGTCTCCATTTTTCATGGGTTTGTCTTCTAACTACCCTGAAATGTTATTTTTATACTAAATTCTGCTGCATTCTGTTTTTCAAATCTTATTATTTTATACATGCCCTCAGACTTCATCCCAACTCAAGACTTGCACAATACAGTGATGAGTCACAGATTTATATAACTCCATCAAGGTCTGCATCAAGAACTCCAAATTCAGTTATTTTATTTTGCATTACTGTGTATCTTCATTTGGAATGTCCATAAGCACCTGAAAGCCATTGTGTCCAAAATGAAGCTGCCCCAACCCTAGTATTTCAATCCTGATAACTATCCTCTGTGTACCCCCAATAAAAGCATCCCATTGATCCAGACGCCCATGTCAGAAGTGCAGAAGCATCTCAATCCTCCTCCATTTCCTGTAAAAAGATGAACTCTGACTTGTCCCCCTCTTCTACTTGCTCTTTGTCTCTGATGATTCAGCTTTCATTATTAATCTACTCTATTATAACTGCTCAGAGATCCTCTCTCTGCCTCCAGGTTTGAAAACTCCCAATCTACTCTCCTCATTACTGTCATGGGAAACATTGTAAATTGAAAATCTGATCACTTCCCTTTAGCATTCAAACTCTTTTGCTGGCTCTCCTTTGTGTTCTGGGGAAAAAAAAACAATGCAAAATCTGAGTCATGGTTAACAAGGTCCTTTGTGATCTTGCCTCTGCATTTAATACATTCTCAGCTACCTTTTCTCTGCTGTTTAATTAAAACAACGTGTACTCTAACTCAGCCACAGTGCTTGAATGTTCTTTGCTACATACTGATACATTAACTTTCTCTCTTTGTCATGCCTTTGTAGATGTTTCCTTCATTTGACTGAAAGCTTCCTCCATACAGCCCCATCTCTTACCTCTTTTCTACCAGTACACTTTAAAGACTTTTTTTTTCAGACTCAGCTCTTATTTCTCAGTTGTCCATGTATTTATTTATTTATTGAGCTAATTCTGAGCCCCTACTAGGTGCCTGGCTTTATGTAAGATACTGCAGCTCAGCAGTAAAACCACAGATATTGCCTCTGCTCTCAGCCTTTCTCCAAATCTGTAACAAAACAAACATCCTCTCTGATGCAATAATATTTAGTCCACCCTTATGTTATAAGTCATAGCCATTTTTACTTTCAATGCAATCCTTGTTTTGATTTTTCATGGTTCCCAGTGCACAGAGTCCCTTGATAACTGAGATTTTCTTCCTTTTATTAAAAAGTCAATCCAGGTTTTATCCTCATGGCTGATATAGAATAGGCTTTCTAATACTTAGAAAGTTACTGAATAGCAACTAGTAATTTCTGATTGACTTAATATTGAGAAGACTAGCTTCCAGATTGCTTGATTGAAGTGATGCTCTTATAAAGTCTACTTCAAAATAGTCATATTTCAGGAAGCCTGGAGCAAATTCTGGGAGACAGTGAAGGACAAGGAAGCCTGGTGTGCTGTAGTCCGTGGTGTTTCACAGAGTTGGAAGTGACTGAACAACAACAGGAAGCCCAGGCACGATGCTTCCCAAGTGGCACAGTGGGTAAAGAATCTGCCTGCCAATGAGGGAGACATAGGAGATGTGGGTTTGATCCCTGGGCTGGGAAGATCCCCTGGAGTAGGAAATGGAAACCCACACCAGTATCCTTGCCTGGAAAATGCCATGGGCAGGGGAGCCTGGTGGACCACAGTCTGAGGGGCTGCAAACAGTCGGACATGATTGACTGATGGTGCACACACACGTATACACATGCATGATGCAGTGGTCAATGCCAGTTTCTCTTTCTTCTGAAGATTTGCAGATACCACTCATTTAGCAATTAATCTATGCTGCTTTCTGATACTTAAACATATTGCTAGTAATTAATAATTCTGGATATTTTTTCATCAGCAATCCAGAAATAGATAGCTGTCAACTCTTAATATCTGATCATTTTCTTGTTTAACATTTCTCTGCCAAATTAAGAGACAAGTCTGTCTGTTTTTTTTTTTTTTTTCCTCTTACATGAACTGTGCTTTCATGGAAGAAGGTGTTCACAGCCTATATCTCCAGTTGCTCTGCCTTGTCATCTCTCCCACCTCACTGTGGCCAGATGCATGTGGCTCTTAACACAGAGTTCAGCATCCAGTGAACTGTCCTTAATATCAAGCAATCTAGCACACACTAAGAATATCTCTGAATTATTCTTTCAACTTCAGTGAAATTTTGTCCCTTTGAGGAACCATCAGAGTACTGAACCAGGAAGATTCCCTGGAAGAGGGCATGGCAACCTACACCAGTACTCTTGCCTGGAGAATACCATGGACAGAGGAGCCTGGTGGGCTACAATTATGAGGCCGCAAAGAGCTGGACATGACTGAAGTGACAGAGCATACATGCACACAGAGCATTGAATATGTCTTTGGGATAGTTCTGGTATTTTATACACTAGGAAATTATTCAACAAACCATATGGAGAAAAAAAGAACAGAAAATCCTAAACATTTGTACATACATTTTAGCTTCTGTTTATCTTTATACTCCATTGCACCTTTTCCTGTGTCTTTTATTTTTGTCCATCTCTTCCTGTTTAAGACTGCCTGTTTATGTGTCATTCAAATATAAGCCAATATACAAACACCCATACATGTTTTCACATTGCTGAATGTCTATACCATTTCTTTCTTAAACTTTTATTTTTCCTTCTAATTTTTAGGGGTTTCTTGTTTGGTTGTTTCTTTGCTTCTCCCCCTTCCCACCACCCAGCACTATTAACTATAGTCATTATCCTGTACATGACAACCCCAGTACTTACATTTTTAAAACTGGAAATTTGTATCTTTTGACCACCTTTGTCCACTTCCATTATCCTGCAAGCTCTGCCTCTGGTAATCACAAACCCGATCTCTTTTTCTATGAGATTTTGTTTGTTTTTGGTTTTAGATGCCTCATATAAATTATACCATGAAGTAGTTGATTTTTTTTTTGCCTAGCTTTTTTCAGTTCAGTTCAGTCGCTCAGTCATGTCCGACTCTCTTTTAACTTAGCCTAAATACCTCAAGCGCATTTATGTTGTCACAAATGGTGAGATTTCTTTCTTTTGGCTGATAATATTCCATTTTATATAAATGTATAAATACCACTGTTTCTCTACCCATTCTTCCATCAGTGGACACTTAGGTTGTTTCCAGGTCTTGTCTATTATAAATAATGCTGCTATGAACATAAAGATGAGGGTTTGGTTTTGTTTTTTTTTTTGATACTGTGTTTTTACTTTCTTTGGATATATTCTCAACTATATCATGTGGAATTGCTATATTATATGGTTATCCTCTTTTAACTTTTTGAATAACATCCATACTGTCTTCCATAGTATCTGTACCAATTCACATTCCTACCAACAGTACACAAGGGTTCTCTCTCCTCCACATCCTCAGTAACATTTTGAATCTCTTGTTTTTTGATGATGATCCTTCTAATAGGCATGGGCAGATATAGTGGTTTTAATGTACATTTCCCTAATTACTGGTAGTATTGAGCACTTTTTAATGGACCTGTTAGCTATTCATATATCTTCTCTACAAAATGTATATTTAGGTCCTTTGTCCATTTTTAAATGGAATTATTTGTTTTATTTGTATAAGTTCTTTATATGTTATTCTTGTTCAGCCACTAAGTCACGTCTGACTCTTTGTGACCCCATGGACTGCAGCATGCCAGGGCTCCCTGCCCCTCAATAATACCCAAATATATTTCTTTATATATTTGGATATTAACCCCTAATCAGATATATGGTTTACAAATATTTTCCCCATTCTCTATGTTATTTTTCATTTTGTTGATCATGTCTTTTGTTCTGCAGGATCTTTTCAGTTTGATATAGTACCACATGCTTATTTACTTTTTATTTTGTTTCTTATGCTTTAGGTGTTATATAAAAAAAAATCATTGCAAAGACCCATGTCAATGAGTTTTTTTCCTAAGTTTTATTTTAGGGGATGTATGGTTTTCGGTCTTACATTTAAATCTCTAATCCATTTTGAGTTAATTCTTGTGAGTGCTTTAAGATGGGAGTCTAGTTTCATTCTTTTACTTGTGAACATCCAATTTTTCTAACAACACTTATTGAAGGAACTGCCTTTTCTTCATCGAGTATTCTTCGATCCTTTATTAAATGTTAGCTGACTTTATTTACCTGGGTTTGTTTCTGGCCTCTGGATTCTGTTCCACTGTGTTTATTTTTAGGTAGTTTTTCTTCTGCTTCTGGTAGCCAGGACTGGACAAAAACATGCAAAAGTAATGAAAAATACATATTCCAATTGATTTTGTTTCAAAATGTGTGTTTACTATGGTCTTCATCAAAATGATTGAGAACTTCAGAATAAAAGCTAATAAAAATTGTAGCATATTTAAATACCATGTATACTATGTTGCTTTAGTCATGTCTGACTCTTTGCGACTCTATGGACTGTAGCCCACCAGGCTCCCATGTCTATAGGATTCTGTAGGCAAGAATACTGGAGTGGGTTGCCATTTCCTCCTCCAGGGGATCTTCCTGACCCAGGATCAAACCTGCCTGCAGGCTCCTGCATTGACAGACAGGTTCTTTACCACTGGCATCACCATATGCTATACAAATGCACAGGAATTTCCACAGCGGTCCAGTGGTTGAAACTTTGCTTTCCAATGCAAGGGATGCAGATTCGATTCCTGGCCAGGGAGCTAAGATTCCACATGCCTTTCAGTCAAAAAATCAAAACATGAAACAAAAGCAATATTGAAAGAAATTCAATAAAGACTTTAAGAAATGTTTCACATCAAAATATATTTTAAAGAAACCATGAATGTACAAATATTTAGTTTGATATTGTATTTCTGTTAAAGGTTTCCCTGACAGCTCAGTTGGTAAAGAATCTACCTGCAATGCAGGAGACCCCAGGTTGATTCCTGGGTTGGGAAGATCTGCTGGAGAAGGGATAAGCTACCCATCCAGTATTCTTTGGCTTCCCTTGTGACTCAGCTGGTAAAGAATCTGCCTGCAATGTAGGAGACCTGGGTTTGATCCCTGGGTTGGGAAGATCCCCTGGAGAAGGGAAAGGCTACCCACTCCAGTATGCTGGCCTAGAGAATTCCATAGACTGTATAGCCCATGGGGTCACAAAGAGTTGGACACAACTGAGACACTTTCATTTTTTTTCTGTTTTAAAAAGAAATGTATAGGGAAGACAAGGAGAAAAAAAGAGACAATATAGTTTGAGTTATTATATTTATGGCATAGTAAAACAACATATTCATTATTCTTCTTCCCATTGAAAAGTGGAATCTATGTCCCTTCCCTTCAAAGTCCACTGTTCTTTTACTTTCATTATATAAATACCATGAAAATGACACAAATTACTAGCTTAGCCTTTATGAGAATTGTCATCTTCTTTGTCCTTATGTTTGGAAGTTGACCATCTTCTTGAAGATAGCAATTGGAGAAACCTTGGGGTGCCTTGGAGAGAAAGAGAGACTCTGGCTGAGCACAGCCTTGCAGATTGTCCATCCAATAAAGCAAGTATACAGGAGGAACCTTCTTGCACACCTCACATTAGTTTTGTTACAAGTGAATACAACCAAGATATTCCTCTTTCTAATGCTAAATGGAGCGGAACTGCCCAGTCAAACCCTGACCAATTTCCTGACCCATGAATCTGTGAAGTCAATAAAATGACTGTTGTTTTAAGTGACTGCATTTTGGAGTAATCCAACATGGAGGAACAGATAAAGGAAATGAGAATCAATGTGTTTTACATAACATTACATCAATATATATTGTAGTTGTTGCATATTTTTACTCATTTAACTTTTCCTTAGTGTGGAATTTCTCTCTTTAAGGTAGTTCTGTGAGATTATAAAATGTATCTTTCTCCAAATTATTATTAGTATTAAAATATATTTTTCAATAAATTTTAAGACTTCAGGTATCTTTCCGTTCCGTTCCGTCGCTCAGTCGTGTCCGACTCTTTGCGACCCCGTGGACTGTAGCCTACCAGGCTTCTCCGTCCATGGGAATTCTCCAGGCAAGAATACTGGAGTGGGTTACCATTTCCTTCTCCAGGGGATCTTCCCGACCCAAGGATCGAACCCGGGTCTCCCGCATTGGAGGCAGACGCTTTAACCTCTGAGCCACCAGGTATCTTTAGGATGTGATTTATCTATTTATAGCCATTGTTTTGACAAAACAAGTTAGAATGATAGCATTTTATAATTCATGCTGCTGCTAAGTTGCTTCAGTTGTGTCCGACTCTGTGCGACCCCATAGACGGCAGCCGAACAGGCTCCGCCGTCCCTGGGATTCTCCAGGTAAGAACACTGGAGTGGGTTGCCATTTCCTTCTCCAATGTGTGAAAGTGAAAGTGAAGTCACTCTGTCATGTCTGACTAGTAGCAACCCCATGGACTGCAGCCCACCAGGCTCCTCCGTCCATGCGATTTTCTAGGCAAGAGTACTGGAGTGGCTTGCCATTTGTATTATATAACTTTTTGCTCTAAAAGACCAATTAATCTAATCTCTTTCAAACAGTTTAATCATAAGGCCTATTCTTCCTCCCAGTTTTCATATTTTGTATTAAAACTGAATTTAGATATTGTCAAGTGAATATAGTTAGGATATAAAGATATAAGTAGGAAATGGTAGCATGACTACTAGGCTGAAACCATTACATGAAACTAGTTATCAGACAAAGAGAAAAAAAATGCTTCCAATAGCTAGCATTTGAAAAATGGAACAGATGCACAAATAATTCTATAAAGAAGAAAAATAGAATAACAAAGAAAAACATGCCAAAGGCAAAAATACTTTAATCAAAATATAAAATATTTGGTTTTATGAAGCGGTTTTGTAAAATTACAGATTTTAGCTCTTATATTTTGGTAAAATATGTTCCTGTCTCAATTGCAGTAGAGCAAAACCAGCTTAATATCCCTAAACCACCTCTTCATTTACTTTGAAAACAGTCATATAAATACTCCTTAAGACTTGGCTACTTCACTAAATTTTCATTTTTCTGAGCTCCCCAAAACAGGGAAGTTTTCTTTTTCATTATTTAGAATGACAGGCACATTTTCCCCTGTAGGAAACAAACAAACAAACAAACAAAAACCAGTCAATGTCACTTGTGAGGTAAAGATTTAAAAAAGAAATAAATGCATTTCTACATTTTCAAAGAATACCTGTTCTTTAAATGTTGCATATGCTTCATGCCAAAGGCATAAATATCTACAAAAACAAGTCATATCAGCAATAAGATGTTAGATATGTATTTTCCCTGAAGGAGAGATTTTCTGAGTTTTTCATTTATGGTAATTGGTAATTAATGTGTAGACAATTTCCTGTTATTATTATTATGACTTATTTGATTATAATATGACAAAGCAGTCAATGCTTGTAACAAATTTGTTTACATCGTTTAGGACACCATATCAAACCCAGAATACACAACATAAGTATACAGGCTGTTTCTTAGGAATGTCACTTCTCTGGCAGAAATAATAAAATTTATTTTGCTGGCAATCTTTCTGACTTATCACCAGTCTCTCCTTTACTAATCAAAGTATTCTGATACAATTTAGCATTTTGTTGATAAGTCATGATCATCCAGAGAAGATACATGAGCACTATACTCTAATGAGTCTCCAGATACTGTAACTGTCAGAATTGATGAATCATCTATTATTATCTAATTATTTTGGGTCAACCTTCATAGTTTAACGTGTTCATTTACTTCACCATTTTAAGTCAGTGATGATCATTTTCAAATAACAAAATAAAAAATAATGGATTTGTATAATGCTTCACATCTTACAAAATACTTTCAGTTCAGTTCAGTTCAGTTGCTCAGTCGTATCTGACTCTCCACGACCCCATGAATCACAGCACGCCAGGCCTCCCTGTCCATCACCAACTCCCGGAGCTCACTCAAACTCATGTCCACAGAGTCGGTGATGCCATCCAGCCATCTCATTCTCTGTCGTCCCCTTCTCCTCCCGCCCCCAACCTTTCCCAGCATCAGAGTCTTTTCCAGTGAGTCAACTCGTCGCATGAGGTGGCCAAAGTATTGCAGTTTCAGCTTTAGCATCAGTCTTTCCAATGAACACCCAGGATTGATGTCCTTTAGAATGGACTGGTTGGATCTCCTTGCAGTATAAGGGGCTCTCAAGAGTCTTCTCCAACACCACAATTCTATGGAACACTAAATATTTTCAAAGAAAAATAGCAGTTCTATTAAAATCTCTAGTCTCTTTGCTATAAGTAACTCAAGATACATTTACAGAGAGCAAATTTTGAGGAGAGACACTGAAAACTCATAAGAAATACCTCTGCACTTAGTAATTCACAATGACACCTAAGATTTCTACATGAGAGATTTCTACAAGGTGTGAGACTGGACAAGTATGAGGAGCTGAATAACAAGTCATTGAACAAATCAGCATGAAAGAACAAATAACTATTCATTCCTCAGCTGCTCCACATATTTATTTACTTCCAATATTATGCAAATACCATAGTATGATTTTCCATGCCTTGTAGCCCTGGGAGTTTTACAAAATTTGAATAAGACATTATCACTACCCTCAAGAAACTCATTGTTCTGTCAAAGAAATAAGATTAAATGTAATAAAGGTTATACCAGTGGAATGTAAAATACTCAACATTAGCAAAGGAAGGGGTTTTGGAACCTCTTTGGGGTAGTTTTCATAAAACTTCAGAAAGGAATATTTTATCTGTGTTATGCAGTTTGAGTAGAAGTTAAGCATGGTGATAAACTGAAGAACAAGCAACAGAGGCATGAAAATGCAAACCTCTAACTGTTAGGGAAAGAACACTGACTGAAACTGCCCACCCTGGCCAGGCACCATAGGAACCATTTGCATGAGTTGTTCTACCTCAGGAGGTCCTGGTAAGCAACACGGAACTAATAAGCCACCACCAACTGTAAGAGTTCGGGAAAAGTCTAAAGGAGACACCACAAGTCTGACCACCTCCCAGAATCCTCGCTGGCATCCGTCTTGGCTGAACAAGGTGTACACCACCAGGAGTCAGAATGATTGGCTAAAGACAACCCGGAAACTAATCCCATCACCATAAAACCTGAGACTGCGAGCCAGCTGGCAGAGCAGTTCTCCTGGGTTCCCTTACCCTACTGCTGTCCCCCCGGGCGCCCTTTCCCAAAAAAATCTCTTGCTTTGTCAGGACATGGGTCTCCTTGGACAATTCATTTCTGTTAGACAAGAGCCCAGTTTGGGGTCCTGGGAAGGGTCCCCCTTCCTGCAACATAACTGGGAGAACCTGAAGAATAAGAAAGGGACTAAAGGGGTCTGAACATGTTCACAGTGTACAGTATTGAGCTAAGAAGAGAATAACTCGAGAAAACAAAACCCCATTTCAACAAAGTCGATAATTTTTGCAGAGTGCTACAATTCCTTCAGCACTGAGGTGGTTCTGACTCATAAATTCAACTCTAATCTATCTGGCAGTTTAAATTCCAGTAATAGAAAACGAAATATTCAGTTGTAATTAGCTAATGATACTGGCTAACGAAGTCATCATAATAAGTTCTCCTGGCTGGAGTGCATGCTTACTAACCACTATCTTATTAAGCATTCCCTTTACTCATAAAAGAAGCAAATGTGTTCATCCCTTAATAAGCATCCTCAGTCATCATTACATTCTGAAAGATCTTTTGAAAAGAAGGCAGATTGTATAACTCTTCTGCAGAAAACACAATCATCATTCCCTGTAGCATTCAGAGTTAAAAACCAAAGTTCTTTTAACAGAGCACAAGTTCCTCTACCATCTCTTTTCCATTCTGCATGTCTTCCCTGGCCCTTGCTTACTACTCATCATCTCTTCTGTGGTTCTAGTTATACTAACCTCTGACATATGCCTGTTTTAGTCATTTCCCTGAGCTGTTCCCTCTCCCTGAAAAATTCCTATTTAGTCCTGGCATGACTTTAGCTTTTGTTATGGTATTTCACCACTTGGTATTATTTTAATTTCTGGCCCTATCATTGTTTTAATTATTAAGAGAGCATTTTAGAATTGGGAATTGGATAAGCTTGCATGCTACCAGCCCTGGCTGTATTGCTTAGCTCCTTCTGCTTATTTTCAAGCCTGCATGTGCTGTGCAGACTGCTACAGAATGTGTGTGTGCCTGAGTAAGTCCAGAGAAAGACTTGCTATGTAGTTAGGGCCAGGCGAGTGAAGCTGAGAGAGACTCTTTAGAATAGAAATTAATCCAAGAATTCATGTGACTGTGACAATTAGTGAAGCAACTTGGGCAGAAGGACTCTCTTGGACCAGATCAGTACAGAAGGATCTGTGGTACTGGCTGCAGCGCCAGCATCACTGGCATCATTTGGAAATTTGACAAATGGAAATCCTTAAGCCCCCTCCAAACCTACTCAGTCAGCAACTGACAGCACAGTTCATCAACCTCTGTTTAACAAGCCCACACAAGCTAATATTTCAGAACAATTTACTTAGAAGGAGATTAAGGTTATAACTGCATAGTGATCCATTCAGTATAGGGTAACTCTGAGTTTCTGAAGAATATTAATACCATTAACTAATGTAGAAAATGGCAAATGGGGTCCTCCCTGGCAGTCCAGTGGTTAAGACCTCACAATTCCAATGCAAAGGGTATGAGTTCAATCCCTAGCTGGGGAACTAAGATCCTATATCCTGCAAGTGAAGACCCTCTCCCAAAAACAAAAGAGAGAGAAAAGAAAACTGCAAACAGGGAATCAGTCTTCAAAGCAAGAAAATTTGGCTCAAACTAATTTCAAGTTTCATATGGGAATCCCAGATGGAGCTGAAATCAGTTTGATTGATTTACTTCTGATTTATCACTTTTCATATATTTATTACGTATATATATATATATATATATATATGACAAAACATGATTTTAAAACATGACTATGAAAACATGGTTTATCATTATCTAAATCCATTTCACCTATAACCGCTTTTACCTGTCAAGGTTGTTTTTATTATTGCCACTGAAGACTCTCATTCTACCAAACAGCACCTGGCCTCAACAACAAGCTGTATCCCCAGAACTTGGAGTCAGGCTGTGTCTGGTTGCAGCTGAGAGGGTGGCTAGAATGCTACCACTGACCCTTCAACAGGGCACATGCTGACAACTGCTCCCTTTGACCTTTTGAACCAGCAGAGGCCTGTAGCTCAGCAAAACGGTGATTACCTACATTTTTCCACTTTTCTCCATGCTCCCCAAGCCTCCTTGCAGAGTTCTGCTTCTTTATTCTTTCTCTGCGATACCCTGAACGCCTTACCTTCTGCAGCGAGGAATAGCTGAGATTTGTTCTCCTGTCTCATGGCTTGGCTGCCTTGTAAATAAACCACTTCTTGGCCGCAAACCTGGACATAGCCTCATTTTGACTTGCTGTGCATCGGGCAGGATGGACCTGGGTCAGTAACAGCTAGTTTAACAAAATACAGTTCAACTTACACATGGATACATGATTCAAACTTTGGAGAGGTAGGCAGCTTCATATATTCATCTGGAGCCAGGCAGGTGAAGAATGAAAGCAAAAATGAAAGGATATTTTAGATATAATTAATGTTCCAATTCAAATTATTTGAGTTAATCAGAAAAAGATGACTCTGCATAAACCTGGCTTAATAACGTAAAACTTATAGAGAGGTCAGGGCTCCAGCCGACCACAGACCACAGAGGCCCTACTTGCTGTCTCATTTATTGAAACCTCTGTGTTAGAAAGGCCCACTGGGTTTGGAACCCTGGGTTGGCTCTAGAAATTGAGAGTGGCTTCCAGGATATAAGGGCAGCTTTTAACCAACATCTAGCAAAAATCCATGTCCCTCAATCAAGAAAGAAATCTGCCAATCACCTAAATAATGTTGAGCGAGGCTTCTTCTAGTCTCTGGATGAGAATGCAGGCCAGCTGCCATCAGCAGAGGACCCAGGTAGGCTGTGTCCAGCCCAGACCCACAGACAATATGAGATAATATTATTTTAAGCTATACTTACATGATAGTTTATTATATGTCAGTATGAAAGTAATACATGAGTCCCTGCCTGCAGATAAGCATAAGCATATATTTTTAAGTACAATCTATAGGTATGTATGTATTTGGAAATAGGATAATAATGTTGATGTGGTCTGTAGTCTTCTTTTTATTCTCTCTCCCTTCTTCCCTCCCTTTTGTCACCATGGAAGCAGGGAAAGCTTACAAAATAGCTCTGGTAGTATTTTAAAGTTTGTTAGGATACTATTTGGCTGAGGGAACCAATAAAAAAAAAAGAAAAAGATTCTCAGATTTGCAGGAAAACTTGTTTTCCTAAGCCTTCATAACACTTAGAAAGCCCTTAGGCCAAAACAAATACTTTCTGTTGCCACATAGAAACTCTTATGAAAGGTGAATACACAACTATCAGGCTGGAATTCACACCTAATCAGTTCTATATTAGAAGAATAAAAATCTCACACCAAAGAAAAATGGGTGTGAAAGCAGATTGTGGAAAGAAAAACATATACTCATTTTATACTTTGTGATCGTATTTCTTCCTAGAGTCTAAAGGAACAAAAACAAAATCTATCTTTTAAAATATCATCTTTACAATGTTTGTTTTATCCTGTAAGACTTTCCTCACCTCAAAAATTGTTTTTGGAGAAGGAAAACTTCTTAAATATACCTCACTGATCTTTCTAATGAAGCAGCAAGTCAGCATGCAATTATTTCACAGTTTTACTGCTACTTATGAAAGAAAATTGACAATCCATGAAAAAAATCACATGTGAAAAAGTAATAAAATTTCCAGAATCTTAAAAATGCCTTACACATCCCTGTCACTGATCTATAGTTTACTCTATTAGAGATTATATTGTACTCTTAGAGATTAGTGTCTTAGTTTGCTTACCTCCTGGGCATAAAACTAAGTCTGTGCTATTTATTATTCTTTTTCTATTATGCAGATTTTTGTTGTTTTTGTTCGTTCATTTTTCTCTTTATCACCTGAATTGTGTCACTCTGCCAGAATCCCACGGTGTAAATATGTCTGTACTTCACAGTTTGGAGACAGTTAAAATTGAACCCACATCCCGTTTCTAGCTTCTGAGCATATACATCATAATTGTTTGTTCTTAAATATTCTGTGATAAAGAGCCTTTGTCTGGTTTGGAGACTCAATATCAGTTTCTGGTCTAGTTAAAGTATCCTGTAACTTATATGTTGGTTCTAAGATTACATTTTTCTTCCAGAGCTTCAAACAATTCAATCTTGCAAGTGCCACACTATTTCCCTTTATCTACTCAGTGGCAACAAAAATATTCAAGATAGCTGAAACTGAACTCATCATTATAATCTATTTGTACCAACAATCCAGTTGCCCAGCTCAGAAGCCTGATGCTCATTCTGGGTATCCTGTACCCCCTAAACTCCTCAGTCTTCCTTAATTTCATATTCAATCTGTCAGTGGCCTGGTCTGTTTGCCACCTGAATAGCTCATACCTTTACTTTTCTTTCTCATCCCTATTTCCTGCTCATAATGAGTTCAACCTTGAGAAAAACGTATTTGGCACCTTGCTCTAGGAGAATCCACAGTAACACAAAAGTCACAGCAACAGGTTCAGTTTTGTTAGGGATGTTTATAATTTTAAGTATTTATCTTAGAGATATTCTGAGTCTGGAATGAGTATTTGAGTGAGCCCACCATGAAAGCAAAAATTATATACTAGTAATTTAGAATTCTAATTATTAATAAAAAATGTGCAAGCTAAAATTCACTGAGCAATTACTGCATTCAATTTAGATGCATTATCTTATTTAATTTTCCCAATAATCTTACTACATCTTATGAAAAGGCAGTATAACTGTGGTTTAGAGCCTAGACTTTAAAGTCAAACTGGTTGAGGTTGAGTTGCAGCTTTGCTATTTAAAACTTGTGTAATCTTAGACAAATTTTTAAATTATTTGTTGTCTCAGCTTCCTTATATATAAAATGGGGGTGATGATAATTGTAAAGTACTTGAAAGGATCTTTCTTGGGATGGGGTATACACTCAATAATTAGATATTTTTATTACCTTTATTATGTGATTCTTAGAGACTCAGATTTTAAATAACTTCTCCAAAGTTGCACAGTCATTAAAGCAGTATAAGTTCAACTGAAATATAAGTGTTTACTCAGAATGCATAATTTTAATCTTACTGCTTTATGGTCTTCCTACTAGTGTGAAGGCTTGGAAACACAATTATCAAACTATGTCTTTTTCTTTTTCCATTTTCAGTACAATATATTTTTCAGTTGGTATTTTGTCATATTATTTTTGCCATAAAATTTGACAGATTCTTAAGAATTACATTAACATTTTAGAAAATGAAAATAAAATGTTGACTGGCATTTCCCTTTATTGCTGCCACCTGGCAAAAACATGTGAAAATAGTATTTACTTAGCCCTTATCCTGTCCATTAAAGTCCCAAATTAATCATCTTGTAGGAAATGATTTACAGTGGTATATTTATACATTTACATTTTACAAAGAAATAGTGACATCAAAGTATTTAGAATATACTACATAGTCTTATTTTGATTAAATATTCTGCTCCTATGACTGAAAGATGAATTTAAGGTTTAATAGACTATTTTCTGGAGAAGGCAATGGCAACCCACTTCAGTGTTCTTGCCTGAAAAATCCCATGGATGGAGGAGCCCGATGGGCTGCAGTCCATGGGGTCACTAAGAGTCGAACATGACTGAGCGACTTCACTTTCACTTTTCACTTTCATGCATTGGAGAAGGAAATGGCAACCCACTCCAGTATTCTTGCCTGGAGAATCCCAGGGACAGAGGAGCCTAGTGGACTGCCGTCTATGGGGTCACACAAAGTCGGACACGACTGAAGCGACTTAGCAGCAGCAGACTATTTTCTAGCATTTAAATTAAAAATAAGTGACATCTTGAATTTTCATTTTCGTTGATTATTTTACCTTATGTCTTTATCACTTCCTACTGTTTGAAAGCATAACGCAAAACAAGACTAGTTGTTTCCTTTAATGTTGGTCATCCTCACGTTGGTATGAAATAATCTGTGAGCTGAGTCAGGGGACAGGGCTAACATTGCTAATGACACCTGGTGTGGTGTGAGAAAGGTTTATTGGGGAAACCTAGAGGCCAGGGGTGGAGGAATGGACTCGGCTCCTTACACTCTCATCTCATAATGCCATGCGCTTAAGTCAGGCACATGGTGGTGCTAGAGGGAGGGAGACCTCCCACTTCCCTGTCACTCTGCCTTCTATATTTGTGAGGAATTAGTAGGGGACAGGCAGTGACCGAGCCATTCTGTAATGAAGGAAGGATGTTCATTCCTGGAGTTGCTGGTTACAGAAATTAACATCAGTATATGTTTACTTTATTCGCCTAGAAAAATGTCTCATATAGTTTAAGGGAAAAAAAAAGGTCTTTTTGGTAGATATTTTCTTCTTAAAAAATATTTATTTGGTTGTGTTGGCACGTGGCATGTGGGGTCTGCATCGTGCCGATTCTCTAGTTGTGGCACACATACCCAAATGGTTCCAATCTATTTGTTGAGATAAACACACTCAGTACATGGCACATTTAATTTCGTTCAATTATTTGGATTTCATGGATCCTATTCCAAGTCTAAGAACGGAATGTTGATTGAATATTAGTTAGCAGTCATGGTAATTCCGTTTTCTTTGACATCGATTGTTTGAGATTAGTCCATGATAAACACTCTTGACTAATGTAGAGATGGAGTTGGTGTTAGAGAAAATGTTCCTAAATAGGTATCAAATGGCAACTCATCTCTTTTTGGCTTTGGGTAATGTTCTTTGAGGATAATATATGGGGATCTGTTATAACCCCATAGAGAAGCTTCTTTGGGTCCCTGAATTTGTGATCAGTTGAAATATTCCTGAAGCTCTTCTGGCTACAGGTTCTTGCTATGAAACATAAATGAGAGAGCCTTATCTATGCATAATTTATGTGTGTGTGTGTGTGTGTGTGTGTGTGTGTTTTTAAAGGTATTTTATCTTTTCCTTGAAAGGAACAGGATTTGCTTAACCACATCGGCCTCTATTTTTCATAATTTCTTGCCATTTTGGTGTGACTTTGTATATATGTTTTATATTGCATTTTGTTTTTAACAGTGGTTTGTTTGGGCAGCTATGACATTTACTGTTACTTACTTAAATGTGCCTCATACTTAGTTTTTGTGAATTCATTCCTCATATTGATGCAGTACTTCTCTGAAGGTGTTTCCTGATAAGCTCTCTGATACATTACCTATGGTTGCCTGAGAGTATGTTTATTTTCTTGGCATTTAGATGATATTTTAGCTGGCATTAAAATTATATGCTCTAAGTTGTTTTACTTCGACACCTTTGCTCTATTACTCATTATCTTTGTACATCTTGGTTTGCTCCTAAAAATGTGATATTTATATAGTTCTTGTTTCTTTGCAAGTGCTTGTGGTTTTTCAGTTTTTGAAAGATTTTTGTATTTTAAGTCTGTCATTAATATTATTAAATCTCGTTTAATTGGGATAGGGGATTTTTCTATGGTGCATTTTTGTGTTTGTGTGTAGTTATGGTTGTCACTCAACATTTTAAAACAGAGTATCTTCTGTTGGAAAAATTATCAATCATTAATTCAAATATAACTCTAATTTACATTTTTCTTTCTATAAATCTCTAAATAAAAATGATATGACTTCCAGTTTCTGGTCTGGTCCAACATGTTAAGAAGCTTGAAGTCCATACACCCTATCCACATGACCAGAAAAAGCTAAACAAGCTGAAAATCAACAATTATTCTTAGCTTCCTCAGAGTATTGAGGAGACAGGAAAAATCGCTGCCTGAAAAATTGGAAAGACCAACAGCTGGTTAGAAAAAATAATAATTGTCATACTGCTGGCAACTTAGTGAAGACAAGTGTGAGAGTTAAAATTCCATAGGTGGGGCTAGTCTAAGGGGGGACCCCTATACTTTCATAAAGTTTACATCTGGGAGGACCACCAGGTTACAAGAGTGAAGACTGGGGAAAGTTCATATTCTTTTGGCAGAGGGGACGGAAAAAGCAGCCATTTAAATTGTATTCAGGGGGCCTCCCTGGCACTCCAGTGAAGATGCCACACTTCCAGTTCAGAAGTCACAGATTCGATCTCTGCTCAGGGAAATAAAATCCCGAAAGCCACACAGCAAGGCCAAGTAAATAAATGAAATAAATAAATTACAAGAATATATTGTACAACACAAGAAATATAGCCAATAAATAAAATGCATCCAGAGCATTCTTTCCTTTCTACAAGACAACACTCAAGGGCACTATTTTACCAGACCCTAACAGGGAAATGGCAACGCACTTCAGTATTCTTGTCTGGAAAATCCAATGGATGGAGGAGCCTGGTAGGCTACAGTCCATAAAGTGGTAGAGTCAGAAATGACTGAGCAACTTCACTTTCACTTTCAAATTTTCTTATGGCGGTTTGTTGTCTAACTGATCTGGGAGGAGGAAAATTGATAACTCTAGTCCCTTTTAGCTTTCCACATGTGAGAGAAGAAAATGCTCACCTGCATCACCTGCTTGCTTTCCTATAACACCTAAGGGAGGAAAAAAACAGATAAACTGGGAAACAGTTATGAAGGTCACAGTCCAGGGCTTAGGCTCACTAAGAGAGTAAGACCTAACTAAAGGGCTGTAAAGCATATCAGCAGTGGTCCTATATAATAACAGAAAAATACAACAAAACTAACTTTTGTCTCAAACCTTAAGGAGAAATTTCAGGGAAACTCAAAAACAACAGCAACAACAACAACAAAAACAGCCAAAACAGGTACATCAGAGGACGGTTTAGTCTCTGACATCTACAATTATAGCAAACAGTAAATACAGCCTAACTCCTAGCCAGGTAAATACAAAAACCCACAATAAAAACCCATTTACCTCTGTTCTATTTACCCAATATATTCCAGAATTCAGCAAAAATTCCAAGACATACTAAGACAAAAAAGCACTATTTGAAGACATAAAGCATGCATCAGAACTAGACTCAGATACAGCAGAAATTTGAGAATTATCAGACCAGGAATCTATAATCTATAGTTAAAAACCATAATCAACTTGTTAAGGGCTCTCACGGAAAAAGTGTACAAGATGCAGGAACAAATGGGTAATGTAAGCAGATAAATGGAAGTTCTAAGAATCAAAAGCAAACGCTAGAAATAAAAATATGCAATAACGATGTTAAACTAATTTGTGTACTTGAAATTAAATTCTATATAATCATGGCATATAATGTTTCTATTTGGATGAGAATTTTTTCGTCTATGTTCATGAGAGCTATTGGCCTATAATTTTCCTTTCTTGTAATATATATCTTATTTTGGAATTAGCATAATACTGACCTCATGGAATAAGTTAGACTAGGATTCAGACTCTGTTTACTGTTCTTTCTCAATGCAGTATCAGAGGCTGAGATCTTTATAGAGTTCTCATTTTTGTCTCCCCTGTTGTGTTTTTCCAGAGACTATTTCTTAAATAATATCTGAGCCCTTCAGTTCTTTCACCCGCAACTCCTGTAATTACACACTACCACAGTTGATGTAGTGGTGAGGTGGGACAAGGGAGAAAGTGTCTATAATTCTATGTTTAAGTTTCCATATTTGAGAAAATCTATCTGCTTGAGCTCTATCTCCATGAGTACTTCTCAGCTTCCTCCTGACACTCACTTCTATGTGAGAAAGGAAGGCTAGTAAAGAATGGAGTTGGGTGTTAAATTTCCCTACCCCCAGGTGGGCCATAATCTGATAAAATTCAAGTTAGTTCAGTCGTTCAGTCATGTCCGACTCTTTGCGACCCCGTGAATCACAGCACGCGAGGCCTCCCTGTCCATCACTAATTCCCGCAGTTCACCCAAACTCATGACCATCGAGTCGGTGATGCCATCCAACCATCTCATCCTCTGTCATCCCCTTCTCCTCCTGCCCCCAATCCCTCCCAGCATCAGAGTCTTTTCCAGTGAGTCAACTCTTCACATAAGGTGGCCAAAGTATTGGAGTTTCAGCTTCAGCATCAGTCCTTCCAATGAACACCCAGGATTGATCTCCTTTAGGATGGACTGGTTGGATCCCCTTGCAGTCCAAGGGACTCTCAAGAGTCTTCTCCAACACCACAGTTCAAAATAATCAATTCTTCAGCAATCAGCTTTCTTCACAGTCCAACTCTCACATCCATACATGACCATGGGAAAAACCATAGCTTTGACTAGATGGACCTTTATTGGCAAAGTAGTGTCTCTGCTTTTTTAATATGCTATCTAGGTTGGTCATAACTTTCCTTCCAGGGAGTAAGTGTCTTTTAATTCCATGGCTGCAATCACCATCTGCAGTGATTTTGTTGGTTAGACATTAGTAAAATAGTAATAGTTTCCTCTGGGAACAGGACTTTGTTAAGGAGACTAGCCTGCTATAGGACTATTTTTAAATGATTACGTTCCTTCTTCCTGTGCCAGAAGCAGGAGGCAATTTTTTCAAATAGTTACTCTGAGAACCTGGTGGAACTGCAGGAAGTAAACAGAGGTTTGGGGGGTCTCCTTGAGACTGGGCCCCAGGGAGCTTTTAATCTCTCAGTCTCAGCCCTCATCAGTTAGTTAATTACTCATTAATGATTTCTGTCAGTTTCTGGCTTCAGGGGCAGCAGCTTTGGTTCCCAGATACCTTTGATTCTCTGTTTTTACCTACTTTTTCTATTTTTGATGTAGTATTGATAGTTTGACTCCTGACCTCAGTTCTCTGATAGATACAAAAAAGAATTGTCGATTTTCAGTTTGTTCAGATTTTTTCTTACTGCAAGGATGAGGATGACAACTTTCAAGCACTTTACATGTTGTATTAGAAACCAAAAGCCTGTTATTGCTTTTAATTATGGTTGAATTTCTCATGTCTCATGGTCCTTCATGGCTGCAATATTCTCCTGGAGTTATTAAATAGCTTGGATGGTGAATTCTATTTAGGAGAGATACTTAGATTCCACTGTGTGTGTGTTCAGTTACTCAGTCATGCCCAACTCTTTGTGACCCCATGGACTGTAGCCTGCCAGATTCCTCAATCCATGGAATACTGGTGTAGGTTGCTATTTCCTCCTCCAGAAGATCTTCCCAATCCAGGGATCGAACCCATTTCTCCTGTGTCTCCCACATTGACAGGCAGATTCTTTACTAGCAGCGCCACTTGGGAAGCCTCAGATTTCACCATGCATGACATCTAATGTGTTTAGATGGTGACGAAAAAGCCTCCTGAGAACAGAGAATTTGGTATTAAAGTCTTAGAATTGATGAGGAATATTTGATCCAGAACATTCTGTTTAAGAACTCTCTGTTTCAACTCTGTCCTCTGGGAGATAGTGGAAGACAGAGGAGCCTGCAGGTTGTGGTGTATGGGGTTGCAAAGAGTTGGACATGACTAAGCAACTGAACAGCAACAATTTCAACTCTAATAATCTAGTTCTCTGGATAAAAATTGAGAAGAGGGAAAAGAAGAATGGGCTAATCATTATCTCTTACATAGTCATCTTGTCCCCTTCCTTGCAAAATGCTAGCAACATCTTAATATAACTCAGCTGAATTTTTTAAATTAATTTATTTTAATTGGAGAATATTCTCTTTACAATATTGTGGTGGTTTTTGCCATACAATGACATGAATCACCCATGGGTGCACATGTGTCTCGTATCCTGAAACCCCTCCCACTTATCTCCCCAGTCCTGGGTGTTCACTGGAAGGACTAACCCCATCCATCTGGGTTGTGCCAGAGCACCAGCTTTGAGTCCCCTGTTTCATGCATCCAACTTGCACTGGTCATCTATTTTACATATGGTAATATAAATGTTTCAATGCTATTCTTTCAAATCATCCCAATGTAGCTTTCTCCCACATAGTCCAAAAGTCTGTTCTTCACACCTTTTGCTACCTTGCATATAGGATTGTCTTTACCATCTTTCTAAATTCCATATAAATGCATTAATATACTGTATTGGTGTTTCTCTTTCTGACTTACTTCACTTTGTATAACAGGTTCCAGTTTCATCTACCTCATTAGAACTGACTCAAATATGTTCTTTTTTATAGCTGAGTAATATTCCAGTGGTCATGTATGGATGTGAGAGTTGGACTGTGAAGAGAGGCGATCGCCAAAGAATTGATGCTTTTGAACTGTGGTGTTGGAGAAGACTCTTGAGAGTCCCTTGGACTGCAAGGAGATCCAACCAGTCCATCCTAAAGGAGACCAGTCCTGGGTGTTCACTGGAAGGACTGGTGCTAAAGCTGAAACTCCAATAGTTTGGCCACCTCATGCGAAGAGTTGACTCACTGGAAAAGACTCTGATGCTGGGAGGGATTGGGGGCAGAAGGAGAAGGGGACGACAGAGAATGAGATGGCTGGATGGCATCACCAACTCTATGGAGGTAGGTTTGAGTGAACTCCGGGAGTTGGTTATGGACAGGGAGGCCTGGAGTGCTGTGATTCATGGGGTCACAAAGAGTCGGACACGAATGAGCAACTGAACTGAACTGAACTGAATATTCCATTGTGTATATGTACCACAACTTCCTATTCATTGTCTATGGATGGACATCTAGGTTGCTTCCATGTCCTGGCTATTGGAAACATTGCTGCAATGAACATTGGGGTACACGTGTCTCTTTCAATTCTGGTTTCCTCAGGGTGTATGCCCAGCAGTGGGATTGCTGGGTCGGACACTAGTAAAGTCATGCTCAAAATTCTCCAAGCCAGGCTTCAGCAATATGTGAACTGTGAACTCCCAGATGTTCAAGCAGGTTTTAGAAAAGGCAGAGGCACCAGAGATCAAATTGCCAACATCCGCTGGATCATGGAGAAAGCAAGAGAGTTCCAGAAAAACATCCATTTCTGCTTAATTGACTATGCCAAAGCCTTTGACTGTGTGGATCACAATAAACTGTGGAACATTCTGAAAGAGATGGGAATACCAGACCACCTGACCTACCTCTTGAGAAACCTGTATGCAGGTCAGGCAGCAAGAGTCAGAACTGTACATGGAACAACAGACTGGTTTCAAATAGGAAAAGGAGTACGTCAAGGCTGTATATTGTCACCTTGCTTATTTAACTTATGTGCAGAGTACATCATGAGGAACGCTGGGCTGGAAGAAACACAAGTTGGAATCAAGATTGCTGGGAGAAATATCAATAACCTCAGATATGCAGATGACACTACCCTTATGGCAGAAAGTGAAGAGGAACTCAAAAGCCTCTTGATGAAAGTGAAAGAGGAGAGTGAAAAGGTTGGCTTGAAGCTCAACATTCATGGCATCTGGTCCCATCACTTCATGAGAAATAGATGAAAAAACAGTGGAAACAGTGTCAGACTTTATTTTGGGGGCCTCCATAATCACTGCAGATGGTGATTGCAGCCATGAAATTAAAAGACGCTTACTCCTCGGAAGGAAAGTTATGACCAACCTAGATAGTATATTAAAAAGCAGAGACATTACTTCGCCAACAAAGGTCCGTCTAGTCAAGGCTATGGTTTTTCTCATGGTCATGTATGGATGTGAGAGTTGGACTGTGAAGAAAGCTGATCGCTGAAGAATTGATGTTTTTGAGTGGTGTTGGAGAAGACTCTTGAGAGTCCCTTGTACTGCAAGGAGATCCAACCAGTCCATTCTAAAGGAGATCAGTCCTGGGTGTTCATTGGAAGGACTGATGCTAAAGCTGAAACTCCAATACTTTGGCCACCTCATGCGATGAGTTGACTCACTGGAAAAGACTCTGATGCTGGGAAAGGTTGGGGGTGGGAGGAGAAGGGGACGACCGAGAATGAGATGGCTGGATGGTATCACCGACTCTGTGGACATGAGTTTGAGTGAACTCCGGGAGTTGGTGATGGACAAGGAAGCCTGGCGTGCTGTGATTCATGGGGTCGTGGAGAGTCGGACACGACTGAGTGACTGAACTGAACTGAACTGAACTGATGGCTGGTCTATTTCCAGTTTTTTAAGGAATCTCCATACTGTTCTCCATAGTGGCTGTACCAGTTTGCATTCCCACCAGTAGTATAAGAGGGTTCCCTTTCTCTACACCCTCTCCAGCATTTTATGCTCTGTAGAATTTTGATGGTCATTCTGACTGGCATGAGGTAATACCTCATGGTGGTTTTGATTTTCATTTCTCTAGTAATAAGTGATATTGAGTATCTTTTCATGTGTTTGTTAGCCATCTTTATGTCTTTTGGAGAAATGTCTGTTTAGTTCTTTGGCTCACTTTTTGATTGGGTTGTTTTTCTAGTATTGATCTGCATGAACTTCTTATGTATTTTGGAGATTAATTCTCTGTCAGTTTTCTTTTTTTGCTATTATTTTCTCCCATTCTGAAGACTGCCTTTTCACCTTGCTTATAGTTTCCTTCATTGTGCAAAAGCTTTTAAGTTTAATTAGGCCCCATTTTTTTATTTTTGTTTTTATTTCCATTACTCTGGGAGGTGGGTCATAGAGGATCTTGCTATGATTTATGTCAGAGTGTTCTCCTTATGTTTTCCTCTAAGAGTTTTATAGTTTCTTGTCTTACATTTAGATCTTTAATCCATTTTGAGTTTATTTTTGTGTATGATGTTTGAAAGTTTTCTAGTTTCATTCTGTTATACGTCATTGACCAGTTTTCCCAGCACTGCTTGTTAAAGAGATGGTCCTTTCTCCATTGTATATTTTTGCTTCTTTGGGCTTTCTATTTTGTTCCACTGATCTATATTTCTGTCTTTATGCCATACCATACTGTCTTGAAACCATCCCTGGTGGCTCAGATGGTAAAGCATCTGTCTACAATGCTGGAGACCCAGGTTCGATCCCTGGGTTGGGAAGATCCCCTGGAGAAGGAAATGGCAATCCACTTCAGTACTATTGCCTGGAAAATCCCATGGACAGAGGAGTCTGGTGGGCTACAGTCCATGGGGTCGCAAAGAGTCAGACACGACTGAGCAACTTCACTACACTATACTGTCTTAATGACTGTAAGTCAGCTGAATTTGATACCAATTTTTTTTGTTGCTCTTTCTCAGTAACAACTTGGATTGTCATTATCTAATAGAAGAGAACACCTAAATATATCTCCTCCAACCTAGTTCATGTTTCCTAGCTAACAGTTTTCTTCGCTCCAGACCTTTCCTTTGGAGTTTATGTTTGCAAATCAGATGTATTAACTGACTTCTTGGTTTTCTGACATCACATGGATTAGGATTTGGAAGGGGAATTGACAGTTACAAGTTACATAACAACAGGCTCTTTTGTGCTTCTTCCCATAATTCAGTCTGTTATAATCAGATGTATATATGTATAGAATATTTATAAACTCATCATGGGCTCCTTGCCGCCTAAGGTTCTAGGGAAGGTTACTTGAGGAAGGCCCTTTAGTTAGTTTTATCCACTGTGTGCCTAGGGTGCATGTGAAGGAGTTGGAAAAGTATCTGTGGTTATTTTGTATCTCTGAGCTCTCCTGGGCTGTCTGGGATAGGGTTTAGAGATCAGCTAGGATCCTTTTTTGGAGAAGGCAATGGCAAGCCACTCCAGTACTCTTGCCTAGAAAATTGCATGGACAGAGGAGCCTGGTGGGCTGCAGTCCATGGGGTCGCTACTAGTCAGACACGTATGAGCAACTTCACTTTCACTTTTCACTTTCACGCATTGGAGAAGGAAATGGCAACCCACTCCAGTGTTCTTGCCTGGAGAATCCCAAGGATGGCAGAGCCTGGTTGGCTGCCGTCTATGGGGTCGCACAGAGTCGGACACGACTGAAGCGACTTAGCAGCAGCAGCAGCAGCATCCTTTTTGGTTAGGTTACCCCTACTTGCTCATGCCTAACTTCCTACCTAAAAGATCTATATCCTTTTTATTAATCTTGCCCTTATACAACAGTTGTATTATGGCTCATATCTCAGTCTATTAACTTTAAAACTTCTAATCCTCTTTTGTAGGGAACATATATAAAAATGATGATAGAAACAGATGACAGTCCCTCTCCTCCATCTGCTATCATAGTCACAACAGATTCTCATGAAGTTCTCTCTTTATCACCCATTCTAGACTCTTCTGATGAAGATGTGACTTGCTTGGTGGGGTGAACCAGATCCTCATTCCTAAGTGATCTTAGCTCTATATACCATGCTCATTTGGGTCCCAATGCTGTGCTTGTTAATTTACCGTCAGGATTAGAATGGGGAGTTAAAGACTCACCAAGTGATCTCTTGGGTGCTATACATATTCCCTGATAACCATTATGGCACAGCAAGTGCACCTCATTCCAATGATCAGGATTAATTCTTCCTGATGGTGAATGACTTCTCTCCTGACAACTGCTACCTTGAAGCAAGAAAATTGAAATATATGGACAAGGAACAGTCTTCATCTGAGCATGAAGTGAACTCCTCTTATAGATCTGGTGGAAGAATTTCTCTTCTAGGAACTAGAATCTCTGAGCCCAGAATTGAGGGGTTTTAAAGTATAAATCTGCCAAGCAGATTACTGAGTGCTGTTGCAAATGCAAATCATGGGTTGAGTTTCATAGAAATCAGACTCAGAGTTGTTGAGATTTGCATGCATGAATTTTATTGGAAAGTGTTCTTGGTATCGGACTATGGAAAACTTAAAGAAATGTAATTCACATGAGGGACAATGAGGTTGTGGTACAATCACAGTAGATTTTAGTTAATCTCACTGAGACTACTAAAATTGTTGAAATAAAAGTGGGTTGTAGTGGATTATGTCATGTGTTGTCCAGATTTGTCCTGGAGAACTCAGGCTTTAGAGTACCAGCTAATGGAGGTATTAGCAACCAGCAGTCTCAACTAAGTCTCTCTCCCTCTTATCTCAGATAAAGTCACAGCTCAGAAGTCACCCACCTCCTCCTGGAACAGCCCCCAGCTTAAGCTGTTAATGATGAGGTGTGAAGATATGAGCTCCAGAATCGTTAGTGAATTAGCTCAAACCTTTGTAACTAAACTTCAGCTCACCATTGCCATCTCCTCAGTTCTACTTTCTTCCTC
Organism: Moschus berezovskii; assembly: GCF_049115385.1. Classification (NCBI taxonomy): domain Eukaryota; kingdom Metazoa; phylum Chordata; class Mammalia; order Artiodactyla; family Moschidae; genus Moschus; species Moschus berezovskii. The sequence goes on from NC_142472.1 coordinate 30,378,023, forward strand.
CTGTCCCCCAGGTATGGGTCCTGAGAGCACTCCCTGTTAAACTTCACTCATGTCTCTATGCATGTCAGATTCATCTTTATGGGGAGACTCTTGTGACACTAATATTTCCTTGGCACAAATCTCCACACATATTTCATGAAGCAAGTGGATCTGAATATGAAAGCAGCCTTTGACAATGACTGTTTTTTTCATGGCTTTCAAATTTTTCATGGATGAAATTGTAAGGTCCCCTAACTTTCTGGTAGTAAAGTACCTTTTTATTCAGTCTGCAATGAGATGGGAAAGCAAGATCATATGTAGATTTTTCACTTCATTCTCTTATTTTTGTGTTCTTATTCTGCACCCTGCTTTTCCAGATTTCATTGAAATCCATTTTGATGCCTTGGAAGTTTTACTGTTACTTATGTCAACTGTCTCAATGATTTAAAAATATAACTTTCAAAATCTACACCAACTATTTTCAAGTATTTTTAAAATTCATTTTAGGGATATTAACCTAGGAAACTCATGCTGAGTTCCTCCAAACACTAACTACAGGGATTTCCTTTTTTTTGCCAAATTTTAAAGTCTAATGATTGTATCTGGCCTTTGAAGTTTCAATTTTACAAAGACATGTTCTCATATGAAGTTTGGAGAAGGCAATGGCAACCCACTCCAGTACTCTTTCCTGGAAAATCCCATGAATGGAGGAGCCTGGTAGGCTGCAGTCCATGGGGTTGCTAAGAGTCAGACACGACTGAGCGACTTCACTTTCACTTTTCACTTTCATGCATTGGAGAAGGCAATGGCAACCCACTCCAGTGTTGTTGCCTAGAGAATCCCAGGGACGGGGAGCCTGGTGGACTGCCATCTATGGGGTCGCACAGAGTCGGACACGATTGAAGCAACTTAGCAGCAGCAGCAGCATATGAAGTTTAAAGACAACACTAGCAATGGTACTGCATTTGGTACTCTGACCTTAATTCATGCTTATAAACTGTGCTACTATTTATATAAAATAGTGTCTCTCAATATACATTTATAATCCAAAATTTTAATTTTGTACTAACAGTTTTCTAGTGTAAGTTTCTGATATTCAGAAAGCATTTAATTTTAAAGTCCCCTGTATGGCTACTCACCAGGTGGATCTTCACAATTATCTTTCCAAGAGCTTATTCCTTGAAGGAATTCTGTGAGTTTGTGTGTGGGGTAAGGGGACTATTTTGAATAACATCTGAACATGAAAAAATATGACAAATAGTTATAAAATCTGATTCTCCTCCGAGATTCAAAATAATATACGAAGTACAGATATGACAGCATTCAGTTCAGTTCAGTTCAGTCACTTAGTCGTGTCCGACTCTTTGCGACCCCATGAATCACAGCACACCAGGCTTCCCAGTCCATCACCAACACCCGAAGTTCACACAAACTCATGTCCATAGAGTCAGGGATGCCATCCAGCCATCTCATTCTCGGTCGTCCCATTCTTCTCCTGCCTGCAATCCCTCCCAGCATCAGAGTCTTTTCCAGTGAGTCAACTCGTCGCATGAGGTGGCCAGAGTATTGGAGTTTCAGCTTTAGCATCAGTCCTTCCAATGAACACCCAGGATTGATCTCCTTAATAATGGACTGGTTGGATCTCCTTGCAGTCCAAGGGACTCTCAAGAGTCTTCTCCAGCACCACAGTTCAAAAGCATCAATTCTTCAGTGATCAGCTTTCTTCACAGTCCAATTCTCACATCCATACATAACCACGGGAAAATCCATAGCCTTGACTAGGCGGACCTTGGTTGGCAAAGTAATGTCTCTTCTTTTTAATATACTGTCTAGGTTGGTCATAACTTTCCTTCCAAGGAGTAAGCGTCTTTTAATTTCCTGGCTGCAGTCACCATCTGCAGTGATTTTGGAGCCCCAAAAAATAAAGTCTGACACTGTTTCCACTGTTTTTCCATCTATTTCCCATGAAGTGATGTGACCAGATGCCATGATCTTTGTTTTCTGAATGTTGAGCTTCAAGCCAACCTTTTCACTCTCCTCTTTCACTGTCATCAAGAGGCTTTTGAGTTCCTCTTCACTTTCTGCCATAAGGGTGGTGTCATCTGCATATCTGAGGTTATTGATATTTCTCCCAGCAATCTTGATTCCAGCTTGTGCTTCCTCCAGCCCAGCGTTCCTCATGATGTACTCTGCATATAAGTTAAATAAGCAGGGTGACAATATACAACCTTGACGTACTCCTTTTCCTATTTGGAACCAGTCTGTTGTTCCATGTCCAGTTCTAACTGTAGCTTCCTGACTTGCATACAGGTTTCTCAAGAGGCAGGTCAGGTGGTCTGGGATTCCCATCTCTTTCAGAATTTTCCACAGTTTATTGTGATCCACACAGTCAAAAGCTTTGGCGTAGTCAATGAAGCAGAAATAGAGGTTTTTCTGGAACTCCCTTGCTTTCTCCATGATCCAGCGGATGTTGGCAATTTGATCTCTGGTTCCTCTGCCTTTTCTAAAACCTAGACCACTAGACCATTCAGATATGACCTAAATCAAATCCCTTATGATTATACGGTGGAAGTAAGAAATAGACTTAAGGGACTAGATCTGATAGATAGAGTGCCTGATGAACTCTGGACGGAGGTTCATGACATTGTACAGGAGACAGGGACCAAGACCATCCCCATGGAAAAGAAATGCAAAAAAGCAAAATGGCTGTCTGAGGAGGCCTTATAAATAGCTGTGAAAAGAAGAGAAGTGAAAGGCAAAGGAGAAAAGGGAATATATAAGCATCTGAATGCAGAGTTCCAAAGAATAGCAAGGCGAGATAAGAAAGCCTTCCTCAGCAATCAATGCAAAGAGATAGAGGAAAACAACAGGATAGGAAAAACAAGAGATCTCTTCAAGAAAATTAGAGATTCCAAGGGAACATTTCATGCAAAGATGGGCTCGATAAAGGACAGAAATGATATGGACCTAACAGAAGCAGAAGACATTATGAAGAGGTGGCAAGAATACACAGAACTGTACAAAAAAGATCTTCACGACCAAGATAATCACGATGGCATGATCACTCACCTGGAACCAGACATCTTGGAATGTGAAGTCAAGTGGGCCTTAGAAAGCATCACTACGAACAAAGCTAGTGGAGGTGATGGAATTCCAGTTGAGCTATTTCAAATCTTGCAAGATGATGCTGTGAAAGTGCTGTACTCAATATGCCAGCAAATTTGGAAAACTCAGCAGGGGCCACAGGACTGGAAAAGGTCAGTCTTCATTCCAATCCCAAAGAAAGGCAATGCCAAAGAATGACTGCATTAATAGATAGAAAAATGATTGAACAAATTGATTATTTTTAGATTCATTGTTGGCTGATCATATTGTGATCTATATTTTCAAGAAAGGAAAAAAAAACAGTAAGATTTCTCTTAACTGATACTAACTTTGAATATATATAGTGTAGAGAATACTACTGAATGTTGTGAGTTTCGGTAGATAACAAAAATTTTATTTTTCTTTAAATTTTGTTTGAATCCCCTTGTTTATTGTTATCCTGCCTACACATTATTGAAGAGAATAAAAAGATAAACTTTCACACTTCTCTAAAGTCTTTGAACTTTTAAAGTTGAACAGTAGACTGTTTTGTTGAAGTAAAATTTCAAATTTTACTTTGAAAAAATTTCCATTTATAAAGTGAGAAAAACATGCTAAAGGTGTTTCTTTAAAGTGTTTCATTCTTTAGCCATATCTGAATATCTTGTATTTTTATTTTTTCCCCTTGCATTTGTTGTGATGTATTGTTTACTAAAAATTTATCTCTAATGTCCTATTCTATTAAAGTCAAAGAGGCTTTAGTCTACATTTTACGGTTTCATGAGTGACTTTTCAAAGGAAGATTTTGTTTCCTCTCAGCTTGATCCTTCTTCAAGAGTGAAATCTTGCATTCTGACTCTTCATCCTGTCTTTGAGGAAATCAATCCCACATAATTTACTTTCTAGAAATAACTAATGATGCTGGAAGTCCTTTGGAAGCATAGAAACTTTTTGTTAGTTTTGCAATTGATATAATATCAGACTTTGCAAACCTATTCTTTAATGTACTTTACTTATTTACCTATTATAACAATGAAAGTGAAAGTGAAGTCGCTCAGTTGTGTCTGTCTCTTTGTGACCCTGTGGCTCCTCCTCCCAGCCTCCTCCATCCATGGGATTTTCCAGGCAAGAGTACTGGAGTGGGTTGCCATTTCCTTCTCCAGGGCATCTTCCCAACCCAGGGATTGAACCAAGGTCTTCTGCATTGCAGTCAGACTCTTTACTACCTGAGCTACCAGTGAATAGAGTGGCAAAAATAAAGTTGAGAAATCAGACCCATGATTAAGATTTTACAATAGACACTCACTTCTTTCTTTGCCCAATATCAAAAGGTCTGTGTCTCTGTTCAAAAATTAAACTTGATAATTATTCAGGAAGTACCAAAAACCCATATGTGAAAAGATCTTCCACACTTAGATTAATACCACATTGTTCACAGAGCAGAGTTAGTACCATATATCACTTACCCATCAGCATCCTAGTGTAAGGATGCATCACTTATCCATCAGCATCCTTAGAGTAGAGTAAGGGTAAATGAAAAACCCTTTACCCAGATTCATCCTGAGCTTTCCTTTGGCATAATTTTGATTACTGATTCAGTTTCCTTATTTGTTACTGGCATGGTCATTTTTTCTGTTTCTTCATGATTCAGTCTTAGTAAGTGGTTGTAGGTTTCTAGAAATTTATCTAACTCCTTTGGGAATAATTTGTTGTAATTATTCATGGTAGTCTCTAAGATGCTTTTATTTCTTTTTTATCAGCTGAATAACTGCAATAACCTATCTTTCATTTGTAATATCAGTCTTTTTCTCTTGGTTAGTGTAGCTAAAGGCTTGACAATTTTATCATTTTAAAGAACCAACTCAGTCTTGTTGATCTATTTTTCTAGTCTCTACTTCATTTATTTCTACTGTTAATAATTTCATTCCTTCCGCTAATTTTGGACTCAGTTTGTTCTTTTTCTAGTTCCTTGAGGTGTAAGTTAGGTTGTCTGAGATTTTCATTCTTTCTTGGTGTAGGCATTTATCACTGTAAACGTTTCTCTTGCCGTTTTTGCTGAATCCCATACATTTTGGTATCTGATGTTTTCATTTCATCTGTCTTGATTTTTTACTTCCCTTTTGAATTCTTCCCTGAGCCATTTATCAGAAATGTAAGTTTATTTTCACAACAGAGGAAACAATATAATGCAAAGACAATGCAGGAATGGAAGAAAATCTTTGTAAAGCACATATTGGATAAGAAACACCTATAACTCAATATATAAAAACTTCTACAACTCAGAAGCACCAAAGCAAAAACAAATAACCCAAATAAAGGCAAAGTATTTGAGTAGACATTTAACCAAAGAATATATGTACATAGCCAACAGATATATGAAAAGGTGTTTGTCACTACTAATCATCAGATAAACACAAATACAAAGTCACTGTGAGTCAGTGCCTCATAACAGATGGCTATTAAAAATGACAGGTGATAATGAAAATGTAAAGAAATTTGCTCCCTTATATGTCATGGGAGGGAATGTAAAATGGCATAGACTCTTATGATAAACAGTACAGAGTTTTCCTCAAAATTTGTACAACTACCATGTGATCCAGGATTCCCACTGCTGAGTATATACCAGAAGAATTTAAACTAGAATTTTGAAGGGAGATCTGCACTCATGTTTACTGCAGCATTATTCACAAGAATCAAGATAAGAAACCAACCCGGCAGACGCTGGAGATGCCCGGCTCCGGCGGCGCAGGCGCAGACGCGGGAGACGCCTGGCTTCGGCGCAACCGACCACGTGCAGAATCGTGGCTGAGATGAGCTACCCCGCGCCCAGGGTTAGGGCGGTGGCGGAGAGGAGCTGTACCACGTTCAGGAGGCGGTGGCTGCTTGGGCACTGGAGGGCCGAGAGGAGCTGATCTACATTCAAAGCAGGAGGTGCGGCCTTGAGGAGATACCCCTCGTCCAAGGTAAGGTACAGCGGCTGCGCCTTGCTGGAGCAGCTGGGAAGAGATACTCCACGACCAAGTGGAATATAAGAATCCAGTGTTCTGGGGAGGAAGGAACAAGATGGCGGAGGGATAAGATGGCAAGACCACTTACTCCCCCACAAATTCATCAAAAGAACATTTGAACGCGGAGTAAAGTCCACAAAACAACTTCTGAATACTGGCAGAGGACATCAGGCTCCCAGAAAAGCAGCCCATTGTCTTCTAAAGGAGAGAGAAGAAATCCAGCTCCACCCACCAGAACACCGACACATGCTTCCCTAACCAGGGAACCAGGACAAGTCACCCGTCCAACCCCACACACAGCGAAGAAACTACGTAATAAAGAGAACTCCACAAACTGCAAGAGGAGGGAAAGGCCACCCCAGGCAAAGCAATATAAGCAAGATGAAGAGGCAGAGAAATACCCAGCAAGTAAAGGAATGAGATAATTGCCCACCAACACAAACAAAAGAAGAAGATAGAGGGAATTTGCCTGATAAAGAATTTCAAATTTTGATGGTGAAAATGATTCAAAATCTTGAAAGCAAAATGGAGTTACAGATAAATAACCTGGAGAAAAGGATTGAGAAGATGGAAGAAAGATTTAATAAGGATTTAGAAAAAATAAAAAAGAGTCAATATACAATGAATAATGCAATAGATGAGATCAGAAACACTCTGGAGGGAACAAACAGTAGAATAACAGAGGCAGAAGACAGGATAAGCGAACTAGAAGATAGAATTGTAGAAATAAATGAAACAGAGAGGAAAAAAGAAAAACGAATTAAAAGAAATGACAATATTAGAGACCTCTGGGACAATGTTAAACGCTCCAACATTCGAATCATAGGAGTCCCAGAAGAAGAAGACAAAAAGAAAGACCATGAGAGAATACTTGAGGAGATAATAGTTGAAAACTTCCCTAAAATGGGGAAAGAAATAATCACCCAAGTCCAAGAAACCCAGAGAGTCCCCAACAGGATAAACCCAAGGCGAAATACTCCAAGACACATATTAATCAAATTAACAAAGATCAAACACAAAGAACAAATATTAAAAGCAGCAAGGGAAAAGCAGCAAATAACGCATAAGGGGATTCCCATAAGGATAACAGCTGATCTTTCAACAGAAACTCTTCAGGCCAGAAGGGAGTGGCAAGACATACTTAAAGTGATGAAAGAAAATACCCTACAGCCCACATTACTATACCCAGCAAGGATCTCATTCAAATATGAAGGAGAAATCAAAAGCTTTACAGACAAGCAAAAGCTGAGGGAATTCAGCATCACCAAACCAGCTCTCCAACAAATGCTAAAGGATCTTCTATAGACAGGATACACAGAAAGAGTGTATAAACTTGAACCCAAAGCAATAAAGAAAATGGCTATGGGATCGTACTTATCAATAATTACCTTAAACGTAAATGGGTTGAAATTTTCAAAAAGGCTAGGAAACAATTCTCATAGCCATCAATAGTTCAGTGTTGAGTTCATGAATAATTTTTAAAGTTTGGGACAAACTGTAGTATTTGCTATTTGAAGTACTATTTGTAATTGGCATATTACGATGTAACATTGGTCTTCATTTCCATCTTAAAATGCCTAAAAATGCCTAACAGGTTTTTAGATTTGTGAATTTTAGTTGAAATGTATTTTACGATGTTACTAAACCTGCAGAAATATTGAAATATTTCAGAGAACTTATTCACTGTACATTTAATTTATTTTATTTATAAAAGTTATGAACTGTATAAAGTTTTACTTGTTGGGTCAAATGCTTGTTGCTTCAAATGCTTGTTGCATTTGAAGTGCTAGTTACAAGAAAATCAAATACCTTCAATGTATAAATGCTATTAAGTTTTTAAAGGACTCTGGAGTATAAGGAAGTTTGTTTAAAGAAATTTAGTCTGTTCAACTTGAAAAAAATAAATAAATAAAATTGGAAAAAAATAAAATAAAAAAAAAAGAAACCAACCCATATGTCCATCAACAGATGAATGGCTACAGAAAATGTGCTGTATATGTATGATGAAATATTATGCAGTTTCTAAAGGAAAGAAATCCTGCCATTTAGGACATCATAGACAGACCTAGAAGACATTATGCTAAGTGAAATGTCTGTCATAGAACTACAGATACTGCATGATTCTACTTATTGGAACTATCTAAATAGTCAGACTCATAGAAAGCAGAATAAAATGATGATTGCTAAGGGATAAAGGGAGAGGTTATGGAAAGCCTTTTCTCAATAGTTATAAACAGGTGGTTATAAGGATCAATGAATTCTGAAGATATGTATAACATCGAGTTTAAACTTAATATGGTTCAGTTCAGTTCAGTTCAGTCGCTCAGTCGTGTCTGACTCTCCGCGACCCCATGAATCACAGCACGCCAGGCCTCCCTGTCCATCACCAACTCCCGGAGTTCACTCAAACTCATGTCCACAGAATCGGTGATGCCATCCAGCCATCTCATTCTCGGTCATCCCCTTCTCCTCCTGCCCCCAACCTTTCCCAGCATCAGAGTCTTTTCTAGTGAGTCAACTCTTCTCATGAGGTGGCCAAAGTATTGGAGTTTCAGCTTTAGCATCAGTCCTTCCAATGAACACCCAGGATTGATCTCCTTTAGAATGGACTGGTTAGGTCTCCTTGCAGCATAATGTGCTCTTAAAATCATGATACGAATCTAGACCCCATGCCAAGTATTCTTAACACACACACACATACACAAAATATTTTGAAGTTGATGAGTACCTTTATTACCTTGGTGGTGGTGATGGCATTGTGGATGTATGCAATGACCAAACATATAAAAATGCATATATTAAAAGTGTGCAACCTTTTCTATACTATATATACTGCAGAGCTTAAAATAAGAGTTTATGAGAAAAGGAAAGGATCCATTTACACTATTTTGGGGATTTTTAAAATTTATGGTAACTAAAAATAAGATGCTATGTACAGTAATTAGTAGTCTTCCTTTACTAATATTACAAAGATTCAAAGTATAGCTAAATTGGACACATTTAACATGTCCTTTCTCTAGTTTGCCCACTTCAGTAATATATTTTCCAATAATTTTCTAATGGAATTTTAAAAGTTGCCGAGTCCACAAATCTTAACTTTCAAGTGCTGTGTCTAAACTTTCCATTAAGTATTTTGCAGATTGTTCTAAAGTCTGAGTGATTCATCTAATGGCTGAAAGTCTGATGTGGGATTTCTGTTGCTTTGTCATTTGGGGGCTGTGCTGGCCTGACTCTCTTCCTCTACAGCTCGAGTGTGCTTTGAGGAGATGACTTCTGCAATCGTTATCTTTGCTCTGATAGAGCGCACATGTAAATCAAGTCTGTCTGTTTCCCTTTCACATGGTGCTTTTAATTCATTGTGATAGATTTTGTCTTTCAAGTCATGCCAGATCTACTGGGATTGATGTGCTTTTCATCTGTCACTCTCTTCACACTGTTTGATTAAATTGGTTCTATTGCTTTCAGAGGAACCGGCTGAAAAGCCTAAGTGGCCATTTCTAACTCAATTGTGTAATTCCACTTTTTTACTATCCAAATTCTTCTCATTAGCCTGAGTTTTCATACAAAGGAATTACTGTAATTTGTAAAGTTGTCCTCTAACAATCCTTTAAAGGCAAAAATTCAAAATAATATATGCTAGTTCAGTAGTTACATGAAGATTCTGAAATGTATTTTGAGAGTAGATTCTGAATTTCATTGTGTACATTTTGAATAAGACCAGGTAAAGAACCGCCTGCCAATTCAGGAAACACAAGTTGGATCCCTCAGTCAGGAAGCTTTCCTGGTGAAGGAAATGACAACCCACACCAGTATTATTGCCAGGAAACCCCCATGGACAGTGGATAGTCCATGGGGTTGCAAAGAGTCAGACAGGACAGACTTAGTGACTGAACAACAACAAGATACCATATTAAAAATTAAATATAAACATAAACATGCTTTAACAAGAGAAGTTGTCATTATATTAAAATTTTCTCCTGATATATAAATGAAAAGTATACTGACTTGATTGAATATTATATCAATGTCATACATTTTCTAAATTAAGCTTAAAAAATGCTCTAAGAGCTAGAGTCTCTGGTTCCACTAATTAGTTCAGTTCAGTCGCTTAGTTGTGTCTGAATCTTTGCGACCCCATGAACCGCAGCACGCCAGGCCTCCCTGTCCATCACCAACTCCTGGAGTTTACCCAAACTCATGTCCATTGAGTCAGTGATGCCATCCAACTATCTCATCCTCTGTTGTCCCCTTCTCCTCCTGCCCTCAATCTTTCCCAGCATCAGGCTGTTTTCAAATGAGTCAGCTCTTCGCAACAGGTGGCTAAAGTATTGGAGTTTCAGCTTCAAGATCAGTCCTTCCAATGAACACCCAGGACTGATCATTAGGATGGACTGGTTGGATCTCCTTGCAGTCCAAGGGACTCTCAAGAGTCTTCAACACCACAATTCAAAAGCATCAATTCTGCGGTGCTCAGCTTTCTTTATAGTCCAACTTTCACATGACTACTGGAGAAACCATAGCCTTGACTAGACAGACCTTTGTTGACAAAGTAATGTCTCTGCTTTTTAATATGCTGTCCAGGTTGGTCATAACTTTCCTTCCAAGGAGTAAGTGTCTTTTAATTTCATGGCTGCAATTACCAACTTCAGTGATTTTGGAGCCCCCAAAAATAAAGTCAGCCTCTGTTTCCACTGTTCCCCATCTATTTGCCACGAAGTGATGGGACCAGATGCCATGATCTTAGTTTTCTGAATGTCGAGCTTTAAGCCAACTTTTTCACTATCCTCTTTCACTTTCATCAAGAGGTTCTTTAGTTCTTCTTCACTTTCTGCCATAAGGGTGGTGTCATCTGCATATCTGAGGTTATTGATATTTCTCTCGCAATTTTGATTCTAGCATGTGCTTCTTCCGGCCTAGTGTTTCTCATAGCTAAGGCCAAACTCTTAAACGTTTTTGTGCTTTACTTCTTTATCTATAAGATGAAAGAGCTGAATTTTAAAAAATCCTTTAAGGTTATTTTTAGCTCTTCAAAAATCTATATTCAGGTTATCATATGTCCCTATGTGTCAATAGGTATGTCTACATGACCTCCTGTCTGGATGAGAGGAGATGTACCTACATCACCCCTGTTCAATGGAGATGAAGTTGAATTATTTTCACAAAATATTCCACTTCAGAGATTGACATTGCTGTTTCTTGTTTAAATGTTTATATGTGTAATAAATTTAAGCTCTAATCTCAGGAATCTTGAGATTTTGACGAGACTGGGCTGAAATCCTTGTTCCCAGTTCTTCCTTGCTATGAAGCCTTGAGAGACTGCATATGTCTGTTTGTGTATATTTGTTTAAATGATTGCAGTATATCTACACATTAAAATAATTATTCTTACACAGTTGGTGTAAGTTGCTTAGTGTAGTAGTATATGGAACACAGTAAATGTCCAATAGATTATAGTTACATTAAAAATCATAAAATTTGATATGTAATCTATAAATTACTTTTAATACTAGTTTTCTAGAAATAATACTATGCTATTCTTGTCTTTTCAAAACTTGGCTCATGTAGTTTAATTTTTCCTTAAAGATTAAACAATATATCACTAGTTAGGGACACTGTGGGGATTCTGCTGACAGAAAATACTAATATAACTAGTATTATATGTTATGCTATAATGTTAGTATAACCTAACATTACTGTTTAGGTTGGATTATTTGAATTATTTATATGTAATAAGTTTTATAATGGTCTCAAGTTTAGTGAGAGGCAGTTTCTATGGATTATTTGGTATATTTAATATGTGATTCATTTTCTTGTGTGGAAAAAAGGCTTATTTCTGATTTCTACCTTGAAAACTTAAAGAGACATGCAATTTAACTTTTCTAAAGAAAATAGTAAAGGTCAAATTCCTGGAATGTTAGCATTCGCGTGAATTCCCAGAATTTTTTGGTTCCAAGGACCTATGTACATTTCCAGTCAACTAGATCATTGGTCACAGAAACCTGGTATTTCTTGCATCCTTGTCTTAAGTCCTTAGGGCCCAATAGCAAGAAACTGAATTCTTAAGCTATTAGCAGGAATAAGTCACCAAGTAGAATATGTATAGACATATATGTCCAGTGATGTACTAGTAATGCTTTACCACTACTTCTCTCAAAAAAGGTCAGTATTGAGCATGCATGCATGCGTGCTGTCACTCAGTCATGTCTGACTCTTTTTGACCCCGTGAACTGGGATTGAACCCATGTCTCTTGTACCTCCTGCCCTGGCAGGGAGATTCTTTACCACTGGGCCATCTGGGCTTCCCTGGTGGCTCAGGCACTAAAGAATCTGCTTGCAATGGCAGGAGACCCAGGTTATATCCTGGGTTAGGAAGATCTCTTGGAGAAGGAAAATGGCAACCCACTTAAGTATTCTTGCCTGGGAAATCCCAGGGACAGAGGAGCCTAGAGGGCTATAGTCCATAGGGTCACAAAGAGTTGGACATAAGTGAGTGACTTAGCACGTTTAGCAGGAGACCACTGGGGAAACCCTGTCATATATACACACAGATTTATCATAAATTCTACTTGTAAATGGGATATGGACTACCAGTTTTACAAATGACATATAATATTGCTTATTATAAATTCCATGTAGTCCATTAATTCTCATAAAATACTTTTTAAAATTTTTTTCCTAACTGGTATCTCAGATGGTGAAGAATCCAGTTGCAATGCCGGAGACCCGGGTTCAACCCCTGGGTTGGGATGATTCCCCTGGAGAAGGGAATGACAACCCACTTCACTATTCTTGCCTGGAGAATTCTGTGGACAGAGAAAATGGTGGGCTACAGTCCATGGGGTCACAAAAAGTCAGATATAGCAACTGAACAAAAGCAAAATGGGGAAATTGAGTAAATTCTCATATACAAAGTTATTTATACCAATTTGAGCCCCTTAAATATAAGATCTTATAATGTTATAATCATTTCAAGGATTAAAATCAATCATGTATATAAATAATCTGTCATAATACTTGCTTTGTGACTCTCCTTAAATGTATTTTCTTTTTCTCTTCGTCTGCCTCTTAGATTACAGATACGTTCACATAGATAAAATTGTAAAATAAGAAATAATTATGCTCATTTATCTTAAAATAATTTGATACCAGTCAAGTTTAATGATAAATTATAATATAAATATGTGTATGATAAGTTATAATATTAATATGTGTGTATGTATGTATATATATATTCACACACATATGATTTATATAAAGCTAAGCCAGTTAGCCAGGGCTAAAATACTAGTTCCTCCAGTTCTCAAGTGTGTGACATTGAACAATTCCTTTAAATATTTTGTATCGCCATGTCCTCATCTTAAAACTAGTATGATAGTTCCTTCCTAAGTTACTACATGTAAATTACTTACAAAATTAACTGGTAAATATTAAACTTTCAGTAAATGTTTGCTCTTGTTATCAGGTAAACTTCTTTTGCAGAGGTGGGAAAAATCAGTTCATGTTCTACACATGATTTCCTTGAGGGTGGTGAATGAGACTCTTTTCCCATAAGCCTTAAAAGACATTCTTGAATTACCTCAGTTCAGTTCAGTTCAGCTTTATAAATAAAGCAGCAAATAGTAAGTGGCTTGTACATTTTCCGTGGGCGTATATCTTTGAAGAAACGTTTTGCCTCACTAGAGAAGGAGAAGTTCTGTATCAAAACAAATGTTTTATCATAGTACAAAATATGAAGGAAATAACCCAGTTTTAAAGTGCCACCGTATACCATGCACCTATACTTGTCTAGTCTCCCTAAACATGAATGCAAGTGATATCCTCTTAGATTAAACCAAAGGGCACATAACAGCAACTTAGTCAATCATTAAGTATTTCATTAAGGGGAGGGTGAATTTACTTTTTATTGTTTGTGACTTTATGTTGTTTGGTTAAAAATAATCCAGTGTGATTGAGAATAGGTTAAATATATAGAGAACATTTTAAAGTGGAACATATCTTGAGAAACTTTTTCATAGACAGAAATATCCAAGATACTGTACAAAGCTAGAAAAGGGTCAATGGGAAATATTATGGTAGATAATATTGTATAAACTGGCAAATTTAAGAACTGAAGCTAAACAGTAATTCCCTTAGAATTAAGTACAGACTCCGCTAATTAGTTACCTCCCTGATTATATAATGTAAATTAAATGCCCATAATAAAAAACATATAGCAATTATTTTAATCTATTCAAGCCCTGTCAATTATTTGCATGCAGTTTTCACAGATTTCACAGGAAAATATGGACATGGAGTATTTGTATAAAATATTTTGATATATACATTTGGACAGCTAAATGTTTTGTGAAATACTGTGTGCAAAAAGCTCACTGTTCAGTAGACAGATTTGTCCCCTATGCTGCTGATTCCCATCTTCACCTTAAAGACGAACAAATGGACTAACTCAATGTTCCATCAATTGATATATACAAGTTTAAATGATCATGAATGCTGCCTCCCATCCATCATGTTCTTGTATCACAATGAAATCCCTCAGTTACATACATAAACATGAGTGCCTCACCTTACTGACGTAACATGCACACATACACACCTGGAAATGCAGGCATAAATCCTTCAAATATTTTTCTGCATGCCCTTTTAAGATTCTATTTCAAAATTACCTTTAACACCAGTTACTTCCTAATAAGCTAACATTAACAATTCTTGTTGGGTATAGAACACAGTTTGATTTTTTTTTATGGTTATTAATCTCCTGATAGTTTAACTCCAAATGTTAATTTCAAATGTTTGAAGAAATATTGCTTTATACTGTCATCAGTTTTTCCTTTTGTATGGAAATATATAGGTTTTATTTCTAAGAGCAATGATAACAAAGTAGTTGGAAACATTGTATAATGTGTATTATTAAACCTTCATTTAAATCACATTTCAGAGGCATTGGACTCTCTTCTCTCTGATCATCACCTCCAGTAGCTATGCAAGGGCAAGTAGGGAAGGTTATCTGAAGAGATCTATGTTGATTATAATTGCATGGAGGGAATGTACCCTTTCAGATTCCTCCCTTACTTTATTTTCCAAAGTACACTATCGTGCAGACAGACCTCACAGCATGGTATCCGTTTTCCCTGGGTCAAAGAATAGTCTTGTGGTATGTAAAATGTAATTATGTTCAGCAGGATAACAGATAATTGGGATATGCATAGAGATATATTTTTTATCATGTCCTCTGATGTATACAGTCTTGTTATTTGTTCCTGAGATGTGGGAGAAGTCATAATAACAATCTCCTTATAGCAATCAAAAGAGCTATCAATAAAGTGTTCCTGTGCTCCCACTGTATCAGGTGAGCAAGAACATACAGAAATGAAATATAGGATTCTAGCTCTCTGTCACCGGAGAAGGCAATGGCAAGCCACTCCAGTACTCTTGCCTAGAAAATCCCATGGATGGAGGAGCCTGGTAGGCTGCAGTCCGTGGGGTCGCTAAAGGGTCGGACACGACTGAGAGACTTCAATTTCACTTTTCACGTTCACACATTGGAGAAGGAAATGGCCACCCACTCCAGTGTTCTTGCCTGGAGAATCCCAGGGACGGGGGAGCCTGGTGGGCTTCTGTCTATGGGGTCACACAGAGTCGGACACAACTGAAGTGACTTAGCAGCAGCAGCAGCAGCTCTCTGTCACAACTAGGAATGTACCTCATAGGCTCATCCAGGCCCTTGACAAAAATGCTTTTCTCTAAGAGAAACTGAAAAAGTAATTGAAAACATACTGGCAGAGAATCTTCTGGTTTCTGTTTTTGCATGTAAACATCTTTTATATTATCACTCCTGTACTGACAATAAGAAATGACTGGAAAGACTAAAAATTAGTGACTTTTCTTGGACCCAGGGCTTCCTTAGTGGCTCAAAGAGTAAAGCGTCTGTGTACAATGTGGGAGACCTGGGTATGATCCCTGGGTCGGGAAGATCCCCTGGAGAAGGAAATGGCAACCCACTCCAGTACTCTTGCCTGGAAAATCCCATGGACTGAGAAGCCTGGTAGGCTACAGTCCATGGGGTCACAAAGAGCTGGACACGACTGAGAGACTTTACTTTTACTTGGACCCATTAGAGAACAGAAGTTGTAGAGAAAACCATAATCCCAACCTTTGAAAAACCATGCAAATCAGTCTCTTCCCTCCCCACACCCTCCTGTCCGGCTTCCCCTTCTCTCACTGCTTCCTCTCTCTCAGATATAGGTATGGAGAGATAAGAACAGTTGCCAAGCCACCATTATAATCAATTTCCTGTTTGTTTGTTTTTTTACTAGTTTTTTCTAGAAAAAGTGATTGGTGTTGAGCAAATAAAGTATTTTATTAATTTAAGAGTATACTTTTAAACCTTTATTTGTGTCTTTAAATGTACTTTGCACTCTTTTATATAGTCTGCCAAGATGAAATAGGCATAGTGCCTTTCATGAAAAAACTGTACCATCACATTTTTAGCACATTGTTATGGAATAGAAATATTTCACATTCTAAACACATCATGAAATCTGTTTCATTTGCAATAATATGATTTGCGGCTGCAATACTCACATTATTACATCCAAAATTTGAGTCACAAAATTTGTACATAAAGCTTAACAGATGGTGTTCTTAAATTTTATCCAGCAAACAATAATCTATCACAAGTGCTTAAGAGTCCCATTCTAACACACTGAACAAATGCAATTCCAGTTTCAGCACATCTATTCCTAAATGAAAGAGCCCTTTTGAATTTGATATTTTGTTCATTTTTGAAATTAAGAATATGATAGTCTAAAAATAGTTGTCAGTCCTTTAAAAAAAAAAGAATGTACTATGCTGTTCCAAAATTTATACAATACATATTTACTGTTACATAAAAATTTTAAATGGATAAAGAAGTTACTTAAAAGGTTGCTGCAAAATTTTAGAACCAATGGTTTAGTGCTACATTAGTGCTTTTCCAAATGAAAAATAATTTAGTTTGACTTGGCAAATTAATCATCTTTGTGTTAAACGTTTACATATAAAACTAAAAAACATAATTTGCATTACCATTCAGTGCCTCTGGATATTATAATTGTATTTGTATACTATTTCAAATTTTATGAATATATCTTCTACCTAATAACATCATTGTACCAGTTGGCTTATTTTAATGTAGCATAATTATCACAAAGGAAAAAAAAAAGACCTAATAGTGCCAATAGTCATTTTGAATCACTACAACTGTGAATAAATTAATTTTTTTTACTTACACATACAATATATTCAAGAAATCTGGAATTTTAATTCATTAACATTAAATAAACCATATGTGCCATATATAGACCTGGTTTTCTCATAATCAATTTTTAGTCTTCTAGGACAGATTATCCTCAGGTAATGAAAATAAAATGCATATATCTTTCAATCTTTATTCAAAACAGGAATTTGACTCAATAGAAAAGAATAAAATAGTATTGTGAAACTAGACAGTACAAAGTAGGTTAAATTACATATTTAATGTCAGAATAAAATAATACAGACAAGTATTTACTATAAATAATTGAATTTTTCTTAAAATTCAGACCAGGGCAGAAAATTACCTTCGAAAGTTGAGAATGAATTATTCTGATTATTCTTCTTTATCAACTGTTCCTTAATAGGTCCTAGTTATTTACCTAAGTAACAGCTCTCCTATTTTCCCTTTCTTGCCAAATGCAAACTGAGTGACAGAGTGATGAAAATATCTAGCCAGCAATTTTTTTTTTTTTTTGCCCAACATCTTTGACAGTGGTTACCAGAATCTATCACTGGTCAATTTTAAGATAAACAGAGTGTCTCTGTAGCTTACAGGAAGAAAGAGAGAATCAACAATATCAAATAAGTAGGAGAAATGTAGCTTACATACAAGAGAAACAAAAGAAGGCATGAGTAGGTATTTTCTCCTGTCACCTTTCTCACTGTTAAATTGAGTCCTAGAGAATAAAAATCATACCATTGTACTTTGGTAGGAAAGAGCTCCCATATATTTAGTTTAGAAGACAAATTGTATGTGACTGTGTGTGATGTATGTATACAGAGTATATGTGCGTATACTTGTTTGTTCTTAAACTGCTTCATCATTTTTTTTCCCCTGTCTTTTGTTATGAATGAATTGACATTTTAAAGGTCACAAGGACCACAATTACTGGCATGCTTGCTGATTCAAAGCAGAAAAAAAACCCAAAACTAAGATTAATAATTCTGTGGTGGCTGAAGACATTTATTTTATTGACTCCTCTCTAATAGGCTAGTAAGAAAGCATATGTTATTTGGTCTGCTTGAAACAAACTCTTTCTATGCGTTTGATGAATAGCTTTCAAATGATCAACAAAATATGACATCCCAATTATTTTATGTTTTGTTTACCATAATGAATTATCATAAGCAGACATAAAAAGCAATCTTTCAATGTATAAAACATGCCAACAATAATTGTCTATGGCAGTGGATATTTATGCAGATGCTATTTTAAAAATCCACTGCAACTCTTCATTTTCTGTAACTTATATTTTTATCTACTTGCATTCCTACGGAATGCAAAGCTTCCATCATCAGGCACCTAGTTTGGATTACAGAAAATATGAAGATAAGTATAGATCTTTTCCTCCCAAAACGTGCATAGGCATGTACATGGATAAATGGTGCATGTAATTTCAAAGGCTTTATGAAACCTCTGAAAATCATATGTGGATCCTGGTCCTCCAACAAGAAATGGAGGCTATTTTCAAAACTACTATCAGATCTAGCTCAGAAACACATCTGTTCTTTTCTATCCTTTATAATGATTACTCTTAAGTAGAGAAAATTCCACTAGTTAAGGATGGATAATATGCATATGTAGTTTATCAGTCATAGTGATAAGATAATTTATCTATTGACTTATCAGAAATGTGATCTGTTGAATGGTATTTGTATAACTTCCTTTAAAATTGTATTTCAGTTACTATGTATTGTCTCCATTGGGAAATGTAGATGTCCTCTCACTGACATATAATTTGATTTTACATTTGAAACGAGTGATCAGTGGAACTGGAATGATTTAGACACCTTTAGGAGCAAACAAAAGAGGAACCACCTTTACTATTGATGTTTACTTTTGTGCTGACTTGGAAACAGTCAAACGAGTGATGTTCTCTCAATCAGTGAGTGAGTTAATGAAAGTTGCTCATTCATGTCTGCTCTTTGTGACCCCATGGTCTACACAGTCCATGGAATTTTCCAGGCCAATCAGGCATAAATGTAATTGCTTTATGATGTAATAAGTTACATATTCTCCATTATATCACCTCAATTTTTTCCCCTCACATTTGTATTAGCTAGTTTCATCTACCCTATAACAGTTCCTTTTATAATATGTCCTATTCTGTTTTAAGAAGAAGCAAACTTAAGATGGACAAATATGTACAGCATTCCAAAAAAAGCAAGAGAAACAGGTTTTGGATTTTAAAAGATGCATGAAATTCAGAGTAGGTTGACATGATTGGCAAACATCAAAATGTTCCTTCATATATATGATTGAAAAGTAATAAAGGAAATAATTCAGCTGTCTGTGAGTTTGCCTCACATCTGTAATCAGTGTCGCTGTTCAAAGCTCAATATAACAGCTTCCTAATTTTCATTGTTTATTTAATTTTTTAAAGTTGCCAAACCCCCAAGGGCTAAATTCCAAAGATTTGCTCTTTGTTAGAGAAGTTGAAATCGAAGAACAATGAGCATAAAAATATCATAAAAAATAAGGAAATGAACAATAGTAAAAATGCGTGGGTGCATTTCACAGAATGCTATGAATTAAGCATAACTATGACAAAATTTCCAGTTAACTTTTGGGTACTATTGAATTCATAAACCTTGAAACATTATTCAAACTGGCATTTAATTATTTATGTGCATTTACTGAGCACTTGGCTTTATGTTAAGCAGTGATCCTATATAAATCACATTAAAGCATAGGTAGATATTTTTATTTCTAATATTCATGTTCATATATTATTAATGAATGTATTTAAATATAAACTTTTATGACTTTATTTTAGCCCAACCCCATGCATTAATTTGAGAGAAAATATAATTATTTTCAGTTTTTTAATGTTCACAGGGTTTTTTAATACTCATCATCAAATATACACTCCTTTAGCTTTTCTTTCTTTGATCAGACATCCCACAGTATTATTCTTTGACTTATGCTTTTTAATGTTTATATAGGTAAATACAGTTTTTCTTTAATTGCTTTAATATTTCATTTTGTTTCACTTTACTTTTTTTTTCCTTCTTGAAGTTTTAATTCATTTCTCAGTGTTGTGTTTTTAATGTGCAGATGACACCACCCTTACGCAGAAAGTGAAGAGGAACTCAAAAGCCTCTTGATGAAAGTGAAAGAGGAGAGTGAAAAGGTTGGCTTGAAGCTCAACATTCAGAAAACAAAGATCATGGCAACTGGTCCCATCACTTCATGGGAAATAGATGGAAAAACAGTGGAAACAGTGTCAGACTTTATTTTTTTGGGCTCCAAAATCACTGCAGATGCTGATTGCAGCCATGAAATTAAAAGACGCTTGCTCCTTGGAAGGAAAGTTATGACCAACCTTGATAGTATATTAAAAAGCAGAGACATTACTTTGCCAACCAAGGTCCGTCTAGTCAAGGCTATGGTTTTTCTCATGGTCATGTATGGATGTGAGAGTTGGACAGTGAAGAAAGCTGATCGCCAAAGAATCGATGCTTTTGAACTGTGGTATTGGAGAAGACTCTTGAGAGTCCCTTATACTGCAAGGAGATCCAACCAGTCCATTCTAGAGGAGGTCAATCCTGGGTGTTCATTGGAGGGACTGATGCTAAAGCTGAAGCTTCAATACTTTGGCCACCTCATGCGACGAGTTGACTCACTGGAAAAGACTCTGATGGTGGGAAAGGTTGGGGGCAGGAGGAGAAGGGGACAACGGAGAATGAGTTGGCTGGATGGCATCACCGACTCTGTGCACATGAGTTTGAGTGAACTCCGGGAGTTGGTGATGGACAGGGAGGCCTGGCGTGCTGTGATTCATGGGGTCGCGGAGAGTCAGACACGACTGAGCGACTGAACTGAACTGAACTGAACTGAACTAAAGGTTGTTATACATAACCCCCTAAATTAATACTTACTGTGTATATCAGTGATCTTGAAATTTGTTATAAGTACGTAAAAATGTTTTATAAATTCCTTAAACTCGTTGATTTCCTGAAAGGCATGATTTTTTTTCCATATGTGTTTTTTTTAATGTACAACTTAGTGCTGCTGTGAAGCAGGAAAAATGAATAAACTGTAAGTATCACCAACTCAATGGACATGAGTTTGAGTAAACTCCAGGAGTTGGTGATGGACAGGGAGGCCTGGTGTGGTGCAGTCCATGGGGTCACAAAGAGTTGGACAGAACTGAGCAACTGAACTGAATATGCATAGAAATGAATGACTGACTTATTCAACGTAATGTGGAATCAAAAGGCAAGTAATAGAAAAGTCCATAGAATAACACTAAATATTTGTTATCTGACTATTTAGTAATACTCCTCTATGCCTATATGAACAGACTCAAAATTACAATGACATAAACTACATGTATAGAAATTTTTCTCTTGCTGTTCGTGTGGAGAGAGAAGTTGCACCTTAAAGTCATACTTCTAGATTGTTATGCAACCATAACCTAACATCTGTTGTCTCTTCATCCAGAGAAAAGCAAAAGAGGATCAGTAGAGAACACACAGTTTTCTCTTTAGCAGTGCTATAAGTCATACACACAAATTCAGTTACACTTCCTTGGTTAGAAGCTAGTTTCCCTGGTCACTCTCATAGTAGCTGGTAGCGAGAGTCACAAACATCATCTCTCTTGATCTAGATCTGTCTGTCCTAAGTAAGGTGTACTCTGTGTACCTGTGGTGGTAAGGGTTTATTTCTTAAAGAAAGAAATAGAAATTTCTGTCACATTATTTAGAAAACATTAAAATTCAAAACAGATTAATATATTATTTAAGGTTTTATATGTATATTAAAAAAAATGATGAGTAGCATTATATAACCAAAAAATTAGAGCTATTACAGTTTTATTTACTTATGATTTATAGCTGATATTTATCTACTTTATTCTGAATACAAAAAACATAAATAGTATACTTAAAATACGAACCTCCTAAATTTTTCACATCTACCCAGTCATGTTTTAGGGGTAATTTATGTTTTCATATGCAAATATGTACATAGATATACAACCTGTCTTAAGCTGTTACCTTATTTTACTTGATATATTTTAGATATTTATAAAAGAATATGAAGTTTTTCCATAGTTTTCACAGCTGCTTTATATTTATTGTTTAGGTTGATACAACTTTATATGTTTTTTTTTTTCTCTAAGCATCAGTTATGGCTTCTGTTTAATGAAGACCAAAATACTATCCACTTAATAAATCCATACAAATATGCTAGATTTTTACAGTGAAATTGTTGTCTAGTTGTTGGTAAAACATCTCGTATATATTAGTTATTGCTTTTAATAGTAATATTGCAAAGTGCTGATACTGTTCATGGGGTTCTCAAGGCAAGTAGACTGAAGTGGTTTGCCATTCCCTTCTCCAGTGGACCACATTCTGTCAGACCTCTCCACCATGACCTGTCCGTCTTGGGTGGCCCCACACGGCATGGCTTAGTTTCATTGAGTTAGACAGCACTGTGGTCCATATGATCAGATCAACTAGTTTTATGGGATTATGATTTCAGTGTGTCTGCCCTCAAATGCCCCCTCGCAATACCTACGGTCTTATTTGGGTTTCTCTTACCTTGGTCATGGAATATCTCTTCACAGCTGCTCCAACAAAGCGCAGACACTGTACCTTACCTTGGACGTGGGACAGGGAGGCCTGGCATGCTGTGATTCATGGGGTCACAAAGTCGGACACGACTGAGCGACTGAACTGAACTGAACTGAATTGCAAAGTGTTTAGCATTTTTTAGCAACAAAGTGAGCTTCCTGGGTGGCACTAGTGGTAAAGAACCTGCCTGCCAATGCAGGAGACCTAAGAGACACAGGTCCAATCTCCGAGTCAGGAAGATCCCCTGGAGGAGATGGCATGGCAACCCACTTCAGTGTTCTTGCCTGGAGAATCCCATCGATATAGGAGTCTGGCAGGCTACTGTCCATAGGGTGGCAAAGAGTCAAACAGGACTGAATCAACTTAGCAGCAACAACAATGAAGCATTTTTTAAATGATGGTACATTTTTCATGCATATTTCTATCGTACTCTAATAGATTATGATATAGTGTGAAGCTAACTTTATATGCACAGAGAAACCAAAAATTGTGACCTGCTTTACCATGATACTGGCTTTATTGGGGTGATCTGGAACCAAACCCTCAATAGCTCTGAGGTATGCTTCTATTTCACTATTGCAATAAGCAATATTTCCTTATTTTTGCACCTAAATAATATTTATATATGTGTATATATATATATATATATGTACACACACATATAAATGTATTTGTATGTATATACCCATATATGTATAAGTATATATATACACACACATACGTACATATGAAAGTTTCCTTATCCCATCATCCATTGCTAGACACTTGGTAGATACTTTGGTTATGTCTGTATTTTGACTATTGTGAATAATGCTGTGATTAACATGGGGTTGCAAATATCTCTTTGAGTTAGTGTTTTTGTTCTCTTTTGACACATACCCAGGAATAAAATTTCTGGATCATGCAATAGTTCTATGTTTAATTTTTTGAGGAAAGCCCATATTGTTTTCCATAGTGGTTACACCAATATACGTGTCAAATCAACAGTGTACAACAGTACTCTTTTTCTCTACATCCTCGTCAGCAATTGTTACTTCCTATTTTTGGTAATAACCATTGTAACAAGTGTGAGGTGATAGTTCCTTGTGGTTTTAATTTTTATTTCCCTGATATTAGTAATGTTGAGCACCTTTTTATGGATGTTGGCCATCTATATGTCATCTTGGAAAAATATTCATTGGTTGCCATTTCATTTTATTGATATTTCTTTTTCTGTGCAGAAGACTTTTAGTGTGATGAAGCTCCATTTCTTTATTTGTCCTTTTGTTGCCTTTGCTTTTAATTTCAAATCCAAAAAACCATCACCAAGACCAAAGTCAAGGAGCTTACGGGTTTTTGTAGTTTCAGTTCTTTCTTTCAAGTCTTTGATTCATTTTGAGTTGAATATTGTGTATGGTATTTGATCCAACTTCATTCTGTTGCCTATGCCTGTCCAGTTTTTTTCAGAACCATTTATTGAAGAGACTCTCCATTTCTTACTATGTATTTTTGGCTTTATTGTCATAAATTAATTGACCGTATATGAATGAGCTTATTTCTGGGCTCTTTATCCTCTTCCATTGATCTATGTGTCTATTTTTGGTCCAATAACATACTGTTTTGATTGCTACATCTTTGTAATAATAGTTTAAATCATGGTAAGAGATGCTTCTGGCTTGTTTGTTCTACTCTTTGGTAAAGTGTCATAGGAATTTTGATAGGGATTGCATTGAATTTGTAGATTGCTTTGGGCAGTATAGACATTTTAACTATTAATTTTTCCAATCCATGAGGAAAGAGTAACTTTGCATTTATTTATCTCTTCTTCCAGTTCTTAATATCTTGTAGATTTTAGTGTAAGATTTTTGTTGTTATTGTTGTTTTCAGTTGCTGAGTTGTGTCAGACACTTTTGGGACCCCATAGACTATAGCCTCCCAGGCTCTTCTGTCCATAGGATTTCCTGGGCAAGAATACTTGAGTGAGTTGCCATTTCCTTCTCCAGGGGATCTTCCCAACTCAGGGATTGAACCCACATTTTCTGCATCTCCTGCACTGGCAGGTGGATTCTTTATCAGTGAGCCACCAGGCTCATTTAAATGTATTCCTAGATATTTTATTGGATACACTTTCTTTTTTTACACATTGGATACACTTTTTTCTACACATTGGATACACATTTTTGCACATTGGATACATGTTTTGTTAATGTGCTCTATCACTGATTGATTTGCAGATGTTGAAAATTTTTAGAACCTGGGAATAAATCCCACTTGATCATAATATAGGATCCTTTTAAGGTACTACTGAATTCAGTTTGCTAATATTTTGTTGAGAATTTTTGCATGTATTTTTTTCAGGTATATTGGCCTGTGGTATTCTTTTGCTGTCCTCTTCTGATTTTGGTGGCAACGTAATGCTGGCCTTGGAAAATAAATTTGGAAGCGTTACACCTTGTCCCTGTTTTTGAAAATACTATAAAAAGCATTGGTATTGTTTGAATGTTTGGTAGAATTCATCAGTAAAGGCATCTGGTCTTGAAATTTTGTTTGTCTCTGACTACTGATTCAATCTCTAGTAATGATTCAATTACTAGTAGTCCTAATATTGATTCTTACTAGTAATTAGTCTGTTCATATTGTCTGTTTCTTCATGACTCAATTCTGGCAGATGGTATGCTTCTAGGAATTCATCCATTTCTTTATTATTATTATTATTTATTTATTTTTTAATTGAAGGATAATTACTTTACAGAATTTTGTTGTTTTCTGTCAAACCTCAGCATGAATCAGCCATTGGCATTCATTTCTTTTCGGTTGTCCAGTTTGTTGCCAAATAATTGTTCATTGTACTCTCATAATTCTTTGAATTTCTGTGAAATCAGTGGTAACATCTCCCCTTTTGTTTTTTATTTTATGTATTGGAGTTTTCTCTCTTTCTTGGTGAATCTAACTAAAAATTTGTCAGTTTTATTTCTTCAAAAAAAAAAAGAGTTCTTAGTTTCATTTCTTTTTCCCTTTCAGTCTCTATTTATTTCTGCTCTGTTTACTTCCTTCTTTCTACTAATGTTGGTCTTATTCTTTTCTTCTTTTTCTAGTTCCTTGAGATGTACAGTTGAGTTGTTTGTTTGAGATCTTTCTTGTTTTTTGATGTAGGCATTTATTGCTATAATCTCTGTTCTTAGAACTGCTTTTTCTACATCCTATATGTTTTGGTATGTTATATTTACATTTTTTATCTCAAGGTATTTTTGAACTTCTCTTTTCATTTTTCTGTACCTCTTGGTTGTTTAAAAGCATGCTGTTTATATATTTGTGAATTTTCCAGTTTTTTATTGTAATTTATTTCCAGTTTCATATTATCATTGTAAGAAAAGATCTTGACATGATTCCTGTCTACTTAAATTCGTAAAGGCTTGTTTTGTTCCCTAATATATCTATTCTAGAGACTATTCCATGTGCCCTTGAGAAGAAGGTGCATTAAATGGAATATTCTATATATCTGTTATGTCTATCTTGTCTAATGTGTCATTGAAAGCCAGTGTTTCCTTATTGATTTTCTGTCTGGATGATCTATCCATTCATAAAATGGAATATTAAAGTCCCCTACTATTATTATATTACTGTCTATTTTCTCTTCAAGTCTGTTAATATTTGATTTATATATTTAAATGTCCTTTCATTGGGTACATACTTAAATATCCTCTTTTTGGATTAAAAATGTTTCTTATCTTCCTCTAATTGCTGTAAATAATTTTATGGCTTGACAATATGCTCATGTTAGGTAAAAATATGCCTTATCAAAATCATATTTAAAAGGATTAGCTAGTATATCAAAATAATGTAGCAGATAGGAACTTAATTCAGTTTATGAGTTCAACTGAGAGTTGAACTGCCTCTCTTAAGTGTAGCCCTCATATGTGAAGAAAGTCTAGGAACATTGGTGTTTAATGCTACAGAGTTTTAGTTTTTCCCGTGATTGGTGAACTTTTTATATTTGGAATATAATTGACCAAGATGTTTTGTGGTGGTTGTTTGGGGAACTGTATATTTTTATTTTCTTTTGTTAATGGTAATAAAGAATTATATTTGAAAGTTCAGTTATTTGCATTACATAATTGAGCTTCATCACTTACTATAACACCTTCTGAAGATATACATCTCTCCATAATTTACTGTTAGGTCCAAATTTTGAAAATCAAATGATGAATGGATATAGGATGTCTATTTTCCAAGTATATTAATAGAAAGTTTTTATATATATATTTTTTTCTGATTTATAAGTGTGTGCTCACAGCAACATTTCTTGGGAGCCTGAGGAGTTTAAAAAGTTTCAGAGACTGCTTTGGTCCCTGCTCTCAAGAAAAGTGCATGGTGAGGTTATTTAGGTGGTAATACTGTTTGCTGTCCTTTGATCTTGTCAGCACCAATATGTGTCAGTAGCTCCAAACCGTGGAAGACAGCCAAGATATAAAAAAGCCACTGACTATTCTCTTCACTGCCTTCTTTAGATATTGGATTTCTTTTGGTAGAAGTTTGTCTGGTTCTGTGGTGGCTTAACCTATGAGAGGAGATCCTTAGAATCTTCATCAGCTTCTTCCACTTCATAATCTGATTTTCTTGACTTTTCCAAAATAACTGGGAAATTTAGCATTATGCTTTCAAAATAATTTGGAAAATGTGTCTGAAATTTTTCTTTCGTTCTTTCTCTTTCTTCCCTCATTCAGTACTAATTTATAGGACTTTGAGTGCTGATTTCTATATATTATTAATACTTATCTCTTTTTATTTTCCTGTTTCACTGTTTCATTTCTCTGCCTACTTTTGGTGGCAAAAGATGATATTTCTTTCTGCGACAGAAGAATCTAAAAAAAAAACAAACCCATATATTTGTATTTAGAAAACTTAAGTTTACTATTTGCAAAATAATTCTTAGTGTTTTTCCTACTTAGAGGGAGCAATACTGTTACTATTACTCAGTGTTCATTAGATTCTCATATTGATATGGCACTACTCATGAGTATATATGCAATATCATAGTGTTATTTATAATGATAAAACCTACCTTCTAGACTGACAATCATAAAGAGCTTAGTATAGAAATAATATTACAGTTGTTTTAAATTAAAAGATATGCATGTAAACTTAAAATATGTAAAATCAAGAATGACTGTAAGCTATTCAAATAGAAGGTTGGCATAATTTTCTATCCAGGATATGAGGGATAACTAGTCGTGTAACACTATTCTTAATTGATTGTGTGGATATCTAGAAGAATACAACTCCTATAATGAAATATTCTAAAATTTAAAATAATTTATGATGACATGGGCTTTCCAGGTGGCATTAGTGGTAAAGAACCCACCTACCAATGCAGGAGACATAAGAGATATGGATTCAATTCCTGGGTCTGGAAGATCCCCTGGAGAAGGAAATGGCAAGCCCTCGAGTATTCTTGCCTGGAGAATCCAATGGACAGAGTAGCCTGGCAGGATACAGTCTATAAGGTTGTAGAGTTGGCCATGTCTGAAGCCACTTAGCAGGCAGACATGATGACATAACTTGCAGAATTTTTGTTTTCCCATTTCCCCTTTAAATTTAATAGTATATTAACTTAACAGTGTATTTAATTTAAAGATTATATATTTGATCTTCATATCAAATGTTAAGAATTTTCAACTTTTTAAAGAATTGAAATAATTTTTAAGAGGATAAGAATATTTCTCATACCACCCATCACAGTAGTAGAATGGAATAGGTCAATATGAGCATTTTTCTAATCAACAATGGAGCAAAGAGTGAGGAATAATATTTTTGTAGCTTAAATACAAAGAAACAAGGAATTACTTGCTATTTTAGAAGTATAATATGTCAGTTCACAATATAGTCACACATAAAAGTTTTTAAAAATTTCTGGGAATTCCCTGGCCATCTAGGGCTTAGGATTTCACACTTCCACTACAAGTAGCATGAGTTAAGTCCCTGGACAGGGAGCTAAGATCTTGCATGTTGCGCAGCATATGCCAAAGTGCAGTCAGAAAAAAAGAAATGTTGAAAGTAGTTCTTCAGAGAGAAGAGAAATGATATGTTAGAAACTCAGATCTACATAGCAAAGAGAGTTTGGGAAATGAATTTTTGAGAAATGAAGGTAAAATCATAAAAATTTTTACATTTCTTATAACTCAATTTAAGTATAACCTTAAATCTCCAGTTAAACTAGAACGGCAACTTATTGTGTCACTAAGTTGGAATTTATGCCAATGAAGAGACTTTTTAGGCTGAATTAAAAAATAGAATATTAATATAATGCTTTGCCACTTATGAATAAATAACAAATTTTTTCAAGATTTTTCTTAACACTTATCTTGTTTTGTCATCTACTAAAATATTATCAGTCTGTTTTATCCATCCTGTTCCTTGGCCTTGAGATCTATCTTTACTGCCATTGGACTGGTTGGAATTGTTCATTTGGACAATATACTCAGATTCTAATAACCAATGTCTATAGTTGCCTTTTTCTTAGACTTCCCCTCCAAAATTTCCTTAACTCAGAATTCCAATTTTCACAAAATTAGAAGCACAAGAACATTGAGGCCTCTAGAATATTAGATAGCTTTTTTATTAGTGTTGATTGGAGATTCATGAGGCTCAGGCTGTATGTTGACCAATGAATCCAGGCACTTGACTAAACATTGATTCTATACCACTCACTTGCCATGTATAGTGACACTGGTTAGTGCATGGAGAGTTCCAACAGGAGGATGCATATACCCATAATGCCCCTATATTCTGACTCTCTTATCATGTAAACCATATTTTCTAATGTATCATGACTGTACCCAAGCCTTAATCAAAAGAACCTTGGCACCTGTTTATGACACTTCCCACTCAAAAGGTTTTTATAGTCATTTTTTATTCAATATGGTATACAATATGATAATATTTGGTAATATATCAATTTAGAAATTTTTAATTAAAAAAGACAATATAAGCCCAAATTGTGGATCATGTCACTCTTATGGTGTGATTTTATTCATAAAATGTGATGTGATCTAATTTTATTTATAAAGTTTTATGAATAGATATTTTGAAGTCTATTTTGTTGTGCAGGTATGCCCCTTTAGGTTCCAAGTGAATTGCTACATCCTGATTTTAAAAGGTAACTCTCTTCTGAGTCATGCCAAAACCCTTTCAAATATTTTCAAACAGAATTTGCAATAAAAAGAGAATCATTAAAAATTCATGAATGTGGTAAGAAGAAACTTGGGATAAGGCCATTAGTGTCTGTTCAGTTCCTCAGGAAAGGAGATGAAAGAAAACTCTCATGTCAAGATATATCATGTTTACTCTAAAAATATGGAGGTGGCTTTTCATGTGAAATATGTTTCATTTAATTAATTTCAGGGACTCTTGAGAAACAAAATGACTCAACATAATTGCTATATGAATTTTCATGAACAAGTCTAATTGGAGTTTTTCATCATACCTTTGTAAATAATTACTTCCACAAGAGAAAATTAAAATGATTGCTCATGAAATACAGTCTTACTTTGCACAGAAAATTACTAAATCAAGATGATGATTCAAGAATGGAAAGCATGTGGACAAGTATATGTATGATAGTTTACTTAAACTTTAAAATGCTGCTAAACTTTATTTCCTGAATTAATTATTCATGAAATTTTCAAAAAATTCATGCATTTGAAACTTAAATAATGTAACTATATCAAGAGGAGCCAAAGTATAAGAGAAATGTAAATGTATGATAAGAATTCCAGTTGAGCTATTTCAAATTCCAGTGATGGAATTCCAGTTGAGCTATTTCAAATCCTGAAAGATGATGCTGTGAAAGTGCTGCACTAAATATGTCAGCGAATCTGGAAAACTCAGCAGTGGCCACAGGACTGGAAAAGGTCAGTTTTAATTCCAATCCCAAAAAAGGGCAATGCCAAAGAATGTTCAAACTACTGCACAATTGCACTCATCTCACAAGCTAGCAAAGTAATGCTCAAAATTCTCCAAGCCAGATTTCAATAATGTATGAACCATGAACTTCCAGATGTTCAAGCTGGTTTTAGAAAAGGCAGAGGAACCAGAGATCAAATTGCCAACATCTGCTGGATCATTGAAAAAGCAAGAGAGTTCCAGATAAACATCTACTTTTGCTTTATTGACTATGCCAAAGCCTTTGACTGTAAATCACAACAAACTGTGGAAAATTCTGAAAGAGATGGGAATACCAGACCAACTGACCTGTCTCCTGAGAAATTTGTATGCAGGTCAAGAAGCAACAGCTAGAACTGGACATGTTACAAGAGACTAGTTCCAAATAGGGAAAGGAGTACGTCAAGGCTGTATATTGTCACCTTGCTTATTTAACTTATATGCACAGTACATCATGTGAAATGCTGGTCTGGATGAAGCACAAGCTGGAATCAAGATTGCCAGGAGAAATATCAATAACCCCAGATATGCAGATGATACCACCCTTATGGCAGAAAGTGAAGAAGAATTAAAGAGCTTCTTGATGAAAGTGAAAGAGGAAAGTGAAAAAGTTGACTTAAAAAAGCTATGATCAACCTAGATAGCACATTAAAAAGCAGAGACATTACTTTGCCAACAAAGGTCCGTCTAGTCAAGGCTGTGGTTTTTCCAGTGGTCATGTATGGATGTGAGAGTTGGCCTGTGAAGAAAGCTGAGCGACGAAGAATTGATGCTTTTGAACTGTGGTGCTAGAGAAGACTCTTGAGAGTCCCTTGGACTGCAAGGAGATCCAACCAGTCCATCTAAAGGAAATCAGTACTGAATGTTCACTGGAAGGACTGTTGCTGAAGCTGAAATTCCAGTACTTTGGCCACCTGATGTGAAGCGCTGACTCATTGGAAAAGACTCTGATGCTGTGAAAGATTGAAGATGGGAGATAAAGGGGACGACAGAGGATGAGATGGTTAGATTGAATCACCAACACAATGAAGGTGAGTTTGAGTTGGCTTCAGGAGTTGGTGATGGACAGGGAAGCCTGCCGTGCTGCTGTCCATGGGGTTGCAAAGAGTCAGACATGACTGAGTGACTGAACTGAACTGAAGTGATGATATGAATTAATTTTCCATTTATTGAGATCAATTGATTTTTGAGGCATTTAAATAAAACTTAATTGTCATACTTAAGATGTATTAATTACAAGATCATTGCTGACTATTGTACTTTTAAGTAAGTTAAAATAAGAAAAAGCATTTAAGAACATAAATTTGAGAATCTTTCGCTATTCATTTGTATTCCACATTTAAATGGAATTCTCCAAATCTATTACATATATATGTCTTATTAGTCATCAACTTCCTGTTAACTGTAGACTTGGTATATGTATAATTTACTATATAGATTATAAAATACTAAAATACTGTCCCTGTGATAAATTAGAGTCAAATAATTGTAATAACACAAATAAAAAGTCATTCTTAACATTTTGAAGTGTTAGCTGCTCAGTCATGTCCAAGACTTCGCAACCCCATGGAGTGTAGCAAACCATGCTCTGTCAGTAGGATTTTTCAGGGAAGAATACTGGAGTGGGTTGCCATTTCCTTCTCCAGTGGATCTTAACATTTTAGGGCAGAATAAAAGCGAGGGATTTTAACATTGTAGGGCAGAATAAATTGACAGTGTTAAAAAAGCTTTGATAGTATATTTTCTAAAAATAGAGATATAACCTCAGATATACAGATGACACCACCCTTATGGCAGAAAGTGAAGAAGAACTAAACAGTCTCTTGATGAAAGTGAAAGAGGAGAGTGAAAAAGTCTGCTTAAAGCTCAACATTCAGAAAACTAAGATCATGGCATCCAATCCCATCACTTCATGGCAAATAGATGGGGAAACAGTGGAAACAGTGGCTGACTTTATTTTTCTGGGCTCCAAATTCACTGCAGATGGTGACTGCAGCCATGAAATTAAAAGACACTTGCTCCTTGGAAGGAAAGTTATGACCAACCTAGACAGCATATTAAAAAGCAGAGACATTACTTTGCCAACAAAGGTCTGTCTAGTCAAGGCTATGGTTTTTCCAGTAGTCATGTATGGATGTGAGAGTTAGACTATAAAGAAAGCTGATCGCCTAAGAATTGATGCTTTTGAACTGTGATGCTGGAGAAGACTCTTGAGAGTCCCTTGGACTGCAAGGAGATCCAACCAGTCCATCCTAAAGTAAATCAGTCCTGGGTGTTCATTGGAAAGAAGGATGTTGAAGCTGAAACTCCAATACTTTGGCCACCTGATGCAAAAGAGCTATCTCATTTGAAAAGACCCTGATGCTGGGAAAGATTGAGGGCAGGAGGAGAAGGGGACGACAGAGGATGAGATGGTTGGATGGCATCACCGACAAAATGGACATGGGTTTGGGTGGACTCAATTGACTTTTGTCTTCACATTTGTATGTTGGACAGTCAAGCTGTAGTTTATTCTTCCTCATACAAAAGTTCAAGAAATACTAAATATAAATGCTGTAATATGACAAATATATTTAAATACTGGGTAAGGTATTTTATTTTTTTCTTTTTTTGTAGCAAATAAACCTGGAAAGCATCATTATTTAAACAATCCAAGTATACCTAATACAAAACAAAACAAGAAATAAAGCAACATTTCTACAGAAAATATAAGAAATTTAAAATATCAAAGTGATTAAAACTTGCTGAGTTTAGTTATAACCAGTTTGTGAAGAGTATTGACTGAGCTGTTAGTGATTTTGTATATTTAGTATGGCGAGTAAAATTCAAAAACAGGTGGATGATTAACATGAATAGATTTGATATTTTTCTAAAAAGTAAAGAGGGTGGATAGAAGTGGAGAATAGAATGCTGAAAGAGAAAAAATTTTATAAGCCTGGTGTAATGGAAAAGGCTCTGATGCTGGGAAAGGTTGGGGGCGGGAGGAGAAGGGGATGACAGAGAATGAGATGGCTGGATGGCATCACTGACTCTGTGGACATGAGTTTGGGTGAACTCCGGGAGTTGGTGATGGACAGGGAGGCCTGGCGCACTGTGATTCATGGGGTCGCGGAGAGTTGGACACGACTGAGCTACTGAACTGAACTGAACTGAATGAGAAGACTCTTGAGAGTCCCTTGGACTCCAAGGAGATCCAACCAGTCCATTCCAAAGGAGATCAATCCTGGGTGTTCATTGGAAGGACTGATGCTAAAGCTGAAACTCCAATACTTTGGCCACCTCATGCGACGAGTTGACTCACTGGAAAAGACTCTGATGCTGGGAGGGATTGGGGGTGGGAGGAGAAGGGATGACAGAGAATGAGATGGCTGGATGGCATCACCGACTCGATGGACATGAGTTTGAGTGAACTCTGGGAGTTGGTGATGGACAGGGAGGCCTGGCGTGCTGCGATTCATGGGGTCGCAAAGAGTCGGACACGACTGAGCGACTGAACTGAACTGAACTGAATGAAATAATGAAGGTCTGAGTAAAAAGAAAAATACAGATGAGGAAATAGGCAGATTCTGGAGACATTTCTACTTAATATTTCTACCAAACAGGGTAAAGACTTTGTTTACAATATCTTTCAAAAGTATCAGACATTGGTAATTCCCTGAATTTGTGTATTTTTATGTCTGCAGTAAGGTATGTTTGATATAAAGTGATCTTGCAGGTCAGTGTTACAATGGTATCTAGTATAGCAGTCTATTGGTTTACACAGGGAGAATTAATCCTGTAATAGGAAACAGGGGAGGCGAGGAAAGTAAAAACAGAGAGAACAGAAAATTTTCTACTTTCAAACCAGTGTAACCAGTTTGCATATGAATTTTTAAAAGAATAACCCCACTATCTTTTTTCACCTGCTCCTTAATGAGTAATAGCCTTGAGTATTTTGTACCCTAAGTTGGCCTAAAGCTCAACATTCAGAAAACTAAGATCTTGGCATCCAGTTCTATCACTTCATGGCAAAACGGATGGGGGAAACAATGGAAACAGTGAGAAGTTTTATTTTGGGGGGGCTCCAAAATCACTGGAGATGGTGACTGCAGTCATGAAATTAAAAGACACTTGCTCCTTGGAAGAAAAGCTATGACCAACCTAGACACCATATTAAAAAACAGAGACATTACTTGGCCGACAAATCTGTCTAGTCAAGGCTATGGTTTTTCCAGTAGTCATGTATGGATGTGAGAGGTGGACTATAAAAAAAGCTGATGGCTGAAGAATTGATGCTTTTGTACTGTGGTGCTGGAGAAGACTCTTGAGAGTCCCTTGGACTACAAGGAGATCCAACCAGTCCATCCTGAAGGAAATCATTCCTGAATGTTCATTGGAAGGACTGATGCTGAAGCTGAAAGTCTAGTACTTTGCCCACCTGATGCGAATAGCTGACTCATTGGAAAAGACCCTGATGCTGGGAAAGATTGAAGGCAGGAAGAGAAGGGGACGACAGAGGCTGAGATGGTTGGATGGCACCACTGACTGGATGGACATGAGTCTGAGCAAGTGCTGGGAGTTGGTGATGGCCAGGGAATGCTGGCGTGCTGAAGTCCATGGGGTCACAAAGAGTCGGATGTTACTGAGTGGCTGAATTGAACTAAGCAGGGAAACCACTAATTTAATAAATCTCCTGCAAATAATTTACTTGAGTTTTCTAAATATATGAATCTAGTGCTCTAATATTTCCATCATATGAAAAAGGCCCCACTCCCACACCTTCCCTAGGCAAACACTAATCTTCTATCTCTAATTTGCCTTTTCTGGAAAATTCATATGATAGAACTATACAATATGTAATTTTTGTGTTTGTGTTTTTTACTTAGCATAATGTTTCTACAATTATCTGTTTTGTAGCATGCATTAGTACTTTATAATTTTAAATTGCTGAACAGTATTTTTTGCATGGATATATCATATTTTATTAATCCATTATTGGACATTTCAGTTGTTCATGTTTTTTGAACTGATGAATAGTCCTGCCATGCATTGCATATCTGTGCCTTTCTGTGGGCATATGCTTCCCCTTGGCTGGATTCCTAATAGTGAAATTGATGTGTTATATTTTAAGTTTATAGTTAATTTTTTCAGAAACCATCAAACTGTTTTTCAAAGTGGCTGCATCATCTTACACTTCCAAGAGCAATGTATGCTGCTGCTGCTAAGTCACTTCAGTCGTGTCCAACTCTGTATGACCCCATAGACGGAAGCCCACCAGGCTCTCCCATCCCTGGGATTCTCCAGGCAAGAACACTGGAGTGGGTGGCCATTTCCTTCTCCAATGTGTGAACATGAAAAGTGAAATTGAAGTCGCTCAGTCGTGTCCGACCCTTAGCGACCCCATGGACTGCAGCCCACCAGGCTCCTCCATCCAAGGGATTTTCTAGGCAAGAGTACTGGAGTGGCTTGCCATTGCCTTCTCCGAGCAACGTATGAGGGCTTCAGTTTCTCCAAACCCTCATAAACACTTTATGATCTCTTTTTGATTATTCACATCCAAGTGGTTATATAGTGGCATCTTACTAAAGATATTTATTTAAAGCTGGTGATGGTGTGGTGGTTTTGTTATTCATGAATTTATGTTGAATTTTGTATGCCTCTTTCTGTATCTAATGTAATATGTTTTTCCTTTCTGATCTGTGAATGTTTTGAATGTATATCCTAATATTAATATATCTTACGTTTCTGGACTAAAAAATGTTGCCAGAAGTGTCTGAGCACTGTAAGAATTGGTTGATATATATTTTGCTTAGTAATTTTTCATTTTTTAGTACTTTGGGTTGTAATTTTCTTCTGTATACAAACACAATCAATCATTTTTAATCCAGGTTATACCATAGCATGAACAGTAATGAGTCAATTTATTTTTCTGTGTCTTCTTGAAACAATTTTAGGTAGAGTTTATTTAATTAGGTTGCTGTCTAAATTATCGACATTTCCAAATGCATTTGTATAAAATTGTAATAATCTATTGCTGTCTTTATTACTAACTCTTGTTGCCACTCCCATTCTAATCCCTTATTTTACCAGGACCTTAGAAAAATGTGTTTCCTAAGATCCCTTCATATTATACATGTTGTTATTGCCCAGTATTTTAATTACAACTTGTTTTATTTTCCACCCAAATTATTCATTATTTATGTTCTTGTTTATGCTGTCAATCAGTGATAAACTTTTGATTACCAAATTCTTTGTTCAAATTTCCTTCTTGAATCTCTGATCTTGGGTTCATTTTCTTTCTTTCTAAAGAATTTTCTTTAGGCTTTTTTGTTGTTGTTGGGAACTTATGATCTGTCAATGGAAAGTTTTGTGGCTTTATTATTTGTTTATTGGCCTATAGCTTCATTGTGAATCATTATTTATTTGCTTATTCTTTTTTCGGTTATATGACTTGCTGAATTCCTTGGGGCATAATATAAAATCAATATTTTTAATGCAAATGGTTTTTAGGAAGCAGCAGGGAAGGGAGGGAAGCTGTGTCAGGTAAAGAGGTTTATTAGGTTGAACTACAGTTTCAAATGTGGTCGCCATTGAACCCATGGAGCTCCGAAGCTGTAGGATGGCCCTTCACTGTTACTCTGAGTTGAGATAAGGCAGCTGAGCCTCCTTTTTCCTTATGCACCAGTCTTTGGACCCCAGCTGCCTCAAGAAAGGGCTGCTGATTTGAATGGATAGAGGCAGCTCTCCACAGTGAGGGTAATTTCTGAGGAAGGCTGATAATTACAGTCTATCTGCTGAGAGCATTTACAGCAAGGGAAGTTAAAAATCATCCATTTGTAAAGTGGGATCTGGATGGATTATGAGCATGCCCCTATTGGTTAAAAAAAAAATCAACAGTATTTGGAATTCCCTGGTGGTTCAGTGGTTAGGACTCCATGCTTCCACCACATGGGCCATGGGTTCAGTACCCTGTCAGGGAACTAAGGTCCTGCATGCCTTGTGGTCAAAAAGTAAATAAATAATCAAGAGTATTTTCTCAAGTATTTTGGTGTTGTTTTTATTTTTCCTGGTGTGAACTATGAACCTGTCATAATTTAAAGTAGCCTTTCTTTTCTGTCAGGTTTCCCTGGTGGCTCAAATGGTAAAGAAATTGCCGGCAATGCAGGAGACCCGGGTTTGATCCCTGGGTCCAAAGATCCCCTGGAGTAGGGAATGGTAACCCACTCCAGTATTCTTGCCTAGAGAATTTCATGGGCAGACGAACCTGGCGGGCTGTAGTCCACTGAATCACAAAGAGTCAGACACAACTGAGTGACCAATACGTCTTTTCTGTTAATAGTTATTTTGGTTGTTTTTCAGTTATATTTGGTTCTTTCCTTCTTTCTGCTTCTTTATAATTCTATTTGGTATTAATGTTAATTCCTGAATCAGAGGAAAAATGCTTTTAGTTAACTTTTTAAAAAAATTCTTAAATATTACCTCTTATTCCGGCATTTACTGTCATCTTCTGATAATTCTATAGAATATATATTGAATTTACTAATTTTATCTCTGGACATATTAAACTGCCTTTAATACTTTTAGTACTTTTTTCTCTATGCCCTCTTTGCTTACGATTAATTCATATATCTTCCAGTTATCTAGCATTTCCTTCAGCAAAATTTAAATTCTAATTTATCCATGCAACTAAACTTTTGTTCCAATTTTTATTATTTCCCAAAATTATGTTTTTATAGAAATCTTTCTACTATTTCAATAGAATCTTCTTTTCTAATGTATAAATTTTAATCATGTTACAGTTATATCTTAATATACTATAGGTGAGTTTCAGGGTCCAAATCCACAGATTGTTTTCGTGGTGATTCTCACTTAGGTTGACTTGAAGTGAAAGTGAAAGTTGCTTAGTCGTTCTGACTCTGTGAGACCCCATGGACTATAAAGTCCATGAAATTCGCCAGGCCAGAATACTGTGGTGAGTAGCCTTTCCCTTCTCCAGGGGATCCTCCCAACCCAGGGATCAAACCCAGGTCTCCTTCACTGCAGGCAGATTCTTTACCAACTGAGCCAAAGGGAAGACTGACTTATTTCTTTATAAAATTTATAAATTTGGTGAGGTCAGTATTATTCTGGGAAGCCCAAGTTGCATAGTGATAAAGAATCCACCTGCCAATGCAGGAGAAACAAGAGACATGGGTTAGATCCCTGAGTCGGGAAGACCCCCTGGAGGAGGGCATGGCAACCCACTCCAGTAATCTTGCTTGGAAAATACCATGGACAGAGGAGCCTGGTGGTCTTCAGCCCAAGGAGTTTCAAAGAGTTGGACACAGCTGAGTAGATACACATTATGTTATCTGTGGGAATACAGTTTGTCTCGGACTTAAGGTAGTTAACTCCATAAATTTTTGTTTCTTGTTTGAGCCACTTCAGTGTTCTTAATACCCAGAAAATAATGTTAATTTCCATGGCTTGTATATTCCTTGTTGAAAGTTTATATATATATATATTTGTTTATAGTCCTAGAATTAGAAAAATAGAAGTCCAGATATTTCACAAGCAACAGAACTTAAAGCTCCTGACTGAGGTCATGGGATGATGGACACTTTGATTTTCAATTAAGAAGTCATTTAACATTTTCCCTCTAAAGTTATTTCCATTAGGAATCTTAAAATATTTCATGAGTTTTTGCAAAAATAACTTTTCAGAAACTATTTTGGGCAATCAATCAAAAAGTAATACTCTTAACTACAAGAATCACACCTTTGCTGTTTTATTAATGGAATGGTTGAGTGAGTGAGTGACTGAAGTCACTTAGTCCTGTCTGACTCTTTGCGACCCCATGGACTGTAGCCCACCAGGCTCTTCTATCCATGGGATTCTCCAGGCAAGAATACTGGAGTGGGTTGCCATTTCCTTCTCCAAGGGATCTTCCCGACCCAGGGATCAAACCCGGGTCTCCCGCATTGCAGGCAGATGCTTTAACCTCTGAGCCACCAGGGAAGCCCAAAGTACTGGTTGCATGCTACCAATAATTTAAGTGAAAAAACATACCATTTCAGTTAGTTGAGTATATGGATTTTTATTTTTTCACTGTTATTTTGTGTTAGCTTTCTGGAACAATCACATTCTAAAATTGGTTATTCCAGGCCATGTATATCACATTAAAACACTACATCGCTATAACTGCTAGTGTAAGAGCTCTAAATTTCCTGACTCTCTGGAGATAATCATTGGCATTATGCTTGTGAAGAGATGTGAGTGTGTGTGAGTGTGTGTGTGTGTGTGTGTGTGTCTTTTCCATGAGCCTGGAAAGAAGCTTTGAGACATTTTGTATTCTGAGAATCAAAGAAAGAAATTGGTTAAATTGATAGCAGGAGGAAAACAAGAGAAAAGGAAAATGAAAAGAAGATTGAAATAATTTGGATACTGTCAGAGAGAAACTGTACTAGATAGGTTACATAGACAAGGAAGGCTTTTATCAACATTACCACAATAGAAGGAGACAGATTAAATGCAACTTTGTTGAAACAAAGGTCAGGAAAGTTTTTCAGCACTAGATGGACAGGTGAAAGATTACTGGAGGACACTGGGGAAGAGTTTGTTGAATGGAATTAAGACTACTGCTTGCTGATGTTTGCCTATTGAAGTTAGACTAAGACCCTTCCTCAGAGCCTGGGAGGGGTACTGTCTGTCTATTTTTTTTTTTCTTTTTTAAATTTTTCTCAGAGTATAATTTTTATCAGAGTATGTGTTAATTTCAGGTGTACAACAAAGTGAATACATTTTCCTTCTAAGTTCTTACAGAAAATCAATTAGAGTTCCTTGTGCTGTATAGGAGCTTCCCTGGTGGCTCAGATGATAAAGCGTCTGTCTGCAATGCAGGAGGCCTGGGTTCGATTCCTGGGTTGGGAAGATCTCCTGGAGCAGGAAACGGCAAACCACTCCAGTACTCTTGCCTGGAGAATCCCAAGGATGGAGGAGCCTGGTAGGCTACAGTCCATGGGGTTGCAGGTTCCTTACTAGTTATCTGTTTTATGTATAGTAGTGTTTATATGTTAATCCGTCTTCAGATTTATCTCTTCCCCTACATTTCCAGTTTGGTAAAAATAAATTTGATTTGAGATTTGTGAGTGTGTTTCTATTTGTACATAAGTTCACTTGTATTATTTCTTATCAGATTCCACTTGATAGTTGTATTTCAAGGGACAGCTCACGTCCGGGAGAAAGACAGCTGTGGGTTGAAAAACTGATGAGAGACTGGGAGAAAAACTTATGTTTCAAAGAAACAATAAAAGAATTTACAGTTTTAAGTTTTATAACGTTAGTGTTCTAAGAAAAGGCAGGTCAGAGGCCTAGAGTCAGGAAGATAAAGTTTAGTTCTAAGCTTGCTTATGCCTTGTTGAATGCTGTGCACCGTACTGGAAGTGAGGGGTAATAGGATTATCTTGGGAAGTCAAACAGAGTTCCCAGCACCTTGCTGAAAATTGAGTGTGACTGCTCAACTTCTTGTGATAGTCTGCATTCTTCTCTGGAAAGCACACACTAGGACTTCATGGGGCTACTCCTCAACAGCAGCAGTAAGGAGCAGCAGCAGGAAACAGCTGGACTGTG
The DNA here is from genome assembly GCF_049115385.1 of Moschus berezovskii. Taxonomy (NCBI): domain Eukaryota; kingdom Metazoa; phylum Chordata; class Mammalia; order Artiodactyla; family Moschidae; genus Moschus; species Moschus berezovskii. Next base: position 30,419,473 of record NC_142472.1, read on the forward strand.
TTATTTGCACTCTCTCACTACTTAATAGGGCTTCCCAGATGGCTTAGTTGGTGAAGAAATTGCCTGCAATGCAGGAGACCCTGGTTCAATTCCTGGGTCAGGAAGATCTGCTGGAGAAGGGATAGGCTACCCGCTCCAGTATTCCTGGGCTTCCCTCATGACTCAGCTGGTAAAGAATCTGCCTGCAATGTTGGAACCCTGGGTTCTATTCCTGGGTTGGGAAGATCCCCTGGAGAAGGGAATGGCTACCTACACCAGTATTCTGGCCTGGAGAATTCAGTCCATGGGTTGCAAAGAGTCAGACTGAATGACTTTCACTTTCACTACTTTATACTTTAAGTACCCAACAACTTGGAATGATAGGAGGAGAAAATGCAGAATTCCAAGAGAGAATTATTTGGCTCCTTATCTGAAAAGAAATCATAAAGACTGTTTGCTTGGGGAGGGAAATAGAAATGAAATGTGATATTTATACCTAGTTACAGTGAGGAGATCCAACCAGTCCATCCTAAAGGAGCTCAGTCCTGGGTGTTCATTGGAAGGACTGATGCTGAAGCTGAAACTCCAATACATTGGCCACCTGATGCGAAGAGCTGAAAAGACCTTGATGCTTGGAAAGATTGAGGGCAGGAGGAGAAGGGAACGACAGAGGATTAGATGGCTGGATGGCATCACTGACTCAATGGACAGGGGTTTGGGTGAACTCCGGGAGTTGGTGATGGACAGGGAGCCCTGCCTGCTGTGATTCATAGGGTCGCAAAGAGTCGGATACAACTGAGCGACTGAACTGAACTGAACAGTGCCCATGGTTTTGCTGTTTTTTTTCTTATTCTTTTTCCAAGTTATCCCCCCAAATTGTCAGTGTTCAAGTTCTTTATATGTACGGAAGTTCTTAAGGCTGACTTAATTTGACTATCTTAATATTTAAAGGGATATAGTTATTGTTGCATTACATAAGTCACATTTATTTTTTATTTTTAATGGAAAACACTTTTATTAAATACTTCAGAGTAGATGACATGGAAAGTGTTTCCGTTTCATAGGTTGATTAAGAAAGTGAGACTGATGTGACATCATGAGAACAAGTACTGTTTTGCAACAGACCTATCCTTTGGAGAATGCATCGTTGATTATTAATTTCTCTATTACATCAAGAGTTACTCAAGGATGGAAGATTTCATAGAACTAGAAAGAATATGAGTTATAATACCTCACAGGTGTATAAACTGTAAAATTCAAAGGTCGGTGTCCCAGGTATGCATTTATTTTTTTACTTATTTTTATTGTTAGAAATATATGTTTCATGACTATAGTTTTAGAGTAACATTACACTGAAAGTGAAGTGAAAAAGTGAAAGTGTTAATGGCTCAGTTGTGTCTGACTCTGAAATCCCTTGGACTGTAGCCCACCAAGTTCCTCTGTCTGTGGAATTCTCAAGGCAAGAATACTGGAATGGGTAGCCATTCTCCTCTCCAGGGGATCTTCCTGACCAAGAGATTGAAACCTGGGTCTCCTGCATTGCAGGCAGATTCTTTACTGTGTCTGTGCCTCTAGGGAAGTCCAATCCTATGTTAGTCATGCTATCAAAAGAAGATATTATGATTAAAATTCTGTATTATACAGGAAAACTGACAGTGATAGAAATACAGTTTCAAACTGTTATCTATTTGAGAAGAAATATGACATTTGCAAGTAAATTATGCATATTTTTTGTTCTACATGAATTAGACCTGAAGAAATCTGCAGTATCAAATAGTTGTTTTACATTATTAGTCAAAGGATTTTTAGAACCAATTAACCAGATAAAAATTCATTCAGGTACATAAAAAATGTTAAAATCACAACTGGTAGAAACATTCTTAGCTTTACCAGTTGCAAACATTGGTTAAAAAAAAAGTCATACATTTTCTCAAAAGACTAAATTAAAATATATGGAAAATTAGTTCTCAGAGGGATATGAGAAAGAAAGAATAAAGTAAACATGTATTATAGTTAGGTTGGTATAACAAATATCATGGATATAAGAAATTATACCATAAAAACACACCAACTCTGAGAGGTGATTACTTTCTTCCTCATCACTGCTGGGACGAGTTATACTTTTTCACCTCTTCCCTCACTGGGCACCCCTTTTCAGTTTTGCTGATATTTTTCAATTCAAGGCCTCTGAATATTTAAGTGACTCAAAAGAGTCCTCAGGACTTCTCTGTTCTCAATATGATCGCTTGAGTTTCCATGTTCTAAACACTTTCAATTTGCTAATGACTCTCACATTTGCACTTCCAGCCCTATGTCTCACCAGATTTTATTTTGATCCACTGCTCATAAAACACCAACTATCTAATAGTAGCCATATCAAAAAACTTTTAATTAGCCTCCACCAACTCTCTTCTCCCCTGGCATTGCTGATCTCAGTAAGAAATCTAATCCAGTATTTATTCCATCACTCCAAAATGCTTCAGTTCAGTTCAGTTCAGTCACTCAGTTGTGTCTGACTCTTTGCGACCCCATGAATCACAGCACGCCAGGGCTCCCTGTCCATCACCAACTCCCAGAGTACACTCAAACTCCTGTCCATCGAGTCAGTGATGCCATCCAGCCATCTCATTCTCTGTCGTCCCCGTCTCCTCCCACCCCCAATCCCTCCCAACATCAGAGTCTTTTCCAGTGAGTCAACTCGTCTCATGAGGTGGCCAAAGTATTGGAGTTTCAGCTTTAGCATCACTCCTTCCAATGAACACCCAGGATTGATTTCCTTTAGAATGAACTGGTTGGATCTCCTTGCAGTCCAAGGGACTCTCAAGAGTCTTCTCCAGCACCACAGTTCAAAAGCATTAATTCTTCAGCTATCAGCTTTCTTCACAGTCCAACTCTCACATCCATACTTGACCACGGGAAAAACCATAGCCTTGACTAGATGGACCTTGGTTGGCAAAGTAATGTCTCTGCTTTTTAATATGCTATCTAGTTTGGTCATAACTTTCCTTCGAAGGAGTAAGCGTCTTTTAATTTCATGGCTGCAATCAGCATCTGCAGTGATTTTGGTGCCCAAAAAAATAAAGTCAGTCACTGTTTCCACTGTTTCCCCATCTATTTCAAATGATATGATGGGACCAGATGCCATGATCTTTGTTTTCTGAATGTTGAGCCTCAAGCCAAACTTTTCACTCTCCTCTTTCACTTTCATCAAGAGGCTTTTGAGTTCCTCTTCACTTTCTGCCATAAGGGTGGTGTCATCTGCATATCTGAGGTTATTGATATTTCTCCCGGCAATCTTGATTCCAGCCTGTGCTTCTTCCATCCCAGCCTTCCTCATGATGTACTCTGCATATAAGTTAAATAAGCAGGGTGACAATATACAACCTTGACGTACTCCTTTTCCTATTTGGAACCAGTCTGTTGTTCCATATCCAGTTCTAACTGTCGCTTCTTGACCTGCATACAGGTTTCTCAAGAGGCAGGTCAAGTGGTCTGGTATTCCCATCTCTTTCAGAATTTCCCACAGTTTCTTGTGATCCACACAGTCAAAGGCTTTGGCATAGTCAATGAAGCAGAAATAGACGTTTTATCTGGAACATTCTTGCTTTTTCCATGATCCAGCAGATGTTGGCAATTTGATCTCTAGTGCCTCTGCCTTTTCGAAAACCTGTTTGAACATCTGGAAGTTCACAGTTTACATATTGCTGAAGCCTGACTTGGAGAATTTTGAGCATGACTTTACTAGCGTGTGAGATGAGTGCAACTGTACAGTATGTTGAGCATTCTTTGGCATAGCCTTTCTTTGGGATTGGAATGAAGACTGACCTTTTCCAGTCCTGTGGCCACTGCTGAGTTTTCCAAATTTGCTGGCATATTGAGTGCAGCACTTTCCCAGCATCATCTTTCAGGATTTGAAACAGCTCATACTGGAATTCCATCACCTCCACTAGCTTTGTTCATCGTGATGCTTTCTAAGGCCCACTTGACTTCACATTCCAAGATGTCTGGCTCTAGGTGAGTGATCACACCATCGTGATTTTCTTGGTCATGTTCTGTGTATTCTTGCCACCTTTTCTTAATATCTTCTGCTTTTATTAGGTCCATACCATTTCTGTCCTTTATCAAGCCCATCTTTGCACGAAATATTCCCTTGGTATCTCTAATTTTCTTGAAGAAATCTCTTGTTTTTCCTATTCTGTTGTTTTCCTCTATTTCTTTGCAATGATCACTGAGGAAGGCTTTCTTACCTCTCCTTATTATTCTTTGGAACTCTGCATTCAGATACTTATATCTCTCCTTTTGTCCTTTGATTTTCACTTCTCTTTTTTTCACAGCTATTTGTAAGGCTTCCTCAGACAGCCATTTTGCTTTTTTGCATTTCTTTTCCGTGGGGATGGTCTTGGACCCTGTCGTCTCTGCAATGTCACAAACCTTCATCCATAGTTCATCAGGCACTCTATCTATCAGATCTAGTCCCTTAAATCTATTTCTCACTTCCACTGTATAATCATAAGGGATTTGATTTAGGTCGTATCTGAATGGTCTAGTGGTTTTCCCTACTTTCTTCAATTTAAGTCTGAATTTGGCAATAAGGAGTTCATGATCTGAGCCACAGTCAGCTCCTGGTCCTGTTTTTGCTAACTGTATAGAGCTTCTCCATCTTTGGCTGCAAAGAATATAATCAATCTGATTTCGATGTTGACCATCTGGTGATGTCCATGTGTAGAGTCTTCTCTTGTGTTGTTGGAAGAGGGTGTTTGCTATGACCAGTGTGTTCTCTTGGCAAAACTCTATTAGCCTTTTCCCTGCTTCATTCCATACTCCAAGGCCAAATTTGCCTGTTACTCCAGATGTTTCTTGACTTCCTACTTTTGCATTCCAGTCCCCTATAATGAAAAAGACATCTTTTTTGGGTGTTAGTTCTAAAAGGTCTTGTAGGTCTTCATAGAACCATTCAACTTCGGCTTCTTCAGCATTACTGGTTGGGCCATAGGCTTGGGTTACTGTAATATTGAATGGTTTGCTTTGGAAATGAACAGAATTCATTCTGTAGTTTTTAAGATTGCATCCAAGTACTGCATTTCGGACTCTTTTGTTGACTATGATGGCTACTCCATTTCTTCTAAGGGATTCCTGCCCACAGTAGTAGATATAATGGTCGTCTGAGTTAAATTCACCCATCCCAGTCCATTTTAGTTCACTGATTCCTAGAATGTCAACATTCACTCTTGCCATCTCCTGTTTGACCACTTCCAATTTGTCTTGATTCATGGATCTGACATTCCAGGTTCTTATGCAATATTGCTCTTTACAGCATTGGACCTTGTTTCTATCACCAGTCACAACCACAACTGGGTATTGGTTTTGCTTTGGCTCCATCCCTTCATTCTTTCTGGAGTTATTTCTCCACTGATCTCCAGCAGCATACTGAGCACCTACTGACCTGGGGAATTCCTCACTCAGTATCCTATCATTTTGCCCTTTGTTACTGTTCATGGGGTTCTCAAGGCAAGTATACTGAAGTGGTTTGCCATTCCCTTCTCCAGTGGACCACAGGCTGTCAGACCTCTCCACCATGACCCGCCCATCTTGGATGGCCCCACATGGCATGGCTTAGTTTCATTGAGTTAGACAGAGCTGTGGTCCATGTGATCAGATCGACTAGTTTTCTGTGATTATGATTTCAGTGTGTCTGCCCTCTGATGCCCCCTCACAATACCTACCATCTTATTTGGGTTTCTCTTACCTTGGTCGTGGGATAGCTCTTCACAGCTGCTCCAGCAAAGCGCAGCTGCTGCACCTTACCTTGGACAAGGGGTATTGCCTCAAGGCCGCCTCTCCTGACCTTGAACGTGGAGTAGCTCCTCTCGGCCCTCTTGCGCTGGCGCAGTCACCACCTCTTGGACGTGGGGCAGCTCCTCTCGGCCAAAATGCTTAGAGTAACACTTAACTGATCTATCTTCCCCTCTCTCTCTCACTCAGTCACACACTTTCATCATTTGTTGACACAGCTAAAAAATTAACCCCCGTTACTCCTATAGGATTTTACTCTGGCTACTTACCTTGTGTCATTTTATATAGTTCTTTCAGATATTTTACAGTATGACTTCTTATGTTATTCGAGTCTGTGATCTGTTAGGCAACTCCTTAGAGATGCCTTCTCTGCTTTTCCTATCCAAAATAACCCTCCTATCATGATTTTTTGTTTATTTAACATTATAAATTACTTATTTAATGTTGCTCATGTAAGAGCTATGAATCTGTGATCACTCTCTTGCATTTTATTGTATTTTTGGTTTTTCTGTCTGTTGGTTTTGCTTCTATTTCTCGTTTAGAATGCAAGCTTTGAGAGCCGGAACTTACTACAGTGTTCTCAGTTGCCTGAATTGTGTCTGGTGAATTTAACTGTGCCGTTAATGTTTGTTGAATGAATAAGTGAATGAATAGTATCAGAGAGAATGGTATAATATGAAAAAGAAATTTACCTCCAGATGTATAAAACCTAAGACTCTATCTAATGTAATTAGTTGTGCATGCATGCTAAGTTGCTTGAGTTGTGTCCTACTCTGTGCCCCCCTATGGACTGTAGCCCCCCAAGTCCTCTGTCCATGGGATTATCTAGGCAAGAATACTGGAGTGGCTGCCATGCCCTCCCGCAGGGGAATTTCCCTACCTAGGGTCCATCTCTTATGTCTCCTGAATGGCCTGGTGGGTATTTTACCACTAGCACCACCTGGGCTAGCGCCACCTGGGCTGTCCTGTAATTGACTGTAGGTGAAGATATATCATCATAAAGAAGGACTTCTAAATGTATTCTTTCTGTGTAGATTGAGACTTATTTCATACTTTGCATTTAAACGGGCCTATAACCAATTATTCATTGTTTACTTACCTTTCTCTTTTGCTTGCTGATTTGTAAACATTCCTTATGTATGAAGAATAAACTTTTTACTAATCACATTTATTATAAATACATTTATCACTTTGTCCTTTGCATTTTAATTTTGATATAAATTTTATATATAAAAATGCAATATAGTCAGAATGCATTTTCTTTCCTTTAATGGCCTATGCTTTTTTATGACTAGTTTAGAAAACCTCTCCCAGCTCGAAGGTAACTATTTTTTTTAACCTCCATATTTTTTCTTCTTGTAATTTTTTTGGTTACTTATGTTAAAGCTTTGACACATTTGGTTTTATTTTTAATATAAGGAATGAAGCAGGGCTTCTTGTTTTCCCTATCTACCCATTTTTTCCCACATAATTTCCTCCCAGTTCTTTTTCTTAATTTCATTTTTGTTTCTGGATTCTTGACCCTGGAATCACTTCTATTATTATCTGCCTATTGTATTAGAAACAAGAATAGTAACGTTAAACTAAATTGGAGGGTTTTTTTTTTATGAAAGGTAGAATTTGAAGTGGGTTATCAGAATTCATTTTATGATGCAAAGAAAAATAGGGAAAATTGTCAAATATTGTACTTACAGCCTTCACCCTAAAAATTTAGTCTAACATGAAATATTTACAGGTAGAATGAAGGAATGCATATTGCAATACATTTACCAGTAGAGTTTATTGCTTGTGTTGTCTTTTGAAATGTCTGAGTGAAAATATTTACATATTACTATACAAAAAATTACATTTATGGTTCTATGTGGGATTTGTAACCCTTTCCTCTAGATTCGGCTCCAGATCTACAACCAAACTGGTGAATAATCAGTTTTCTAAATTTCTCCCTTCCTCGTCTCTGTATAGGTATTCACTGAGGATTCTTTAGTAGATTTGAGCTTTGTGTCAGTTATAAAAGTATGAGAAATGCTATTAAAGGGTAAGAGAGAATCCATTCAGCTCTGCAAACTGGATTGCAAATAAAATCACTGAAAACAGCCTCCCTAGTGAACTCATTTTGAGTAGTTTGCCTTGTTTTTAGAAAAGAATGTACTTGAAAGAAAAGGAAGCCAGAATCTCAGGATACAATGAGATAGAACCACATGAAGATCTATGGAGTGAAAGAAGTTGGTTATCATGAAGAAAGAACGGTGTTCTGACAGGAATATAGAGGAATAGAGTAGAATATTTATTGGAAAAACCCAACCAGTGTTATACATTTTATACTGAAATGTATTCTTTTTTTTTAATAGGAATAGAAATGTCTTTAGGTCTTCATAACATATAAACATACATATTAAAACATTATGTTTCAGAACTTCGGTGTCTAAGTTGTTTCTAGGAAAATGTATTTGCTCACACATTTTTCACTGTGGAAAGGTGCCTTCCTGGGCCTATGGGTTGCTGCCTTGAAAATATCCTTATCCTTACTAATTTAGCCTATTAAAAATGATAAATCAATTGTAAATACTTAGACATTTCACCATATCTATTTCTTTGCTGATTCCTTAATTTCTCCCACAGTTTTAGTAAGGAGAATTATTTTATTAGTTTTGCTTTTATTATCCCAGCTTTTTGCTTGTTTGAGGTGGGCCAGTGGTGCCTATGTGAGGTTTCTATTTGTAAGAATTTTTTGTGTGGGTATCCAGTCTCTACTACAATCATCAGATCTAGTCAAAAAGACAGAAAGTTGAAAATATTAGTCAATGCAAATACTGCCATCTTTGGGAATATGGTCATAACCAGAGGTGTTAGTAGAAGGAAATCTGGGGGACCTTTGTTCTGTGGGCCTCAGTTCTTGTAGGAACTGATCACTAAAATTAGACAGACTGAGTGACTGATCACACACAAAGAAAAAATAGAGAGAACACCTCTAGAGAGAGGTAGGCCATGCTCAGGGGAGGCAAATGGCCCTGGAGGGCGGGTACAGAGTTTTTAAGGCAGGGTCATTTGCATAATGCAGGGGGTCATTGATTGACAGCTGTAAGTTGTACAACAAGATGCTTTACCTCACATGTCCTTCTCATAATTCAGTCTGTTATAATTACATGTATACATGGAGTGTTTATGAACAGTTGAGTCCAATGACTGCCAAAGATTACCTTAGTACAGGTTAGTGTAAAGTGTCCCCTGGAGAAGTGATAGGCTACCCACTCCACTATTCATGGGCTTCCCTGTTGGCTCAGACTGTTAAGAACCTGCCTGTAATGTGCGAGACTTGGGTTCGATCTCTGAGTTGGGAAGATCTCCTGGAGGACGGCATGGCAACCCACTCCAATACTCTTGCCTGGAGAATCCCCATGAACAGAGGAACCTGATGGGCTGCAGACTATGGGGTCACAAAGAGTCAAACACAGCAGAGTGACTAACCACAGCACATTGTAAGGTGTGCGCACGTGCTGGAGCAGGGAAAGTCCAACCACTTGTCTGGTGGGGAGTTTTTATGGCCCCCCCTGATTATTTCTAGAGTACTGGTGGAAGTATTAGGAGCAGGGCTGGTAAATTGCTTTTTGGGATTAGGCAACTTTTGGATGGTTAGCTGAAGGTGTCACCTCTCATTGCTCTCAGCTAACTTCCTGCCTATCAGAGGGGTCTTCAAGGACCAAGGAGCTGAGACTTGTCTCCTTGTAAATAAGAAAACTGAGGCCCAGAGGCCAGAACTGACTTGCTTAAAGTCACAGAGCCAGTTCATATCAGAACCAAGACCAGAACACATGGTCCTTAACCCTAAGGATGTGCTTAAAAGAAAAGGATATCCAAGTTATCTTCTAGCTACTTTGAGTTACTTTGGTCCTGTAACACAACTTCTCCTTTTTTCCTCCTGCTAGAACAGACCTCAGTTGATCACGCAAATCACCAGTGACCTCCTGCTCTTTGACCAAACATGCCAGGTCTCCCTTCTGTACCTGTTATCTGCACCTGACACTATGGCTCACCTTTTCTGTGGCATCATGAACCCCTCCTCCCTATTTTCCCCACATTTCATTCTGTCTCCCTTATAAAAGGGGGAAAAGTAACACATTTATAGTTATATATAGCAAGGATGTCTCAGACCTTACCTGCCTCCTGAGAAATCTATATGCTGGTCAAGGAACTCATGTACACCCAGGGTGGATTCATGTCAAGGTATGGCAAAACCAACCAATATAATATTGTAAAATAATTAGCCTCCAATAAAAAAAATTAAAAAAAAGAAGCAACAGTTAGAACCAGACATGGTACTGACCAGAAAGGAGTACGTCAAGGCTGTATATTGTCACCCTGCTTATTTAACTTATATTCAGAGTACATCATGTGAAATGCTGGGCTGCATGAAGCACAAGCTGGAATCAAGATTGCTGGGAGATATATCTATAACCTCAGATACACAAATAACACCACCTTTATGGCAGAAAGTGAGGGAGAACTAAAGAGTCTCGTGGTGAAAGTAAAAGAGAATGAAAAATTTGGCTTAAAACTAAACATTCAAGAAACTAAGATCTAGGCATCTGGTCCCATCACTTCATGGCAAATAGATGGGGAAACTATGGAAACAGTGAGAGACTTCATTTTTCTGGGCTCCAAAATCTGTGGATGGTGACTGCAGCCATGAAATTAAAAGATGCTTGCTCCTTGGAAGAAAAGCTATGACCAATCTAGACAGCATATTAAAAAGCAGAGACATTACTTTGCAAAAGAAGGTCCATCTAGTCAAAGTTATGTTTTATTCCAGTAGTCATGTATGGATGTGAAAGTTGGACTATTTGGAAGGCTGAGTGCCAAGAATTGATGCTTTTGAGCTGTGGTGTTGAAGACTCTTGAGAGTCCCATGAATTGCAAGATGATCCAACCAGTCCATCCTAAAGGAAATCAGTCCTGAATATCCATTGGAAAGACTCATGGTGAGGCTTAAACTCCAATACTTTTGAAACCTGATGCGAAGAACTGACTCATTGGAAAAGACCCTGAACTGGGAAAGATTGAAGGCAGGAGAAGGGAACGGGAACGACAGAGGATGAGACGGTTGGATGGGATCACTGACTCAATAGACATGAATTTGAGCAAGTTCTGGGAGTTGGTGATGGACAGGGAAGCCTGGTATGCTGCAGTTCATGGGTTCACAGAGTCGGACATGACTGTGCAGCTGAACTGAACTGATGGCCAAAATGTTCTTTCAGATTTTAAGTAAAAATAAAAGACAAATTTTTCATTTTCACCTAGAACTTTATTGAATAATGCATATATCATTTTTCAGGCAACTTCATGTTTCCACCTCACAAAACTTGTTTGGTTTTTTTTAAGCTTTTTGAGCAAAGAACTATTCTAGGTACCTTCTGCAGTCTTCCATGGGATTTGAATTTTCTCCATTAAGAGAATGGTTATGGGAAGGTGCAATGTCTGATGAAGTAATAAAACATTATATGCCTAAAACATTACTTTCTTTTTTTTTTGCTTCAATATAAAAATAGCTACACTAAAGTCCACCAATTTTGATTTAAAAAAAAAAATGCTCACTGATATGACAGCTGTCACCATACAGTCTAACAAAATTGTTTTGGATGAGGTTAAAGACAACTAAGCTCTACTACAGCGATCTTATGGAAAAAAAACTGAATGAACATTTTGGCCAAGTCAATAAATTAATATTTACACAGATGGTTGAAATTATTTATAATTTTTAATTATTTAGGAATTATTAATCTTGAACACTTATAGTATTTCAAAATACAGGAAGATAGAGAAAGAGGCATTCAGGTGACTGTAATAAAAGAGACTACAAAAAATAATACAGATGGTTTAATATCTTGGATCTATATTCCTTTTCCAGTAGTTTCACAAGGAAATATCATTTTTAAAATATCAACAAAAGAAGTAAATGAACACCTGCTTGTTTACTCAGTGACAAAAAACTTACCATTAATCTAATAAACAGCAGTTCCCTAGGCTGGAAAACTTATTTAAAATCTTCCTGAGGCAAGTATCTTTTCATGTTCATAAATCACTTTCTTTTGAACTCTATCTGAACTCAAATTAGCATAAAAATATTGAGATGAACACTGTTTTATGACTTTCATGTGTCAAGTGTCTTATCTGGATATTTCAATTTGATTGTCATTTCATATACTTGTATTTTAGTAGCATTTGACATAATTTTAATCAACAGTAAAACTATGAGCCTTTTTTCACCTAAGTTTTGGGTTTTGATCAGCTTGTTGTGTTTTTTCTTTAAAGACACGCAAGAGGATTGAACTTTCTTTAGTCCCTCAGATTTTTATTCTCAGTATTATGATAGTTCTTAAGTTTCTCAATCTTACTTCTGGTAAAATACAAATATTTGCCTAATTTTTACTATTTTATTTGAATCAACACTTCATAATAGATTATCACATGTATGTACAAAATGAAAATTGCAATGTTTGTGTTTCTGATAGATTATTATATGAATCGGATTCTGAAATTGGGGAAATATGTTTATTTTCACTTTATACAGCACCAATTTATATTAAATACTAATACAGCAAAATTTTATTCTTTGAGTTTTTTAAATAAAATTATAATTTATTGGAATAAATGGGTTCGTACCATATTGCATACATGTGCACACATGTGAACATATATAAACCACAATATATGTCATGGCTGAATGAAAGTGACTAGAATCAGTGGTGTAACAATATATTTCCTTTAAAATAAATGATGTTATTTGTTATAAATTTTATATATAATTGCATATATGTAACTATGTAATTATATATAAAATTTAAAATATATGTGCATGAATATGTATCAATTAATGATATATATAGTATATAAAAATAGGTCATCATTTTGAACCACAGATGCATTCAATGAAGTCATTTTGTGACTTTCAGTTGGATAAAACATATTCACAAAAGTGGTGTCAGAACTGGCTTAGTTGCAGAAACTTGGATCACACCACATTTTCTCTGAAACTTGAGTGAACAGTAATGGCTGCCATGGTGCTTCACTCCTGAGGTTCATTTATACTTTTCTGTGGCTGCAGTATTAATACTTAAAGACACCTGGCTCAGCTGTCTTCATCGGTTTAAATGGACATTGCATCATCAATTTTCAAATCAAAATAAATCAAGCAGAGCTGTTGAAAATCCATCTCTTTTCCGTCTCAGCTGTCAGGTTTATACATTCTGCATGAAATTTTAAATGAATCCATGGATTAAAAAATAGGTATGTTAACTGTGAAGAAAGCTGATCGCCAAAGAATTGATGCTTTTGAACTGTGGTGCTGGAGAAGACTCTTGAGAGTCCCTTGGACTGCAAGGAGATCCAACCAGTCCATTCTAAAGGAGATCAATCCTGGGTGTTCATTGGAAGGACTGATGCTGAGGCTGAAACTCCAATACTTTGGCCACCTCATGCGACGAGTTGACTCACTGGAAAAGACTCTGACGCTGGGAGGGATTAGGGGCAGGAGGAGACAGGGACGACAGAGAATGAGATGGCTAGATGGCATCACTGACTAGATGGACATGAGTTTGGTTGGGCTCCAAGAGGGTGATGGACAGGGAGGCCCGGCGTGCTGTGATTCATGGGGTTGCGAAGAGTTGGACATGACTGAGCGACTGAACTGAACTGAACCTTGTTACAGATGAGTTTTTTAAAATCACGGTGACTAGGAGAAGGCAATGGCAAGCCACTCCAGTACTCTTGCCTAGAAAATCGCATGGACAGAGGAGCCTGGTGGGCTGCAGTCCATGGGGTCGCTACTAGTCCGACACGACTGAGCGACTTCACTTTCACTTTTCACTTTCACACATTGGAGAAGGAAATGGCAACCCACTCCAGTGTTCTTGCCTGGAGAATCCCAGGGACGGGGGAGCCTGGTGGGCTTCCATCTATGGGGTCACACAGAGTCGGACACGACTGAAGTGACTTAGCAGCAGCAGGACTTATAGAAAGTTAATTAAAGCAGTTATAGTCACAATCTTTGTATTATGTTATATATGTTGATAAAGTTTAAGATTTATAGAATTTCTTTCGATATTTGATACTCATACTAAATATATTATAGGTGATCAGAACACAAATCTAAAAGTTTAATAGTAAATGTATGGTGTTTTCTTATTTGGTGATAGAGGATGCTAAAATCACTAATTTAGTACCTTAAAATCATTTTTTATTACTAATATATTTACAAGATTTTTACCTTGCTACACTTTCTTTACTCTCTCTCTCTCTCTCTCTCACACACACACACAGACAAACACAAATGCATATAGACACAAACACAACCACAACAAACATTTTATTTTTCAAAATGTGGTGGTCTATTTTTTTGAAAATAGACTCATACTCTAAACATTTATATGAAATTCATTTGTTTTACCTGACACTATACTAGATATACTTAAAACTCAGTCTAATTCTGTTGATTAAAAATATATTAAGAAATCTATTAAATACTTGTATATCTAAATGTACACATATTCTGTGTATATTGTGTATGTATATATGTATAATTGTATAAGTGATTTTAGGTAAATAAGCTTATACTATGTGATGATATACTGGATTTTCTTAGATATTTTCTCCTTATATTAAGCTGTCTCCCATCTTCCTATTTTCTTGACTCTTCTTACTCACCATTCCCTGCTACCCCTATCTGGATGGTTATCTTTCTATGCACTTACAACCACTGATTCCAAGGGAGAAGCTCAGATCTGCATTTATCATACAGGATCTGGATAAGAGACTACCAGTGAGAGGCTCTTGCATGCTATTTGGAAGAGTGAAGAATAACAGAGGCCATTATTCTTTAGATGCAGGTGTAGAAAGACTTGTAGAAAGGCATAAAATGCACAGCTGCTTCCTCCTGAGTGTTTGTGGACCACCAGCTAGGGGATTCAGGCTCATAAAGTACTAGCAGCTTCTCTGATTGTGTAAGCCCCTTATTGACTTTATTGTAATACTTTGTATGTGGAATCCACAGAATATCTTATGTTTTCAACATGCACACAAACATACACACAGGAATTTCATCATTGCTAGTTTTAAAATATATATTACCAGCATGGGTTAGATTATAGCACTTCTCTTTATCTTATTTTTCTCACTAAGCCATTCCTCATAAAAATCCTTCAAGTCACTTGTTTGAGCATTACTGTAAGAACCACAGTGTACAATATAGTTATAACATAATGTACTCACTCATCCCTGTATTAATGGGTATTTATTTTCATTCACCTTTTTGCATCTTTGTCTTTTGAATTCTATGAATACATCCCAAATAATGGATACATGGTATGTATATATGTAGGAGGGTTTTTGTGGGATTTTCTGTGTTTTAATAGATGTTGCAAGATTATTTCCATAAAGTATAATCTTTCAAGTAAACACCAGCTATCAATGAAGTGCATATGTTTCTTTATTCCCACACTCATTACTAGTCTTTTCAGTTTTAACTTTACCCAGTAAGTATAATGGATATGATTGATATCTCATCCTCAGATTATTTCTATGACTAATTGCTACTCTGAATACATTTTAATATTAGTTAGCAACTTGTCTGTTCAGTGAAATTTCTCTGTATTGTTTTTCCTTTTGTGTTTTTCCTTTTTGGTGAATATTTAAACATTTTTTACAATAGTTTTAAATGTAACCCTTCATCTGCAACTGGCATTACAATTTGTAAACTAAAGTATTTGCTTTTGATTTTTTCTTCATGTTCTGCTCTAGATAACCATGAATATAGACTTATTTATACTATATTTTTTCTTTTCCAGTTTATAGATTATCATGGATAATCTATAAGCTACCCTGAGACTGGGTAAGTCATCCTTTAAAGCTTTTTAATGTTTAATGTTATATTGATTTCCAGTTTGTAAATAGGTCTTTTGGAAAGTAGAAATGTGATATTATCACACCAAGAAATTTGAAATAAGGTATCGTATAAGGACAGGATACACTGAATATCTTCATAGAAACACACAGGTCTTAGTGTCTGCTTGTTATCATGAAAATATCTTGAAAATATAAAATACGAAATTTCTAGTAACTGCGATGTTGAAAGTGGAAGTGTTCTTTGTGACCACAGGGATTATAGCCCACCAGGCTCCTCTGTCCATGGAATTCTCCAGCCAAGAATACTGGAATGGGTAGTCATTCCTTTCTCCAGGGGATCTTCCCAACCAGGGATCGAACTCAGGTCTCCCTGCACTGCAGGCAGATTCTTTACCATCTGAGCCACCAGGGAAGCGCAGTAACTATAGAGGAACACACAATTCTCCCAAACAAAACACATACCAAAAAAACTTAGTACAAATGGAGTATGTGAGACTTTGATGGGTAAAATCAGTGTAGAGGAGAGAAATGAATACATTTCTGATTGGTACGATTAGTGTAAATTTTATATCAGACTATTTTAAATGATAGTATGTATACATAAATGATATTATTCAGATGTGTGTGTTCGTATGTAAATGCGTAACACACAGAAGCACAACAGTGTGTATTTAAATAATTGTAGTCATCAATTGTATTTGATGACTGCAAAAATAGTTTGCTTTTAGATGGAGATTTCCTAATAGAATATATGTTATGGAAAATAAATTTCTCTTACTTTCTTCTCTAAACCTGAAAACAGTATTTCACACTAGAGCTATTTAATTTTCCAGGTTTAAAATTGACGTCACAAATTACTCAATTTCAGATGATTTAGAAAACATTTGCTTTTAAATATAATTCTAAACATAATTCTCTTTAAAATATTACTTAAATAATTAAATCATAATGAGTATTAGTTATTGGTGCAATAAAAGTAGATAGCTCTTTGTATTTATTTTTAAAATATTAAATCATCCTTTCAAATGCAACATAAAAATAAGTTTTACTAATACGCATGTTATAAAACTGCGTGGGAAAACTATATTGCATTGCATATTGATGCTCCAGGAAGTAATTTACATATAGAATTTTTCCAAATATAACCATGTAATTATTGTTTTATATATATGATATATCTTAAATATGATTTGGTTTGATTAATGTCAAAGACAAATATGCATATATTTACTATTGAGATATTTACATGCAGAAATAAGTATTCTTTTTGCATTGTTATTTTGCAATGTTATTTATTCTATCCATTCTCCAATAAGATTAAATGTTAACTTAAAATTTAGGCTAATATTTGGAGAAAAGTTGCTGGTGAAAAGTCTTCTAATTAGCTGTGTCTAGTTTAATATATTTTAGAATAAAAGAAGCAAAGTACTTTGATCTGTCACTGAAATGAAAGTGAAAACAAAAGTTCTGCAAATTAGTTCTAATTTTAAAAGATTTCAAGAACTTTATTAGATGATTCCAAAGAGTTCAAATTTGAGTTCAGATCTAGGAATTATATTAATTTTGTGCACACTGAAAATGTGCACAGAATAATTAAAACCCTAGGTTTTGCTTTTATAGACTATAATAGAGTGAAATATGCATGTTAATTTGGAAGGCTGATTAGTCAATTCTGTTTCATTATTAATTATTTGAACACCAAGTAGAAACACAGATCCTGGACACAGAACTAAAGTCAACCTGACTTTTCTGTTGATTATAAAAGATTAAAAGCTAAAAAGAAAATAGTTTTTCGTCAGCCCTATAAGAAAAGATATAGATTTCAAATATTTATAATAAAACATTTCTCTTGACTATGTCACCTTAATAGTTTGCCACTATTTTCCCATTTTAACATACAGAAAATTATGTTACGTTCTACCTTTGTGTACTATTTGTAAATTTATGTAACTACATTATTGATAGAATTAGCATTTGACAAATTATATTAATGTAAAATATTGGATTAATAGAAAATCAGTATTGAATTTTTATGTACGTAATGAAGACCTACCGAATGAAATTATGTTTTTCCTCCTGTGAAAAATTCTCTTCAGTTATAGCTCCACTTTTTCTTCAATTATTATGCAAAAAAAATTTTTATTATCATAACAAAGTTCATACTGAACAGCAGCAGAAATTATTCTAGCCTAGTTGAGCTGAAGGTATATGTATTAATGGATATGAGGTAAAGTGGAGAACCTTTGAAAGTACAGGAAATTAGGGTTATAAAATGCATAGCAGGAAACTGTACAGGTAATACCATGGCTGCCTTCTGTTACAGAACCAGTTTTATCACGGCTGTGTATGAAGCATCTCCCTCTTCTTCTGCAAGCTGATCTCCCTATAACTCTCTCCCTCAATTTAAGCTGGAGATAATAGCTCCTTTTCATGCCACTCTGTTCAAACTGTAATCTCTCGGGTAGGCCTCTGATAGGCTGACACAGGTCATATGCTGTGCCATAAGTGCACCGTATTCTAGGAAAGCAAATGTGTGGCCTCCTGTCATGAAGTGAGACTCATAATTTGCAAAATGTAAATATGTAAACTATGTTTAAATGGTGAAAGATTGAAAAATATCCACTATCAGTGCGAAAGTACAACTCCACCCTTAAGAAGGTAACTTGTGATATTTTATTCTGTGTATTACATGTGAACTAACAGAGTAGACATTTAGTCATATTCTTTTTCTTGAGATATTACTTGAACTTATAAATTTCATGAAAATAGAATACTTCATGGCACCTGCAGACCAGCACAATCATTCAGTATATAGTAAAAACATATTGAAATCCTTTCTCTCATTCTTATTAAGTATAAAATATAAAAAGGCACTTAAAAGTTTTTCTTATTGTCATAGTTGCAGTTTATCATAATATGTATGCAGGTGAAACTTGGCTTAAATTTGCCTGTATTTCCAATCTGGTTATGCCATATACTACTTCTGTGACTTTGGATAAGTTAGTCAACTAACCCAAGGCTCAGTTTTGTGATTTATTTCATTATAATAAAAGCAACTCTGCTGTTATTTATATTTAAAAACATTACAGGAAAAAGAATTAAGCACAGTGTCTTGCTATTGACCATCCAATGAAACATGAGTGGCTAATGAAGCAAAGAAACTAAAAGATCAAAGAAGTAGGAAGTTTGTTATTAAGGGGGTAACAGCAGGAGATCTGGGTTCAGTCCCTGGGTTGGGAAGATCACCTGGAGAAGGAAAAGGCTACCCACTCCAGTATTCTGGCCTGGAGAATTCCATGGACTGTATAGTCCATGGGGTCTCAAAGAGTCAGACACAACTGAGCAACTTTCACTTCATTTTGTTATTGATAAAATTAACAAGCTCAAAATATGCTTGACTAATGCTTTCTGTAAGATGCCAAAGACTTGTAAGAGCTTCTGTCATCCATCATCTGAAAACTTGCTCTTAGATAATGCAGAGAGCTTCAGTGAAATAAGAGCATGACTCTTTCAATTGACATATGATGGCTTCCTCTTTATGTGTAAGGAATACAAAATCACTCAGTAGACAGTGAGCATTGAAATCATGTCCTGGATTGTGTATACAAATAATCTCAATTTCTGTAGTGCAGAAGATTAGCTAATGAGAGCTCTTCCTTAGTCATACAAATTATTATGAGACATGTGAACAAGTTAATGACAGTTTTAAGGAAAGCCAGAAAAATATAAAAGACCAGGTTTGTGTGATGGGTATAAGGCAGTCAACAACACCAAGGTAGAAAGAAAGCACAGATTTCAGCTTAATAAAAAAAAAAAAAAAAGAGTATTAAAAAAATAAATAAACCACTTTTTAAAATATATGAGCAAAGTACTGTGAAGGTATACAGGAAAATCCAATATATTGATAATATGTATATATATATATATATGAAGTCTAAAATCATAAAAAAATATTGAAAGGATGTCATATAGTGATGTGAAGTGTCTATTTAGTCTGAAGCTATTATATTAAAAAGTCATAGTTGAGTACAATTTGTTAGCGCTACAATGATATGAAGGCATTAAAATATTGGAGGAATGCTGATAAAATGAGTTTAGTAGTAGGAGACCTTCTTTGCAGTTTTGGCTCTAAAACAGATTTGTTCTTTGACTCTAATAAAATACAATAAACTTAAGCCTCAGTTTTTTAACCTATAAAGTATAGGATCTAGCAAGGTCATTTCTCATCCTGATCTTAAATAATTTTATTTTTTCATTTTTTAACTAATTCAATAGCTTGTTCTTAGATCTTAAATTCTAATAGAGCTAATCAAAACAATAAACAGGTAAACAGAGAAACAACATAAATGCAATTGTGGCAAGCTTTACACGAATAATACATGCATGATGTGACATTTACTGATGAGGGGGGATTGGGGAGATAGAATTACATTAATAATGATTGCAGATGACCTCTCTGAGACAGTAATATTCAAGGTGAGAACTGAAGGAAATGGAGGCTGCAGTGTTAACAGGAAGAGGAGACTTTCAGGAAGCCAAGCTTACAGGCTAATGTGCTAAGTTAGGAAAGAACCTACTGTGTTTGAACGGTGTAATAAGGATGGCTGTGGGGCATACTGATTAAGAAGAAATTTTGGAAAAGTAGGTGCTGCTAGTAGTGAAGAACTTGCCTCCCAGTGTGGGAGACATAAGAGATGTGGGTTGGATCCCTGGAGAAAGAAATAGTCACCCACTCCAGTATTCTTGCCTGGAGAATCCCATGGACAGAGGAGTCTGGCGGGCTACAGTTATAGGGTTGCAAAGAATCAGACGTAACTGAAGTGAGTTAGCATGCATAGAAGATCTTGTAGTTGAGACTTTATTCTTGGTGCAAAGAGAACTCGCTAGGGGACGAACACACAGTGTGACATGACTGGATTTATATTTTAAGAAATATCCTTGTGCTGCAGTGTGGAAATGGTTATAGGCAAGGCAGAAATGAATGAAGACAGTTCAGAGGAATGTTTTATCCTCTTCTGTGAAGGATGGCTTGGGCTAGGCTGGAAGGGGATATGGATTGGTCTGAGAGAAATCTACTTTTGAATTCTTATAATAGTTTGTTCAACATGTAATCTGTGTCAGTCTTGTGACTGAAATAATGGCTGCTTTTGGAGATTGTGATGGACATACTGATGAGCCTCACAGTCCCTCCGTACCTTCCTTAAAGAAAGACTCGTCGTACCAGCTGCAGAGAGTGCTGTCAGCAGATAGTCTTCAACTCATCCTCTTCATGGGTTGTCTCAGTTTTAAGGAGCCACCTCCTCCCAGCTCACACTCTTAGGGGATGGTCCATATTCAGTGGTAAGTTAAGTAAAAAGTATAAAGCCTTGTATACCTATGAGTTTTCTTGAGAATGTCAGGCCTGCATTATACCTGGACTCCTCTCTTTGCTCAGTTCTCCACAGATGTTGATCACAGTGATGCTGCCTTATTAGCACCCTGGATTCTAAGTCCTGTCTCAGAGTCTGTCCTCGAACCTAGACTGTGATGAATAGTTGGAAGTCAGAGATAATGAAAGAAAGAAGGAATGGGGGATGATTTGTGTTTCACTTACTCTATTTTATAGGTTCCTGTGACATTTCTGAAATGAAGAAGGTTGGGGGAAAATATATGTCAGATGTTAACTCAAATACTGCTTTACACAGGTTGAATTTGAGGTTGCCTAAGTGACACAGTATAAAGATTATTTGGCAGTAGATTATGAGTTTACATCTCATGAGATATATTACACATTTCGGAAGATCCTGAATGTGGATAGCATTTATAATGATGGCATAGATGGGATAATGCAGGAAGTATTTGTGGATACTTATGAGAAGGACAAAGAATAAACCCTACATCAAATTAAAGTTTAAATACTAAGAAAGTATCTTAGCTTCTGGTATGAGCTACGATATGTAAAGAACTTAGAAATTATTATTTCTATCCCTACATCAAGAAAAGGCTGGACAAATTGGAAAACACACAGTTTAGGGAGTTTATAAGAGAAACTTACATTCCAGGGAAAACCTTCACCCAAAATATAAGAGAAAAGTATATTGAGAGAGAGATACAGCAACTGCTTACATGAATTAATTTCTGGAGATTAAGTATGGGTTAGAGGGGCAGTGAGAAACTGCTAGGGGCCATCACGTAGACTCATAGGTTTTTCCTCCAGGGATTCACCAGGTTCTTGGGATCCTCACCCCTAAGAAAGATCCTGCATGACTTTGGACCTGAGAGGGAAAGAGTGACCATCGTGAAACATACCTATAAATTTCTCTATAGCAAGGATCTGCACTACAGGGATAGAACAGATTTTGCCAGAGCACAATTAAAAAACTAAAAAAAGTCAGGGGTGTAGGAAATTTATCCCACTCAAACCCTCTCCAGCCTTCCTGTCTAATCTAAAAGAAGAAGAAAAAACAAATAGTCAAAAGGAAGCATGGCCTCAAGGAAATGGACTGGGAAATATATAGATAGGAAAGGGAGTCTGAGACAAAAGGGAATAAAATGTATGTGAGCAAGGAAAGGGGCAGATCCTTATAAGAGCCACAGGTCTAAGACATGGAACCAGTAAGTTCTGAGCAAGACTGGGGGAGTATAATTGAAAGAGTATAGACACCCTCACATACTACATCACCATGTCAAGGTAGCTCCAGTGTAACAGTGCATTTCAGCTAAAAGAGCTGTAAGACACAAATTCCACCTGAACATTAGTTTGTAGGGAAAGTGAAAGTGAAAGAAGTCACTCAGTCATGTCTGACTCTTTGCGACCCCATGGACTGTAGCCTACTAGGCTCCTCCATCTGTGGGATTCTCCAGGCAAGAGTACTGGAGTGGGTTGCCCTTTCCTTCTCCAGGAGATCTTCCCAACCCAGGGATCAAACCCAGGTCTCACGCATTGGAGGCAGATGCTTTACCATCTGAGCCACCAGGCAGTCCATCAATTTACAAAAGAAACACCGAAAAAAAAAAAAAAAAAAAAAGCACTATGCAAAGAGACACAGCTATCTTGAAAACAAGACTCAGATATGATAGTGGTGTTGGAATAATCAGTCAAGAATAGCATGATTAGTATGTTTTGAGCTCTAATGGAAAGAGTAGGCAACAATAAAAAATTGTGGATAATGCAAGCAAAGTTAGAAACTCTAAGAAGTAAAATAAAGTGTTAGAAATTAAACAAAAAATGTAACAGAAATTAAGACTGCTTTCAATGTTTAAGTGGTAAACTCAACACAGCCAAAAAATTATCACCAAACTTGAATACAAACCAGTAAAGTCACAAACTAGATTGGAAAGAGAATGAATAATGAAAAGAATAGCAATGTAGAATAGAAAATGAAGGACTGTGGGACAATATCAAAGAGTGTAACCACCAAAAGAATAAGAGAAAGAGAATGAAGAAGAAATATTTAAAGAAATAGTATTAGACAGTTTTGCATAGTTAATACCAGATACCTAACTAAATATGCCAGAAGCTTTGGGTGCACCAAATATAAACAAGTACCAGTAAGTCTGTAAAAGAGACTATCATATTCAGGCAGTAAAAAACTTCAAAGAGAAAATCTTGGAGGAAGTCAGAGAATTAAAAAATGCCTTATGGAGGAACCAGGGATAAGAAATACAGCAAAATTTTCATCGGAAACATGCAAGTAAAAGAGAAGAATGAAATAGTTAAGAGGTTAGTAGGAGTTGTAGGAGACACCAATCTAGAATTCTATATCAACAGATAGTTTCCTTTAAAACAAAACTGAGAGATTCATTATCAGAAAATTTATCATTAAAGAAATGTTAGTAGAAAATATTCAGGCAGAGTAGAATTGAAGTAGATCAGAATCTTGGATCTATAATGAAAGGAAGGGCATTGGAAAAGGAATATTGAAGGTAAAATGCATCTTTTATATTTTATATTCTTCATTGACCTGAAAATAAGGGATTGTTTTAAGCAATAGTATTGACAACAAGTGGCTCAGTGGTAAAGAATCTGCCTGCCAATTCAGGAGACACAGGTTCTATCCATGGGTCCACAAGATCCATGGAGAAGGAAATGGCAACTCACTCCAGTATTCTTGTCTGGAAAATCTCGTGGTAAGAAGAGACTGGCAGGCTACAGTCCATACAGTTGCCGAAGAGCTGGATGTGACTTAGTGACTAAACAGCAATAACAAATTGACAATGTACTGTAATGATTTAAGAAGTAGTGTCTCAAGGAAAGGGAGGGAGAAGCTGAGAGCACTCTGTTAGAAGGTACCTTCTAACATATGTACTACATATGATGCGAAATAATTTTCTTTGAAGATAAATTTACTTTAAATTCTCACTTTAAACTGGTGGATAACCAGACATTTCTTTTAAAGATGTGTAGTTGACATTCAATGAGAGAAGATAAAATGGAACAATATAAAATGCTCAATTAAAACAGAAGGCAAGAAAAAAGAAAAAAAAAACAGTAATGATGCAAAAGAGTTATAAAGATACTTATCCAAATATATCAATAATCATTTTAATAAATCTGAGAAGCCTTAAACACCACTTTAGAGAAATTTATCTATGGTTACTTTTGCATTTTGGGGAAATGGAAATATATAAGAATAAAGTACAGTGTATTCAAGGCTAGGGAGCTTACACATATTTCCTGTCATAAAGGGATAACAAATATCAAAGGCAATGCTCATGTCTAGGGAATAAATCTTCAACCACTAAACTAGAATTTATATCTCAAACTAGATTTCTTAGATGAGCCTAGAGTTTATAAAGCTGGAGATTTGCTAACATGTTGAGGTCTGAACACCAAAGGTCCCTATTTACCCAACACCATTGGTGTTGATTATCACTAATGAATATAAGATTTCACAAGTGACTGGAAAACCATGCTTAGTATACAGTTTCTGGAGACTTTTGTGAGAAGGTTAAGTATAAAGAATATTCACAATGACTTCAGGTGAAATGGCAAAGCATGATTCAGTTCAGTTCAGTTCAGTACAGTCTCTCAGTCGTGTCTGACTCTTTGCAACCCCATGAATCACAGCAGGCCAGGCCTCCCTGTCCATCACCAACTCCCAGAGTTCACTCAAACTCATGTCCATCGAGTCAGTGATGCCATCCAGCCATTCGTGTTTAATAAGAAAAGGTATAAATCTTAAAATGGGTTAAAGCTACCAAGATATATTAATGATTGATATCCATGCTGCTGCTGCTAAATCGTTTCAGTAGTGTCCGACTCTGTGCGACCCCATAGGTGGCAGCCCACCAGGCTCCCCTGTGTCTGGGATTCTCCAGGCAAGAACACTGGAGTGGGTTGCCATATCCTTCTCCAATGCATGAAAGTGAAAAGTGAAAGTGAAGTCATTCAGTCATATCTGACTCTTAGCCACCCCATGGACTGCAGCCTAACAGGCTCCTCCATCTATGGGATTTTCCAGACAAGAGTACTGGAGTGGGTTGCCATTGCCTTCTCCGGATAGCCATTCTATATATCTATTATTTATACACATATG
Organism: Moschus berezovskii; assembly: GCF_049115385.1. Classification (NCBI taxonomy): domain Eukaryota; kingdom Metazoa; phylum Chordata; class Mammalia; order Artiodactyla; family Moschidae; genus Moschus; species Moschus berezovskii. The sequence continues at coordinate 30,444,657 of NC_142472.1, forward strand.
TATCTAAGGCTTATGCATGCATTTCTGTGTCTTAATGCAAAATACTTATGTGAAAACTTCAGAAATACTTGACACACAAAGTGGAAGTCTTACAATTAATATTTTATTAACCTTTAAATTCTCATAACTTCTACAGTAATAAAAATTAACATTCCTACCTAGACTAAGTCAGAAAAATAGCTCTTAATTGATGCTGAAATTTCTTGGAGATAGTAAAACAGCATAATCTTTTCTTCTCTGAAATACATCATTAAGATTTATTTAAAAAGGAATATTCGATCAGATTTAATTTGCTTCAAGAGACAGACAAGGAGCCTCATTAGTTTTTCATACATAATGTCAATTTGATCTAAGCCACTATCAAGTAATAATAATAGGGGAAGTGCTTCTTATAACAATCCTAAGACTAACCACTTCCTGTATATGAGACAGTTCTCTGTGTGTTTTAATTCCTTTAATCCTTACAAAAGCTTTATGATATAGTGATTTGTTTGAAGACTTGAGCACCCAATGTAATGGTAGAACTGGGATTTCACTTTTGAGTCCAGAGACTGCTGTTTTAACCAACATTCAGTCCAGTAATGCTCCCTCCCTTCCAGTTCCTGTTTCTTCATACTGCATCTAACTGCATGTGACTAAAATCCACCTAGGACTTTAATATTATGGTTCAACATATAAATTAGGGGAGACTTATTTTCCAAGAATAAGGAGTCTGTATTTCTTCTTCTGAATAACAGAAATAATATTTGGACTTTAAAACTTGTGTTAATGCATTTTCAATCAAAATGTTTGCTTACTATTTGATTTGGTATACATTTCATGCTGCTTTGAAATAGAATTTGTCATGTTGGTAGAATACCTTGATTCAATATTATGAAAGGTCATATTCATAAATTTCCTAATGTTAGTAAAAGCTAAAGTTAAAAAAATTATCTTAGCCAAACCTTTATAGAGAAAGTTTGAAATGGATTTCCAATTAATACTTGAAAGGTCAGACAACACAGATGACTTTTTGCTGTCAGGTTAAACATGACAGAAAAATAGAAGGAAAGAATCTTTTAAAATAGCTTAAATATATCATTTCAATTTAGTACTTTATTTCTCATAACAAACTAAAGTTATATCCTGAGAAGGTTAATAAATCTTAATTTAAGAACCTATATTTTTACCCATGATCAAGTGAAATAAATAGATGGAAAGGTGGTGGTTTTTAAAAAATCAGTAAAAAGTCACAAAGTAGTTTCCTTTGTGATCCTTTTGGACGGGAAATCTTACAAAGTAAAAATAAATAACTAAGCTAGTCAGTTGGATTTGGGAAGGCAGGGCGTTAATGTGACTGATACAAATCATCATGGCACACTAGAGACTTCTAATCATGAGGCTAATTACTCTTCTGGCTGTTTCTAATCCCCTGATTTGTTTGATGAGAAGCACTGGTTGTGGAGTAATGTTTGGGGACAGAGTCTTGTCTGTTCTAAAAGGTAGTTGATTTGAGCAGGAAAAATCCCTTGGAGATTCTCAAATGGTTGAGAGAAATACTGAGTATCTATCACATGTAAATATATGGATATGAATTGAATGGGAAAATGGAAACTATAGATTCTGAAACAAGTTTATCTAAACTACAAAGACTAATAATTAAAATGGATTAGGATTTATCAAGGACTTTTCAAGGCAAAATAAGCAAACTAAGGAAGATCTTTATGAATAAATAAGGAATGGAAGTTAGGTGACTACTTGTAGTAGAAAGTAGGCAACCATGAGAAAAATCAGTGAATTTCCAAGGCAAAGTAAAGCAATCATGTAGTTGAAAAATGCATGAATGAATGTATAGCAGAGTCAAGGCCTTCCTAGATATTTTGAAGACCAAGAGCTGAGTTCATCAAGAGATTTATAAATTGCATTTCAGTGAAATGCCACAAGATGTTACCAACAGCTGCCATGTGTAAGTCCCTCCTAGGTTTAAAGAAGCAATGGCTTAAAAAAAATACCTGGAGAAATGTGAGGTCTCAAAGGGAAAACCAAAAATATGACTTATTTGATGTTCACAAAGACAAACCATATTTAACTTTAGTTTTTGTATCAATATCTGTCTGTGAAATAAAAGGATTACATATTCTATTGTTACCATTTTGCTTTCTTAAAATTTTACATTTTTAGAAAGTTAATATGTTGTTTTACTTATGATGCATTAAATTAAGTAATAATCATTGTCAATACTCTAGGAAATATCTTTTTCATTGATTTTTTACAAGCAACCGAAAAAGAAAGATTTTCAGAAGTTAATGGATTCAGTAATGGATTGTTACCCTTTCCTCAGACTCCTCCTGCAGTGAATTCAAGTACATAGAGCCAATATATATGCATAGAATAAAGCATTTTCTTGTGTGTGGTAAACAGGCACACTTTGGAATTTCTAAGGATTATTTATATTAAAATGCAAAGAATTTGCAACGGATAAATCATTTATATGCACAGTAGAAAACATATTTCTTTTTTTTTTTAATGAATTCTGACTGACAAAGCATAACAGGGATGTTAGTACTCTTAAAAACCTGACAGCTTTTTACCTCTTTTTTCCATTACTAATATGAGGACAGGGTATATCTTGCTTTCTGATGCAGTTCCCAGAATACCATTTGTCTTGGTAACTGACCATACAGACTTACCTTTAGAAAAAAATAAACCATAGTAAAATAAATTTAGAAGAGTAAAACTATTCAAAAATTATTATTTTAGATAAGTTGGTTAATTTCCTATATAACTTTGACTTATGTTCATTCAAAATCTTACCCCAGGTATGATTATTTTGGATATTAAATTTGTTTCAATGAATTTGCCCTAAGAATATGATTCATTATTTTAGCAGAAAATGTTAGTTGCATTTATTTGCTTTATGTAAGGTATGTGTTTTCAGTATGACTAAATAAGAGATATAGAACAATCCTTTGGTATCTGTGTTTTCTACATAGGTGTTAAGGAGCTTATGCAAATATGTTGGTTTATATTGTATTTCTTTTTATAGCATAAGGTTCATTTTCTAGAGTACTTTATTGCTTTGACTCATGACTTCTCTGGATATTCTATCTGTACCACTTTTCTTTCAAAATTTTGTGTGATTGAATATGTGAAATTGTTATGTGGATCACAGTTTATGAGAATATTTGGCTAGCAAAATTACTATCTATTTAATTCAGAGCTATATAAAATTTTGATCAGAATAAGTATAAAATGTAAGATACAGTGTATTATACATGATTTCCTGCATCTATGATAGGAAGAAAGTTGGTAGAAATTTTCTTAAAGGAGAGGAAATCCTTTTTTATATTAAAGATCTAAAGAAGGAGATGTGATGAAGAATACTATTAGAATATTTTTGTTCATAATGAATATTGCTTCCTTTATTACTAGTGCCAAAAATATGAACAATTTAATGTCAAATTTGTCATAACACAATTTTTATGAGTGAAAAGTTCATCCAGAATTAGCCCTGTCATTTCATGTAAGTGAGTCGCATGAACTATTATGTTAAAATAGTGGATGTCCTTGAAGAAAAAAGTCACATTCACTCTCCAAAAGCACACACTGAACTGTTTGACTTCCTTGTCTGTTGCTTTAATAATTGCAGTATAGCACATTATATAAATTAGGTAATTGAAGGAAATACCAGTTCAACTTTTAAAATCCAGTTTTTCCCCAAAATGCTTTAAAAATCGGTTAAAGCTTTTTTAAAAAAACAAAAGCAAAAACTCTCTGCTTGTCACATATACTAGGAGAGAAAATTGCAGTTCTTAGAATTTCTGTTGAAAATTTGTGCATGACAATATAGTCATGGAATATTGGAGCTTAAATACAAGTTTAAGATCATTCAAACTCTGATTGATGATCAACAGGCTTCCTTCCTGTTTTCTATAAACAAGAGGATATATCCTCATCAGGTGCTTCTGGTTGTTTCACTTTGTTACAGGAACTGAAAAGGCATGCCTTAGACCTGCCACAAGGTACTGCATAGAGTAAAACTCACGTATAATGTGGACTACCCTGAAAAGGACTAAAACTGAGGCAGGAGGTAGATGTCCCCTGCTCCCCAGGATAAAGCAATTGGAGATTCAGTCTCGATTGACCCAAACTCCAAGACAAGAATAGCAGGACAACTAAGGGAGGACGCTGGGCGTTGCCCAGACCATATACTTCTTTTCTCACAGTCAGTAGACTTCCCTGGCCACACATGCACAGAAAAGGCACCTTGCAGGCCAAAGATGGAGCAATGTTAAGGGATGTTCTACCCAGAGACCTCTTTGGTAGAATCCATCTTGGCTAAAAGATACATGTATGTACATGGAAGGATCCTGGGATATACTGAATATGGACTGTGAACCAGTCAAATCAAAATGATTGGCCAAAGGAAACCCAGAAGAAATACCCCATGAAAGGGATTCAAAATGCCACAAAACTGTGAAATATTTCAAAGTGTTCTAATACAATTTCTTCAACAAGTGAAAAGTTTTTCTCCTTTTTAATTCATATTGGGAAATCTCCTGGTAGTTATACATAATTTACCTCCTGCAGTGAAGGCAAACTTGAGAATAATACTAAGGACACACACATTTACTAGTTTAGTTCAGTTCAGTTCAGTTCAGTCGCTCAGTCGAGTCTGACTCTCCGCGACCCCATGAATCACAGCGCGCCAGGCCTCCCTGTCCATCACCAACTCCCGGAGTTCACTCAAGCCCATGTCCACAGAGTCGGTGATTCCATCCAGCCATCTCATTCTCTGTCATCCCCTTCTCCTCCCACCCCCAACCTTTCCCAGCATCAGAGTCTTTTCCAGTGAGTCAACTCGTCGCATGAGGTGGCCAAAGTATTGCAGTTTCAGCTTTAGCATCAGTCCTTCCAATGAACACCCAGGATTGATCTCCTTTAGAATGGACTGGTTGGATCTCCTTGCAGTCCAAGGGACTCTCAAGAGTCTTCTCCAACACCACAGTTCAAAAGCATCAATTCTTCGGTGATCAGCTTTCTTCACAGTCCAACTCTCACATCCATACATGACCACTGGAAAAACCATAGCCTTGACTAGACAGACCTTTGTTGGCAAAGTAATGTCTCTGCTTTTTAATATACTATCAAGGTTGGTCATAACTTTCCTTCCAAGGAGTAAGCGTCTTTTAATTTCATGGCTGCAAGTATCCAAGCACTTAAAAAAAAGAAAAACAGCAAAATATATTTGTAAAAAATTAATCAATAGATATATCAAATAAGGTCAGGATACCAGAAGAAAAAGCTCCCTACAACCAAAGTAGAGCCAAACAGGAATAACAGAGGCTCTTCTTTCCTGACAGGGAGCCCATGGACTATATAGTCCATGGAATTCTGCAGACCAGAATACTGGAGTGCGTAGCCTTTTCCGTCTTCAGAGCATCTTCTCAACGCAGGGATAACGCAGGTCTTCTGCATTGCAAGTGGATTCTTTACCAGCTGAGCCTCAAGAAAAGCCCAAGAATATCGGAGTGGGTATCCTACCCCTTCTTCAGTGGATATTCCCTACCCAGGAATTGGATCGGGGTCTCCTACATGGCACATGGCAGGCAGATTCTTTACCAACTGAGCTATCAGGCAAGCCCTTGACAGGGACACAACCAACGAAAAGCTGTGGATTTGTTTGTTTGTTTTTCACTATAGCCTCCCCAATCCCCCTTTTCCCTCTATGAAAAAGTTCTTCCCTTGCAGCACAAGGATTTGCATGTGACTCACCATGGTGGCAGACCCAGAATTGCAGTTCTCTGTTGAGTCAAATAAACCCGTGTGTGCTGGAGAAATATCTGGCAGTCTTCTTGTGTTAGGTCAACAGATTCTTTCTACAGCTCGGGTGAGTATCACTCTGCCCTTAGACTCTACATCTAGCAAGCTGCAGGAAAGGTTAATTCCAAGGCAAATGAGAAAATATTTTGTTGGCAGGACCAATCATACTTCTTGGCTAGTAGACAGGAAATAGATATTCCCCTGAAAACAGGGGGCCAACAGAACAATAAATCTCAAATCTATACTGAAATTATTAGTCTGACCTATTATACGGTTTGATGCAATGAGAGTAGGATAATGTGTGTGTGTGTGTGTACACACGTATACACATGGACATATATATATATACATTTTAAAAACACATTCATACTTAAAACATTCTTAGCATATTTCACTGACTGTTGAAAATGTAAAGTAACTTTCATTGGAATGTTGATTCCTGATTAGAGTATTTCAAATGTTAACTAATCTCTGCTAGTGGGTAAATTAAAGATAATTTGCATATACATATATACCATACTATTTATACTGAAGTATTTTAAAAGCAAAATACCATAGAATCAGTTAAAAAAAGAAAGACATGTGGTGAGGTTCATTCATTTATTTTTTATTCAACAAACATGCCAGGAACTATTCTCAACTTTAAGGATACCGATAAAACAAAACAACTAAAACTTTGATTGCTAATGGAGAGAGTTGCAGTAGAATGGGATAAAAGAGAAGGAAAGATGTCTTTTTGGTAGAGGAATCAAAGAAGTCTTAGTGAAAATAGAACATTTAACTATAATAAAAAGAATACAGCTGATAAAGTCAAATAGACTTACAAAAGCCTTCTTGCTCAAATTTCAATTTTACAAATAAGTTACCTTCTGGGTACTTCTTTTTCTTAAATTAGAACATGCTTTGGGGGTAATTTCATTGGTAGCCCACAATCCCTTAATTGATGCCCACTATTATTATATTTTTAGTTTATGCTTAACCTGGGATATTGATCAGTAACAGCTCTTTAACTTCTCTTCAGGAATTACAACTAAGATGACTTGTTATAGAGGTTTTTATTTTCAAAATGCTCTCTTAACCCAGTTTTGAGGCACTGGCTAAATACTGGTGAATTCTATTTCTTGAAGAGTGGATTACATATACACCTCAACTACTTCTTTCACGCTCTGGGTCTCTCCAGAGGAGGTACCAGATGATGGAGAAGCTCCCTCTACCCTGGAGCTAGAAATCATTCAAATTAGCCAACCTCCAGGTTGTGCTAGTGGTAAATGCAAGAGACATAAGAGATGCAGATTCAATCCCTGCTGTCGGGAAGATCCCCTGGAGAGGAAATAGCAACCCACTCCAGTATTCTTACTGGGAGAATCCCATGGACAGAGGAGCCTGGCAAGCTAATTAGCACGCAGCACGCTTGCTGGAGCCTGCCAAACCTAGCTGACCCCATTCTCTTGGGGTTCCAGTTGCTGCAGTTCCAGCCGTGTCATTCTGTCATGGCCCTGCCTAGCCACCTTATCACATTTGGAGCTGAAAGTAATAAAGTTATACCTTTTCTTGATCCCAGTGTGTGGGTTGTAGTTTACCATCTAAATAATCTTTAAATCTTATAAAACAGTTAGCACTGTGAGCAGAATAGTCAACTCTTGGATAGCTTTGTGGGCTTATTAATTGGTTCCAAACCACCACAAGGGTGACCTGAGACTTGTTCATTTCTATGTCTGCCAGTGGCTACTGCTTTTCTCTCTACCCACATTTTCTAAGTGTAGGAATATTCAAGCAGTGCTAATTGGCTACACCCCAGGGGCTAGCTGCTAGCTCAAGTGGGGGCTTTGGTGCAATGGAAGTGATGGGCCACTCGAGCCATTTCCAGGGTGGGACTTTTCTGTGTGCTTCCTGTCACAGCCTGCGCTTGCTAGAGGCTGTCACTTGTCAGGGGCTCTCACTTCTTCAGCAGAGTTACTTCGTTATTCTGGGTAGAATGCTGGTGTGTCTGTGTTTCAGGCCTCCCCTTTGCAGAGGAAGCCATTGGTTGGGCTCCTCCAGGTTAAAGAAATCCCATCCTGGTCTCGTCCATATTGCTCAGGTAGGGATAGCGGCCTTCTTCACTGTTGCATACTCAGCCGCTGTCACCAGCGATTTTCACGTTCTCAGACACTTAGAGGTATTGTGAGTTATACCCTCGGATTCCAGCAGTAGCCCAATGTTTAATCCAGAGTGTTAGGGGACAAATATCTCATCTTCACACCTGCCCCTTAAGAACTCTTGCTGAAGTTCCATAGTTGTTTAAATAATAAAGGTCCTCCTTGCCATTGTGTGTGGGCCTCAGTATGTATCACCCTCCATCACCAAGCAAAGGGACTGATACTGTCCCTTCAAGAGGAAGCCCTACTGACAAGAGGGCTTGCTGTACCATCCCAGAGAGAATCCGCTACATAGCTCTCAAAGTGCAATTCCAACCCTGAGAGGCTGGCTCAGAATTCTTGGAAGAAAATGGCTGCCAGTGAACTAATTCCTGCCATCTGGCAGCTTGCATTTGTAACTAAGCTGACTTTTCTTCCCCTGTTAGTAGTTGAGATGTTAATGGAAGGAGAGCGTCCATAGCAGATACAGTGAGTCAGTCAGTCAGTTCAGTCGCTCAGTCGTGTCCGACTCTCCGCGACCCCATGAATCACAGCACGCCAGGCCTCCCTGTCCATCACCAACTCCCGGAGTTCACTCAAACTCATGTCCACAGAGTCGGTGATGCCATCCAGCCATCTCATTCTCCGTCGTCCCCTTCTCCTCCCGCCCCCAACCTTTCCCAGCATCAGAGTCTTTTCCAGTGAGTCAACTCGTCGTATGAGGTGGCCAAACTATTGCAGCTTCAGCTTTAGCATCAGTCCCTCCAATGAACATCCAGGATTGATCTCCTCTAGAATGGACTGGTTGGATCTCCTTGCAGTATAAGGGACTCTCAAGAGTCTTCTCCAACACCACAGTTCAAAAGCATCGATTCTTCGGCGATCAGCTTTCTTCACAGTCCATCTCTCACAGCCATACATGTGAAGCAAAGTAATAATACGAGGTACCTGAGTCCAAAATTCTTTCTAAATGTTTTACCATGCACTTCCCATCTAAGTAAAACATTTATTTATGTTTCAGAAACTCTTTTACATTGATGCAAATTTTCAGAGTTTGCTTAGCCTAATTTCATATTTTAAATTGCCCAAAGGTAGAAGCCAAGGTAGAGAACATCTAATTAGTATCTAAGTGGTAGGGTAAATTGGTAAATCCAGTGATTATCAAGTAAAACTTCAAATCTTCACAGAGATTATGATTTGAGACATCTGTCTTTATGAGACTGTGAAGGTTGGTGAGAATAAATTTATTAAAAGCCTAATAAGAATTTGGAAGTTGTATGGTCATTGAAATGGAGCGCTTATGAAAACATTAAGAATATTCTCAAGAATACATACAAAAATCCCTGGAATCACTAAGTAAGCTAGTGAAGATTTGCTTTTTCCAGAACTGGCACTCTTCTCAATGTACATTGCAAATATCATTTTGGTTGTTAAAAACAAAGGTTATCTCAGTAAGATTAGAAATCAGAGAAAGGGAGGGCGCTGGTGATGAATCTGTGTCTGCATTTTCTAGTTTTCTGTTTCCCAAATCAGTGTTGTATCTGCTTGCAATCTCCACCATTGTACATGCTGAGTGCTTTGTTTCTAAAACTCCGTGTTTTAAACCTACCTCTCAACCATTGATCTCTGACTAATGCCTACACCAGATCTACCTTAGCAAGTTGCAGACTCTTCAGTTGATTCCTGTTCCTTCTTAATCCTTCTTTTGGCCCCAATTCCTGATTTTCTTCTGGAAATCCCTTCCTCTCCTGCCTTTTGAGTCTATCTGCTTTACGTGGGTTTCCTCTTGAAAACAGATATCCTGTAAGAGAATAATGGCTTAGAATTAGGTGCCCATTTGGTTCACTTGACCAGAGACAGTTCTGATTCACACCTGTTACACTTGTTGAATTATTCTTAGTTCTGTTGTACTCTACGGCATCCTTTGTTTTTGTTCAGTCACTCAGTCACGTCCATCTCTGTGATCCTGTAGACCACAGCATGCCAGCCTTCCCTGAGTTTGCTCAAACTCATGTCCGTTGAGTCGGTGATGCCATCCAACCATCTCAGCCTCTGCCCCTCCTTCTCCTCCTGCACTAAATCTTTCCTAGCTTCATGGTCTTTTCCAATGAGTTGGTGCTTTGCATCAGGTGACCAAAATATTGGAACTTCAGCTTCAACATCAATCAATCCAATGAATATTCAGGGTTGATTTCCATGAGGATTGACTGGTTTCATCTCCTTGCTGCTCAAGGGACTCTAAAGATTATTCTCTAGCACCACAGTTTGAAAGCATCAATTCTTTGGTTTTCAGCCTTCATTCTGGTTCAACTCTCACATCTGTACGTGACTACTGAAAACCATAGCTTTGACTAGACAGACCTTTGTCAGCAAAGTAATGTCTCTGCTTTTTAATATGCTTTCTAGGTTTGTGATAGCTTTTCTTTCAAGGAGCAAGTGTCTTTTAATTTCATGGCTGCAGTCACCATCCACAGTGATTTTGGAGCCCAAGAAAATAAAGTAATTTTTTCTATTTTTCCCCATTTTTTTGCCATGAAGTGATGGGACCAGATGCCATAATAATTTTTTGAATGTTGAGTTTTAAGCCAACTTTTTCACCTTCACCTTTATTAAAAGGCTCTTTGGTTCCTCTTTGCTTTCTGTCATAAGTGTGGTGTCATCTGCATATCTGAGATTATTGATATATCTCCCAGTAATCTTGATTCCAGCTTGTGCTTCATCCAGGCTGGCATTTCACATGATGTACTCTGCACATAAATTAAATAATCAGGGTTTTGTTAAATAAGCTAAGTAAGCAAGCATCCTTATTTGTATAATATACACCCAGCATAATCCAGAAGTATTTTCCATCCTCCTTGTCACAGCAATTATTTCAGCCATATTTAAAACCACTGAGATATTAGATGTTTGTTGAGAATGCCAGAAGAGAAGCAAGACTTGAAACTGAGAGGATTTAATAGATACAAGCAGAGAAGTGCCCAGGTCATCAAATCCATTAGCTGCTTTCGAAAACAGCAAACACTGGAGAGCAAGGCCAGAAAATCTCAATCCTTGTGATAAATTTTATCTTCGATATCCAGGTACCCTTATTTTATATCTGTGCTTTTTCCATATTTTGAAGTCAACACATTTTTTTTTTTTCTTCTCAGCTTTCTAGATCATCCTTTTTTGTTGTTGTTGTTGTTGTTGTTTGACACAGACATAGTCTTCATTGGTCCAGGCAAAATTCTTATAACTTAGCATCTATACTTCCATTTGCTGAAATGCAAAATAATCACAAGACATTTTTTCCATGTATAGTTGTGCCTTATTACTGTTGTTTGGCTGCTATTTCATTCCAGTGTATTGGGGACCTGCCTCGATATGGACCCAGGGTATCCTAGGGATGAACGGCATCGGCGTCAGCGAGAGAGAGAAAGAGACAGGGGCTGATGATTCCTTGGTTTATGCAGGAAACCAATAAAACCCCAGCACAGGGTTTGCTCTGTTTACGTAGGCCACAGGTGCCCTCTCGAATCACTGGAGGCACCCCCTTGAGTGGGTCTTAGAAGCCCAGGCAGATAAATAAACGCAGAGGGCTCAGAGCTTCAAGGATCTCAACCAGAAAAAAGAGAATAGAGAAAAGGAGGAAAAATGACACGGGGAGACCAAGTTTCAGTTAGCAAGGCCCAAAACTTTATTTTCCAGTGCTGCTTTTATAACCTAAGTTGTGCACATAAAAAATAGAGAAAGGGAGGTATAGAGTCACACCAAAATCACGTGGGGTCAGCAATCTTGAGCCTTATCAGGATCAGGGCTTATCTTTGTATGTCTCATGATTTACAAAAGTTTTAGGTGGTTTACATCATCTTCTGGCCAGGAGGCCTGCTAACAGTTTATGGCCCTCTCTACTAACAAAGGTTCCGTTCCATTCTGTCGCTCAGTCGTGTCCGATTCTTTGCGACCCCGTGGACTGTAGCCTACCAGGCTTCTCCATCCATGGGATTCTCCAGGCAAGAATACTAGAGTGGGTTACCGTTTCCTTCTCCAGGGGATCTTTAGTCAGCTAGAAAAAGGCTTATATTCTTTCAAGGTGATTTTCCTAAAGTCAGGCGCTATTCTCCAAAGACACATGACAAGGTTACATTCCTATAAGGCATGGGTGTAGTGAGTTACAAAAAAAGAATTTATTAACTTAAGACCTGATGTGGTTAAATCAAAGGCTACTACTTATTTTCTCTATATGTGATTAATATATTTCCAAGGATACAATAGATAGAAAATATGGAAACTTTGCAGCAAGCATTGATTCAACAATGAAATCTTTTTTAGTACTATTCTAAAGATTTTAACTTCTTCAACAAATTCCTGTATTTTAGAATATTAGGCCTTCTGTCCTTGCATGGCTGGGAGGCTGTAAACAGTCACATTCGTAGTTGTAAGAGCGTGGACAAACTTGTCAGGCAAGTTAGAAAGCTATCAGAGGGGCTTGGATTGGAACACTCCTATTAAGCCGCGGAGAACTTTTTAACTACAGCTCTGAATTAATGTTTTCAGAGAAAGGTGGTTGTGGGGAAGCCCCCGTAAGTATTAGAGGACTTGGTAAGAGGCATAAGATAGTTGGGCAGTCAGACTCCGGTTTTCTTTGGGGTAGATGCTCAGGTAAGTCCAGGGGGTTCCTCGAGTCCTGATTAGCCTTTGCCCATCAGACCTCTTCCCCAGTTGACCTTTGCCATGGGTAGGATTTCCCTCGCTGGCTCCCAGCACCAGTGTTATACTTGACTCTTTCTAAATAAATCATATCCAAACACACTCAAGTAAAAAATAAAAACAATCAAAAGCAAATTTAGCTTCTTGGTTTTTTTTAAACTTTTGCTATAGTCCTAAGAATATTTCATTGTCTAAAATTGTATGAAACTGTAAAAGTACCTGATTGTTCATGAAATATGCCAGTGAATAAAAATACTATTAGTTTTACTGCAAAGTAATATTTTCACCTATAGACCAATCATTAAACAGCAGACAGCTATTGTTTATCATGCAAACAAATTCATGTAACTTGAATCAGGCATTTGGCTTATAGATTTTTTAAGATAAATATTAACACATATTTGTCATAATACAGCCTTATCAGTGAAGATTGTTTCCATTATAAGTAAAGATCAAAAGAATTACCAATAAGCAATAACTGAATCAAAAGGGCGAGAATCAACAGGGGTAAAAATTTCCCTTCATTTAATTTATGTGATTGAATTGGACAAGTATAGATAAAAAATTCTATAGCTTATATGTGAAAAGACTTATTGAATTTCAAGTTTGATTTTTGTCAAACAATAGTGTGGGTTTTTTCTTGTTTAATATTGCAAAGCTAGCACTTAAAAAGGTTATACTGCACAGGGGGAAAGAAAACTTTGATTCATGTACAAAGGATATTGATAGCCAAATGTTTTGTCTCAATATATATTGGAATTTCTAATGATTCATGCAGGACTGCAAGTATCCAATGTAAAATGTGGTTGGACGTCAGTCAGAGGAGACATAACAATCATTTATTCTACTTGGTAGAGAATTCAACTAGTTTAAGGTCCCTTTCATCTTTCAGTTTATACAGTGCCCCAAGGTATGAGTTAAATCCTGATTGCAATTAATTTATATAATCACCAGAAGCAGCACTCTGAAATTCCATATTGATAGGTTATCATGTTATTCCCCAGAATAAATAGGCTTGATTCTATGGACTTGCATATACGTGATTTTAAGTTGTCATTCTGTTAGTAACAGTTGTAATAAACATATGTATTAGTCATATAGGCTTCCCTCATAGCTCAGTTGGTAAAGAATCCACCTGCAATGCAAGAGATCCTGGTTTGATTCCTGGGTCAGGAAGATCTGCTGGAGAAGGGATAGGATACCCATTCCAGTATTCTTGGGTTTCCCTTGTGGCTCAGCTGATAAAGAATCCACCTGCAATGCGAGAGACCTGCATTCAATCCCTGCGTTGGGAAGATCCCCTGGAGAAGGGAAAGGCTACCCACTCCAGTATTCTGGCCTGGAGAATTCCAAGGACTGTATAGTCCATGAGGTTGCAAAGAGTCAAACATGACTGAGTGACTAATCTATGTTAGTCATATAGATTTAGTAAATATATTAGTATTAATATTAATGAAGCAATTACTAAATTTCTGAGAAATGATATTAGTATTATAATTGAAAATATTGAAAATGGAATTGAAGTTTTAACATGTGAATATGAATAGATATATTTCAAACATAAATTGTCAGAATTCAATACTGACAGAGAAAATTAATGTTAAGAACACATGGACTCAACATACTCTGAGATAAAGATTCCTAGTTGAAATAAAGTGTAAAGGGGTCAATTTTTGATGTGTTGGGTAAAAATTAAGCATCTTGGACCACAAGATTTTATAGAAGCAGATCTTAACAAAGTCTGCATCAGCTAGTGAAGTGCTTGACTCTGGTTGTGTGAACAGTGCGCATTTTTACTATATTAATGAGCTAATATTTCCCTTTGAATTCCATTTAAAATATATGAGTGCAATATCAAAGAATCATCCATCAATCTAGAATTGAGCTTAATACAGGTCAATTACATTAAGTGAATTATTGCATTAACTCATAGAACTAGATAATGAGTGGATGTCCACATGGAGTTCTAGGTTAATGCATATGTATTTCTGATCCTCTACATCAACTCATATTTTAAACTTTTTTGATTATGACTTCTTATTAATAAAGTACCTCTTATTCATTTTGTGCTAGTTTAATTTAGTTTTCTATCCCTTGATTTGCAGAGTATATTTTGAGTTCTCCCAATAGAGATGCATGTATTCTGTCATTATGCTGCTATTAATACTTCGTGGGATTCTTTGCAAAAAGCCCATTTCTCTACTAGAGAAAAATTCACCAATGCACAGGACATTGCAATTTCCATTCTTACAGCACAAGATATTATCACTGTTCTAAGAAGAGTCATTAAAGTTTTCTCAACAAATTGCCTTAGTTTCCTTTCCTACACAACTTCAATATGTTTTTATTATGTATTTATATCAACCTTCAATATAAAGCCTTAGAAGTGATCATTTTCAGCTGTTATAAAATATAACATAAAATTATTATTTTGGATATAATGTTATTTTTTTTTAATTTTTTTTTCTAGTCAAGGATAATGAGATATCGCTTATATGAAGAATGCTCATAGACTTAAAGAATGAACTTATATTACTGTGGGGAAGGGTGAGTGGGAGGATAGATTAAAATTTTGGGATCAACATGTACACACTGCCATATTTAAAATAGATAATGGTAATAATAAATAGTTAACCAACAAGTACCTACTGCATAGCACAGGTAATTCTACTGAATACTAATAATAATTTCCAAAAGGAATTTGGAAAAGAACAGATACATGTATAACTCAATCACATTGCTGCACTCCTGAAATTAACAAAGCATTGTTAAACAACTATACTTCAATATAAAAAAATTAAAACAACCTCCCTTCTGCAGATTGAAACATAGCAATTTTGGAAATGCATTAATGGGCTTGAGTTTCAGAAAGTGCCATAGAATGCTTTTCAGTAATTAATCCCAGATAAGGAAAATTTCCTGGTGATTCAGACGTGAAGAGTCCGCCTACAATACCAGACACCAGGGTTCGATCCCTGGGTCAGGAAGATCCCCTGGAGAAGGGAAGGGCTACCTACTCCAGTATTCTTGCCTGGAGAATCCCATGCACAGAGAAGCCTGGCAGGTTTGCAAAGAGTCAGACACGACTGAATGATGAACTTGAGAAGGAAAGTTTCAGTGGCAGAAAATCTTTTAAGAGTTGAACTATCTCAAGTATCAAAGAATTTTGCTAAAGAACCATCGCATGGTCTTATGAGGATTCTCTGGTCTCTGTTCACTCAAGATGATGTCTGTAAACCGAGGACTTTGTGGCCATATCTCTGGCACCTAGATGAGAAATTTCCAATAGTTTAAAGATTACCCCTTAATTTATAAATTAGAAAAATAAAGCAAAGATTGTTGTCCCTAGATAGAATATTCATTTAAGTTGGAACTGAACTAAGTCTGACAATTCAAAGGGTAAAAAGCGATCTTGAAACTAAAACAGAAAAACATTCAGTTTTATTTCTGTAGTGGTATTAAGAAATGAGAACATAAATCTAGAGGATGTTAGTCTTTCTTACTACTAATACTTTTCTTTATCAAGACTATTTAAAATTGTAGAAAAATTGGAAGCATAAATCATGAGGATAGTCTAGTCTTCATATATAAGGTCAGTTCAGTTCAATTGCTCAGTCATGTCTGACTCTTTGGGACCCTATGGACTGCAGCATGCCAAGCCTCCCTGTCCATCACAAGCTCCCAGAGTTCGCTCAGACTCATATCCATCGAGTCAGTGATACCATCCAACTATCTCATCCTCTGTCATCCCCTTCTCCTCCTGCCTTCAATCTTTCAGGGTCTTTTCGAATAAGTCAGTTCTTCACATCAGGTGGTCAAAGTATTGGAGCTTCAGCTTCAGCATGAGTCCTTCTGATGAATATTCAGAGTTTATTTCCTTTAGGATTGACTGGTTTGATCTTCTTGCATGTATAAGGTGACTTCTCCAAAAATCTGAACATGTTAAAAACAAATAATGTGATTAGAGCCATGGAAGAGATTCTTTTTTATATTACACCATATTATATGTATCAATTATATGTGACTAAAATTATTTACTACTGCTGCTCCTACTAAGTCCTTCAGTCATGTTCAACTCTGCACGACCCCATAGACAGCAGCCCACCAGACTCCTCTGTCTCTGGGATTCTCCAGGAAAGAATACTGGAGTGGGTTGCCATTTCCTTCTCCAATGCATGCATGCATGCTAAGTCGCTTCAGTTATGTCTGACTCTGTGCGACCTTATGGACAGAAGCCCAATGGGCTCCTCTGTCCACGGGATTCTATAGGCAAGAATACTGGGGTAGGTTTCTATTTCCTTCTCCAAAGTTATTTACCAAAATCTTACCAAATATGGGATATCCCGGGTGGTCCATTGGTTAAGATTTCACCTTCCAATGCAGAGAATGATGATATGACCCCTGGTTATCAAGCTAAGATTCCATGTGCCTCATGGTGAAAAACCAAATCATAAAACAGAAGCAATATTGTAACAAATTCAGTAAAGACTTTAAAAATGGTCCACATCAAAAAAAAACTTTAAAATCTTACCAGATAAAGTCTTCAGAAAATTGACTAGACAGATTTTTTTTTTAACTCCAATGTAATGCATGTGCTGTGCTCAGCTGTGGTGAGTCGTTTCAGTCATGTCCAGCTCTTTGTGACACCATGGACTATAGCCCGCTAGGCCCCTCTGTCCATGGGGATTCTCCAAGCCAGAATACTAGAGTGGGTTGCTATGCCCTCCTCCAGGGGATCTTCCCAACCCAGGGATCAAATCCAGCTCTCTTGCATTGCAGGTGGATTCTTTACAGATTGAGCCACCAGGGAAGCCTCAGTATAATGCATAATCTATATTATATATTTAATTTTATTTTGCTTATTACTTTAAAAACTAGGGAAAAAAAGAGGAAAAGAAAGTTAAGAGAATCAATAGCATCTCAGAATTGGACGAGGTGTGTATTTATAGTCACTTTTTCTCCCAGAGATTACCAGAATTTTGTCTTCTAATGTCATATATTTATTTTGTTTTGTATTTAAACTTTATAAAAGTGATATTATACAGTATATACTATTTTACACCTAGTTTATTTTACTTGTTGTATTTGTGAGATTCATCCATAATTTTGCCTGTAGTGGTTGTTTTATTCCTTGTAATTTTTGACTAGTATTTCATTAGATGTACATGCCAGAATTTATTTATCCCTTCTATTGTTGATAAAGGAATTAATTTTTAGTTTTTCGTTATTGCAAATAATACTAGTATACACATATATGTGCATTTCTTTAAGGAAATATGTTTGTCTTTTTGGTAGGAGTAAATTTAGGAGTGGAATTACTGGACTAGTGAATAGTAGTATATCCAGCACCAGTTGATGTAGCATAAAACCTGTTCTCCAGTAATAAGGGCCAGTGGCAGTAAGTGAGAATTCTACTTGCTGCACATCCTCACTAACATTTGATATCATTTGTCTTTTAGGCCTATCCTAAATTGTGAAAAATAGTCTGTTTTCTTTTATAGTATTTTAGTAAAAATAAAAGAGATAAAAATTGGTCCGAACAACATAGTACTTTGGGAGTTTATCTCCTAAGTAAGCAAGTAAGTAAAGATACTATTGATATAAACAGAGAATCAAATTTATACCATCTTAAAAATATTAGGAGGTCTGATTTTAAAATATTCCTAATTTCTGTCTGGTATACAGGGTTATCGTTATCATCTTTCTAAATTCCATATATATGCATTAGCATACTGTATTGGTGTTTTTCTTTCTGGCTTATTTCACTCTGTACAATAAGCTCCAGTTTCATCCACCTCATTAGAACTGATTCAAATGTATTCTTTTTAATTGCTGAGTAATACTCCATTGTATATATGTACCACAGCTTTCAATCGCCAATCCAGGTTCAATGCATGATACAGATGCTTGGGGCTGGTGTACTGGGATAAACCAGAGGGATGGGATGGGGAGGGAGGTGGGAGGGGGGTTCAAGATGGGGGACACATGTACACCTGGGGCAGATTCATGTCAATGTATGGCAAAACCAATACAATAATGTAAAGTAATTAGCCTCCAGTTAAAATAAATAAATTTTTTAAAAAATTCCTAATTTCTGTTCAACAGTATTATGGAAAGTATTTTGTGTCCCAGCCTCTTACTGACTTTAGGATTTTGATGTTTTTTATGTGTGTTATGGATCCATTAAGAATATTTTCAGAATCTTTACATTTATTGTATATTCTTTTTTTTTTTTATGTAGTTAATTTATTTTTTATTGGAGGCAAATTATTTTACAATATTATATTGGTTGGTTTTGCCATACATTGATATGAATTTGCCCCGGGTTTACATAAGTTCCCCCTCCTGAACCCCCCTCCCACCTCCCTCCTCCCTTTATCCTCCCTCTGGGTCATCCCCGCACGCCAGCCCTGAGCATCCTATAACATGCATTGACCCTGAACTAGTGATTCGTGTCACATATGACAACATACGTGTTTCAATGCCATTCTCCCAAATCATCCCACCCTCACCCTCTCCCATAGAGTCCCAAAGACTGTTCTATACATCTGTGTCTCTTTTGCTGTCTCGTATACAGGGTTATCATTTGCATCTTTCTAAATTCCATATATATGTGTTAGTATACTGTATTGGTGTTTTTCTTTCTGGCTTACTTCACTCTGTATAATAGGCTCCAGTTTCATCCACCTCATTAGAACTGATTCAAATGTATTCTTTTTAATGGCTGAATAATACTCCATTGTGTATATGTACCAAAGCTTTCTTATCCATTCGTCTGCAGATGGACATCTAGGTTGCTTCCATGTCCTGGCTATTATAAACAGTGCTGCAATGAACATTGGAGTACACGTGTCTCTTTCAATTCTGGTTTCCTCGGTGTGTATGCCCAGGAGTGCGATTGCTGGATCATATGGCAGTTCTATTTCCAATTTTTTTAAGAATCTCCACACTGTTCTCCATAGTGGCTGTACTAGTTTGCATTCCCACCAACAGTGTAAGAGGGTTCCTTTCTCTCCACATCCTCTCCAGCATTTATTGCATGTAGACTTTTGGATAGCAGCCATTCTGACTGGTGTGAAATGGTATCTCATTGTGGTTTTGATTTGCATCTCTCTGATTATGAGGGATGTTGAGCATTTTTTCATGTGTTTGTTAGCCATCTGTATGTCTTCTTTGGAGAAATGTCTGTTTAGTTCTTTGGCCCATTTTTTGATTGGGTCATTTATTTTTCTGGAATTGAGCTGCAGGAGCTGCTTGTATAATTTGGAGATTAATCCTTTATCAGTTGCTTCATTTGCTATTATTTTCTCCCATTCTGAAGGCTGTCTTTTCACCTTACTTATAGTTTCCTTTGCTGTGCAGAAGCTTTTGATTTTCATTAGGTCCCATTTGTTTATTTTTGCTTTTATTTCCAATATTCCGGGAGGTGGGTCATGGAGGATCCTGCTGTGATTTATGTCGGAGAGTGTTTTGCCTACGTTCTCCTCTAGGAGTTTTATAGTTTCTGGTCTTACATTTAGCTCTCTAATCCATTTTGAGTTTATTTTGGTGTATGGTGTTAGGAAGTGTTCTAGTTTCATTCTTTTACAAGTGGCTGACCAGTTTTCCCAGCACCACTTGTTAAAGAGACTGTCTTTTCTCCATTTTATATTCTTGCCTCCTTTGTCAAAGATGAGGTGTCCATAGGTGCGTGGATTTATCTCTGGGCTTTCTATTTTGTTCCATTGATCTATATTTCTGTCTTTATGCCAGTACCATACTGTCTTGATGACTGTGGCTTTGTAGTAGAGCCTGAAGTCCGGCAGGTTAATTCCCCCAGTTCCATTTTTCTTCCTCAAGATTGCTTTGGCTATTCGAGGTTTTTTGTATTTCCATACAAATTGTGAGATTATTTGTTCTAGTTCTGTGAAAAATATCTTTGGTAGCTTGATAGGGATTGCATTGAATGTATAAATTATTTTGGGTAGTATACTCATTTTTACAATATTTATTCTTCCAATCCATGAACATGGTATATTTCTCCATCTATTAGTGTCCTCTTTGATTGCTTTCAGTAGTGTTTTATAGTTTTCTATGTACAAGTCTTTTGTTTCCTTAGGTAGATATATTCCTAAGTATTTAATTCTTTTCGTTGCAACAGTGAATGGAATAGTTTCCTTAATTTCTCTTTCTATTTTCTCATTATTAGTGTATAGGAATGCAAGGGATTTCTGTGTGTTGATTTTATATCCTGTAACGTTACTGTAATCATTGACTAGCTCTAGTAGTTTTCTGGTAGAGTCTCTAGGGTTTTCTGTGTAGAGGATCATGTCATCAGTGAACAGTGAAAGTTTTACTTCTTCTTTTCCAATTTGGATTCCTTTTATGTCTTTTTCTGCTCTGACTGCTGTAGCCAAAACTTCCAGAACTATGTTGAATAGTAGTGGTGAGAGTGGGCACCCTTGTCTTGTTCCTGACTTTAGGGGAAATGCTTTCAGTTTTTCACCGTTGAGGAGAATGTTTGCTGTGGGTTTGTTATATATAGCTTTTATTATGTTGAGGTATGTTCCTTCTACTCCCACTTTCTGGAGGGTTTTTATCATAAATGGATGTTGGATTTTGTCGAAGGCTTTCTCTGCATCTATTGAGATAATCATATGATTTTTATTTTTCAGTTTGTTAATGTGGTGTATTACGTTGATTGATTTGTGGATATTGAAGAATCCTTGAATTCCTGGGATAAAGCCCACTTGTTCATGATGTATGATCTTCTTACTGTGTTGTTGGATTCTGATTGCTAGAATTTTGTTAAGGATTTTTGCATCTATGTTCATCAGTGATATTGGCCTCTAGTTTTCTTTTTTTGTGGGGTCTTTACCAGGTTTTGGGATTAGGGTGATGGTGGCCTCATAGAATGAGTTCGGAAGTTTCCCTTCCTCAGCAATTTTCTGGAAGAGTTTGAGTAGAATAGGTGTTAGCTCTTCTCTAAATTTTTGGTAGAATTCAGCTGTGAAGCCGTCTGGACCTGGGCTTTTGTTTGCTGGGAGATTTTTGATTACAGTTTCAATTGCCGTGCTTGTGATGGGTCTGTTCAGATTTTCTATTTCTTCCTGGTTCAGTTTTGGAAAGTTGTATTTTTCTAGGAATTTGTCCATTTCTTCCAGGTTATTCATTTTATTGCCATATAATTCCTGATAGTATTCTCTAATAATCCTTTGTATTTCTGTGTTGTCAGTTGTGATCTCTCCATTTTCATTTCTAATTTTATTGATTTGGTTCTTCTCCCTTTGTTTCTTGATGAGTCTGGCTAGTGGTTTGTCAATTTTATTTACCTTCTCAAAGAACCAGCTTTTGGCTTTGTTGATTTTTGCTATAGTCTCTTTTGCTTCTTTTGCATTTATCTCTTCCCTAATTTTTACAATTTCTTTCCTTCTACTGACCCTGGGGTTCTTTATTTCTTCCTTTTCTAGTTGCTTTAGATGTAGAGTTAGGTTATTTAGTTGACTTTTTTCTTGTTTCTTGAGGTGTGCCTGTATTGCTATGAACTTCCCCCTTAGCACTGATTTTACAGTTTCCCAGAGGTTTGGGGTTGTTGTGTTTTCATTTTCATTCATTTCTATGCATATTTTGATTTCTCTTTTGAGTTCTTCTATGATTTGTTCGTTGTTCAGCAGCGTGTTGTTCAGCCTCCATATGTTGGCATGTTTAATAGTTTTTCTCCCATAATTGAGATCTAATTTTACTGCATTGTGGTCAGAAAAGATGCATGGAATGATTTCAACTTTTTTGGATTTACCAAGGCTAGATTTATGGCCCAGGATGTGATCTATCCTGGAAAAGGTTCCATGTGCACTTGAGAAAAAGGTGAAATTCATTGTTTTGGGGTGAAATGTCCTATAGATATCAATTAGGTCTAACTGGTCTATTGTATCATTTAAAGATTGTGTTTCCTTGTTAATTTTCTGTTTAGTTGATCTATCCATAGATGTAAGTGGGGTATTAAAATCTCCCACTATTATTGCATTATTGTTAATTTCCCCTTTCATACTTGTTAGTAATTGTCTTACATATTGTGATGCTCCTATGTTGGGTGCATAAATATTTATAATTGTTATATCTTCATCTTGGATTGATCCTTTGATCATTATGTAGTTTCCTTCTTTGTCTCTTTTCACAGCCTTTGTTTCAAAGTCTATTTTATCTGATATGAGTATTGCTACTCCTGCTTTCTTTTGGTCTCTATTTGCATGGAATATCTTTTTCCAGCCCTTCACTTTCAGTCTGTATGTGTCCTTCGTTTTGAGGTGGGTCTCTTGCAGACAACATATATGGGGGTCTTGTTTTTGTACCCATTCAGCCAGCCTTTGTCTTTTGGTTGGGGCATTCAACCCATTTACGTTTAAGGTAATTATTGATAAGTACGAGCCCGTAGCCATTTTCTTTATTGCTTTGGGTTCGAGTTTATACACCCTTTCTGTGTTTCCTGTCTAGAAAAGATCCTATAGCATTTGTTGGAGAGCTGGTTTGGTAATGCTGAATTCTCTCAGCTTTTGCTTGTCTGTAAAGCTTTTGATTTCTCCTTCATATTTGAATGAGATCCTTGCTGGGTACAGTAGTCTGGGCTGTAGGTTATTTTCTTTCATCACTTTAAGTATCTCTTGCCATTCCCTCCTGGCCTGAAGAGTTTCTGTTGAAAGATCAGCTGTTATCCTTATGGGAATCCCCTTGTGTGTTATTTGCTGTTTTTCCCTTGCTGCTTTTAATATTTGTTCTTTGTGTTTGATCTTTGATAATTTGATTAATATGTGTCTTGGAGTATTTCGCCTTGGGTTTATCCTGTTGGGGACTCTCTGGGTTTCTTGGACTTGGTTGATTATTTCTTTCCCTATTTTAGGGAAGTTTTCAACTATTATCTCCTCAAGTATTCTCTCATGGTCTTTCTTTTTGTCTTCTTCTTCTGGGATTCCTATGATTCGAATGTTGGAGCGTTTAACATTGTCCCAGAGGTCTCTAATATTGTTCTCATTTCTTTTAATTTGTTTTTCTTTTTTCCTCTCTGTTTCATTTATTTCTACAATTCTATCTTCTAGCTCACTTATCCTGTCTTCTGCCTCTGTTATTCTACTGTTTGTTCCCTCCAGAGTGTTTCTGATCTCATCTATTGTATTATTCATTGTATATTGACTCTTTTTTATTTCCTCTAAGTCCTTATTAAATCTTTCTTCCATCTTCTCAATCCTTTTCTCCAGGTTATTTATCTGTAACTCCATTTTGCTTTCAAGATTTTGAATCATTTTCACCACCAAAATTCGAAATTCTTTTTCATGTAGATTCCCTATATCTTCCTCTTTTGTTTGTGTTGGTGGGCATTTATCTTGTTCCTTTACTTGCTGGGTATTTCTCTGCTTCTTCATCTTGCTTATAATGCTTTGCTTGGGGTGGCCTTTCCCTCTTCTGGCCGTTTGGGAGTTCTCTTTATTATGTAGTTTCCTTGCTGTGTGTGGGGTTGGACAGGTGACTTGTCAAGGTTCCCTGGTTATGGAAGCCTGTGTCAGTGTTCTGGTGGGTGGAGCTGGATTTATTCTCTCTGGAGTGCAATGAAGTGTCCAGTAATGAGTTATGAGATGTCAGTGGGTTTGGAGTGACTTTGGGCAGCCTGTATATTGAAGCTCAGGGCTAGTTTCCTGTGTTACTGGAGAATTTGCGTGGTATGTCTTGCTCTGGAACTTGTTGACCCTTGGGTTTAGCGTAGGTATGGAGACGTTTGATGAGCTCCTATCGATTAATGTTCCCTGGAGTCAGGACTTCTCTGGTGTTCTCAGGATTCGGGCTTAAGCCTCTTGCCTCTGGTTTTTGGTCTTATTCTTGGAGTAGTCTCTAGACGTCTCTATCTGTCATTTCCAAGGTGGTTCCCTCTGTTTTAGCTTCTGTCTGCTGGTCTCTTCAGTGTCTAATTTCCGCCCTGGTACTAGGGGGTGGGTGGACACTTTTTAAGGCTCAGTTGTTCAGTCCTGTTCTGGGAAGGGAGGAACGCTGCAGTCGATTATCTCTGGCGTCTGTGGGGAGTGCTTGCAGCGTCTCGGCCACACTGGGTTTGCCCCCGCTCACAGCACATATGCTGTCCCAGTCTACACTGCACAGGCTCTAGGTTGCTCTGCCGGGAACTGTCCGAGGCCGGCACCGGGTTGTATGCACTTCCCAGGTCTGAGCGGCTCAAGTTCAGGTTCTCAGGTACTCCACAAAGGCGCAGACTTGGTTGGGCCTGCGTTTTGTGCCTTCCCCAGTCCGAGCAGCTCAGGGGACCAGGTGTTTGGCTAGCGCCTGCGACTTATCGCCTCCCCAGTCCCTGCCACTCAGTTTTCTGGGTGTACAACCGGCGCACCTTCTCAGGGGGATATCGACCGGCCTGAGCCCAAGAAGTCCTGAATAGCAACAAGCCTGCCTGCAGTTTGTATCGGATGCCTTTCTGGGGCCGCGGTTGCCCGCGCCGGCTCTCGCTGCGCTCCCTGCCTGTCTCCGCGGGGAATGGGGGATGGGCCGACCGCAGCCGGCTCGCTCTGCTCAGTCCTTTATTCTGTGAGCGGGGCTGGCCGAGTCATAGGTTAGAGCTTTCCGCCTTTTCGTGGGGAAGCTATCCCACAGTCTGCTTTGCTCTCCCCAGTTCTCTCAAATTGTTCTCGCGGCATTCAAGCCCAGTCCTCTCTCTAAGCAGTTCAGCCGGCTCCTCCCTGCCCAGCCCCCGCTTGCTAATGGCGTATGCAGGTGTCTGCGCTGCTTCTCCGCTGGGAGTTACCGTTTGGCGGGTAATCTCCTTTCAAAGACAATGGGCTGCTTTTCTGGGTGCCTGACGTCCTCTGCCAGCATTCAGAAGTTGTTTTGTGGACTTTACTCGCGTTCAAAAGTTCTTTTGATGAATTTGTGGAGGAGAGAGTGGTCTCGCCGTCCTATTCCTCCGCCATCTTGTTCCTCCCTGACTGGCTCATTGATTATGCTGCATCATTCATCAAGATAGTCCCCACTATCTACTATGAAAATACTCATACCTGCCCTCGGCTTCCGCGCTCCGGGGCTGGGCGCTGTCGATGGGCGCTCGGCCACTTGCGCGCCCTGCTCCCCTCCGCCGCCTTCTCGGCCCTGGGCAGGAGTCGGCGTTGGTCACGCTGCTCCGGGGAGAGCGGCCGGCGGCTTCCGGGAGCTCCAAACACTCTGTATATTCTTTAATCATGATATTCACTTCATATTTATTTTGTAAGAGAATAATTATATTTTTTAAATGCCATACTGTTTACATGATAAAGCTAAAAGTAAGTTGAAACCATTTCATTTAAGATGTAGGAAATTCTGATATAAGGATTCGAAAGAAATCACTTATTTTTTTAATAATATTGAGAAAAAATATACCAACATTCAATATCAAATATCTTAGAGTGAATATTAATGAATGATTACATCTAAACCCAAAGCTCCACATTTTCAATAATTGTTATATATTTTATAAGTGAAAACATGTTATTTTAGTAGGAAAAAAATAAAGGATAAAATCATACATCAAAAACTTCTTTATGTTCCATGAACTTGAGAGACTAAAAATATTGCAATTGTCTGTCTTACCAGAAATGGTCCTCAATATTGAGATTGAATTCCCTTGGAAAATAGTTGCAATCAATTTTCATTTGATCCATTCAGCTACTCAATGAGATTAGATGTTAAGATTTATGGTCTAACTTCTTGTGCAAATTATAGCTCTCTTGCAAGGGTGAAGACATGGAAGGAGTACGCAGTATATTTCCCATACTCGGTGTTCAGCATTTAAGTGGATACATAAACTAGTAGTGATCTGATCAGAAAGAAAGGAGAATACCATTTCAATTTGAAAGGAAGCCGTAATGATCTGAAATATTGTTCTTGTAGTTCACTTGGATTCTGCTCAAGCTATAGAAGTGAAAATCTTAAAAGGGAAACAAACACTTAGGGGCAGTGAACTTCTCCATTGAAAACTGAGACCCATTTCTATTATATGACTACAGGGAACCCACATACATCTTGTTTATGAATACTGGTGAGTGGCTTAGAACAACTTTGACATTTCTTTAGCAATGGTAACTCGTACAGGAAAGAGGTAAGAATGATCATTAACTGCATATGTATGTGCATCTTAAAAATGAAATAAAAAGCAGTAAAATGTTGAGTTGAAAATTTATTTCAAGCATTTTTTTCTATTAGTCTACATTATTGAAATTAAACTCTGGAAATTCTAAGCCCAAAGTGCTGCTTATCTGTAATATAATACATGATTAACAGTCATTCAGTATAATCTTGATGCCAGAATGATAGGTCAAATATAAATTGTTGTTTCTGCTCATATTAAAACTGAATCCTTCTCTGTCTTCTAAACTCCTTCCTTTCCGATGATATGCATGTGACTATTATAAATCCAATTTCTGAAATAATTTAATTTCTTTCTTAACTAACTGTTAAGGTCACAATTGATTAAATTGAGACTACAAAAGTATATATGTTTACTGAAAGTTCCAGCTAAAGGTCAATGGGAAAATTAAAGCAAGACTTTATAGTAATATAAATATTAATTTTTATTATAATGAAAAAGCTGTGAAAGTCTCTGAATTTCTCATTCTGCCTTTTTGCATTTATTTAAGATTATTCACTAAACTGAGGAAGCTTGTTTGACAGAAAATGAAAACAAATACCCATTTTTCAGTCAAACATATACTTAATCTTCATGCCAACATTATATTATTTTAATTGTTATTTTATCATCACTAGTAGCAACATCTAATTACATGGTATTGTCTATTTCAAACTCAAACTGCATGAACTAGTTTAGTCTTTTCAACAACAGTTTGAGATCAATACTATTATTTTTCCAACATTTTGGAAATGTAAGGAAAACTGAGATTAAGGTACTTAATAAAAGTTCTACAAAGATGTTGAGCCATGTTGAGAAAAGCACTAAATGAGAAATCAAGAATCCTGTGTACTTTTTTTCCTTCTGCCCATTTCTAAAATCAGATAGAAAGATATGTGATTTGGATATTCTGTTCCCAAAGAGTTGAGAAAGACTGAGTTCTTACTGTTCAGGCATTATTTTGCAATGGATACTTTATTGAATAATCCAACCCTGCATTGTTAGTACTTTACCTTTCTATAGATAAGCAAACTGAGATTTGAGAAGATAAAGAGTTTCCCAAAAATATACATTGAGTGACTATACAAATTAAACATACACCCTTTTCAGGCCTAAATGGTCAAGCTCATTCCATTATCCTAATTCTTAACCTCACAATTTTATTTCATAATGTGATTATGTGCTATAATTAATTAAAATTGTTCTCCAGTATCATTTCTCACAGACACTGAAAAGCTTTAATGGTTCTAATAAACAACTTATTTTCCAAATAAACAAATTTAATGCAGTTCATGATTGCCCTACTTAACTTTTCATGAGTGGTTGATGGGGAAGGTCAGTTTGGTTCAGTTCAGTCACTCAGTCATGTATGACTCTTTGTGACCTCATGGACTGCAGCACGCCAGGCCTCCCTGTGCATTGCCAACTCCCAGCATCTACTCAAACTCATGTCCATTGTGTCAGTGATTCCCAGAATCAGGGTTTTTTCAAATGAGTCAGTTCTTCACATCAGGTGGCCAAAGTATTGAAGTTTCAGCTTCAGCATCAGTCCTTCCAATGAATATTCAGGACTGATTTCCTTTAGGATGGACTGGTTGGATCTCCTTGTAGTCCAAGGGACTCTCTAGAGTCTTCTCCAACACCACAGTTCAAAAGCATCAATTCTTTGAAGCTCAGCTTTCTTTATAGTCTAACTCTCACATCCATACATGACCACTGGAAAAACCATAGCCTTGACTAGATGGACCTATGTAGGTCAGCCTCCTAGAAATGCTCTGTTTTCTTTCTTTCAGTAAAGCACACTTCTGGTATGTTTTCAACTTCTAGCTTCCTCAGATGTCTTCCTTTACTCTTTAAATTGTGATGTTTTCACAGGTTTAGTAATTAGAGATGGTTAAATTTGCTAAGTAAACAAAAACACGGAATCTCTTATTTTTAGAAAAATAATTGGAAATAAATATGGATATCTCTGTATGTTAATATTTTCATCAAGAATAAAATCACTCTATTATTAAAAAAAAAAAAAAAAAAACTCCTCAGATGTTTGGCTCACATATCAGCCAGTTATATTCATCTTCAAATGATATGGATATAATATTTTGAAAGACAAACATACTGTTTATACTGAAATATAAGATTTACTTGAGGAACTGAGAAATATTCATTGTATATTGGTCTTTATGGAAATGTCATTTTTGAGGGACTGTGATTCATAGGACTTTAGTAGGGATAATCAAATTGTCTAGAGAGTGAATCTAGGGTCACTTCCTGTGAGTATTGTGCAGAAACTGAAAGTGATACTGAGGTTGGCAAAAATACTTAAACTGCTAATATACTTCTTGTTTAGGAACTTAGTTGTTTCTTTATCACTAGAGAAATACTATGTTTCAGCATCCTATATTTAGCCTGGGTCCTATGAATCTAGTGAACAGAAACACTCACATTAAACTGAATTGCACTGTATATTTACGAAAACACCACTATAGGAAGAGACTTGAGAAGATATTTTCTTTAAGTCAGATAATTTTCTACCAGTAATATAAAAGAGAATGTAGGTATGATCATAAGAGAATAAATCAGAAAAAGCAGTTAAAAGTTTGAATTGTGGAACCATAATTCTTGAGTTAGTATCTAGGATTCACTATTTAATAGAGGTATTACCTTGGTCAGGAGACTTAATGTTTCCATATCACATTTCCAGATTAAATTTTGTAATAAATGTTAATTTCTTGAGACAGTGTCTGCCACACCTTGAATACTTTGCAAATGTTGGCTATTATCTTTATTAAAATGACAAGATTGGGTTGAAAACAGGTCTTAGTTACAGGCCTAAAGACCTAAGTTTGAATTCCATATTCTTAATAATAGTGGGCAAGTAGTGTTGCTGACTGGAACCTTTAAAGATTTGTGAATACCTGGACTCTTAAAAAGCTGCTGTTCCATCTGTTTAAATATCATATGTAAGGCTGTAAGTCTATATTACAAACTAAATAGTTCATCAATGCTCTTAATTTCCCTTCAGTCCTATTTCTAGAGTGATTTAGCTACAGTAATCCATATTAGAATCTCTTCTTCAGAAGGAAATATGTGTCGTCACACTGGGAAACAGATTATATTTTCCCTTCAAATGTGGCCTTTGTTTACCTGATTGGTATCATCTCCCATTGTCCCTCTTAAATATTGCACTCAGATTATACACATTTTTTTGCTACTTCTCCAAATAGGAAATAAGTGGCTCAGGCGTAAGGAATCTGCTTGCCAATGTAGAAGATGTGGGTTCGATCCCTGGGTCAAGAAGATCCTCTGGAGGAAAAAACGGCAACCTGCTCCAGTATTCTTGCCTGAAAAATTCCACAGATAGAGGAGCCTGGTGGGCTGCATTCCATGGGGTAGCAGAGTGTTGGATACAGCTGAACACGGACAAGTAAATAGATGATAAGACTCAGGTAATACTCTTTCTGGAATACACATCTTTACAAACCATCTTCTCTCTACCAGAAGTGTACAGCTTCCTTCAATTTGATTCACTTTAAGAGTGTGGAAGTGATCTTCGAATGCATTTATGCACCTCAATTCTTTCATCAATTGTATTCTGTTGTCTGCTAAAATTCCTGTTTTTCTAAAACTGGAATTTAGAAAAATGTGAGAATAAATAGGTAAATATCAGTCAATAGGAAGGCAAATATCATATAATTAGAAATTAGATTAACTGAAGTGGAGTGAATGTTTGACTGGCTTCAAACATTTTGGCTGGAGAAATACCCTTAGTGTAGGATAAATAAATATGAGGGAATAATTTATTAAATAAACACATACAACAGTGACTTTCTAGAAATAGACACTGGAGACTATAAACTGACCAAACTGCCAGTGTATCTTCTCACTGAACACAGCCCTGAAGAACCTAACAAAGTATTGACTCTTTCCCAAAGGATAGATGCTCAATTTTTATAATGATCCAGTTTGACTGAGAATGGGGGGTTGCTATTTTGGGGATTTCCTGGCTTTCCCAGAACATCAAAATTCCTTATTTCCTAGGCAATTTCATGTGGGGCATTCAGATACGCAAAACTGACTCATGGAATCATCAAATTAATTATTTCTATCTCAAAGGCAAAAAAACTTACAGGGGTCCTTCATAAAGGGTAGGCCTGTCTTTATAAACAAAATGTAAGGGAAGAATTGAAAGTGCCAAATAAATTTTTAGTAAATGATATATGTCGTATAGATTATGGATAATAAGACATCTTAATTTAACCTCACACAATTTAGAAAAGAGTTGACTGTATCATCAAATGTCTGCTCCCTTTTCCCATTATCTTTTAACCTAATTTTATATGTTGATCAAAAATCTAGAGCACAGAGTAATAAAAAAGCTAAATTAGAAAATATTATAATTAAGAGCATTAATAATAGTGAACTAATATGAATGAATTTTACATGAATAGAAATATGTATATCTGGTATTTTCAAATATATATGCATTTGAGAAGTAAAACTTATTACATAGAGACTGTGATAAATCTAGTAGTATAAACAAAGATGAATTTCTTATAGCAGATTTCTGTATGTGATTGCATGCTAATTTGATTCATTCATGTCTGGGTCTTTGCAACCCTATGGACTGTGGCCCTTCAGGTTCCTCTGTCCATGGAATTCTTCAGGCAATAATAATGGAGTAGGTTGCCATTCCCTTCTGTGGGGGATCTTTTTGACCCAGGGATCAAACCTGCATCTCTTGCATTGCAGCAGATTCTTTACCAACTGAACTATCAGGAACTCAGTTCAGTTCAGTTCAGTTCAGTCGCTCAGTCGTGTCCGACTCTCCGCGACCCCATGAATCACAGCGCGCCAGGCCTCCCTGTCCATCACCAACTCCCGCAGTTCACTCAAACTCATGTCCACAGAGTCAGTGATGCCATCCAGCCATCTCATTCTCCGTCGTCCCCTTCTCCTCCCACCCCCAACCTTTCCCAGCATCAGAGTCTTTTCCAGTGAGTCAACTCGTTGCATGAGGTGGCCAAAGTATTGCAGTTTCAGCTTTAGCATCAGTCCTTCCAATGAACACCCAGGATCGATCATGTATAATTCAGTCAACTTGAAGATCATGAGATGCCTGATTTTTCTAAATTAGAGACTAGGAGCATTTGGTTTAGCTCCCTAAGAGGTTGTCTTTATAGAACATATTGGATGGGCCCAAAAGTTTGTTTGGATTTTTTTAAATCTAAACAAACTTTTGGGGCAACCCAATAGTAGGAGTACTTTGGGAAATATCTGAGATAGGGCTGGAAATATGGCTTGTTCTATAAATTAGGTAGGCCATAGGCCCTTATGAAAAGATATTAATCTTATATATTACAGAACAAGTGGAGGACGATCTTCATCTTTATACACAGGGATGGAGTTAGAGGGCATGCATAAATGATCTTATAGATGGAAACCCAATAGTAAAAAATATTTATTCAGGCATCAAAAAATGAACATAAAGTACTGCCAATGGCCTAACTATCAACTAGAAAAAAATACTGTAATACTGTGGAATTAAAGTTTAAGATAAGAATACACACACACACACACACACTCACACACAGACATATATATGGGTGTAACATATAACTGTGGAGAAGGCAATGGCAAGCCACTCCAGTACTCTTGCCTAGAAAATCCCATGGATGGAGGAGGCTGGTAGGCTGCAGTCCCTGGGGTCGCTAAGAGTCGGACACGACTGAGCGACTTCACTTTCACTTTTCACTTTCATGCATTGGAGAAGGAAATGGCAACTCACTCCAGTGTTCTTGCCTGAAGAATCCCAGGGACGGGGGAGCTTGGTGGGCTTCTATCTATGGGGTCACACAGAGTCAGACACGACTGAAGTGACTTAGCAGTAGCAGCAGCAGCAACATGTAACTGAATCACTTTCTTGTATACCTTAAACTAGCACAGCATAAAAAATTAACTATACCTCAGAAAAGTGGTTAAAAAAAGAAGAAAGGAAGAAAATGGTAACTATGTGAGGTCATGGATATGTTAATTATATTGATCGTGCTGGTCATTTAGCAAAGCAATTTATTCTGTGTGTGCTCAGTCAAGTCTGACTCTTTGCAACTCTATGGACTATATAGCCTGCCAAGCTTCTCTGTCCAAGGGATTTTCCAGGCAAGAAAACTGGAGTAGACTGTCATTTCCTCCTCCAGGGATAGAACCTGAATCTCCTACATTGGCAGGTGGATTCTTTACTGCACCACCTGGTAAGCCCAGCAATGCATACATAAATCAAAATGTAAGTTGTATGCCTTAAATGTATGCAATTTGTATTTGTTGATTATGCATCATAAAGACAGAATAAAGGGGGAAAAAACTTAGCTAGGTAGAGAATCTCATATAGATGCCTTTTTAATTCACACAAAATTTGCCAATTAATGAAACTTTAAATGAGAAGATTCTGATAGTTAATTTGCATCACCTTGTTTTCAAACTTACCTTTTTTTTTTTTTTTTTTCATCAATAAAGAGAGTAAAATGGAGACTTAGAAATGGTTGTCTGGCAAAAACACATTCCATCCTATCAAGTATTAAATGCAATATGTTCCATTTCTCTTTGCCTTTGAAGTGTGAAGGCTAATTGTTCTACACTCCTTCAGTAGCAAATGTTTTCACAGCTCACATTGCCATTTAAAGCTGAAGAAACACAAATGAAACTCCATAAGTCATCCTGTACCAAAGGAACAAGGGGACATTGTGACCTGCGACGCTGTATGTTGCTGGCAGTAGAAGATGCTAAATTTAATTTGAACTAAAGCTCTGAGGAAATACCCAAGATTAAATGTCCACGTTCTTGAAATCTTGTTTAAATTACTTAGACGAAAGCAATATTGATTTTTTTATTTTGTAGTGTCACTGTCGCCTTATTTTTGTATACACTTGGCTCACAATACTCGATTATAGCTCATATGATGACATTCAGTTAGCTGCAACTGATAAGATTTGTCAAAAGAAAAATAAGGATCTCTTCTAGATTTAGAAAGTATCTATTTTTCTCTTCAAGAATATGGGATTGTAAAGAGAAATAAACTGTAATACATACCCAGAAACAACTAAAGATGATATTAGAATAAAAATATCTTCACTAATACAAAAAGTTGAAGAATGCACACTTTACAACTTGATAGCCACGATAGGAGTTTTGCAGACTTTACAAATGCTTCCTTGTCAGTATACCCTGAAATCTTCCCAATGTGACAGAATATTACAATTTATATGCTATACTTGGAATCACTTTTATTAGAATGGAAGTGGAAGTGAAAGTGAAATTGCTCAGTCATATCCGACTCTTTGTGACCCCATGGACTGCAGCCCACCAGGCTCCTCTGTCCATGCAATTTTCCAGGTAATACTGGAGAGGGTTGTTTTTTTCCTTCTCCTGCGGATCTTCCCAACCCAGGGATCGAACCTGGGTCTCCCTCATTGTTTACCATCTGAGCCACAAAGGAAGCCCCTTCCTTTCATTAGAATAATTGTCAGTTAGGTCCCATTTGTTTATTTTTGCTTTTATTTCCAATATTCTGGGAGGTGGGTCTTGGAGGATCCTGCTGTGATTTATGTCGGAGAGTGTTTTGCCTATGTTCTCCTCTAGGAGTTTTATAGAATCTCGTCTTACATTTAGCTCTCTAATCCATTTTGAGTTTATTTTGGTGTATGGTGTTAGGAAGTGTTCTAGTTTCATTCTTTTACAAGTGGCTGACCAGTTTTCCCAGCACCACTTGTTAAAGAGACTGTCTTTTGTCCATTTTACATTCTTGCCTCCTTTGTCGAAGATAAGGTGTCCATAGGTGCGTGGATTTATCTCTGGGCTTTCTATTTTGTTCCATTGATCTATATTTCTGTCTTTATGCCAGTACCATACTGTCTTGATGACTGTGGCTTTGTAGTAGAGCCTGAAGTCTGGCAGATTAATTCCTCCAGTTCCATTCTTCTTCTTCAAGATTGCTTTGGCTATTCGAGGTTTTTTGTATTTCCATACAAATTGTGAGATTATTTGTTCTAGTTCTGTGAAAAATATTGTTGGTAGCTTGATAGGGATTGCATTGAATGTATAAATTACTTTGGGTAGTATACTCATTTTCACAATATTTATTCTTCCAACCCACGAACACGGTATATTTCTCCATCTATTAGTGTGCTTTTTGATTACTTTCACTAGTGTTTTATAGTTTTCTATGTACAAGTCTTTTGTTTCCTTAGGTAGATGCAGCACTGTTTATAATAGCCAGGACATGGAAGCAACCTAGATGTCCATCTGCAGATGAATGGATAAGAAAGCTTTGGTACATATACACAATGGAGTATTTTTCAGCCATCAAAAAGAATGCATTTGAACCAGTTTTAATGAGGTGGATGAAACTGGAGCCTATTATACAGAGTGAAGTAAGCCAGAAACAAAAACATCAATACAGTATACTAACGCATATATATGGAATTTAGAAAGATGGTAACCTTAACCCTGTATACGAGACTGCAAAAGAGACATAGGTATATAGAACAGTCTTTGGGACTCTGTGGGAGAGGGTGAAGGTGGGATGATTGGGGAGAATGGCATTGTAGCATGTATATTATCATATGTGACCAGTCCAGGTTCGACGCAAGATACAGGATGCTTGGGGCTGGTGCACGGGGATGACCTGGAGGGAGAATATGGGGAAGAGGGAGGTGGGAGGGGGGTTCAAGAAAGGGAACACATGTACACCCGGGGCGGATTCGTGTCAATGTATGGCAAAACCAACCAATATATTAATGTAAGGTAATTTGCCTTCAATAAAATAAATTTAAAAAAAAAAAGAGTAATTGTCAGTAAAATAACTCTCTGTAAATGTCAAGGAGGCCATTGCTCATTTGATTTCTAAAATTTTGAATTTTTTAATTTGTATTACATCCAATGCTTATATTTTATCATATTTATGTACAAATGTATAAAAATACATTTACATAAAATATATTTGTATAATATATATTTTATGATACTTTATATTTCAAATTTATAGTCTATATTTTATTATATCTAATATAGTAATTTTTATATTTGTACTATATTAAATTCTAATAGAATGACAATGACACTGTGAGTAAATTTGCTTCCTTTATAAAACCACTTAATCTATCATAACTCAATCAGCATCAGATAATCAGATATTAACATTGAGAAACATATAAGCATTCATCTGACTACAAAAACAAAGTTTGCATGATTATTAACATCTTCTGACAAAGATATTCCAGATATTTTTGCCTGCAATTATGGAGGCAATGTATGAACCAAAATCAACCCTCTTTCACAAGCATATATAAACAAACTGAAAGGTTACGGGTCATTCTGTTTAGGATTTATTGTTAAACTTGATTTGACTTGCAATTATATTGCTTTGTTTAAAATACAAAGGAAATGTCACTGACTTTTGTTGCAGCCTGGATTACAGTACATGGCCTAAGTCAGTGCTGCTCAAGGGTCAGGAGTAGTGGAGAAATTTGGAGTAGTCATTTTGAGGCAAGATTGTGCAGTTTTTGTACAAGTGTGAGGTGTGATCCAACAATTAAATGCTGTATGTAGATTAGGAGGAGGAAAGCTATCCCAGGCATTCTCTTTAAGATCACTCCTTTTTTATTCCTCAAGCTTCTGCTCTAGGTCCTCAAAGCACTGTTGCTGGGAGGTACCGAAAACTGCTGCATCTTTTTGTTTGCTTTGTCATTTACTCTCTAATCCCTATCTCCATCCCATGCCCTTCTCAATCACAGATGGTTCGTACTAGAAACAGTATATGACTTCTTGTTTCTGTCTATGCACTTTTTCCTCCAAAATTTAAACATGAAATTCATTGTATTCTATTTTCTAATTGTATAAACTGGTGCCAGCATCTTACCTGTCGGTACTCTGTGATTTCGTTTTCTCATCCACAGACTGGGGATGATAATGATGATTATGATGATGAGTTAGTATTTTCATAGTGCTTCCAAATACCACTCCTCATTCAAGACGTTTTTCACATGCTAATTTATTTCTGCCTTATAACAACTTAGTGGAGATACAGAGGTGGAAACAGGTATGAACGTTTTAGTAACTTACACAAGTTTGTGCAACCAGTAATTAAAAATCTAAATAGTTCATTTTAAATCTTTCTTTGATCTTAACTGAAATGACACCCACTTCACAAGATTTCTATAAGTATTAAATGAATAAATACGTACATTTGCTTAGAATAGATCCTGACACATGGTACAACCTAAATAACTACTAGTTACTATAGACGTCATTATTGAGTCAGCAAAGAGCTAACTCATTTGAAAAGACCCTGATGCTGGGAAAGATTGAAGGCAAGAGAAGAAGGGAGAGACAGAGGATGAGATGGTTGGATAGGATCACCAACTCAATGGACATAAGTTTGAGCAAACTCTGAGAGATAATGAAGAACAGGGAAACCTGGTGTGCTGCAGTCAATGGGGTCACAAACAGTTGGTCATGACTGAGTGACTGCTGCTACTGCTGCTGCTAAGTCACTTCAGTCGTGTCCGACTCTGTGTGACCCCATAGACGGAAGCCCACCAGGCTCCCCTGTCCCTGGGATTCTCCAGGCAAGAACACTGGAGTGGGTTGCCATTTCCTTCTCCAATGTGTGAAAGTGAAAAGTGAAAGTGAAGTCGCTCAGTCGTCTCCAACCCATAGCGACCCCACGGACTGCAGCCTACTAGGCTCCTCCATCCATGGGATTTTCTAGGCAAGAGTACTGGAGTGGCTTGCCATTGCCTTCTCCGGACTGAGTGACTAAACAACAGCAAAAGACAGTCACTTTGATTTTGTTATTATTTAAAATTTCCCCCAGTGTTACACATAAAATTTTTAATTCTCCAAATAGCTAATGTTATATATTTTGTAAACTACAGATCCAAATGTCCTAAGATAGAGCATTTGCATCTGTTATAAATAAAAACTTTGCTGCTGCTGCTGCTGCTACTAAGTCACTTCAGTCGTGCCTGACTCTGTGTGACCCCATAGACGGAAGCCCACCAGGCTCTCCTGTCCCTGGGATTCTCCAGGCAAGAACACCGGAGTGGGCTGCCATTTCCTTCTCCAATGTGTGAAAGTGAAAAGTGAAAGTGAAGTCGCTCAGTCGTGTCCGACCCTTAGCGACCCCAAGGACTGCAGCTTACCAGGCTCCTCCATCCATGGGATTTTCTAGGCAAGAGTACTGGAGTGGCTTGCCATTGCCTTCTCCGAAAAAGACTTTAAAAATTCTCTAACAGTTATGGCAACAAATAATATTTGGTCTTTACTGAGTATGTATGGAAATAAGCATATAAGAATACTAGAAATGAAGAATTTGTTCAATCAAACTACAACAAGTATTTATTGAGCACATAATTAAAACAATTGGACAGTAATGAGATCAAACCAATCAATCTTAAAGGAAATCAGCCCTGAATGATCATTAAAAAGACTGATGCTAAAACTGAAGCTCCAGTAATTTGGCTACCTGATGCAAAGAGTCGACTCAATAGAGAAGACCCTGATGCTGGAAAGGATTGAGTGCAGGAAGAAAAGGGGGCAACAGAGGATGAGATGGCTGGATGGCATCATCAACTAAATGGACAAGAGTTTGAGCAGACTCAGGCAGATAGTGAAGGACAGGGAAGCCTGGTTTGCAGTACATGGGGTCCCTAAGAGTCAGACATGACTTAGTGACTGAACAACAACAAATTTTTAAAATAATAAATTCCAAATTTTTCATTCTTATTAAAATAAGATTAAAACTATTGTTATACCCCCATATAAGTTAAATTAAAAACATATTTTAGGTTGTGGGACTTTTCCTTTATTCCCTAGAGAGAAAAATTTTAAATTCTTAGGATGATGAAGCAAATTAAGTCTCCCAAACAGAGACTTCTGGATAAGAAAATCAGTTACTTGATATATGGACCTCAGTCCTTAAGATTTCTTAACTCAGGATCAGGAAGCTTTGGAGCTTGAGAATGCAATCATGAAACAAGAAAGAAAAGTGAAAGTTGCTTAGTCTTAGGCTCTTTTTTACCCTATGGACTATAGCCCACCAGGCTCCTCTATCCATGGGATTCTCCAAGCAAGAATACTGGAATGGGTTGCCATTCCCTTCCCCAGGGGATCTTCCCAACACAGAAACTGAACCCGGGTTTCCCTCATTACAGGAGGATTCTTTACTGTCTGAGCCATCAGAAAGCCTGCCATTCTGAAACAGATTAAAAAATTATGTGACTATAAAGTTTAGCAGAAGCATAAGTTTAGAGTTTTAATCTTAACTCTTCTTGTTCTACTACTTTAGAGAAATATCTTAAAAATGATGGTCATTAATTTTGATAGCTGTAGGAATATTGATTCCATAAACTTGTTTTTAGGTTAAGTATGAAAATAAATATAACAAAAATATTGTCCTGACTCAGTACATAGTTATTTACTTTAACCAGTAATAAATTTTATTGTCTGGAAATCAAAAAAGTTTTAGACTTAGTGTTGGTTTTCCTGAAGTTTATCATATATATTTTTTGAGAAATATGTCTTTTTAAATTTATTGACTAATGTTATAATATTTTTTGTATTATACTTAAAATTAGCCTTTGGGTTAGTGAATGCTGTCAGCATATTTGTGTAGCTGAGATATTCAAACAAAGCTTGATAGATTGCATTCTCTCTGCTCTTATAGTAGTCTAGAGGAACTTAATGAATAACTTTTAGAATTGAAAACATGCTTTCTTATTCTTTTCTTTTTTTTGGCTTTGCTGCACACCTTGCAAAATCTTATTTCTCCTACCTACCAGGAATTGAACCTGGACCCTTGTCAGTTAAAGTGCAGAGTCCGAACTACTGGATCCCCAGGGAATTCCTGAAAGATACTTTCAGAAATAGTCTATGAAAGCTTTTAGCAGATGCATAGAGTCATGATAGGGAGAAGGTGAAATAAACATAATTATATAGATCTAGAATACAGTGTGTTTTGAAATGTGTTCGGCCATTGAACTTTTCATTTTTAATTACTTCTTTCTTAGCTTTTGTGTATGCCTGCTTTACATACTACACTAAAACAGGAATTCTGCTATGGTTAAAACAAAAAGCTTTTTATCATCTAAGAACAGTTCTATTTTCAAGCATTATGTAATTCTATTTATCATTTAGATTCATTTTAAAGGCATACCATTTGCATTATTAATGACAAGGACTTTTTTATTGCCTTGGCATTCTAATGCATTAAAGCAAAAATAATAATTCCTTTAGTAGATAGAAACAATAACAATTTTGAACATTTTACTGCAAAAATAGCTATAAATGCAAACATAATGTAGTATTATATGTTTTTAAAGGATGAATTATTTACATTAATACACAACAAAGACAATGTTGGTTAATAGAGTTAATTGGTTATTTTCCACTGTATCAAAGCCAAAAATGCAACATATTCATACAGTTTAATAATAGGTGATATGTCATACCATTTAGAGAACCATGTGATTGACAGAAAGCAAAATCTTGTTTTTTATATCTATCCAAATTAGTGCTTTGTTTTGTTACCAGAATATATTGAACCCATTAAGATCCATTGGAATGACTATGTAACATATTTATTCATCATTTCATTAATTTTTTTCATTTGAACTAGAGAAATTTATTCAACAACATGAAAGACATGGAGGGTGGTTATTTAGAAAGATTATTTTCATTTAAAAAGTTTCAACACAATTGAATGCCAAGAAATCAATGAGGAGACTATTGCCAGACTGAGTTAGAGGAAGGAAAGAAGAAAGGACACAGACACATTAAAAAGAAGTAGTGTTCTACTTCGGTAATCCAGTGGGTATGGGAATATGGAAATGTGAGAAGAAATTTATAGTCTCAAATATAGTTTCATATAAAAACGCCAAATCATCACTCAGTTATTTGTAATCTTCCCCGTCAAACCTAAAATTGCTTAAATTCCTCATTGTTTTACTTCCTCAGCTTTCCTCAATGCCTCCTCTTTTCATTCTCTTGTAATTTGCAGTTTGAGCTAGTCAGTCTGTAGAAGATAAAACTCATTTTAACAGTTTTAAGTAGAAAAGAAAATTATGGAAAGGAAACTCAGAGACTTGGACATCACACTTCAAAGAACAATGATGAAAAATGCACCCTGAAAGCCCCTGGAATCTCCCCTCTGCCTCAACCACCTGACAGAGGGGCTGTTAGCAGTCTCTCTGAACTTCTTCCACTACTGTTATTAAAAACCAAAGCTTCCATTGCCATCCCCTGGAGAAGGAAATGGCAACCCACTCCAGTATTCCTGCTTGGAGAATCACATAGACAGAGGAGCCTGGCAGGCTACAGTCCATGGGGTCGCAAGAGTTGGACACGACTTAGCGATTAAACTTCCTCCTCCTCCATTGCCATACACCCAGATCCCTTGCTGTTGCCATGCCTTCATGTTTGATACAAATGATTAGTATTTGGGGTTATGAGTTCTGACTTCTGTTTTCTGGACCCAATGTGGTAAATACCTTTCTTTCATAGCAGGTACTCAAAATTCTGCCAGCAACCCCAAAGTTTAGAAATAATCTATTTCTATACTTAACTTTGTTCACATTTCATCAGTCACTACGTATCCTGACTTTTTCCAAGTGTTTTCTATTTTTTATTCTAAATTGTGAAATGCTGATATTACATGCTGTGCTATGCTAAGTTGCCTCAGTTGTGTCCAATCCTTTGCAACCCCGTGGACTGTAGCCCACTAGGTTCCTCTGTCCATGGGATTCTCCAGGCGAGAATACTGGAGTGGGTTGCCATGCCTTCCTCCAGGGTATCTTCCCAAGCTGGGGATCGAACCTGCATCTCTTAAGTCACCTGCATTGGCAGGCGGATTCTTTACCACTAGTGCCACCTTGGAAACCTGCTGATATTGATAACCAACTAAGAAAACCAATTGGCGTGAATAGATATGATGATAATAATATATGAATTAACCTGTACTTATTGCTAAAACTATTTCATGTGCATTCTAAGTTAAATTGCTAGGTATGAATACAGATGAAATTTTGAAACTGACTCTGTGCTTATTGAACATGAACTATATGTGTTAATTTTCAACTTTTGACAAGGTTGGTTCCTTTTGTTGGTGTGCATGTCTTTGGGAAGAAACAGATAGCTGATCTTAAGTTGGTTTCTATTCATTTTACAGTTTTCCTATAGAACCTGTATAAGTTTACTAGAGTTGCCATAATACATTATCACAAAGTTAGTGGTTGAAATCAACAGAAGTTTATTTTCCCACAGTTCTCAATGTGAGTTTAAAATCATGATGTCAGCAAGGCAGCACTGTGCCTGGAAGCTCCAGTGGAGATTACTTCCTTTCCTTTCCCACTTTCAGGGGCTCTCAGCCTTTCTTGATTTGCTGGGCTCGTTCACATCATTCCAACCTTTGCCTTACCTTAAGGTTGCCTTTTCCTCTGGATGTTTCATCTCCTCCTCTGTCCCTTATGTAAGGTCGGACCCTAGTGGCCTTCTTGGCTTCCCCGTCCCGGTGGCTATCTTGGCTCCTTCTTCCCCTCTCCATCCCCCGCCTAAGGGAAAAAGTCCCACCAAACCGCCTTTGTTGGGGCAGAACTCCTCGTGGCCATTCTTGCGGTCAGTGGGTTCTGCCCGGGAGCGCACTGCCAATAAAGCCTGTTACTTTCCCTTGGTGTCTGGATTATTTCCTTACAGCTTGAGACGCCCATTTCCGCGACCTTACACCTTATAAGAGAGTTTTTCATTGAATTTAATGACTATTGGGTCTAGGATGGTCTCATTTCAAGATATTTAATTAAATCTTCAAATAACCATTTTCCAAATAAAGGTTTGCAGCTTCACAGTTGCAAGGGGATTTGGACATGGTGGCATCATGTTGCTGGGCACCATTTCAGCCAACAGAGTACCATATGAGATCATTGAAAATACTATTGAATGACAAATTTTACTGTCATTCACTTATTGATCCCATCAGTCTCTTAGGAACCATGACAGAGCATCCTCCATGTATATATTAACCTTAAGAGAAGGCACTGATGAAACAAAACTAAACAAGTAAAAATCTCCATCTCTAAAAACTCATACTATATTATGATCGCCGAAGAATCGATGCTTTTGAACTGTGGTGTTGGAGAAGACTCTTGAGAGTCCCTTATACTGCAAGGAGATCCAACCAGTCCATTCTAAAGGAGATCAATCCTGGATGTTCATTGGAGGGACTGATGCTAAAGCTGAAACTCCAATACTTTGGCCACCTCATGCGACGAGTTGACTCACTGGAAAAGACTCTGATGCTGGGAAAGGTTGGGGGCGGGAGGAGAAGGGGACGACGGAGAATGAGATGGCTGGATGGCATCACCGACTCTGTGGACATGAGTTTGAGTGAACTCCGGGAGTTGGTGATGGACAGGGAGGCCTGGCGTGCTGTGATTCATGGGGTCGCGGAGAGTCGGACACGACTGAGCGACT
This sequence comes from Moschus berezovskii, assembly GCF_049115385.1. Lineage (NCBI taxonomy): Eukaryota > Metazoa > Chordata > Mammalia > Artiodactyla > Moschidae > Moschus > Moschus berezovskii. The sequence goes on from NC_142472.1 coordinate 30,487,905, forward strand.
GAACTGAACTGAACTGAACTGATATTATATATATATTATTTTAAAATGCAGAATATTTATCTAGTAGAAATGAGTAAATGTGCATCAATGGATATGGGAAGTAACATCAATTTTATATCTTAAAAAGTGGAGGGAGGTTATAGGAAGAAGTGTGGGAGAAAATGACACTGAGTTGAGATTGAAGAGTGAGTGGAAAGCTACCTGGGATACAAAGAGAAAAGCCATTACTCACCTAAAGTTCACAAGTGAACATTTATAAACATTTTTGTCTATTTTCATCATATTCGAATCTAGTATATTTGCACATAGCAGTAATTATGCTAAATTTAATGCACGGTAGATTGATTGTTTGCTTCCAATATATCTGATTTATTTTTAATTAAATAGAAGCCACTAAATCAATGAGTGCAGAAATATATCAGAACAATTCACAAAAAAGTAATTGGAAAAATTGACCCAATTATATTTAAATGTCAGTATTAATTTAAAACTTTATGATAATATTAAGAAGATATGTATCTTGGACCACATGATATTGGTGCTATCACTTAAGAGACATTATTCACATTGGAAATAATTCTCCTGAGCTAGCCAAGATATTCAATTAGTGCAGGCAGGCCATACTCTCAAAATGTTACATAGCATTGCTTCTCCGGGAAGATTTTCTAGATCTCTAGTATATTATCCTTTGCTTAATGACACTGTGTCCCCCTAACATTCAGAATTAAAACGCAACCATAAAAAATGATTCTACAAACACTTACCTTATGAAAATTATTCTTTAGTAATGTATATATAGATCACATCATTTGTGATATTTTTGGTATTAAACTGATGCTATTGCTGGAAGAGGCACACTTAAGGATTTTGTGCAGCCTCCAGAATCTCTCCTAGAAGGAAAGGAAGACAAAAGGAATTCAGTTCTGCAGACACCTCAATTGTCGCTGTATTATACCAATTTTAGGCCTTCCCATGTTGCACTTGTGGTAAAGAACCCACTGCCAATGCAGGAGATGTAAGAACCACGGGTTCGATCCCTGGGTTAGGAAGATCCCCTGGATGAGGGCATGGCAACCCACTCCATTGTTCTGGTAAAATTCCATGGACAGAGGAGCCTGATGAGCTTCAGTCCATGGGGTCACAAAGAGTCAGCATGACTCTGGGAATATCTGAAACTGTTTGGGGGCTGCCTGAGCACTTAAGAATCTATGCCTCCATGATAAACATGTACACTACACCTCTGAGTAGAGCTCTACAGTGAATTGTTTTTGTTAAAGCTAGTCACTGCTGCTGCTGCTAAGTCACTTCAGTCATGTCCGACTCTGTGTGACCCCATAGACGGAAGCCCACCAGGCTCCCCCGTCCCTGGGATTCTCCAGGCAAGAACACTGGAGTGCGTTGTCATTTCCTTCTAATGTGTGAAAGTGAAAAGTGAAAGTGAAGTCGCTCAGTCGTGTCTGACCCTTAGCGACCCCATGGACTGCAGCCCACCAGGCTCCTCCATCCATGGGATTTTCTAGGCAAGAGTACTGGAGTGGCTTGCCATTGCCTTCTCTGAAGCTAGTCACTAGCATCAATTTAAAAATGTTTGTTCCTATTTTTTCCATCTTATCATAGCATGACAATGAGAAATAATTCAGTAATGCTATTTTCAAATAAAACTGATGAAAACTAAAGATTGTATTATACTATTGAGAGCAATATTCATATTTATGACCAGCAATTCCTATTCCTGTCAGCAAAAACATAACAATGACTAGTTTGAGAAAATGACCTATGTGCTTTGCATGTTATGAATGAATTAAAAGTGTACCTGTCTGCTGCAAGTGGTCATGATGTGATGATAATTAAATGTTAATTTAATAGTAGCATTCTTAATTGGAATAAGTAGAACATGGCATGCCATGAAAAGCATTTGGACTATAGCAATAGTGAATGTTAAAATATCATCCCTTATCTCCATTGAAACAATCATTTAGTTTTACACTCTAGTCGCTAGGGGCTTGATGCTGTAAGAGCTTTGCCCACTATAAATTGCATAAATCACACAAAATGTCCCAGAACGTCATGCTGTGTGGCTGATGAGAATTGTATTGTTCTGCACTTTTCAAAAATAAATTTAACCCCAGCTATTTAATCAAAGAATATAGTCAACAAACCCTTGTTATCAACTCTTATCACATGTATGATAGCTGATGCTATTATTCGTAAATTACCACTTGCTATAGCATTTAAAAAATTTTATTTTGACCTTGCTAAGACAAAGATATTTTCTGTTGGAATTAACAGGCTGCTCACAGCTGCATCTTTTATCTTGCATTAAAAAGTACTTGACAACACATGGTTGTACTTTGAGCAAACCCATGTTTTTAAATAGCGTGTGTCCTGTGTGTTGATCTGTGGCAATGATAAAGTGGAGACTGAACACCCATTTGTTAGGACAATTTTCCATTCAGGAGTTTCTTGTAAAAAATAATTGGTTCTTTTTGTGTTCTCTGTCTCCAAATTTTTAGTATCAAGGATTCATCTTTCACCCTAATATTCTGAATTATTCCTCTTCGTTACAAAGAAGTGAAACTGTTGCTGCTACATAAATTTTCTTTGCTGGGTCCAACATCTAATTAATTCCAGAAGAAAACCTCTGTCCATTAAGTAATGGCCTGTATGTGGCCAGCATATTTTTAGGCCTCCTTGCAGGAAGAGGGAAATGGTAGGGATAAGTTCCAAAGAATTATCACTGAATTCACAGGCATCCTAGGAAGCACAAGAGGTAAAAGACAGGCACTGTCCCTTCTGTGGCTCCTACCTCAGATCAGTATTTATAGAAAGTCTTCAATATAGGAGAAAGCATCTCTTGTAATTTATTAAGAAATGTGGAATCAAGGTATTGGTTAGTGAGCTGCAGAATAAAAAAATGTTTCCTGAAGATAATTCCATGAGGCAATAATAATAATAGTAATAATAAGAGGCGTGAAGACTCGAATGATGCCTTCTTCAACAGGAATTCCAAAATCAAGAAATGGTAAATGGAACATGAAAAATAGAAAGGTATAAATGGCATATTTAATGTCATAATTCTCTAATAATTCTGTAACTCTGTTCAGTATTATCCTCTGCATACACTGAGATTTTTTTTCCACATTTACTCAATTTCTATAACTCATCTCAAAGTAAAGACAGTATATTTATGTAACATTTGTCAAAGCACTTTCACACGTTTCATTTTGTGACTGCCCTAGAGTATGATAGAAAAATTAATGGATAAGCAAACTTTTAATAGATAAAACTAAATGCTCAAAAGTCAATATATAATTTATAAATATAGTAGATAATTTGTGGGATTTTTTGAAAACACTTTTTTGAGCAATTTTAGATTCATACAAAGATCAAGTGAAAAGTACAGAGGGAGGGGACTGTATTCAATATCTCTTAATAAATTACAATGGAAAAGGATCCGACAAAGAATATATATAACTGAACCACTTTCCTGTACACCTGAAACTAACACAACATTGTAATCAGTGAAATTCAATAAAAAATGAATATGAACACAAAAAAGACTTAATTTTCCCAAAATTGTATAGAGGATTCCAATCTCTCTCCTGTTCCCCACCCTATAGCTCCACTACTATGGACCTCTCTGGCCAAAGTAGTCCTTTTGCTACAACTGATGAACTTATGAACAATCTCTTTATTTCGTGTTTTCATTGTTTTGATTTTCTTTTTTTTTTGAAATTAATTTATTTTTTATTGGAGGCAAATTATTTTACAATGTTATATTGGTTGGTTTTGCCATACATTGACATGAATTTGCCCGGGTTTACATAAGTTCCCCCTCCTGAACTCCCCTCCCATCTCCCTCCTCCCTTTATCCTCCTTCTGGGTCATCCCCGCATGCCAGCCCCAAGCATCCTATAACATGCTGATGAACTTAAATTGACACATCATTATAACCCAAAGTCCATAATATATACCAGGTTCACTCTTGATAACATCCAATCTGTGGATTGGACACATTGCTGTTAGACTTCTATCTCAGGATCTAATTTCTTCCTGAAAGAGTAAATAATTCAATTGTGCTTGGTTAACCAATTTTCTCACTTGCAACCTATTACACATGGTCGTCCCCTTCTCCTCCTGCCCCCAATCCTTCCCAGCATCAGACTCTTTTCCAGTGAGTCAACTCTTCACATGAGGTGGCCAAAGTACTGGAGTTTCAGCTTTAGCATCAGTCCTTCCAATGAACACCCAGGACTGGTCTCCTTTAGAATGGACTGGTGGGATCTCCTTGCAGTCCAAGGGACTCTCAAGAGTCTTCTCCAGCACCACAGTTCAAAAGTATCAATTCTTGGGTGATCAGCTTTCTTCACAGTCCAACTCTCACATCCATACATGACCACAGGAAAAACCATAGCCTTGACTAGACGGACCTTGGTTGGCAAAGTAATGTCTCTGCTTTTGAATATACTATCTAGGTTGGTCATAACTTTCCTTCCAAGGAGTAAGCGTCTTTTAATTTCATGGCTGCAATCAGCATCCACAGTGATTTTGGAGCCCAAAAAAATAAAGTCTGACACTGTTTCCACTCTGTCCCCATCTATTTGCCATGAAGTGATAGGACCAGATGCCATGATCTTAGTTTTCCTAATATTGAGCTTCAAGCCAACTTTTCACTCTCCTCTTTCACTTTCATCATGAGGTCTTTAGTTCCTCTTCACTTTCTGCCATAAGGGTGGTGTCATCTGCATATCTGAGGTTATTGATATTTTTCCTGGCAACCTTGATTCCAGCTTGTGCTTCTTCCAGCCCAGCATTCCTCATGATGTACTCTGCATATAATTTAAATAAGCAGGGTGACAATATACAGCCTTGATGTACTCCTTTTCCTATTTGGAACCAGTCTGTTGTTCCATGTCCAGTTCTAATTGTTTTAATACCCTTTGGGCTTCCCTTGTGGCTCAGCTGGTAAAGAATCTGCATGCAATGTGGGAGACCTGGGTTTGAGCCCTGGGTTGGGAAGTTCCCATGGATAAGGGAAAGGCTACCAAGGGAACATTTCATGCAAAGATGGGCTCAATAAAGGACAGAAATGGTATGGACCTAACAGAAGCAGAAGATATTAAGAAGAGGTAGCAAGAATACACAGAACAACTGTACAAAAAAGATCTTCATGACCAAGAGAGTCACGATAACGTGATCACTGACCTAGAGCCAGACATCTTGGAATGTGAAGTCAAGTGGGCCTTAGAGAGCATCACTACGAACAAAGCTAGTGGTGGTGATGGAATTCCAGTTGAGCTGTTTCAAATCTTGAAAGATGATGCTGTGAAAGTGCTGCACTCAATATGCCAACAAATTTGGAAAACTCAGCAGTGGCCACAGGACTGGAAAAGGTCAGTCTTCATTCCAATCCCAAAGAAAGGGAATGCCAAAGAATGCTCAAACTACCGCACTATTGCACTCATCTCACAGGCTAGTAAAGTCATGCTCAAAATTCTCCAAGCCAGGCTTCAGCAATATGTGAACCGTGAACTCCCAGATGTTCAAGCAGGCTTTAGAAAAGGCAGAGGCACCAGAGATCAAATTGCCAACATCCGCTGGATCATGGAGAAAGCAAGAGAGTTCCAGAAAAACATCTATTTCTGCTTCATTGACTATGCCAAAGCCTTTGACTGTGTGGATCACAATAAACTGTGGAAAATTCTGAAAGAGATGGGAATACCAGACCACCTGACCTGCCTCTTGAGAAACCTGTATGCAGGTCTGGAAGCAACAGTCAGAACTGTACATGGAACAACAGACTGGTTCCAAATAGGAAAAGGAGTACGTCAAGGCTGTATATTGTCACCTTGCTTATTTAACTTATATGCAGAGTACATCATGAGGAACGCTGGGCTGGAAGAAGCACAGGCTGGAATCAAGATTGCTGGGAGAAATATCAATAATCTCAGGTATGCAGATGACACCACCCTTATGGCAGAAAGTGAAGAGGAACTCAAAAGCCTCTTGATGAAAGTAAAAGAGGAGAGTGAAAAGGTTGACTTAGAGCTCAACATTCAGAAAACAAAGATCATGGCATCTGGTCCCATCACTTCATGGGAAATAGATGGGAAAACAGTGGAAACAGTGTCAGACTTTGTTTTTTTGGGCTCCAAAATCACTGCAGATGCTGATTGCAGCCATGAAATTTAAACACGCTTACTCCTTGGAAGGAAAGTTATGATCAACCTTGATAATATATTAAAAAGCAGAGACATTACTTTGCCAACAAAGGTCTGTCTAGTCAAGGCTATGGTTTTTCCCGTGGTCATGTATGGATGTGAGAGTTGGACTGTGAAGAAAGCTGATCACCGAAGAATTGATGCTTTTGAACTGTGGTGTTGGAGAAGACTCTTGAGAGTCCCTTGTACCGCAAGGAGATCCAACCAGTCCTTCTAAGGGAGATCGATCCTGGGTGTTCATTGGAAGGACTGATGCTAAAGCTGAAACTGCAATACTTTGGCCACCTCATGCGACGAGTTGACTCACTGGAAAAGACCTGATGCTGGGAAGGGTTGGGGGCGGGAGGAGAAGGGGACGACGGAGAATGAGATGGCTGGATGGCATCACCGACTCTGTGGACATGAGTTTGAGTGAACTCCGGGAGTTGGTGATGGACAGGGAGGCCTGGCGTGCTGTGATTCATGGGGTCGCGGAGAGTCGGACACGACTGAGCGACTCAACTGAACTGAACTGAACTGAACCCACTCCAGTATTCAGGCCTGGAGAGTTCCATGGACTATATGTAGTCCATGAAGTCTCAAAGAGTCAGAGACTACTGAGTGACTTTCACTTTCACTTTAATTCCATTCTTTTACATGTAGCTGTCCAGTTTTCCCAGCACCAGTTATTGAAGGATTGTCTTTTATCCACCATAGATTCTTGACTCCTTTGTCATAGATTAGGTGACCATAGGTGTGGGGTTTATCTCCTAACTTTCTATCCTGTTCCATTGATGTATGTTTCCATTTTTGTGCCAGTATCATACTGTTTTTATTGTTGTAGCTTTGTAGTATAGTCTGAAGTCAGGGAGCCTGATTCCTCCATTTCTGTTCAATAAATTATCACCTCACACTGTCAGAAAGACCATCATCAAATCATCTACAAACAGTAAATGCTAGAGAGGGTGTGAATAAAGGGAACCCTCCTGCACTGTTCATGGGAATGTAAGTTGATACAGCCACTATGGAGAACAGTATGGAGGTTCCTTAAAAACTAAAAATAAAACTATCATATGACTCAACAGTCCCACCCTTGGGCATATATCCTGAGAAGACCATAATGCAAAAGACACATGTACCCCAGTGTTCATTGTAGCACAGTTTAGAATAGCCAAGATATGGAAGCAACCTAAATATCCAACAACAGATGAATGGATAAAGATGATGTGATACACACACACACTCACACACAATGGAACATTCAGTTCAGTTCAGTTCAGTTCAGTTCAGTTGCTCAGTCGTGTCCGACTCTCTGCAACCCCATGAATCACAGCACACCAGGCCTCCTTGTCCATCACCAACTCCCGGAGTTCACTCAAACTCATGTCCACAGAGTCGGTGATGCCATCCAGCCATCTCATTCTCCGTCGTCCCCTTCTCCTCCCGCCCCCAACCTTTCCCAGCATCAGAGTCTTTTCCAGTGAGTCAACATTGCTCAACCATAAAAAGGAACAAAATTGGTCATTTGTGGAGATGTAGGTGGACCTAGAGTCTGTCATACAGATTGAAGTAAGTTGGAAAGAGAAAGACCAAAATCATGTAATATCACTTATATGTGGAATCTAGAAAAATGGTAATGATGAACTTATTTGCAAAGCAGAAATAGCATCACAAATGTAGAAAACAAGCTTATGGTTACCAAAGGGGGAAATAGGAGGTGGGGTGAGTTGGGAGATTGGGATTGACACACACGCACTACAGTACAGTACAGTGAAGTCATTCATTTGTGTCCAACTTTTTTTGACCCCATGGACTGTAGCCTATCAGGCTCCTCCATTCATGGGATTTTCCAGGCAAGAGTACTAGAGTGGGTTGCCATTTCCTTTAGGGGAGCTTCCTGACCCAGGGATCGAACCCAGGTCTTCATAGATAATTAATGAGAACATACTGCATAGCACAGGAAACTCTACTCAGTGCTCTTTAGTGACCTAACTGAGAAGGAAATCTAAGAAAGAGTGGAAATCTCTCTCTCTCACTCTCTTTGTGTGTATATGCATGTTTATATAAAAACTCACATACATATATGCATATAAAAATATACACACACATATATAACTATTCATTTTGTTATATATCAGAAACTAACACAATGCAAAACTGCAATTCAATAAAAACTGATTTTAAAAAAGTAAAGGAAAAGCAAAACCATTTTTTAAATTTTTAAAAAGTAAAATCATGACATGTCAATGATTTTAACAATTTGCCTGCTGTTTAGCTCTCTCACCAACTTTATTAGTCTTTCTAAATATATTCCAATTTTTGCCTGTCATCTTTAAAGAATGATGATGGGCAGAGGAATATTACATTTTAAACTGGTAGATGCCATGGGCAAAGCTGGATTTTGTCAGGATTTGGAGTACCTGGGGAATTTTGGAAGTCACTATTTACAGGAAATTGATCCCCAATGAGGAGATATGGAGCTAGGGAGCATGTATTTTCTGCTAAATTGTTTGTTTTCCACAGCTTTATAGGTCATTGCCTAATTTCAATTCTTCCATAAATACTGTTCAAACATCACTTATTCATCTATTTGCTCCAGACCATCAGACTGCTACATGAATATAGAAATCAGCCTTGTAATAAAATATTTAGACCCCATAAGACTTCAAATCTCAGATAATCCCCTCAGATTTTAATGTGGTTTAGACATATTATTACAAATAAAGCTATGGCATATTATGATCATTATAGTGAATTTTGGAATTTTAATAAACAGCGAAATCTCCAGAGATTAAATAAAAAATGTTAAAAGCAGAAAGATGAATGATGATAGTGAGGATTCTGTATTATACTTGCTTTTCACAGGATACTGTAATGCCAGTCATTTTGTGTTTTCCAGCATACATACTTAATAATGTGTTTTAGACTTCTGCGCTCTCTATTCAAAATCTCATTTCTTTTTAGCATATTTTTCTGTTGTTGCCACTGAAAAAATGATACAGACTTCTTGCTTTCTTGTTTAAAGAAACAATAGCTATTTGAGACTGAAGACCTTTGTTTAAAATTTCAGCTATCAAGGTCTAAAGCCTTCAAAAATTTTGTTTGTAATGGAAATTCCTTAGGAACTTCTACATGACACAATGACATTGAAGGTTTAAATTGTATTTTATAAAAGCCTCTTTTTCCTTCTTTGATTACTAACCTATAAAAGCAAAAATTTTTTGAAAACTCAGGATTTAGTTTACTTTCCAGTCTTCAGACAATCAGGATGCATCCACAGAGATTCTGGCTCAAACATTAAACCACTTCAGATGCAAATTATGACAAAGAATCCATCTAACACACAGGACTTTAAAGTTGTTGGAACAAGGTATAGTCCAATGATACTTCTAGTGTTGTTTTCCTCTATTAAAGAATTCCAATGTTGTCAGAATATTCTTGTTTCTAAGCTACCTTACTTGACAGCTAACCTAATTTTAGGCTACATTTTATCCTGTACTAATACAGAGCTTTGATGACAGGTGGCACCAAAGCAATTATTGAATTAGAAGGTAAAGTAGAGTAAGCCAAAGATAAAGTAGATGCTTAATGAGTGTACTATAATTTAATGCTACATAACTGAAATGCATTCGTATTTGATATTCATTATAAAAAACAGTACTATTAATTTAAAACTATAATCATAACAATAATGGTTACTCATAAGCAAAAAGTAAATTTTTTGAGTGAAGGTATTAGGTTAATTGTGGCAAAATTGATGCATTTTTAAAATGAGGTGTATATACATATGATTTAAAATGTTGAGAAATGGTAGAAAGAAAAACATGTTAAAAATAAAATATAAACTGTAATTAAAAGCTAAAATTGAATGAGAAGACATTTGATTTTAGACGTAAAATGTTTAAAAATTACATATATATATATGTATACACACATATAGCAATAGAAATTTTAGAAATTATAAATGCTATAGTCACTTCAGGTGTTATGACAGTGAGTTAGTCCAGTTTCTTTATCCAATAGTATAGTTAAGTAATAAAGGCACATGAGATTGTGAGGCCATATGCAAAGTAATTGAAGTCCCAAAGCAGAAAGTATATTTACTGAAGTTTTGTTGATATTATTTTACCATTAATAATAATATAAATTTCAAATTATTGCAATCCAGTGAGGTAAATTATATATTAGTCCAGTTTTTCGGAGCATGTATGATGAGAAGACACATCTCTGAAAAGGAAACATTGCTAATGTGTTCCCTCCACAAGGCACTCTGCTATTCACCTATTCATACGCACCCATTCACTCACTTAATGTGCTTATTCCTTTATTCCTAACTAAGCCATTCTTTGTTCAGCAGACATAAATTAAACTGTTGCTTAGTACGGGGGTTATTGAGCAATATTTGAAATGACTATAATGGGGTTCCGAACTTTTTGGTCATTGAAGTAGAATTTAGTATACTATAACACTATTTAACAAACTACACTGATATGCTTATTTTTCTAAATAAAGTCTCCCCTAAGTCCTAGATAGCTTAGTCAGGAATGCAGATGAAGACACACAGATATCACTAGATATTATATATCCAAAGCTACATTTATTTCTATGGCAATATAAACTATTAATTTCTTTTACCAGTCCCAGACCATTGAATTAGGCATGGGGATAAATAAAATTATATATGATAATAATATCTGATATAACAAAAGAATAAGTTTTTTCACAGTTCTTTCTACTAGATAGTAAAAATTTCAGAAAATTGATAAATTAAATTTTAGTAGAAGTAATTAATCATTTTAAATTTCAAATTCATTTCTCCATATTAAAAAAAATTCTAGACATCTCTACATATAAAAATGCTGAAGAGATTGTGGAGAAAAGGGAACCTACTTACACCGCTGATAGAATGCAAGCTGATACAGCCACTATGGAGAACAATGTAGAAATTCCTTTAAAAAGTGGTAATAGAACTGTCATATGACCCAGCAATCCCACTGCTGGGCATGCACACTGAGGAAATCAGAATTGAAAGAGATACATGTACCCCAGTGTTAACTGTAGCACTGTTTACAATAGTTAGGACATGGAAGCAACCTAGATGTCCTTCAGCAGTTGAATGGATAAGGAAGTTGTGGTACACATACACCATGGAATATTCAGTTCAGTTCAGTCGCTCAGTTGTGTCCAACTCTTTGTGACCCCATGGAATGCAGCACGCCAGACCTCCCTGTCCATCACCTGGAGTGATGGAGTTTACTCCTGGAGTTTACTCAAACTCATGTCCATTGAGTCAGTGATGCCATCCAACCATCTCATCCTCTGTTGTCCCCTTCTCCTGCCTTCAATTTTTCCAGCATCAGGGTCTTTTCAAATGAGTTGGTTCTTCGCATCAGGTGACCAAAGTTTTGGAGTTTCAGCTTCAACATCAGTCCTTCCAATGAACACTCAGAACTGATTTCCTTTAAGGATGGACTCGTTGGATCTCCTTGCAGTCCAAGGGACTCTCAAGAATCTTCTCCAACACCACAGTTCAAAAGCATCAATACTTCAGTACTCAGCTTTCTTTGTAGTCCACATCTCACATCCATACATGACTACTGGAAAAACCATAGCCTTGACTAGATGGACCTTTGTGGGTAAAGTAATGTCTCTGCTTTTTAATATGTTGTCTAAGTTGCTCATAACTTTTTTTTTTCCCAAGGAGTAATCTTTTTATTTCATGGCTGCAGTTACCATCTGCAGTGATTTTGGAGTCCCCCAAAATAAAGTCTGATACTGTTTCCACTGTTTCTCCAGCTATTTGCCGTGAAGTGATGGGACCGGATGCCATGATCTTAGTTTTCTGAATGTGAGTTTTAACCCAACTTTTTCACTCTGCTCTTTCACTTTCATCAAGAGGCTCTTTAGTTCTTCTTTACTTTCTATCATAAGGGTGGTGTCATCTGCATATCTGAGCTTATTGATATTTCTCCCAACAATCTTGTCCAGTTTGTGCTTCATCCAGCCCAGTGTTTCTCATGATGTAGTCTGCATATAAGTTAAATAAGCAGGGTGACAATATACAGCCTGATGTACTCCTTTTCCTATTTGGAACCAGTCTGTTCCATGTCTAGTTCTAACTATTGCTTCCTGACCTGCATATAGGTTTCTCAAGAGGCAGGTCAGGTGGTCTGGTATTCCCATCTCTTTCAGAATTTTCAACAGTTTATTATGATCCACACAGTCAAAGGCTTTGACATAGTCAATAAATTGAATATTCAACCCACTCCAGTGTTCTTGCCTGGAGAATCCCAGGGATGGGGGAGCCTGGTGGGCTTCCGTCTATGGCGTCACACAGAGTCGGACACGACTGAAGTGACTTAGCAGTAGCAGTGATATTACAAATGGAATGTTACTCAACTATAAAAATGAATGTATTTGTCAGTTTTAATGAGGTGGATGAAACTGAGTGAAGTAATTCAGAAGGAGAAACACCAATACAGTATATTAATGCATATATATGGAATTTACAAAGACAGTAACAATGATCCTGTATGCAAGGCCGCAAAAGAGACACAGATGTAAAGAACAGACTTTTGGACAATGTGGGAAGAGGGGAGGGTGGGGTGGTTTGAGAGGATAGCATTGAAACGTGTATATAACCATATGTAAATAGAGGACCAGTGCTAGTTTGATGCATCAATCAGAGGACTCAAAGTGGGTGCTCTGGGACAACCCAGAGGGATGGGTTGGGGAGGGAGATAGGAGGGGGTTTCAGGATGGGAAGACACATGTGCACCCATGGGTGATTCATGTGGATGTATGACAAAAACCCACCACAATATTGTAAAGAAAATATTCTCCAATTAAAATAAATTAATTAAATTAAAAATGCTCATTAGATTCCATTAAGTGCAGTAATATGTAATTCAGGTTACATAATATACAAAAGTTTAGATTACAAACAGGCACAAGGAAACTAGGACATGATGGATGTGTTAATATATATTAACCCATAGCCACATAATTAATGTACCTATCACATTAGTCTATATTCCATGTATAATATATAGAAGCATATTAAATTTTGTTCCTTATGTGCAGGCTGTCCATTGTATTGTAATAAAGTTATAAAAAAGTCAGTGACTAGTACCCTTAAAACATGTGATTATTACTTCATCTAAATTATAACAATAAAGTAAAATAAAAATGTTGAGCTTTTTTTCCTACTTGCCATTTTCATCCCTGATCTTTTTGGGTATATGTGATGATAATAACATACAGTCAACATGGGGCTTCAAATCTGAAAAGTTGTACTTTCTTCTATGCATATACTAAATATGATTATAGATTTAACAATAGAACATGCAGATTCCCTGTGCGTATACAGAATGTCTGATTCGAGGGACACCATGGTCTTTGTGGCGGGGCATGACTAAAGCCAGTCTTAAACTTACTGTTGTCATTTTTGCCCTTTCTAATAGAATTTTATACTTCAAATATCAATTTACTTTTTTAAAGATTTTTAAAAATAATTTTCTATATTTAAATTATCTCTTTGGGAAAGACAACTTCTTATTTCTTTTCTTTAAAAATTATGTGTGTGTATGTATGTATATATCTCCTTTAAAAATGTATGTGTATACACGTGTGTGCATGTTAAGTCGCTCCAGTAGTGTCTGACCCTTTGTGACCCTATGGACTGTAGCCCGCCAGGCTCCTCTGTCCATGAGATTCTCTAGCCAAGAATACTGGAGTGGGTCACCTTTTCCTCCCCTAGGGGATATTCCCCATTGAAGGATCAGATCCACATCCCTTATGTCTTCTGCACTAGTATAATACTAGCCGTTGGAGAAGAAATCAAGTGATCTAAGGGAAAATAGAGATGATTTCTTTTGCATTGGTTCTTAGGCTCAGGTAATAGCATGTGAATCCTGTATATCTGTAGCAACAGAATGATCTCAATTTCTAAAAGTTGAAACAGTAATGAAACAAGTTGAATTATTCTAAGAATTGTTTGACTGTGTCTTACAATAGTGAATTACATTACCCAGTTCTTCCCCATTGGTCTTTATTCCATGGTCTAAGCTCTGCACAACTTGTCACTGAATCACATTAGAAAACATAATGAACACTGCAGGAGCACTAATTTACCAAGGAAACTTGACATCATGGAAGAACTACTCTTAATCTTACGCACAATTTAGCACAGCAGCCTACCACTAAGTACCCTGGGGTATGTCCTTCATGTCTCACAATTTATGTAAAGTCCAGGAAAATAGTCCTGATAATTTCCTTAAAATATATAGGCATTTATTTACATGTATTGCTGCCTTTGTCATGGATAATAAGATATACATTTAAATATATGAAATTAGTGTTTAAGTTGAGTAAATAAAGTTGGTATTTTTAAACTGTGTTTACTTTTGAGAAACATCTGAAGGACATATTCCTATCAAATGCTGTACTTAATTAGTTGGAGGTGAAAGTCAGGTGGGAAACATAAGATCAAAAGCTTTTCCAGGAAAGTGGTATATGTGATTTTATCATTAAACATTAAATTACCTCTAGAAATAATATTGTTGTTATTTAGCTGCTAAGTCATATACAACTCTTTTATAACCCCATGGACTGTAGGCCACTAGGCTCCTCTGTCCATGGGATTTTCCAGACAAGAATATTGGAGAGGGTTGCCATTTCCTCCTCCAAGGGATCTTCCTGACCCAGGGATTGGACCTGTGTCTCCTGCACTGCAGGTAGATTCTTTACTGTCTCAACCACCAGGGGAACCCCTGAAATAATATACTAAATAACAAAACAGAAGAGTGGGAAATAAAAACTAAATTAAGTTTTGCTATCAATTTTCAGAAAAGTTAATAGTGTTGGGAAGAAATATTTAGCACAGTTAAAAATAACAGCAACAATAATAAAACTAAATGATTTCATGTTCCTCATCTCTTTTACATCTATGCTCAACTTGAAAACTAATATAGAAATATATGTTAATGACTTTATTCAGAAAACCAGCATATGGAGAAAATGTGGACTAGTGTCCCAAAGAACTCTATTGCCTGAGTTTGGATACTGGTTTCTTTCATAGAATGAAGAAAGGGAAGTCAAAATGTAAAGTGAAAACAGTGATAATTGTTGTAAATATTACCTGGTTCCCACCAGATTTTGGAGGAGATGTGTAAATTTCTTCTTTCCTGCAGTCATTCACATGTGGACCTGGTCAGGATATTTCCTGTGAGCTTTAGCTAAACACACAGGCAGGCTTAAGAGGCAAGGTTCCTCGAGATAGACCATTATGTATACTTGAAACTATAGGAAATACTCCTTTAGATAATAACTTGTAACAGAAGGAAAAAACAGAACAAAAGTTGAAGTCAAAGAAATGAATCCACTATGGAGTCAGTTTTGTTCTTCCCCATTACAAACACATCACTGAAATTACTTCATTTATTGGACATTGTACTGTATTGCCATAAGTTTTATAAACCTGTTGTTGAACTCAGTGTCTCTACACGTGGGTACATGCAAAGTCGCTTCAGTCATGTTGAACTCTTTGTGACCCATGGACTGTAGCCAGCCAGGCTCCTCTGTCCATAGAGCTCTCCAGGCAAGAATACTGGAGTGGGTTGCCATGCCCTCCTCCAGGGGATCTTTCCAACCCAGGGATTGAACCTGAGTGTCTTACATCTCTTGCATTGGCAGGTGGCTTCTTTACCACTAGAGCCACCTGGGAAGCCCGTCTCTTCACCATGACCCTCAAAAAACTCTCAGAAGTATATCATTGACATTAAATTCTGAATCTCTGAAGGTTAAAAGCTTATCAGTCATGCTTGAATAATTTCTTACTCCACAATGTAACCTGACATTAGACTTCTCTTCTACATGCATGCTTTTATCAATAAGTGACCTTTCCAATCACATTGCTTAAAAACATACTGATGTATTTAAGTGATATATTACTTTTTCGGTGAATTCCATGCTAAAGTAATCTGACAACATATTATCCCCACCAAAACACCTAGTTACTATTTCAAACTATAGGTATTCCACATCAAACTCACAGTTTACCTCCCCAAACCCTGCTCCTCATCCTGACTTCCCTGTCCTGTTACTCACAAATCTACCATCAGTCTCTTGATATTTTCTGGAGCAATGTTGACTTTCTCTTCAATACCCTATAACTTAAAAGTTATGATGTAAAAGTCACAATACTCAAATACTGATATAAAATTAGTAATCTCACATGGTAAACAAATAATGGGAAATAATACCACACACAGATATCCATACAAAAATAAGAAGAAACTATTTATGACAATTTTTGTCCTTGTTTCTGTTACAGGTCACAGAGTCATAGCTGGTATTTATAACTACTTTCTTGTAATACTACCCATCCTGTATTCTCTTTGCCATCAATAAATGCCTTAGCTGGTCATGCTTCTTTACCTTGAGAGGTGACCCAAACCTTTAAACAAATACTTTTAATTGAAGGATAATTGCTTTACGATATTGTGTTGATTTCTGTTATATATGAACTTGAATCAGCCATGGTGTGCATAAGTCCCCTCCCTCTTGAACCTCCCCCTGCACTGCATTTCACCCCTCTAGGTTATCAGAGAGCACTGGATTTGGGCTCCCTGTGTCATACAGTAAATTTCCACTGCTATTGCTACTCTCACTTTGTCTCACCCTCTCCTTCCTGCCCTGTGCCCACAAGTCTGTTCACTATGTCTGCATCTCCATTGCCATCCTGTAAATAGATCTTGGCCATTACTAGTCCTGTTTGGATTGAGTTATTGTAGTTTCCATTGACCTTAATCACACAAACATGGCGATATCACTAAAAGACACACTGGGCATCTTCTGTATTCCAGAAATACTCTTCCTTACCTCCACTGTGGAGTACTGGTCCAGTTTCCCCTCAGTATTTAGGACTGATTACTTAAGTCACCACTGTAGCTCTTTTCTTTGCTTATTGATTCAGATAAATGAGGAATGCAAAGTGGCTATGGATCTGGTAGGCTTTTACATATAAGCATTATTTGTGACTAGCACACTTGCTTACAATGTATTGATCTTTGAAATGTGAGCTGTTACTGACAAGGCTTTTTACATGATGCTTGGAGATACGCTGAAGTTTCAGAGATAGACTCTAATAGTGAAATATATAATAAATGCATATATATTTTAAGCTATTAATAAAAAAAAGCAAGCTCACTGCAAGTGCAAATTAAAATGTGAGATGTGACAAGAGGTAGCATCATTTGATGTTAGCATAAACATATCTGCTGCTGCTGCTGCTGCTGCTAAGTCACCTCAGTCGTGTCCGACTCTGTGTGACCCCATAGACGGAAGCCCACCAGGCTCCCCAGTCCCTGGGATTCTCCAGGCAAGAACACTGGAGTGGGTTGCCATATTTCCTTCTCCAATGTGTGAAAGTGAAAAGTGAAAGTGAAGTCGCTCAGTCGTGTCCGACCCTTAGCGACCCCACGGACTGCAGCCTACCAGGCTCCTCCATCCATGGGATTTTCTAAGCAAGAGTACTGGAGTGGCTTGCCATTGCCTTCTCCGATAAACATATCTACTTTTTCATATTCTAAGTTCTCGGGACTTGAATTCTGTCCAGGGAATTTAACCAAGCATCACTCATCAGTTAATATTTTAAGTAAAATTCAGTTGAGCCTTCTTTCTATTTGAACTGTGATTTCTAAAAAGTAATATGGTAATAATACTCATTTCAGTGGACAAACTGAGCAAACTGAAAATACTAACCTCTGGCCTTTTACACTCTCCAATCATGCAGAGAGTTTGCAGTTTAACTAAAGAAATTGACAGTGAAAACAATGCAGTTGCACTGTATGACTTTTATAGTCTCCTCAATCAAATAAGAGGATCTTTTGAAGACAAGAAAAAAATCTTCAACTTCAATTTGGTACAAAATTGCTGACTGCTGACAAATGGTAGCTCTGTCAAAATCATAAGCGGTTCTGGATCATTACCAACATCAAAAAAAGCTTCATAATCATCACATTGAAAGAGCAGTTCACTTGCTGTGATGTGCATCCGTATTTGTGTGACAAAAAAACCCTAAATACAGTGTGTGCATAGCATTTAAAGCAACACAGGAAACCTGAGGAAATTCATATTCCAAGCTCCTATAGTTTACACAAACACACATACACACATGCACATCATACACACAGATTCCATTCAGCAGATACAACTGCTGCTCCATACTCTTCTTTTATTCATTTCCAAGATATTTTCTAACATCATTATTTCAAATATATTTTTTATTTTTGTATATTAAGTAAAAATGAAAAGATACCTTCAACCACGACTCTTTAATTTAATTTCCATAGACGATAATGAGTAGAACAGATACATGCTTTATATGTTAATATGACAAAACTTGACAGCAAATTAAAAAGCAGAGACATCACTTTGCTGACAAAGGTCTGTCTAGTCAAAGCTGTGGTTTTTCCCTTAGTCATCTACAGATATGAGAGTTGGACCATAAAGAAGGCTGAGCAACAAAGAATTGATGTTTTTGAATTGTGGTACTGGAGAAGACTATTTGAGAGTCCCTTGGACTGCAAAGAGATCCAACCAGTCCATCCTAAAAGAACTAGTTCAGCCACTATGGAGAACAGTGTGGAGATTCCTCAAAAAACTGGAAATAGAACTGCCATATGATCCAGCAATAGCACTCCTGGGCATACACACCGAGGAAACCAGAACTGAAAGAGACACATGTACTCCAATATTCATTGCAGCACTGTTTATAATAGCCAGGACATGGAAGCAACCTAGATGTCCATCTGCAGATGAATGGATAAGAAAGCTTTGGTACATATACACAATGGAGTATTTTTCAGCCATCAAAAAGAATGCATTTGAATCAGTTTTAATGAGGTAGATGAAATTGGAGCCTATTATACAGAGTGAAGTAAGCCAGAAAGAAAAACATCAATACAGTATACTAACGCATATATCCAGAGAAGGCAATGGCAAGCCACTCCAGTACTATTGCCTAGAAAATCGCATGGACGGAGGAGCCTGGTAGGCTGCAGTCCATGGGGTCGCTATAAGTCAGACATGACTGAGCGACTTCACTTTCACTTTTCACTTTCACACATTGGAGAAGGAAATGGCAACCCACTCCAGTGTTCTTGCCTGGAGAATCCCAGGGACGGGGGAGCCTGGTGGGCTGCCGTCTATGGGATCTCACAGAGTCAGACATGACTGAAGTGACTTAGCAGCAGCAGAAGCAGCAACGCATATATATGGAATTTAGAAAGATGGTAACCTTAGAGTCGGACACGACTGAGCAACTGAACTGAACTGAACTGAACTGAACCTTAACCCTGTATACGAGACTGCAAAAGAGACATGGGTATATAGAACAGTCTTTGGGACTCTGTGGGAGAGGGTGAAGGTGGGATGATTGGGGAGAACGGCACTGTAGCATGTATATTATCATATGTGAAATGAATCACCAGTCCAGGTTCGACGCATGATACAGGATGCTTGGGGCTGGTGCACGGGGATGACCTGGAGGGAGGATATGGGGAAGAGGGAGGTGGGAGGGGGGTTCAAGAAAGGGAACACATGTACACCCGGGGCGGATTCATGTCAATGTATGGCAAAACCAACCAATATATTAATGTAAGGTAATTTGCCTCCAATAAAATAAATTTAAAAAAAAAAGAAATCAGTCCTGAGTATTCATTGGAAGGGCTGATGCTGAAGCTGAAGTTCCAGTACTTTGGCCACATGATGGGAAGAGCTGACTCATTGGAAAAAGACCCCGATGTTCAGAAAGATTGAAGACAAAAAGAAAGGGGAGCAGCAGAGAATGAAATGGTTAGGTAGCATCACTGACTCAATGGACATGAATTTGAGCAAACTTCAGGAGGTGGAGGATAGAGGAGCCTTGTGTGCTGCAGTCCATGAGATTGCAAATAGTCAGACATGACTTAGCGAGTGAACAACAAAAAAAATTTATTTAAATAATTCCTCTGTATATGCCTATGTTACTCCAAAATATACAATTAATATTTTCTCATTCATATTTCCCTGGGGATATGTGGGGAAAAATTTACCATGGTGCAAAATCTTTTGGCTTTTTTCCTGTAGCTGATCAAAGTCTCTACCAGCTCAACCTCAGGTCTAAAAAATAATGGGTCTACCACCCATTAGTGGTGATGAAACTGGGGTGCTAGTCTGTTGCTGACAAGCTCCGTGGCTCAGCGAACTGAAAATCTGATGAAATCCTGACATGGCTTATAATTTCACCTCTTAATATCTAATTGGTTGCATGCTCTTTTCCAGATACAGTTATCACTGTTAATTGTTGTTGTTAATATAATCATGCATTGTTAATACTGTAATTGACATTGCTAATTTTTAGGCATTGCAGATTGATATCATCTGGTTAATTTGGGAAGCAAAAGTTCTTTTTCATTCTTTGTCTAACCCCTGAGAGGTCAATTTACCTCAAGACTGTCTTCTACTTTGGTCTTACTCTCTCCACTATATTAAAATGATGTAATATACTCCCCGTTTTAACTTCCACCCTATGTGGGAGACTCCTAGAAATAAGCTTCCAGCTGAGAATTCTCCATTCGACTTAACAATCAAATGCCTAATGTTTTCTGGACACCTATTGAACTGAACTGATACTTGTATTATCAAAGGCACCTGAAACTCATCATCCCTAAAGGTGAATTCATATTCCTTGCTCCCTAATGGCTTATATTCCCATATTTTCTGTCTCATTTGGTAGAAAATATATTTATTCTCTTACAATAGAATCTAGAAAATTATCATTGACATTTTTTTTTCTTTCCTTCACCTCCCACATCAGATCCTTCACCAAAAGTATTGAGAATCATATTTTCCTACTGAAAAAGGCAGACAGCACTTCATTTTGACCGTTAGTCACTACTACAAGGCTTAAGTACTAAAAGTCAATGACTTTTTAATTTATATCTGGATATTCATGATGTAAACAATATCCTCTTAATATTCTCTAATTTAAATTCTATCTGAAGAACATCTTGCTTTGTTCAGGTTTATTTCACTATCCCTGGGTGTGCTTACATTGTAGGGTGACACTTTACAATTAAAATCGGCAAACATAGATCAACACAAGAAACATTGTTAACTCCTTTGTTGTTCTGATATCGGTATATAAATCTATGAGCCAGACTTGGAATTGACAGCTTTATTTAACATTCAGAATTTAAACTATATATGATTTGCTTACACTGATTTCAGTACACTTTTCCTGAGCAATTAAGATACAAATATTTTAACTTATTAAAGCTTACTGTCCTTCTTGAACAGCTAGCCTACAATCAAAATTTATTTGATTTTATATAGTTACTTAAGCCAGGTTTTCAATTTGTGCTTGAAAGGCCCTCATGCTGGCTACAATAAAAACTTAATTGTGAAATCGACAAGTTGATTAATTGCATGTTTTCTCCAGTTTCCTCTCTCCTATTTGTATCCTGTATCCAAACTCTCATGCTATTGTATTAGGAAAATGTGATTTTTTTGTTAATGCCTGGTGTTTTCTCTTTCTTCAAGTGAATTAGCAATCTTTATAATATTTAGTGTTGAATCAGGCAAAATCTTCAGGATTACTTCACAGTGATAATGCCTTTCAAATAGAGGAAACTACATTAATAAGATCAGTTGTTGCTGAATCAGTGCAGTTTGTGGGTAGAATTGGGTAGGCAGTAGCAGAGATTATAGTTCCAGAGATTAAAGAGAAATTTAGATAGAAATTGTCTTTCCGCATGCTATTGTGTTGGCCTGAGTTATTATCAGTGTAACTCAGAAGTGGACAAAGAGTGAATGTCAGTCACACCTAATTAATCACAGGAGATAAAATTCAGAAGAGGATTTTTTGCTTCTCGTTTTTTTTCCCCATCAAATGCTTTAATAGTTCTTCTGAAGTCATATTGGAACCAATAATAAAGGGAGACTTAAATATATATGCAAAAGTGTTCCTCAATCCTGGAATTAGTTGTTCACTTTTCTCGCTTGTAAGTAGTCTTTTAGAATGCTTTTAGACAGAAAGTAATAGCACTAAAATGATGAGACTATTAGCATATGTATGATTGTCGTATTTCATACACATATTATTTATATTAATATATTATGACATATTTTTGGAAGAAAAGCTATGATCAAATTAGACAGCATATTAAAAAGCAGAGACATTACTTTACCAACAAAGGTCCGTCTAGTCAAAGCTCTGGTTTTTCCAGTAGTATGTATGGATGTGAGAGTTGGACTATAAAGAAAGCTGAGTACCAAAGAACTGATGCCTTTGAACTGTGGTATTGCAGAAGACTCTTACAAGTCCCTTGGACTGCAAGGAGATCCTACCAGTCCATCCCAAAGGAAATCAGTCCTGAATATTCATTGGAAAGACTGATGCTGAAGCTGAAACTCCAATACTTTGGCCATCTGATGCGAAGAACCAACACATTGGAAAAAAACCTGATGCTGGAAAGATTGGAGGTGGGAGGAGAAGGGGACAACAGAGGATGAGATGGTTTGATGGCATTAATGACTTGATGGACATGAGTCTGTGTAGGCTCCAGGAGCTGGTGATGGACAGGGAAGCCTGGCAGGCTGCAGTCCATGAAGTTGCAAAGAGTTGGACACGACTGAGTGACTGAACTGAACTGATTGTGATATATATATATATATGTCACTTATTATGAGTATATTAGTGTGTGCTCCTCTGTCCATGGGATTTCTCAGGCAAGAATACTATAGAGAGTTGCCATTTCATTCTCCAGGGGATCTTCTAGACCCAGGGATTGAACTCATGTCTCCTGCACTTCAGGCATATTCTTTACTGCTCAACCATTATAGACCTGATGACTGAGTTACTTTGAACTTAAATTTTTAAAAACTGATTTGACTTTTGACTTTACTGCCTCTTAAGTTTGGTATTTGTAGTAAGGAAAATTAACATCTAAAGATAGATGATGAAAATAAAATATTAACTGATAAAATTTAATTGATTGAAAGCAAAACAGAAACAGAAGAATTTTCTTGGAGTTAAAGATAACTTACCTTCAGAATTTTACTGACAACTCTTCCCTGATTCATAGTGATAGTTAGTCCCCAAAGATTGGCTTGTTGTTCAGTTGCTAAGTTGTGTCAGATTGCAGCATGCCAGGCTTCTCTGTCTATCACTGTCTCCCTGAGTTTGCTCAAATTCATGCCCATTGAGTCAGTGATGCCATCAACCATCTCATCCTCTGTTGTTGCCCTCTTCTCCTCTTGCCCTTAATTTCCCCAGCATCAGGGTCTTTTTCAATGAGTCAACTCTTTGCATCAGGTGGCCAAAGTATTAGGGCTTCAGCATCAGTCCTTCTAATCAATATTCAAGATTGATTTCCTTTAGGATGAACTGGTTTTATCTCCTTGCTGTCCAAGGGACTCTGAAGAGTCTTCTCCAGCACCATAATTTGAAAGGTTGGCTTACCTGCCGTGAAAAGTCACACATTCCCTTCCTCAGCTCTCAGCTCCTCAAAACAGATGAATGTAGTTCTTGTTTTGTTGGAGTACCTCCTTGCTATCTCAGGATGCAATAAAGTTGGGTAGAAGCATTTGGCATTCTCAAAGAGACTGAAAGCACTATTATGCCCCCTTGACAGATGGAAGAAAATACTAGCACTCCTTTTGAATAAGAATATTTCCACACTGAGGTATATAAATCTGGACCTTAATGATTTTCCTGCTATTATGTAGGTAGCCAGATCTCCACATGTATCTGATAACATTGTACCTCATAATCTTTGAAAGGGGACTCTAGACAACTCTGATACCATCTTAGATTTCTATAAACTTTCATGTCTTAAAACAAGAAAAGACTATTCATAATTTTTTAATATTACTAGCTAATAGCTTTTATAGTTCTTATATGTATTAAATATTTGTCATCTCATTTTCATTTCAAACTGGAATCCTTTAATAAATGAAATCTAGACAGATTTTAAGCTTATATTTACTTTATATTTACTGCTTATATTTTAAACACAAACTCATTTTAACATATCAACGTTAAATTTCACATCCAGTAAAGCACACAATTATTTTTAAAAATACACTTTCAAATACATTTTTCCTAAGTAAAAGGCAGATGATGTATTTAATAGTATACATGCTCAAGCATATATAAGTTTAAGCTATATTATCAATAACAGCATTTATTTTCTGAGAAAGTGAGACTTGTGATCACAGGTCATTCTGGAAATATTTAGATATTATAACTTTTTCAAAGAAAAGCATATGGGAAATTCAGCACTCACTATAAAAATGACTGAAAAGAGCTTTAAAATCAGTCAGATTGTTTTATTTCTAAGATAAATGCAGTTCAAGAAAAATCATCGTGTAGCTTCTCTTCAAGTCTATTTCATATATACCTGAAATAGCTTCATTTGATAAAGGCTAGTTAGATAAATACATTATACAACTTTAGTTTTTAGTGTACTGTTCTAATATGATTGCACAGATGAACATTAATATAAACTTAAAATTGTCATAAAATTATTATATTATTTTTAAAAATTTAAGTGAAAATCATGTTACATTTTAAGAGGGATAGGTCTGAGGAAACTTTGTGTGTGTGTGTGAGAGCATTGTTACGAAGATAACTTTTTAGAAACTAAAATAGAATTAGTCTCTTACATATGACTATATTATATTAAAATATATACCAATATGTACTTAAATTATATGTATTATGCATATCATATAACATTATACAGGCGGGAGGAGAAGGGGACGACAGAGAATGAGATGCCTGGATGGTATTACCGACTCGATGGACATGAGTTTGAGTGAACTCCGGGAGTTGGTGATGGACAGGGAGGCCTGGCGTGCTGTGATTCATGGGGTCGCAAAGAGTCGGACACGACTGAGCAACTGTACTGAACTGAACTGAACTGAAATGAAGGAATATCTAACATTTTATCTACCCATGTATCCATATGAAAGATAAAGGCAGTAATCTCTTAAATTTAACTTCTAGGAAGCTAAATGAAATCAGACTATCTACAGTTAAAGAACGCTGGGCTGGAAGAAGCACAAGCTGGAATCAAGATTGCCGGGAGAAATATCAATAACCTCAGATATGCAGATGACACTACCCTTATGGCAGAAAGTGAAGAGGAACTCAAAAGCCTCTTGATGAAAGTGAAAGATGAGAGTGAACAGATTGGCTTGAAGCTCAACATTCAGAAAACAAAGCTCATGGCATCTGGTCCCATCACTTTATGGGAAATAGATGGAAAAACAGTGGAAACAGTGTCAGACTTTGTTTTTTTGGGCTCCAGAATCACTGAGGATGCTGATTGCAGCCATGAAATTAAAAGACGCTTACTCCTTGGAAGGAAAGTTATGACCAACCTTGATAGTATATTAAAAAGCAGAGACAATACTTTGCCAACCAAGGTCCGTCTAGTCAAGGCTATGGTTTTTCCCACGGTCATGTATGGGTGTGAGAGTTGGACTGTGAAGAAAGCTGATCGCTGAAGAATTGATGCTTTTGAACTGTGGTGTTGGAGAAGACTCTTGAGAGTCCCTTGTACCGCAAGGAGATCCAACCAGTCCATTCTAAAGGAGATCAATCCTGGGTGTTCATTGGAAGGACTGATGCTGAAGCTGAAACTGCAATACTTTGGCCACCTCATGCGACGAGTTGACTCACTGGAAAAGACTCTGATGCTGGGAAAGGTTGGGGGCGGGAGGAGAAGGGGACGACGGAGAATGAGATGGCTGGATGGCATCACCGACTCTGTGGACATGAGTTTGAGTGAACTCCGGGAGTTAGTGATGGACAAGGAGGCCTGGCGTGCTGTGATTCATGGAGTCGCGGAGAGTCAGACACGACTGAGCGACTGAACTGAACTGAACTGAACAGTTAAAGAGTTCAAATGACTTTCAGCATCACTCAGCACAGAAGTCAAAGTGTACCGGGCACATTTTGCTTTCTCTTCCGCTAATCTGACGTCATCTTCTTTTACTCTTGCTTCCTTTCCTTCTGTTGCCTTACCACCCTGACTAGTTTCAGTTCCATCGCTCAGTCGTGTCCGACTCTTTGCGACCCTGTGGACATGTAGTCTACCAGGCTTCTCTGTCCATGGGATTCTCCAAGCAAGAATACTGGAGTGGGTTACCGTTTCCTTCTCCAGGGGATCTTCCCGACCCAGGGATTGAACCCAGGTCTCCCGCATTGGAGGCAGACACTTTAACCTCTGAGCCACCAGGGAAGCCCTCTTCTTGAATTTACCTGTTGCCATCTTGCCTGTGGGCTTTGCTCTTGTTATTTTTGTCTAGAATGTTCTTCTCTAATATACCTCACCTTCTGTAGGCTCAAAACAGCACATTCTCATTGAAGTTTTATTTCAGACTGCAACCCCCACCCTTAGCATTCTTGATTCTCTTCTACCTTCTTTACCTTTCCCTAAGCACTGAACACCATCTTAGATGCTGTATTTTACTTCCGCTTATGATATAATAGTTACTGTTGTCTGTCTCTTTCCCAGTAGAATATAAACTTTATAAAGGCCATGGTGATTTAGTCTGTTTTAGTCACTACTCTGTCCCCTGACTAAAGTTATTCAAATAATATTTGTTAAATTGAAGAACAAGTAAATGAAAATTCAAGACTAAGGAAGAGGAACAATTTCATTGCTAATTGTCTTTATAGATCTGTCCCCATAATGTGACCAAGAAGAGCACATGAGCTCTTTTTAATACAGCATGTGAGATTTTTTAAAGAATTTTTAATTGTTTTGTCAATGTACCATTGAATGTCAGTTAGATTATAATGTTTTCAGAGGAATGGCAATTGAATCAAAGAATTAATTGCTTAGGAACGATGATAATCTTAGATTGTGTTGATCAGATTTCATTGTTGTTCCTATTATAATTCCATTTGCTTTTTAAGTGATACTAGAGAAGAAATATGGGGAAGTCTGATATGTGAAGAGTTACTTAGCTGTCCCTGTAATGTATGCATGCATGCTAAGTCACTTCAGTTTTGTCCAACTTTTTGCAGGCCTGTGGACTATAGCCCACCAGGCTCCTCTGTCCATGGGATTCTCCAGGCAAAATTATTGGAGTGGGTTGCTGTGCCCTCCTCCAGGGAATCTTCCCAACCCAGGGACTGGACCAGTGTCTCCTCCAACTCATGCTTTGGCAGACAGGTTCTTTACTATAAACACTACCTCAGAAGCCCATTCCTGGAATTCCAGGAGCAATTGAAATATAATGAATATCTGGTCTTTCATCTTTTGTTCAGTTTTATTGTTTGTGAACTTGAATATTGAGAAGCCTAAGTCCCCTTTGGGAAAATAAATGGCCATTAAAACCAGGATGAATTTAGTCATATTTGACATTAAAACCAGGAAGAGTTTAGTCATCTTTGATTCATATTTGATTGTAGAAAAATAAAACTACAAGGAATGTCCAAGTTACTTAATGAGCACATCCTCTTAGATTCATATTATTAAAAATAACATCAAAAATACAAACAGGTACTATGTGATGGTATTATAATCTAACTTCTTTAAGTTTAATATTTAAATCATTCTTCTGAGACTTTAAAATTTCCTTTATATTTTTCAAGATGTCAATGTGAAAGGTGACAGCTTACTGTTGTAGACTTTGGTTCACTATTTAATGAAGGCCTCCCAACATTTATAAGTTCGTCTGAAAGAAGGAGTCTGGCTGTGAGCTGGATTTTCTGAAGTAGAGAAATTTCATTTATTTTAAATTTATAAAATTTCTAAAGATACTCCATCATTGTTTTCTCAATTGATTCAATTTAACACTGGCATTTTTAAAGCTTAATAACATACTTTTGTATTGTTGTTCGGTCCCTCAATGATGTCCGACTCTTTGCAACCCCATGAGCTGCAGCACACCAGCCTTCCCTGTCCTTCAGTATCTCCCGGAGCTTGCTCAAGCTCATGGCCATTGAGTGGGAGATGCCATCCAACCGTCTCTTCCTCCGTCATTCCCTTGTCAAAAGCACCAGGATTGGGCCACCTCCACTGCCCTGCCCTTGGAAACACACTACTCCCACCAATTTTTTAGGATAACAGTGGCCTTATTGATATTTGGTCAGTTTCCTCCAAACATTATTTTAATATTTGGGAGTGCTACTTGTGGGTTTTAATTGTATCAGCATTTTGTGCCTCCTGAGCACCTTTACTGACAGCATAGATGATGATGCAACAAAGCCCTTTATGACGTAGGTGGCCAAGAGGTGATTTCTGCCTGCTTTTCTCTGCTGCTCTCAATCTTTCCCACCATCGGTCTTTTCCAGTGTGTCGGCTCTTCACATTAGGCCAAAGTATTGGAGTTTCAGCTTCAGTATCAGTCCTTCCAGGGAATGTTCAGGATTCATTCCCTTTAGGATTAACAGGTTTGATCTCCTTGCAGTCTAAGGGACTCTTTTTACTATATGTTATATAAAATTTTATGTCCATTCTAGCCATCACATGAATTTGCAGAATTATTTCCAGATGACCTAGGGATTTATTTTTTTTTCTGCTAGGTCTTCCAAAGGGTGTCAGATGTCTCTAAATTACTTGACAGTAACTTGATTAGACTTGATAATGTCACCTCTAGCATGCTGGCACCTTGACCCTTGAGTCTACCTGCCATCTCTCTTGACAGTTCAGTCCTGGTGCCAGTCATGGGAGACCTGACAGCTCACAGATGCATGAAGTCTTCCCATGAGTTCATCACCTGACAATTGTCTGACTGATATATTTGATCTCAAGCTTGAATTGCTTCTTGGCTTCTGGTCTGTTGACCTTTTGCAGTAAATTCCAAGAGGCGACTGCACATCAGTCAGTGTGTATAACTGAAGTCCAAACCGCTGTTGGCCTTGGTTGCCAATTCTCTAACTAGAAAAGCCAAAAAAGAAAACACAGAAAGCCAGAATTGACAGTCCCTTGACAGATGACTGCCCAGCTGTCTGTCAAGTGACACTCTGGGATAAAGTCAGTGTATTTCTGAGATCCCAAGTGAGGAAGCTATGAAATGGCCATTCTTTTATTTCCACGTGCACACTGGGGATATCAGAAGTCAGAATATCTTACTTCTGAAATACTTTCTCTGTTGGGTTCTCTTTTGCATTGTTAAAATTAAAGTATAGTTGATTTGCAATGTGATGTTAGGTGTACAACAATATGGTTGTTACCCACATGCATATATATGCATATAAATTTTTCAGATTCTTTTCCATGAGAGAGTCTTACAAGATATTGACTATAGTTCCTATGCTATATGGTAGGTCCTTGTTGTTTGTCTTTTTTATATATGATAGTGTTTCTTATTGTTTATTAGACATATCTTCATATTGTTTATTAGATGTGTTATTTTTTAAAGACGAGGTCTGTACTGTAATCATCCTTTTCTTATCATCCTTGACTCTGATAAATGTTTGCTATGAATCATCTTCATGATTCATTAGCTGGATGAGTCTGGGTTTACATTATCTGAGATTTGTTACTTTTTTGAGTAATACCTGCACAACGTTGCAAATGAATCATCTTCATAGAAATTACTGATCAACTCATACAAAGAGCCGAATTTTCAAATATTAATGCTACAACAAATATTATTGCTGAAGCCACCTACCCCATAAGTGAGGTATTTGATTTAGTCTGATTCACTGATTCATTGATGATAAATATTTTGAGAAAATAATAGCTTATTTCTTGAAAACATGGCATTTTAAAATGATTAAATTTCCTGAAGCTCCAGGTAAGTATTTAATTCACATAATTTTAAAGGATTCAATTAAGTACACAAAGAAAATTGGGTAAGTGACTTAGCGATGTTCATGAGGAAAGATACACAACACAGCTCAATAACAGAGCTCAAGTGTAGGATTTTAAAATATTTCACTTAAAACATTTAAATGTAAACGTCCAACAGGGGGTGGCTGCGCGGGCGCAGGAGGGCCGAGAGGATCTACTCCACGTTCAAGGTCAGGAGGGGCGGCCTTGAGGAGATACCCCTCACCCAAGGTAAGGTACAGCAGCTGCACTTTGCTGGAGTGGCTGTGAAGAGATTTTCCACCACCAAGGTAAGAGAAATCCAAATAAGACGGTAGATATTGCGAGGGGGCATCAGAGGGCAGACACACTGAAATCATAATCACAGGAAACTAGTCAATCTGATCACACGGACCACAGCCGAATGTGGTCCACTGGAGAAGGGAATGGCAAATCACTTCAGTATACTTGCCTTGAGAACCCCATGAACAATATCAAAGGGCAAAATGATAGGATACTGAATGAGGAATTCCCCAGGTCGGTAGGTGCCCAGTATGCTACTGGAGATCAGTGGGGAAGTAACTCTAGAAGGAATAAAGGGATGGAGCAAAAGCAAAACCAATACCCAGTTGTGGATGTGACCGATGATGGAAGCAAGGTCCGGTGCTATAAAGAGTAATATTGCCTAGGAACCTGGAATGTTAGGTCCATGAATCAAGCAAATTGGAAGTGGTCAAACAGGAGATGGCAAGAGTGAATGTAGACATTCTAGGAATCAGTGAATTAAAATGGACTGGAATGGGTGAATTTAACTCAGATGACCAATATATCTACTACTGTGGGCAGGAATCCCTTAGAAGAAACGGAATAGCCATCATGGTCAACAAAAGAGTCCGAAATGCAGTACTTGGATGCAATCTTAAAAACGACAGAATGATTTCTGTTCGTTTCCAAGGCAAACCATTCAATATTACAGTAATCCAGGCCTATGCCCCAACCAGTAACGCTGAAGAAGCCGAAGTTGAACGGTTCTATGAAGACCTACAAGACCTTTTAGAACTAACACCCAAAAAAGATGTCCTTTCATTATAGGGGACTGGAATGCAAAAGTAGGAAGTCAAGAAACACCTGGAGTAACAGGCAAATTTGGCCTTGGAGCACGGAATGAAGCAGGGCAAAGGCTAATAGAGTTTTGTCAAGAGAACGCACTGGTGATAGCAAACACCCTCTTCCAACAACACAAGAGAAGACTCTACATGTGAACATCACCAGATGGTCAACACGGAAATCAGATTGATTATATTCTTTGCAGCCAAAGATGGAGAAGCTGTATACAGTTTTAGTATATGTGCTGCCGAAGCGAGCACGAAGCTGTATACAGTTAGCAAAAACAAGACCAGGAGCTGACTGTGGCTCAGATCATGAACTACTTATTGCCAAATTCAGACTTAAATTGAAGAAAGTAGGGAAAACCACTAGACCATTCAGGTATGACCTAAATCAAATCCCTTATGATTATACAGTGGAAGTGAGGAATAGATTTAAGGGACTAGATCTGATAGATAGAGTGCCTGATGAACTCTGGACGGAGGTTCGTGACATTGTACAGGAGACAGGGACCAAGACCATCCCCATGGAAAAGAAATGCAAAAAAGCAAAATGGCTGTCTGAGGAGGCCTCACAAATAGCTGTGAAAAGAAGAGAAGCAAAAGGCAAAGGAGAAAAGGAAAGATATAAGCATCTGAATGTAGAGTTCCAAAGAATAGCAAGGAGAGATAAGAAAGCCTTCTTCAGTGATCAATGCAAAGAAATAGAGGAAAACAACAGAATAGGAAAAACAAGAGATCTCTTCAAGAAAATTAGAGATTCCAAGGGAACATTTCATGCAAAGATGGGCTCGATAAAGGACAGAAATGGTAGGGACCTAACAGAAGCAGAAGATATTAAGAAGAGGTGGCAAGAATACACCGAAGAACTGTACAAAAAAGATCTTCATGAGCAAGATAGTCACGATAACGTGATCACTGACCTAGAGCCAGACATCTTGGAATGTAAAGTCAAGTGGGCCTTAGAAAGCATCACTACGAACAAAGCTAGTGGAGGTGATGGAATTCCAGTTGAGCTATTTCAAATCTTGAAAGATGATGCTGTGAAAGTGATGCACTCAATATGCCAGCAAATTTGGAAAACTCAGCAGTGGCCCCAGGGCTGGAAAAGGTCAGTCTTCATCCCAATCCCAAAGAAAGGCAATGCCAAAGAATGCTCAAACTACCGCACAATTGCACTCATCTCACATGCTAGTAAAGTCACGCTCAAAATTCTCCAAGCCGGGCTTCAGCAACATGTGAACCGTGAACTCCCAGATGTTCAAGCAGGTTTTAGAAAAGGCAGAGGCACCAGAGATCAAATTGCCAACATCCGCTGGATCATGGAGAAAGCAAGAGAGTTCCAGAAAAACATCTATTTCTGCTTCATTGACTATGCCAAAGCCTTTGACTGTGTGGATCACAATAAACTGTGGAACATTCTGAAAGAGATGGGAATACCAGACCACCTGACCTGCCTCTTGAGAAACCTGTATGCAGGTCAGGCAGCAACAGTCAGAACTGTACATGGAACAACCGACTGGTTCCAAATCGGAAAAGGAGTACGTCAAGGCTGTATATTGTCACCTTGCTTATTTAACTTATATGCAGAGTACATCATGAGGAACGCTGGGCTGGAAGAAGCACAAGCTGGAATCAAGATTGCTGGGAGAAATATCAATAATCTCAGATATGCTGATGACACTACCCTTATGGCAGAAAGTGAAGAGGAACTCAAAAGCCTCTTGATGAAAGTGAAAGAGGAGAGTGAAAAAGTTGGCTTGAAGCTCAACATTCAGAAAACAAAGATCATGGCAGCTGGTCCCATCACTTCATGGGAAATAGATGGAAAAACAGTGGAAACAGTGTCAGACTTTATTTTTTTGGGCTCCAGAATCACTGCAGATGCTGATTGCAGCCATGAAATTAAAAGACACTTACTCCTTGGAAGGAAAGTTATGACCAACCTTGATAGTATATTTAAAAGCAGAGACGTTACTTTGCCAACAAAGGTCCGTCTAGTCAAGGCTATGGTTTTTCCCGTGGTCATATATGGATGTGAGAGTTGGACTGTGAAGAAAGCTGATCGCCGAAGAATCGATGCTTTTGAACTGTGGTGTTGGAGAAGACTCTTGAGAGTCCCTTGGACTGCAAGGAGATCCAACCAGTCCATTCTAAGGGAGATTAATCCTGGGTGTTCATTGGAGGGACTGATGCTAAAGCTGAAACTGCAGTACTTTGGCCACCTCATGCGACGAGTTGACCCACTGGAAAAGACTGATGCTGGGAAATGTTGGGGGCAGGAGGAGAAGGGGACGACCGAGAATGAGATGGCTGGATGGCATCACCGACTCTGTGGACATGAGTTTGAGTGAACTCCGGGAGTTGGTGATGGATAGGGAGGCCTGGCGTGCTGATTCATGGGGTCTCGGAGAGTTGGACACGACTGAGCGACTGAACTGAACTGAACTGATTTATATTATAAATACAGCTAGTAGACAGCACTATGGATATTCACCATAGTAGTTAATGACTCAGGACAGGTTTTAAAATAGTCTCTTCCATGCAGTCAGGAATGAAACATTCACATTTATATTAAGTTTGGAAAGATTTTTATCTGATATGTATTTATTTAGTTTTTACTATAAATTCATAAAAATGAGCTTTAGGATCTTTTTTTTTACTTCACTGTATATTCAGTTTATTCAATATATATTTAACGAAGAATACAATATTTGTTTTCATTTAAAAGTCTGTTTAAATATTTAGAAAATGAGAGGAATAGTTTACTGCTGCATTTCATGTATTCATGCTGTGCTCTTCTGCTATGTAAGTGGCATAAAAAGGGTAAGAAAGAATTCTCCTTACCTAAGATGGACATTGGTTAACTAGGATAAGACATAAACAGTGAGGGATGCAAAAATGAAAAAAATCATTCTCAGATGAGTGTCTGAGAAATTTGTTAGTAGCAGTAATAACATCTGGGATAGATTTGGGAAGATTTGTCTCATTCAGAAGAAGAGGTCACTTT
Organism: Moschus berezovskii; assembly: GCF_049115385.1. Lineage (NCBI taxonomy): Eukaryota > Metazoa > Chordata > Mammalia > Artiodactyla > Moschidae > Moschus > Moschus berezovskii. Next base: position 30,522,040 of record NC_142472.1, read on the forward strand.
CAAAATCGTTTTAACTATCCTCCATATCATAACAAAAGTGTAGTTCAGATGGAATATTCTGACCACCAGATAACTAGAAGTTATGCAGATTCTTGTCTGCAATTACACAAAATCAGATATCCTATATGTGATAAAGCAATTTTTTTCCACCCTGTTAATTACAAAAATACTAAATTTCATGTCTGTTCTGTCAGAAAGAACGAGTCTTTTAGTTGTCTTTAGTTTCAATGTCTTAAAATGTTTAATAACTTTTTGGCATTTATTTATAAAAGTAAATATCTAAAAATTGGATGTGTTTTCATAAATAATGAAACATGTATTTTCTTCTTTTTTTAAATTTTTAATTGGAGGATAATTGCTTCGCAATGTTGTGCTATTTTCTACTGTACAACAATATGAATCAGCCATCAGTTCAGTTCAGTTCAGTTGCTCAGTCGTGTCCGACTCTTTGCAACCCCATGAACCACAGCACGCCAGGCCACCCTGTCCATCACCAACTCCCGGAGTTCACTCAAACTCATGTCCATTAAGTCAGTGATGCCATCCAGCCATCTCATTCTCTGTTGTCCCCTTCTCCTCCTGTCCCCAATCCCTCCCAGCATCAGAGTCTTTTCCAGTGAGTCAACTCTTCGCATGAGGTGGCCAAAGTATTGGAGTTTCAGCTTTAGCATCAGTATGAAAAGGGATCCTCTTATTCAGATGGCTGATATACAGTAACATTAGATGTACAAAACTTACATTGTAAAATAAATAAATAGGAGATAATTAGCCATAACTTACCCACTCCAATTTAGAAATCTCATGATCATCATGAAGCAGGCTAAGTGATCCATAATTGCATCTTAAATTAGAGTTTTGAAGTGATTAACCTTTCTAGCCTTGCTTGTCTCATGAATATATTATTTTTATATTATTGAAGCAGTCTTATCTTTCAAGAAATGTTGAAGACCTGTTATTATTTTTCTATTTTGTAGAAGTGCTTAAAAAGAATGTGTAAGTACACTCAGGAAAGGGCTAATAGAAATGATCTTCGGGTTTCTTCCAGAAGTGCACAGCTCACTAGAGAAGCAGATGCTTTATTTAAGAATAGGGATACGAGACAGCAAAAGAGACACAGATGTATAGAACAGTCTTTGGGACTCTATGGGAGAGGGTGAGGGTGGGATGATTTGGGAGAATGGCATTGAAACACGTATGTTTTCATATGTGAAACGAATCACTAGTTCAGGGTCAATGCATGTTATAGGATGCTCGGGGCTGGCATGCGGGGATGACCCAGAGGGTGGATAAAGGGAGGAGGGAGGTGGGAGGGGGGTTCAGGAGGGGGAACTTATGTAAACCCGGGGCAAATTCATATCAATGTATGGCAAAACCAACCAATATAATATTGTAAAATAATTTGCCTCCAATAAAAAATAAATTAATTACCTAAAAAAAAAAAAAAAAAACCACAAAAAAAAAAAAGAATAGGGATAGGGCACCTGTAGTTAAAAGCCAAAGGATGGTAACATGGCACATTGACTGAAGGCATCCTCTCTGATCCTCTATGGCAGAAAGGAAATGTGAGAATTAAAAGGGCAAAGAATAAAAGCTGAATTGTGAATTTAATGACTCCCCATCTTTACATCCAAAGAGCTAAGAAAGCATAAGTTAGAAATAATCTCTCATTCTAGACCACGTTTGCTTCTTGGGTAAATGATAAAATTTTGAATGGTGAGTTATAGTCTACTGAAATGAGTAAGTGAATTACAAAGGGAAGAAAGGGCAGTGTTTTGCTTCATTATTATAATGAAAAAGAAACAGGGTTTATCTTTAAGATGATATCAAATCCTGTAATGTATGTGTTTTTCTAAAAATTCTTTTCAGCTTTCGTACTTACGTTGAATCTCCCCACATTAAGAAGCTCTCTCAGTGTAGATGAAAATGTACCAGTATTAATACACATGGGAAAAAAAATTCTTTCCTCTAATGTCTCTCTCCAGCTACCAATACTTCTATTTGGTTCACATTCTATAAATGTGTTGAAAACTGTGTTTTTCTGAATACCAAATATAAACTGAGTAAGATCAAAAAGAACTAATGCAGTAGTTAAATATATATATGAAGAGAAATACTCAAAATGGGTTCACACTCATTTAAAGTTAAACCTAATAGAGAAAAATAGGCAAAATCAATGGTATTTACCAGGATAAAACATAATAAAAGAAACCCAGAGTATCTTGGGTATAAGCAGTGTGAGGTGTGAGATGAATTGCTTTAGCTGGGATTAACTTCCAAATAATTAATTTCTTCCTTTTCATGACATTGAATGCAAATAAGAGAATAAGGAACTAGCTTTATTGTCATTGCTCTTCCAATAATATTCAAAAATTCACATTTGGAAGAAGAGATTTCAGAAACCACTGCAAATCAGAAAATGTTATTTTTTCATTTTTTTCCTTCCATCTTTATTGAGATATAATTGGCAAATAAAATTTTAAGATATTTAAATTGTAGGAAGTGATGATTTAACGTATGTATACATTGTGAGAAGATTCCCCTAGATGATACATGGACCTCCCTGATGGCTCAACAGTAAGGAATTCGCTTGCAATGCAAGAATCACAGGAGATGCAGGTTCGATCCCTGGGTAGGAAAATCCCCTGGAGAATGGCATGGCAACCCACTCAAGTATTTTTGCCTGGAGAATCCCATGGACAGAGGAACCTGGTGGGTTATAGTCGCAGTCCCTGGGGTCACAAAGACACAAAGAGTCGGACCTGACTGAAGTGAGTTAGCATGCATGAGGGGATGCATACATACATATATATTATATATATGTAACTTCTTAAATTTTATATTGGAGTACAGCTGATTAACAATGTTGTGATAGTTTCAGGTGCACAGCAGAGTGACTCGGCCATACATACACATGTGTCCATTCTCTTCCAAACTCCTCTCCCACCCAGGCTGCCACATATTGAGCAGAGTTCCCTGTGCTATACAGTAGGTCCTTGTTGGTTATCTATTCTAAATATAGCAACATGTACATGTCCATCCTAAATTCTCTAACTATCCCTTACCCCTACCATTAGAAATGTTACTATTTTTGTCTTAAAATAAGTATCTTTGTGATGCTAAAATACATGAATGTTTTAAAATAAATACAGATGGAAATTAATACTTATTAGAATATTTATAATCATTATTTATTTACTTGAAATACATATTTTTAGAAACCCTAAAAAAATCTAGTATTTATAAAATAAATAATAAACAAGTTTAATAAATCCAAAAATATTAGCATATACATTGACATTAAAGGAAAAGAAAGATACATAAGCAAGGACTTAAAATTATCATCGCTCACTTTGAAATTAATATTCTTTAATTCTATAATTTTCTAATGTTAGCATAACTTAAAGCCATATCTTAGAAAGGAAATTATATGTATATGTATGTGTGTATGTATATATATATATATATTCACACAGAAAACAAATATATGTGTGTATATGGGAGTTTTTCCCACATTTAAGAAGATAAATTTCTTTGAAGCAATACAGTTTTTTCATAAATAACAGAATTTTTAAAATTATAACAACCTAACAGCTGGTGTATATAGTGGCTGTAAATACAGTACAAAAATATAGGAATTTATAACAACTGAATATTTTTCAAGTTAAATATGCAAAACATATTTAAAAATATCCCACCAAATAAATAAGTTGTTTAAAAATGTATAATTGTTTCATAAACTTTCTATTAAAGTTTAGTTGATTTAAAATACTTCATTAGTTTCAAGTATACAACATAATGATTCAATATTTTGTCTATTATACTTGACTTAAAGTTTTAAAATCTTGGCTATGTTCCCTGTGATCTACACAATATATCTTTGTATACTTTTTGAATCCTCTACCACTAATTTTCCCCCTCCCCCATCTCTCATCACTGATAAACACTAGTTTATTCACTCCATCTATGAGTCTGCTTCTGTTTTGTTGTATTTACTCATTTGTTTTATTTTTTTAGATTCCACATGTAAGTGACAGCATATGGTATTTTTCATTCTGATTCATTTCAGTTAGCATAAAGCTCTTCAGTTCTATCCATGTTGTTGCTAATAGCAAGATTTCTTATTTTTATGACTGAGTAATATTCCACCATATGTATATACCACATCTTCTTTATCCATTCATCCATTGATGGACACTGGGGTTACTTTCATATCATGACTATGGTAAATAAGGTTGCTGTGAATGTCAGGATGCATGTATATTTTAAAATCAGAGTTTTCATTTTGTTTTGATATGTACTCAGGAGTGGAATTGCTGGGTCATATAGTACTTCTACTTTTTGTTTTTTGAGGAACCACAGTATTTTTTTTCATAATGGCTGAAACTTTTCATTCCCAGCAACAGTGCACTAGGGTTCCCTTTTCTCCACATCCTTACCAACATTTGTTATTTGTTGTCTTTTTGATCACAGCCATTCTGACAGGTGTGAAGTGATGTTTCATTGTGGTTTTGATTTGCATTTCCCTACTGGTTAGCACCTATTGGCCATCTGTGTTTCTCTTTGGAAAAAATGTCTCTTCGGAATTTATGCCCACTTTTTAAATCAAGTTGTTTGCTTTTCATATTGAGTTGTATGAGCTGTATATCTATATTGAATATTAGCCCCTTATCAAACATATCATTTGCAAGTATTTTATCCTGTTCAGGGGCTTCCCTGATAGCTGAGTTGGTAAAGAATCCACCTGAAATGAAGGAGACCCTGGTTTGATTCCTGGGTTGGGACGATCCCCTGGAGAGGGGAAAGGCTACCCACTCCAGTATTCTGGGTGGGAGAAATCCATAGACTGTATACTTCATGAGGTCTCCAAGAGTCGGACAGGACTGAGTGACTTTCACTTTTTCTTCTATTCAGGAGACTGGCTTTTCATTTTGTTGATGGCATCCTTTGCTGTGCAAAAACTTGTAAGTTTAATTAGGTCCTATTTGTTTATTTTGCTTTTGTTTCCTTTTTCTGAGAAGACTGATCCAGTCAGAAGACTAATTGTCAGAGATTGCTGTGCATGTGTTTTCTTTTAGAAGATTTATGGTTTCCAGTCTTACATTTAGTGCTTTAATCCATTTTTAGTTTACTTTTGTATGTGGTTTAAGAAAATGTTCTAATTTCATTCTTTTACATGTAGCTCTTGGAGAAGAAAATGGCAATCCGCTCCAGTATTCTTGCATAGGAATACTGGACAGTGGAGCCTGGTGGGCTACAGCCTATGGGGTCAGAAAAGAGTTGGACATGACTTAGTGACTAAACAACATGTAGCTTTGTTTAATTTGGTAATATTTCCGTTAGTCACTTGTGCATATTTATTCAAATGAAAGGCAAAGATATCATTTGCCTTTTTTGTAATGTTTTTGTCAAGCTTTTGTTATGATTATGCTTACCTCATAAAGAAAGTAGTGAGATCCTTTGTATTTTATTTCTTTGTTTCCTAGGGAATTTGCATAAGACCGGTGTTGATTTTTTTCTTAAATGATTTTCAATATAACTAAATCAGTCTTCTGTGTTTGGACTTTTTATGGACATATTTTAAATTATTGGCTAAAGTTCTAAAATAAAACTAGGACTATTCCTATCTTCTGTCTTTATTTCTGTCAGTTTTATTAGGTTAGCCTTATTCTGCAGTGCAGAGTTTGTTGAACAAGTTCTGGTAGCCTTGGAACTCCAGAACATCAACCCTTGGCTCCTAATTCCAAACAAAACTTAATACACCCAGACTGCCATTTTCCTTTTATGATCAAATTTAAAAGACAATGTACCTGTTTTATGTGTTAAGTTTTTAGAAAAGGCAATTTACCTAAAGGAAAAGTCAGAAAGGATGATATAGAAAATTAACCCTAGTAAATTTTTATTTCCCTGTGCTATCCCTAAAGTCAACTTGCCTTATGTGGTGGTATGCTTGAACAGGTTTTTTGTGTGTGTTCTTTATCTAGCTTTTGTAGTTACTTTCAGTAGAAGATTAGGAAGGTACAAGTTACTTGAACGAAGCTGGAATCTGAAGTCTCCAAATTGACTTTGATGTATTGTTCTTTTGATGAGGCTTGTATTCTTGTTATTTTCTATTCTTAAAACTCATAAATATTTATGGCTACCAACAGGAAAGATTTTCTTTGCAAAAGTGATTAAACACATTGTTTATTTTTAAAACCCTTATCCAAGATCTCCCTTTTCAAAGTCCAAGGAAGTAGAAACAATAAATACTTTTAGTATGCTCTCACTTTAGCGTCCTGCCAACATCAACAAATGGTTTCAGTACTAGCTCTATCAATTTATACACACCCCATTAAGATTCTCTCCTCACCCATATTTTTCAACATGTCTGAGAACTCTGTGCACTGGGAATTTTTATGAACAGGAAAAATAGCACTAGTTGCTGAGTTTAGTGTATAAGAGAATGGAACATAGAACATTAGTGACAATTGACATCTCCCTGATGCCAAATTACTACTCACATATCATGCTTTCATGACCTGTGATACTCCTTAAAATGTACATGTCTAGTAATATCCAGGATATTAACAGATCTTTTGAATCATGACTTGTCAGTGTTGGGCTATTTTTTAATATTTCGATGATATTTTGATTTTTTTTTTGACACACCATGCATCATGTGTGATCTTAATTCCCCAACCAGGGACAGAACTGGTGCCTCCCTGCAGTGGAAGCACAAAGTCTTAACCACTAGACCACTAGGGAAGCCCCAGGATGATTTTCTTTTTTTAATGATGGATCATTTTAGGGTCAATTTAGGCTGAAAACATCATTAAAGCAAGCAAAGTAAAAACTGCAGCAACCTTCCCTCTCCACTTAACATTCATATCCTTACAGTGCTCTATGGCCATTACTCTCCTAACTGGACTGCTAGAAGGCAATCACTTCCATCTCTCTTATATTCAATGCATGAAGTCTACTCTAACACACTGAAAGTTAGTGCTATGGATAGAAACATTTCTCTGGACAGAGCTTTATGGCCAAGTGCTAAGTCAGGTCTATTTTATGAAATATTTTAAAACAGATGGTATGTGTATTTATCCTTGAAATCTAAGTTTAAAAAGTCATCATACCTCCTCTCTGAGCATTTTTCTCACAACATCTCTAACAGAGATCTCTCATTTTTAATGCACCATAGCAGAACACATTTATTGTAGACAGTTGTTAATATGTAGTTTCTTCTATTGTGTATTTACCTACCTGGAAAAGTATTCATCGTTATATTCAATAAAGGCAAAAGAATCTGCCTGTAATGTGGGAGATGCAGGTTCAGTCCCTGGGTTGGGAAGATCCCTTGGAGGAGGGTATGGCAACTCACTCCAGTACTCTTGCCTGAAGAATCCCATGGATAGAAGAGCTTGGCAGGCTACAGCCCACTGGGTCACAAAGAAGAACGTGATGAAGCAACTGAGCATGTACACACACATATTCAATAATGTTAGAAAAAGTAGAGGCGCAGAGTCAAAACAGAGGGAATCAAGTAATGCAACTTCCAGTCATAAACATTAATTTACTCATGAGATATATTTTCTACTGTCTTAAAAAGGGACACGTACTTCTCTCAAAATAACTGACTCAAACATTTGATTATAAAACTCTGTGAATAGATAACTTCTAGTGAACACTATAGTAAGGCAATTCTCTATGGTGTATGAAGTTTTTCATAAAATTTCGATTATCAACAGTAATCCCATCAGTATGCAAAGTGAGTTTGCTGCTGCTGCTGTTGCTGCTAAGTCACTTCAGTCGTGTCCGACTCTGTGTGACCCCATAGACGGCAGCCCACCAGGCTCCCCCATCCCTGGGATTCTCCAGGCAAGAACACTGGAGTGGGTTACCATTTCCTTCTCCAATGTGTAAAAGTGAAAAGTGAAAGTGAAATCGCTCAGTCATGTCTGACTCGTAGCGACCCCATGGACTGCAGCCTACCAGGCTCCTCTGTCCTTGGGATTTTCTAGGCAAGAGTACTGGAGTGGCTTGCCATTGCCTTCTCCGAAAGTGAGTTTAGATATTTCCAAAGCTGTTACTGGACAACTGAACCCAAATAGAATCAGCATAGCTGGAAAATGCAAATCACACACAAAGCAATAATCAGAACATTAAAAAAAAATGATAGACAACATTTAAAAGAAACCTGAAATTACTTTGTTAGATTTATAGAAAGGCTAATTACAAGGAGATGATAACTGGCTGGTTAAAAATAGTCCAGAGAAAACATATTTAAAAACCAGATGTGTTTGTTTTGCAACATGAAAAATTGAACCCAATTGAATAATCAAGTAGACTCCCTTTTGCTGAATCAAACTTTTTAATTAGAATAGAAATCTTATTTTTCCAGTCTTCAGTTTTACTTACTTTTACTAGTGCTCTAAGGAAAAAAAAAATAGCTGTTTGGAGTATTATAGAAAGAACAATATAGTCAACATAAATGCATATAAATAATAAAATTAGTATGCTTTTTAGAGCTGTTTTCAAATATTTATTTGGGATTCACATATGTGCATTTAATGAAAACTATATTACAAATCTTTGGGATTTAAGCATTCTTATGTCAAAATTTATATTAAAAAAGATCATACCATCTCTCCTTCTGGAGATGTTTTTATTTGCTAATTGTTTTATTCAAATACTGAAATGATTTGAAGTCCACCAAGGCTTCATTAAAACATTTAAATTAACACATTTACTTTCATTAACAATAGCATTTACCTATTTTACTTAACTATTCATTTGAAACTTAATTGATGAAAAGGCTGTCATTTGGTCAGTCAACAAAGCATTTAGAATTACCTATCACATGCCAGACATTGTTCCCAGAAATGAGACTACCAAGTGGAAAAATGAAGATCTTTGACCTAAAATAATTTACATTTGGTTGAAAAGGACAGGCATTATTTGATGTAGTAGTTAATTATTTTTTTCTTCCTATTTCTGGAATACAGAGTATGCCTATAGTTTGCAATGAGGAAGAAAATGAGCAGTTGAAATCATAAAATTTATATCATCATGTTTGATTATTATATGCCTATGTCTCCTTTTGATTTTTAAGCATTATTAATGTATTTATTAAGATAATGTAAAAATAAACACTTAGATATGATGATAAACTCATAAAAATAGAGATATTCATAATTTCTATAATATCTATTATTTGAATGGATATATTTATACTCGAATCTTTGTTAATTAACTACAATTTTATGTTTCTGAGTTTTCGAGAATCTTTTCTTGAAACTTTGCCCAGAAGTTTATATGTGAGCTGTAAGGTCATTAGAATGCTGAATAAGTAATTCATTTTTCTCATCAGAGACTTACATACTTGATAAAGCAATTTATAATTACAGTTTTAAATCAAATAGTTCAATCATGTTCCAGACGAAATGGATGGATCCCTTTGGAAATATTATGAAGTGGAAAGTAAGGTATGTTATAATGATACTTAGCAAAGTGCATAAATACTGACTAAATTGAAGATTAATTTTTGCAAATTTGTTCTGTTGTTTATATTTAAGGAAATATTTAGAATACATATTTTAGTCTTCATGTTAAAAATACTTAAGTTTCTTCTTTGGAGAAATGTCTGTTTAGTTCTTTGGCCCATTTTTTGATTGGGTCGTTTATTTTTCTGGAATTGAGCTGAAGGAGTTGCTTGAATATTTTTGAGATTAATCCTTTGTCAGTTGCTTCATTTGCTATAATTTTCTCCCATTCTGAAGGCTGTCTTTTCACCTTGCTTATAGTTTCCTTTTTTGTGCAGAAGCTTTTAATTTTAATTAGGTCCCATTTGTTTATTTTTGCTTTTATTTCCAATATTCTGGGAGGTGGGTCATGGAGGATCCTGCTGTGATTTATGAGACACATGTACTCCAATGTTTATCGCAGCACTGTTTATAATAGCCAGGACAAGGAAGCAACCTAGATGTCCATCTGCAGATGAATGGATAAGAAAGCTGTGGTACATGTACACAATGGATTATTACTCAGCAATTAAAAAGAATACATTTGAATCAGTTCTAATGAGGTGGATGAAGCTGGAGCCTATTATACAGAGTGAAGTAAACCAGAAAAAAACACCAATACAGTATACTAATGCATACATATGGAATTTAGAAAGATGATAACGATAACCCTGTATACGAGACAACAGAAGAGACACAGATGTATAGAACAGTCTTTTGGACTCTGTGGGAGAGGGTGAGGGTGGGATGATTTGGGAGAATGGCATTGAAACATGTATATTATCATATATGAAACGAATCGCCAGTACAGGTTTGATGCATGATACAGGATGCTTGGGGCTGGTGTACTGGGATGAACCAGAGGGATGGGATGGGGAGGGAGGTGGGAAGGGGGTTCAAGATGGGGAACACATGTACACCTGGGGCAGATTCATATCAATGTATGGCAAAACAAATACAATATTGTAAAGTAATTAGCCTCCAATTAAATAAATTTAAAAAAATAGTTTCATCATTCTTATTTGCTCATTTCATATTTTTATGGAAAATCTACTTTATTAAAATAATATCTACTTGAAATTCCCATAGGTTCAGTTCAGTTGCACAGTTGTGTCCAACTCTTTACAACCCCATGGACTGCAGCATGCCAGGCCTCCCTGTCCATCATCAACTCCCAGAGCTTACTCAAATTCATGCTCATCGAGTTGGTGATGCCATCCAAACGTCTCATCCTCTGTCTTCCCCTTTTCTTCCTGCCTTCAATCTTTCCCAGCATCAGGACCCTTTCCAAAGAGTCAGTTCTTTGCATCACTATTGGAGTTTCAGCTTCAGCATCAGTCCTTTCAATGAATATTCAGGACTGATTTCCTTTAGGATGGACTGTTTGGATCTCCTTGCAGTCCAAGGGACTCTCACGAGTCTTCTTCAACAACACAGTTCAAAAGCATCAATACCTCGGTGCTCAACTTTCTTTATAGTCCAACTCTCACATCCATACATGACTACTGGAAAAACCATAGCCTTGACTAGATGGACCTTTGTTGGTAAACTAATGTCTCTGCTTTTTAATATGCTATCTAGGTTGGTCATAGCTTTTCTTCCAAGGAGCAAGCATCTTTTAATTCCATGGCTGCAGTCAGCATCTGTAGTGATTTTGAAACCCAAAATAATAAAGACTGTCACTGTTTCCATTGTTTCCCCATATATTTGCCATGAAGTGATGGAACCAGATGCCATGATCTTAGTTTTCTGAATGTTGAGTTTTAAGTCAACTTTTTCACTCTCCTATTTCACTTTCATCAAGAGGCTCTTTAGTTCTGTACTCTCTGCATTACTGAGGAGGCTTTCTTATCTCTCCTTGCTATTCTTTGTACTCTGCATTCAAATGGGTATATCTTTCCTTTTATCCTTTGCCTTTCACTTCTCTTCTTTTTCAGCTATTTGTAAGGCTTCCTCAGACAAACATTTTGCCTTTTTTCATTTCTTTTTCTTGGAGATAGTCTTGATCACTGCCTCCTGTACAATGTCACAAGCCTCCATCCATCATTGTTCAGGCACTTTGTCTATGAGATCTAATCCCTTAAATCTATTTCTCATTTCCACTGTATAATAGTAAGGAATTAGATTTAGGTCATACCTGAATTTTTCTAGTGGTTTTCCCTATTTTCTTCAGTTTAAATAAGAATTTGGCAATAAGGAGTTCACGGTCTGAGCCACAGTCAGCTTCCAGTCTTGTTTTTGCTGATTTTATAGAGCTTCTCCATCTTTGGCTGCAAAGAATATTACCAATCTAATTTCAGTATTGATCATCTGGTAATGTCCATGTGTAGAGTCCTCTTGTGTTGTTGGAAGAAAGTGTTTGCTATTACCAGTACATTCTCTTGGCAAAACTCTGTTAGCCTTTGACCTGCTTCATTTTGTACTGCAAGGCCAAATTTGCCTGTTACTCCAGGTATCTCTTGGCTTCTTACTTTTGCATTTCAGTCCCCTATAATGGAAAGGATATCTTTTTTGGGTGTTAGTTCTAGAGGGTCTTTTAGGTCTTCATAGAACCATTCAACTTCAGCTTCTTCAGCATTCCTGGTCAGGGCATTTTGCTTTGGTTCCATTTCTTCATTATTTCTGGAATTATTTCTCCACTGATCTCCAGTAGTATATTGGGCACCTACAGACCTGGGGAGTTCATCTTTCAGTGTCTTATCATTTTGCCTTTTCGTACTGTTCATGGGGTTCTCAAGGCAAGAATACTGAAGTGATTTGCCTTTCCTTTCTCCAGTGGACCACATTTTGTCAGAACTTTCCACCATGACCTGTCTGTCTTGGGTGGCACTACATGGCGTAGCTCACAGTTTCATTGACTTAGACAGGACTGTGTTCCATGTGATCAGTTTGGTTAGTTTTTTGTGATTGTGGTTTTCACTCTGTTTGCCCTCTGATGGAGAAGGACAAGAGGCTTATGGAAACTTATGAGATTCCCATGAATGACTTCTATTATCTAATAAATTTCACTCCTTTACATCTTTCTGCATGAACTTTTGAAATACCTAAATTTATACACAGATTCTCACTTTTAAAGCAAGATATTAATCCCTCAAAGCATAATTACAAATGAGCTGCCCATGGGAAGGGCCAATGAAAGATTCTGGTAGATATTTTGAAAACAAAAATTCAGGTAGTTTAAATCATCAAATGCTTCTCAAATTTTTGGGGGCTCCAAAATCACTGTGGATGCTGATTGCAGCCAGGAAATTAAAAGACGCTTACTCCTTGGAAGGAAAGTTATGACCAACCTAGATAGCATATTAAAAAGCAGAGACATTACTTTGCCAACAAAGGTCCGTCTAGTCAAGGCTATGGTTTTTCCCGTGGTGATGTATGGATGTGAGAGTTGGACTGTGAAGAAAGCTGATCGCCGAAGAATTGATGCTTTTGAACTGTGGTGTTGGAGAAGACTCTTGAGAGTCCCTTGGACTGCAAGGAGATCCAACCAGTCCATTCTAAAGGAGATCGATCCTGGGTGTTCATTGGAAGGACTGATGCTAAAGCTGAAACTCCAATACTTTGGCCACCTCATGTGAAGAGTTGACTCACTGGAAAAGACTCTGATGCTGGGAGGGATTGGGGGCAGGAGGAGAAGGAGATGACAGAGAATGAGATGGCTGGATGGCATCACCGACTCGATGGACGTGAGTTTGAGTGAACTCCGGGAGTTGGTGATGGACAGGGAGGCCTGGCGTGCTGTGATTCATAGGGGTGTCAAAGAGTCGGTCACGACTGAGTGACTGAAATGAACTGAACTGAACTGAACAAGCATAATAAGCATTTCTGCCCTCTCCCAAAATATATGCAGTATATTTGTTCATCTAAAAAATTATCCAAAGCAATCTTAATCCAAACTGTTTCTTGGACAAACATTGCTTTATTGTTGTTCAGTGACTTAGTCATGTCTGAGTCTTTGAAACCCCATGGACTGCAGCAGCCAGGCTTCCCTTTCCTTCACCATCTCCTAAAGTTTGGTCAAATTTATGTCCATTGAGTCGGTGATGTCATCCAACCATCTCTTCCTGTTGCCCCCTTCACCTCCTGTTCTGTCTTGCCAGCAAAAGGGTCTTTTCCAATGAGTTATCTCTTTGCATCAGGTAGCCATAGTCTTCAAGTTTCAGCTTCAGCATCAGTCATTCCAGTGAATATTCAGGATTGATTTTCTTTAGGATTGACTGGTTTGATCTATTTGCAGTCCAAGTGACTCTCGGAAGAGTCTTCTGCAATACCATATTTCAAAAGCATCAATTCTTCGACACTCAGCCTTCTTTATGGTCCAGTTCTCACATCACATGTACATGACTACTGGGAAAGCCATAGCTTTGACTAGATGGACCTTTTTTTGGCAAATTGATGTCTCTTCTTTTTAATACATTATCTAGGTTTGTCATAGCTGTTCTTCCAAACACTATTGTTTAATCAGTCTACTCTTTTACTCAGCAACATACAATGAGAAGCTCAGTTTGGCCAGTAATTCTTTTGTCACCATAGCAGACACACACTTAATAAATGGTGTAGATCACTGGTAACAAAAGAAAGTGCTCTGCCTTCTTGTAGCTCCCAGTACATTAAAATGCTGTTAAAAATTTACAATCATGAAATAAGCACTACGGCAATGATTTGTAAAGTACAAAGAAAGCAAATAGAAGAGGGCAAATATCTTTGCCTATAAAAGAGAGAAATGAAGACGAATAATAATAGTTTAGAAGTACATCAGTTACAGAGTGAAAGGGAATGGCATTCCAGGCAAAAACCATTGCATGTTCTACAACACTGACATTTCAAAGGAACAGGCCATTCATGAAGAGAGAACTGTCTGTGGGATGACAATCCATGCGAGTCATAATGTAAAGTTAACACTCACAATTTCAAACAGATTGGAAAATTCTACTGTAAAATGAATGCATGTTACCTTTTAGCAGCAGTAGGTACAAGAGACCTGGATTCAATCCCTGGGTTGGGAAGATCTTCTGGAATAGGAAATGGTGACCCACTCCAGTATTCTTGCCTGGAAAATTCCATAGACAGAAGAGCTTGGCAGGCTGCAGACCATGGGGTTGCAAATAATTGGATATGACTAAAAAACTGAGCCCATACATACCTATACACATACACACTGGATGAATAGAAATTAAAAAATGTACATCTAAAGAAAATCTGAGCTATTTCTTTGGTATATTTGTCAAATATTTTCCAAAATTAGAAATAAATTTATATTTAAAGCCATATACCTTACATCAAATTCATTATTGCCTCTTTTCATGTAAGATATTTTGATAAAAATCTATTAAATTTTAGCATTTGTAAGATTCCTTTAATTACCTTTTAAAAGATATTAAACCTAGTATTTTTACTTTTCAAAATGGCAACACAAGGAGGAATGGATGACTGAAAGGTACAAAGTTAAAAATTGGGACATACTAGAAAGGAACTTTGAGTATTTGCAGTTATTTTTAGCAGTTTTGGAAACAATGAATTAAATATTCAGTTTTAAATATTTAAAACTATTTTATACATGGGAAACTACATAGTACTAATGTTATCTTTTATTTTTTAATACTACCACATAGGGACTGTTTCTATGCCATTAGTCTTAATAGGCCATTCATGAATAAAATCAATAAATTCAATTTACTTTAATTCTCAGCTCTTTTAGATATTCACCAAACTCACCAATATTTTAAGTGAGGACACAGATTTGTATAAGGAATTGTAGTCTCTTGGGATTCACCAGATGATGACTCTTTTCCATATCTTTCATGTCACTATTTGACTTATTTAACACATACAACAATATTCTAACAAGTTTTAATATCCTTACCTGATAATCTTAACATTTATATCAGTTCCATGTCAATTTACAATGAGAGAGATTTTCTCTTTCTTGTAGGTGATATTTTCCTACTTCTTTGCTGTCCTAATAATTTTTATAGGACACAAGATACTGTGAATCTTGCCTTTTTGGATCTTAATACTTTTATATTCCTATAAATATTCTTCAGCTTTGGCCTGAGATGAAGTTGGATGAAACAATTTGATTCTGTCAGGTATTTCTTCGAAGATATGTTAGGTAGAATAGAGCATGTTCAGTCTCGAGTTAGGGCTTCCCTGATAGCTCAGTTATTGTTATTTCATATTTTGTGTGCCTTGTTTTTGTTTGTTTCAGGTAGAAGAACAAATCCAGTATCTTTTCTTAAAGTTTTTTTAAAAAATTATTTTTATTGAAGTATTATGGATGTTCAGTCATTAAGTCATACCAGACTCTTTGCAACTCCATAGACTGCAGCATGCGAGGCTTCCCTGTCCTTCACCATCTCCTGGAGTTTGCTCAAACTCATGTCCATTGAATCAGAGATGCCATCCAACCATCTCATTCTCTGTTGCCTCCTTCTCCTTTTGCCCTCAATCTTTCTCAGCATCAGGGTCTTTTCTAATGAGTGAGCTCTTTGCATCAGATGGCCAAAGTACTGGAGCTTCAGCTTCAGCATCATCCTTCCAATGAATATTCAGGGTTGATTTCCTTTAGAATTGACTGATCTCCTTTATGTCTAAGGGACTCTCAAGAGTCTTCTCCAGCACCACAGTTCAAAGCATCGATTATTTGGTCCTCAGCCTTCTTTATGGTCCAATTCTCACATCTGTACATGACTACTGGAAAAACCATACCTTTGACTATATAGAAGTTTGTCAGCAAAGTGCTGTCTCTGCTTTTTAATACACTGTATAGGTTTTAGCATAGCTTTTCTTTCAAGGGGCTTCCCTGATAGCTAGTTGGTAAAGAATCTGCCTGCAATGCAGGCGACTCCAGTTAGAATCCTGGGTCAGGAAGATCCACTGGACAAGGAATAGGCTACCTACTCCAGTATTCTTGGGTTTCCCTTGTGGCTCAGCTGCTAAAGAATCTGCCTGAAATGTGGGAGACCTGGGTTCAATTCTTGGGTTGGAAAGATCCCCTGGAGAATGGAAAGGCTACCCACTACAGTATTCTGGCCTGGAGAATTCCATGGACTGTATAGTCCATAGTGTGGCAAAGAGTCGGACATGACTGAGCTACTTTCACTTACTTCTTCCAAGGAGCAAGTGTCTTTTAATTTCATGGACACAGTCAACATCCACTGTGATTTTGGAGTCCAAACAAATAAAGTCTGTCACTGTTTCTGCTGTTTCCCCATTATTTGGCATGAAGTGATGGGGCCCTGATGCTGGGAGGGATTGGGGGCAGGAAGAGAAGGGGGCAACAGAGAATGAGATGGCTGGATGGCATCACCAACTCGATAGACATGAGTTTGAGTGAACTCTGGGAGTTGGTGATGGACAGGGAGGCCTGACGTGCTGTGATTCATGGGGTCGCAAAGAGTTGGACATGACTGAGTGGATGAACTGAACTGAACTGAACTGATGGGGCCAGTGGTGGGGAAGCAGTGGAAAGACTGGCTGAATTTATTTTGGGGGGCTCCAAAATCACTACGGATGCTGAGTGCAGCCATGAAATTAAAAGACGCTTACTCCTTGGACGGAAAGTTATGACCAACCTAGACAGAATATTAAAAAGCAGAGATATTACTTTGCCAGCAAAGGTCCGTCTAGTCAAGGCTATGGTTTTTCCCTTGGTCATGTATGGATGTGAGAGTTGGACTGTGAAGAAAGCTGAGTGCCAATGAATTGATGCTTTTCAACTGTGGTGTTGGAGAAGACTCTTGAGAGTCCTTTGGACTGCAAGGAGGTCCAACCAGTCCATTTTAGTGGAGATCAGTCCTGGGTGTTCATTGGAAGGACTGATGCTGAAGCTGAAATTCCAATACTTTGGCCACCTCATGCGAAGAGTTGACTCACTGGAAAAGACTCTAATGCTGGGAGGGATTGGGGGCAGGAGGAGAAGGGGATGACAGAGAATGAGATGGCTGGATGGCATCACTGACTCGATGGACATGAGTTTGAGTGAACCCTGGGAGTAGGTGATGGACAGGGAGGCCTGGCGTGCTGCGATTCATGGGGTCACAAAGACTTGGACAGGACGGAGCAACTGAACTGAACTGAACTGAGCTGATGGGGCCAGATACCCTGATCTTAGTTTTCTGACTGTTGAGTTTATACCAGTCTTTTCACTCTCCTCCTTCACCTTCATCAAGAGGCTCTTTAGTTCCTCTTCACTTTCTGCCATTAAAGTGGTATATCATCTGCATGTCTGAGGTTATTGATATTTCTCCCAGCATTCTTGATTCCAGCTTGTGCTTCATCCATCGTGGCATTTCTCATGATGTATTCTGCATATAAGTTAAATAATCAGGGTGACAGTATACAGCTTTGATATATATTTTGAGCCTTTCCCAATTTTGAACCAGTTTATTGTTCCATGTCCGGTTCTAACTATTGCTTCTTGTCCTGCATACAGGTTGTCAGAAGATGGGTGTGGTCTGGTGTTCCCATCTCTTTAAGTATTTTCCACAGTTTATTGTGATCTCTGCAGTCAAAGACTTTAGCATAATCAATGAAGCAGAAGTATATGGGATTTTTTTGGAATTCCCTTGCTTTTTCTACAATCCAGTGGATGTTGGCAATTTGATATCTGGTGCCCCTACCTTTCTAAATCCAATTTTTACACCCAGAATTTCTCTGCTCACATCCTGCTGAAACCTAGTTTGAAGGGTTTTTAGCATAATCTTGCTTTCATGTGAAGTGAGTGCAATTGTACAGTAATTCGAACATTCTTTGTCATTGTCGTTCATTTGGATTGGAATGAAAACCAACCTTTTCCAGTCCTGTGACCACTGCTGAGTTTTCCAAATTTTCTGACACATTCCAAGTTTGCAGTACTATAACAGCATCAACTTTTAGGATTTGAAATAGCTCACCTGGAATTCCATCACCTCTACTAGCTTTGTTTGCAGAATGCTTCCTAACGCCCACTTGACTTCACACTCCAGGATGTCTGGCTCTAGTTGAGTGACCAGATCATCATGATAATCCAGGTCAAGACCTCTTTTGTACAGTTCTTCTGTGTATTCTTCCCACTTCTTCTTAATCCCTTCTGCTTCTGTTAGGTCCTTGCCATTTCTTTCCTTTATTGTGCCCATCTGTGTATAATTGACTGACAATATTGGTTTCATGGGGACAACTATTGATCTGATATTTTTATAGATTATTTTCCATATAAAGTTACTAACAAACATCGGCTATATTCCCTGTGCTGTATCTTATGTGCTTATAACTAATTTATTTTGTATCCAATAGTTTTGTATCTCTTAAATCCTTTCAACTTGTTCTGCTTCTACCCTCAGCCCTCTCCCCTCTAATAATCCAGTTGCTTTTATTTCATCAAGCTAGAAATTGAACTAACCTTTTTAACTATTTTAAGACTACATATCTTCCAACTGATATTCACACTTATTTTTTTGTTGTATAATAAAGCTCTTACATTTATTACAAGCTCTTGCACCTAGAATCATAGAAAAAATAAATCATATCAGAACCAAGTTTTCTATGCTAAAACTCTGTTTTGCTTATTTAAAAGAAAAAGATCTGTATACACACCCTAAAATGATTGCTGTGTCTCTAAATTTAGGAGCATGACACATATTGTGACACAGACAGACAAGTTTCATGTGAATATTGGCCTCAACTACCCTAGCAAACAACCAAAATTCTCTTTTTAAAAGGGGAAATTTAAATGTATTTAATCATTTTAAAGTTTACTATAATAATTTCCAGGATTGTCTTCCGTAAATCATAAGAGAGATCACTGAAGCTTAAACAAATGCAGTAATAATTTAACTTATAATTTAGCAGTGGTTTATTGAACTGTGCAACAGTCTCCATTAAAGAAGCTTTTTTCATGCTTCTCCATGTCTTCCAATAACATAGAGATTTTTCTTTTGTGTCGGTATGGGTTCCCTGTATTTATGTTAAGTTATCCAAGAGACAAGCTCTGATGTTAGAAGAGAGAAGATTAGTAGGAGCGGGAACATGGACCTGAAAGGGGACAGAGTGCCTACTTTGTAAGTTTTTATTGATTGGAAAATATTTTTAATTTGCAGTATTTTTAGAGTGAATGAGTTTAACATATTAAATTATTCATTAAAGGTATATTTTTTTCATTTTCCTAATAAGCCCATCAAATGATGTTTATATTTTGTATTGATTTGTAAATCAAATTTGCATATTAACGGCATTCACGCCTGTCAAATATGAATCTCATATTTTTGCAATTTGTTAACATCTTGTATTTGTGATGTTTAAATAGTCAGAAGTTTCATTTTTACATTAGAATTTTAAATTACTTTTTGTTTATGAATTTTCCTCTTATTTAAGCTTTCAAATGATGTTACATTCAAAACTGTTGTAATCTTTTAATTATTTATTTTAATGGGTGCTTATGTCTATAAAATTTGTTTGTTTTGAGATAATTGGTTAATTGCCTCAGAATAATGCATTGAATAATTTAAGAAATATGGCAACTAAGAACGATGCAGCACATGAGATTCATTATAGGGATTTGACCTTAGATAGTTGTAGAAACTGAGTATCAGGTTTATGTAAGGCTCTTGCTTCTGCCTTTGATGTCAGGCCTAAAGTGAACAAAGTAGGAAGTTCAGAATGGAAGAGAGAGATAAAAGAGTGGCACCTAAGACAAACTAGAAACCACAGTGGTTAACTGGAGCTCGCTTGAATGTATCACTACTTTGAAACACCCAAGTCTGATGAGGTTTGAGATTTGCAGAAGAAACGCACCATGTGTCACGGAGTTAATGTACACTTGGAAATCGGGCTTCCCTGTTGGCTCAGTGGTAATGAATCTGCCTGCCAACGCAGGAGACTAGGCTTTGATCCCTAGGTCAGGAATATCCCCTGGAGGAGACCATGGACCACTCCAGTACTGTTGCCTTAAGAATCCCATGGACAGAAGAGCCTGGCAGGCTGTAGTACATAGGGTCACAAAGAGTCGGACACAGTGAAATGACTGAGCTCACACACACACATATTCAATAACATTGGAAAAAGCAAGCCCCCCAGAGTTAAAACAGAGGGAATCAAGTAATAAAGTTATTAACTCATGAGATATCTTTTCTGCAGCTGCTGCTGCTAAGTCACTTCAGTCGTGTCCGACTCTGTGCAACCCCATAGATGGCAGCCCACCAGGCTCCCCTGTCCCTGGGATTCTCCAGGCAAGAACACTGGAGTGGGTTGCCATTTCCTTCTCCAGTGCATGAAAGTGAAAAGTGACAGTGAAGTTGCTTAGTCATGTCCAACCCTCAGCGACCCCATGGACTGCAGCCTTCTGGGCTCCTCCGTCCATGGTATTTTCCAGGCAAGAGTACTGGAGTGGGGTGCCATTGCCTTAACTGGATATCTTTTCTACTGGCTTGAAAAGGTACATATACTTCCCTCAAAGTAACTGACTCAAACATTTGACTATAAAACTCTGTGAATACATAACTTTTGGAGAACAGCATAGTAAGGCAATTCTTTATGGTGTATGAAGTTTCTAACATAAAATTTCTTTAGTCAGCAGTAATCTCATTCAGTATGGAAAGTGAGGTTAGATATTTCTAAAACTGTTACTGGAAAACTGAACCCAAATAGAATCAACATAGTTGGAAAATGCAAATCACATGCAAGGCAATAAACAGAATATTTTAAAAAGAAAATCATAGACAGCATTTAAATGGCAACCCACGCCAGCATTCTTGCCAGGGAAATCCTATGGACAGAGGAACCTGACAGGTTCCAGTCCATGGGGTCACAGAGTCTGTTACAACTTAGCGACTAAACAGCAACAAAGCTCTGAAATCAGGGCAACTAGAACAAAGCATCTGGCAGGAACTAAATAAGCTATAGGCCTCATTTGCTGCTTTTGCGTGTCTTTGGTGACATGCTTGTCCAAAATTCAGTTCAATTCAGTTCAGTTCAGTCACTCAGTCATATCCGACTCTTTTCGACCCGATGGACTGCAGCATGCCAAGCCTCCATGTCCATCACCAGAGCTCACTCAAACTCATGTCCATCGAGTCGGTGGTGCCATCCAACCATCTCATCCTCTGTTGTCCCCTTCTCCTCCCACCTTCAATCCTTCCCAGCATCAGGGTCTTTTCACATGAGTCAGTTCTTCATATCAGGTGGCCAAAGTATTGGAGTTTCAGCTTCAGCATCAGTCCTTCCAATGAATATTTAGGACTGATTTCCTTTAGGTTGGATCTCCTTGCAGTCCAAGGGACTCTCAAGAGTCCTCTCCAAGATCACAGTTCAAAAACATCAGATTCAGAGAAAGTGAAAGAGAAGGTCTGTCTGATGCTCATTGAACTGTGAGCCTGGATACTGCTCTGCTTCCAAACAATCAGTTTATCAGTACATGGGTAAACAGTGTACATGAAGAGCAACAGCATCCGATGCCTAGCACCAGTGTGCTGAATGTGGAGGAAAATGGGTGTTTTTAAAATGTACCTTCCATTACATCTGTCATCTTCTGTATATTGCTCAAATCTCTGTTTTTCTAATCACTTTTTCTCTTAATATTTCTGTGTATAGTGGTACTTTGGTTTAGTAGAAGTTGATCTTAGAGCATGGGTTTAAAAATCCCCTTTATTTCAGTTTAGTTGCTCAGTCGTGTCCAACTCTTTGCAACCCCATGGACTGTAGCCTGCCAGGCATCTCTGTCTAAGGGGATTCTCCAGGCAAGAATACTAAATGGGGTTGCCATGCCTTCCTCCAGGGGATCTTCCCAACCCAGGGATCAAACCCAGGTCTCCAGCATTGCAGGCAGATTCTTTACCGTCTAAGCCACCAGAGAAGCCCATTTCAGTTGTGCTGCTGCTGCTGCTAAGTCGCTTCAGTCGTGTCAGCCTCTATGGGACCCCATAGACAGCAGCCCACCAGGCTCCCTGTCCCTGGGATTCTCCAGGCAAGAACAGTTATAGGCCACATAATTACTCTGAAACACAGCTCCCCTAGACTTTCAAGGAGTTAACTTTAAACCTTTCCAGCCCCTTACCTATCATATTGAATTAATCTCCAAATTCCTTTTTCCATCCTTTGCTTAATTTTTTTCTTTTATCCATCACCATTTAATTTTTTTTTAATTCTTATTGCAGCTGGTGTAACCAGTATTCTATTTTCCCTCTTATGATTGCCTCCAATCCATCTGCCTGATTGATATTTTTTTTCTTTTGTCTGTCTCTCAGTGTTTCCTATATATTCAAAAACATAATGTCTCTGAACAAAACATTAAGTAATCCTCCACTCTTTTTTTTTGTGAAATGTCACTTCCTAAACTGACATTTAAAATTTTCTACAAATTAACTGTATTTCATAAATCCTTAAATTCATATGCAGTCTCCTCTTCAAAGAGCTTTCTCTGGTCTCCAGAATTTAGCATTTTAATGGAGGAAAGATAGGTGGCCCGGATATGAATCTATCATAGAAATACAAGTTTGACCAAGCAAACCATTTCATGTGTGTGTGTATGTATATAAAATTTTGTGTGTATGCATGTATGTAATAGATGCTATCTGTATATGTTTTATAAAAAATCAAAATAGAAAAACATATATTGCAATAAATATTTCAACAAATCACCTTTTATTATTCTCTTTTTGGTAGACTGGCATCCCAAGATGAAGAGGGGACCCATAGATGTAAAACAGCCTTTTTAGACTGATAGCCACTGTTCTCAGGGATACAATGCTCATGTGTAACATGGAGAAATTTTTGGTAATTTTGATAATATAGCAAATTACCAGAAATTAAAGATAAAAGGATTCAGGGGAAAAGATATTCCCAGTAGTAGTTGTGATGATTTTCTTTGTGTTTTAAGTCTTTGGAAATCAGGATGCCAGAAAAAAATACAAAAGCAGAGAATATCAATTACCCTGACCTATATTTCCAGGCTCATTCTTAAACACTTATCCAATCTGGGTCTAGACTCCTATCAAATTGACAATTAACTTCCTTGAAAAGATCTTAAATGTTTCTTCAGAGTAGGAAACATATTGATATGATTAAGAAGTCAAATCAGAGACTTGCAGCATATGAAAAAAGGTGGGGGCACAGAAAAAGTATAGAAAAGCATTCAGTTCAGTTCAGTCTCTCGGTTGTGCCCGACACCTTGTGACCCCACGGACTGCAGCATGCCAGGCCTCCCTGTCCATCACCAATTCCCGGAGTTTACTCAAACTCAGGTCCATTGAGTCACTAATGCCATCCAACCATCCCATCCTCTGTCTTTGCCTTCTCGTCCTGCCTTCAATTGTTCCCAGCATCAATGTCTTTTCAAATGAGTCAGTTCTTCCCATCAGGTAGCCAAAGTACTGGAGCTTCAGCTTCAGCATCAGTCCTTCCAATGAATATTCAAGACTGATTTCCTTTGAGATGGATGGGTTGGATTTCCTTGCAGTCCAAGGGACTCTCAAGAGTCCTCTCCAACACCACAATTCAAAGGCATCAGTTCTCTTCCTAACACCATACACCAAAATAAACTCAAAATGGATTAAAGATCTAAATGTAAGACCAGAAACTATAAAACTCCTAGAGGAGAACGTAGGCAAAATACTCTCCGACATAAATCACAGCAGGATCCTCCAAGACCCACCTCCCAGAATATTGGAAATAAAAGCAAAAATAAACAAATGGGACCTAATTAAAATCAAAAGCTTCTGCACAGCAAAGGAAACTCTAAGCAAGGTGAAAAGACAGCCTTCAGAATGGGAGAAAATAATAGCAAATGAAGCAACTGATAAAGGATTAATCTCCAAATTATACAAGCAGCTCCTGCAGCTTAATTCCAGAAAACTAAGTGACCCAATCAAAAAATGGGCCAAAGAACTAAACAGACATTTCTCCAAAGAAGACATAAAGATGGCTAACAAACACATGAAAAAATGCTCAACATCCCTCATAATCAGAGAAATGCAAATCAAAACCACAATGAGATACCATTTCACACCAGTCAGAATGGCTGCTATCCAAAAGTCTACATGCAATAAATGCTGGAGAGGGTGTGGAGAGAAAGGAACCCTCTTACACTGTTGGTGGGAATGCAAACTAGTACAACCACTATGGAGAACAGTGTGGAGATTCCTCAGAAAACTGGAAATAGAACTGCCATATGATCCAGCGATCACACTCCTGGGCATACACACCGAGGAAACCAGAATTGAAAGAGACACATGTACTCCAATGTTCATTGCAGCACTGTTTATAATAGCCAGGACATGGAAGCAACCTAGATGTCCATCTGCAGATGAATGGATAAGAAAGCTTTGGTACATATACACAATGGAGTATTTCTCAGCCATCAAAAAGAATGCATTTGAATCAGTTTTAATGAGGTGGATGAAATTGGAGCCAATTATACAGAGTGAAGTAAGCCAGAAAGAAGAACATCAATACTGTATATTAACGCATATATATGGAATTTAGAAAAATGGTAACCTGAACCCTGTATAAGAGACTGCAAAAGAGACATAGGCATTTAGAACAGTCTTTGGGACTCTGTGGGAGAGGGTGAAGGTGGAATGATTGGGGAGAATGGAATTGTAGCATGTATATTATCATAAGTGACCAGTCCAGGTTCGACGCATAATTTTTCCTCTGTTCATTTCTTTGCATTTGTGCTTTTTTAATAAAAATACTTTTAACTGTAAAGAAAAAAAAAATTATAAAAAAAAAAAAAAAACAAAGGCATCAGTTCTTAGATGCTCAATTTTCTCTGTAGTCCAATTCTCACATCCATACATGACTAGTGGAAAAATCATAGTTTTGACTAGACAGACCTTTGTTGGCAAAGTAATGTCTCTGCTTTTTAATATGCTGTCTAGGTTGGTCATAACTTTTCTTCCAAGGAGCAAGGGTCTTTTTATTTCATGGCTGTAGTCAACATCTGCAGTGATTTTGGAGCCCCCCAAAATAAAGTCTATCACTGTTACCACTGTTTCCCCATCTATTTGCCATGAAGTACCATAAGTAAAATTTTAAAAGCTGCTACTTGGGCAACTAGTAAAGAGAAATATAACAACAGATAGCACTAAATAGGTAGTAACGTTTTAATTTTCTTTTTCCTTCCCTCATTGCTCAAACTGTCAACTCATATCAGAAAACCCAAATAAGACATATAAGGCATAAGGAAACAAAATTTCATCAAAAAAAGAGGAAAATATGAGCAACTGATCACTTATTTGGATATGTTTAAATTCCTGGCTCCTCTGGTTTCAAGACTAGAATATTTTCAACTACCTCAAGTTATTAGAAAGTTATCAGCAATCATTTTTTATAAATGAAGAAAGTGTAGAGGAGAGCACTGAGCCTGGAAATGCCAAAGTAGAGTTTTTGTGTTCCATGAGATAAAATCATGTCTGTTTTCATAACTTTGCTTCATATTTAACAGATACTCCTGAACATCTATTCCAGACTCTGACCTAGAAAATGGAGATAAAAAGAAGGATATGTGGGGCTGACCTAAGACAATATATTTGTAGTGAATGTAGGTTTGTGAGATTGTGTATAATAGAAACTGAGTTCTCATGCAGAGATAAGTACAATGTGCTGCCCAGGAGAGAAACTAATCAATTTTCACTGTCGGAGACACACAAATAAGACCTACATAAGAAACAGCATTGTAACACATAAGGAGATATCTGAAGGGCAGAGGAACCAGCATTAAATGAACCCTGAATATCTATTGCTTATTCTAAGAGTAACGGGAGTGACTAGACAACTGGACCCATGTGAAATACAGAAGGAGAAAGTCACAGGAGATAAGGTTGTTAAATTAATTTGGGATAAGATTATATATGCCACACCAAGAAGTTTGTTTTAACCTCAAGACCTTTGATATAAAGAAAAGAAGGGTTAAAATACCACTTTTTCCTGGGCATAATAGCAATTTGTTGTTTTTTGTTGTTTAGTCGCTCAGTCGTGTCCAACTCTTTTGCAATGCATAGACTGTGGCCCAGCAGGCTCCTCTGTCCACGGGATTCTCCAGGCAAGAACACTGGAGTGCGTTGCCATTGTCTACTTCAGGGAATATTTCTGACCCAGAGATTGAGCCTGGGGCTCCCCCATCTATGTCTCCTGCATTTCAGGTGGATTCTTTACAGTTGAGCCACCAGGGAAGCCCTTAGAAAAGGCAGAGGAACCAGAGATCAAATTGCCAACATCCGCTGAATCATGGAAAAAGCAAGAGAGTTCCAGAAAAACATCTATTTCTGCTTCATTGACTATGCCAAAGCCTTTGACTGTGTGGATCACAATAAACTGTGGAACATTCTGAAAGAGATGGGAATACCAGACCACCTGACCTGCCTCTTGAGAAACCTGTATGAAGGTCAGGAAGCAACAGTTAGAACTGGACATGGAACAACAGACTGGTTCCTAATACGAAAAGGAGTATGTCAAGGTTGTATATTGTCACTCTGCTTATTTAACTTCTATGCAGAGTACATCATGAGGAATGCTGGGCTGGAAGAAGCACAAGCTGGAATCAAGATTGCTGGGAGAAATATCAATAACATCAGATATGCAGATGACACCACCCTTATGGCAGAAATTGAAGAGGAACTCACAAGCCTCTTGATGAAAGTGAAAGAGGAGAGTGGAAAAGTTGGCTTGAAGCTCAACATTCAGAAAAAAAGATCATGGCATCTGGTCCCATCGCTTCATGGGAAATAGATGGGGAAACAGTGGAAACAGTGTCAGACTTTATTTTTTTGGGCTCCAAAATCACTGTGGATGCTGATTGCAGCCATGAAATTAAAAGATGCTTACTCCTTGGAAGGAAAGTTATGACCAACCTAGATAGCATATTAAAAAGCAGAGACATTACTTTGCCAACCAATGTCTGTCTAGTCAAGGCTACGGTTTTTCCCGTGGTCATGTATGGATGTGAGAGTTGGACTGTGAAGAAAGCTGAGTGCCGAAGTATTGATGTTTTTGAACTGTGGTGTTGGAGAAGACTCTTGAGAGTCCCTTGGACTGCAAGGAGATCCAACCAGTCCATTCTAAAGGAGATCAATCCTGGGTGTTCATTGGAAAACTGATGCTAAAGCTGAAACTCCAATACTTTGGCCACCTCATGTGACGAGTTGACTCACTGGAAAAGACTCTGATGCTGGGAGGGATTGGGGTGGGAGGAGAAGGGGATGACAGAGAATGAGATGGCTCACTGGCATCACTAACTCTATGGACATGAGTTTGAGTGAACTCTGGGAGTTGGTGATGGACAGGGAGGCCTAGCGTGCTGTGATTCATTGGGTCGCAAAGAGTCAGACACGATTGAGTGACTGAACTGAACTGAACTGACTGAAAGTAACAAAGAATTCCTATTATCTCTTTTCTGGAAGCTTTATCATATTTCTGGTTTAAGTGTAGGTCTGGGATCCACACTGTGCTCTTATTTTTGTTTTGTTTTGTTTTTAATTGTGACTAATATGAATCAGTGAGTCTGTTTCACTCTCTCTTTTTCATATGAGTACCCAACTGTACATATATCATGTTTTCAAAAGTTCATTCTGCCTCCATTTTGTTGTTGTTTCGTTGTTTAGTTGTTAGTCATGTCTGACTTTTGCAAATCCATGAGCTGCAGCATGCCAGGGTTCCCCATCCTGTCCTTCACTGTCTCCCATGGTTTACTCAGATTCACGTCCTTTGAGTCAGTGATTCTAACAATCTTATCCTCTGCCTCCTTCTCCTTCCACCTTCAATCTTTCCCAGAATCAGGGACTTTTCCAATGCATCGACTCTTTGCATCAGATGACCAAAGTATTGGAGCTTCAGCTTCAGTATCAGTCCTTCCAGTGAATATTCAGGGTTGATTTCCTTCAGGATTGACAGGTTCGATCTCCTTGCAGTCCAAGTCTTCTCCAGCACCATAGTTCGAAAGCATCCATTCTTTGGTGCTCAGACTTCCTTATGGTCCAACTCTCACTTTTGTACCTATCATACATTGAATTGTGTTTCCCCAGAATTCATATGTTGAAGCCCTAATCCCCAGTATGGCTATAATTGGAGATATTCAGTTTAAGGTGTTTGTGAAACAAAATGAGATTTTAAGACTGAGGCTGTGATCCAATAGGACCTACATCGTTGTAAGAAGAGAACGAGATGCCAGAGACCTTTTTCTCTCCACATTTGCACCCTGTGAAGGTCATGTGAAGACACAACAAGTCAGCCATCCGCAAGCTGGAGAGCCTTCACCCAAAAGTTACCCCGCTCCCACCTTGATGTTAGACTTCCAGCCTCCAGAACTGTGAGGAAAACACATTTTTGTTCTATGAGCCACTCAGTCTGTGGTATTCTGTTATGATAGTCCAAACAGCCTACAATAGCATCCTTGCCAAAAATTAACTGATCAGATATATGGGTTTTATTTCTACTCTGAACCATTGATAAATTTGTTAATTCTTATTTCAAAGCATAGTCTGCTGATTAACATGACTTTATCATAATGCTTGAAATCAAGTAGTATGAGTCATCCAACTTTGTTCAGATTTTTTAAATTATTTTTTTATTCCGGATCCTTTACTTTTTCATACAAGTTCTAGATTCAATTCAAACTCCATTCTGGGATTTAATTATGGTTGTGTTTAATCTGTAGATGAGTATCAGAAAGATTTACAGCTTAACTATATTGAGTTTTTCAAACAGTGAACACAGAACATCTTTTCATTTGTCGTTTTTAATTTCCTTCATCAGTGTTTTATAGTAAGCATACCTTATATTTGATTAGTATGTATGAAAAGTTAAAATAATTCAGTCATTTCTGACTCTTTGTGACTCCATGGATTATAGTGCACTAGGCTCCTCTGTCTGTTAATTCTCCAGGCAAGAATACTGGAGTGGGTAGCCATTTCCTTCTCCAAGGGATCTTCTCAATCTAGGGATTGGACCTGGGTTTCCTGCATTGTAGGTAGATTCTTTACCATCTGAGCCACCAGGGAACTCTAATTCATACCTAATTATTTCATATTTTTAATGTACTTTCAGTTCAGTTCAGTTCAGCCACTCAGTCATGACCGACTCTTTGCGACCCCCTGAATCACAGCACGCCAGGTCTCCCTTTCCATCACCAACTCCCGGAGTTCACTCAAACTCATGTCCATTGAGTCGGTGATGCCATCCAGCCATCTCATTCTCTGTCGTCCCCTTCTCCTCCCACCCCAAATCCTTCCCAGCATCAAAGTCTTTTCCAGTGAGTCAACTCATCGCATGAGGTGGCCAGAGTATTGGAGTTTCAGCTTTAGCATCAGTCCTTCCAATGAACACCCAGGACTGAACTCCTTTAGAATGGACTGTTGGATCTCCTTGCAAAAGTTGCATATAGTATACTTTAAAAATATAAATTTCTATCATTCATTGAGAGCATAGAGATTTTTTAATTTGTTCTCTTTATGTCAACCTGTCCTGACTGCTTTGATTTTTATGATTAATTAAATATTCTACTTGTGAGTCATCATTATTTTATTGTTTCACATTTATTTTTTTAGTTTTATTGAGATATATAATTGACGTACATCACTATGCAGGTTTAATACATACAGCCTGATGGTTTGAGTTACATGTATTTTGAAAGAATTACCACAATAGGTTCATTTAACATTTAGCAAGTCATATAGATGTAATAAAAAAGGAAAGAAGGAAAGATAAAGATGTCTCCTTAAGTTAAGAACTCTTAGGATTTACTCTCTTTACAACATTCCTATGTATTATACAGCAATGTTAACGGTAGTCAGCATGTGATAAATCATATCCTAAGTCCTTTTTTATTTTAAAATTGGAAGTTTGTAGCTTTGATCACCTTCTTCTGATTCCCCTTCCCTTCACCCTGTACCTCTGGTGACCACAAGGCTGATCTCTTTTTCTATGAGTTTTTTTTTTTTTTTTCGATTCCACACTTGAGTGAGCTCCTGAAGTATCTGTCTTTCTCTGTCTGACTTATTTCACTTAGGTTTATGACTTCAAAGTTTATCCATGTTGTCATGAATGGTAAGATTTCCTTATGCTTTATGGCTGAATAATATTCATATTTAATCTTTATCTCAAAGATCCACAAAGTGTGTTAGACATGACTTAGTGACTCAACAGTGACAATCTTTATCTCACAACTTCATCATCATCAAGGGACACTTAGATTGTTTCCTTGTCTTGGCTTTTATAAATAAGTCTGTGATGAACATGAGGTGCAGATATATTTTCTAGTTAGTTTTTTTTTTTTTTTTTGGTTTGTCTTATTCTATGTATTCCCAAAGATGAAATTACTGGATCACATATTAGTCTTATATTTAATTTTTTGTGGAACCTTCATACTGTCATCTATAGTGCCTGTACCAATTGACAATTGCACTAGCAGTACACAAGAGTTCTCCTTCTCCATATCTTCACTGGCATTTTGAAGTCTCTTGTCTTTTTGATGCTAGCCATTCCAACAAGTGTGAGGTGATATTTCTTTGTGTTTTTAATTTGCATTTTTCTAATGACTGGTGATGTTGAGCATCTTTCCACATACCTGTTGGGCTTTTGTGCATTCTTTGGAAAATGTACATTCTTTGGAAAAATGTCAGTTTAGATCCTTTGCCCATTTTTAATTGCTTTTTTCTTTCAATTTTTGTCTTTTATAAAAACAACAGAATAAGGACATTGTAAAGTTTCTTGGTAATATAGCACTACTAAGACATAAAACAATCTCTATTTGTCCCATGTATGGAT
The DNA here is from genome assembly GCF_049115385.1 of Moschus berezovskii. Taxonomy (NCBI): domain Eukaryota; kingdom Metazoa; phylum Chordata; class Mammalia; order Artiodactyla; family Moschidae; genus Moschus; species Moschus berezovskii. The sequence goes on from NC_142472.1 coordinate 30,553,269, forward strand.
GTGAAAGTTGGACTGTGAAGAAAGCTGATCGTTGAAGAATTGATGCTTTTGAACTGTGGTGCTGGAGAAGACTCTTGAGAGGCCCTTGGACTGCAAGGAGATCCAACAAGTCCATTCTAAAGGAGATCAATCCTGGGTGTTCATTAGAAGGACTGATGCTAAAGCTGAAACTCCAATACTTTGGCCACCTCATGCAATGAGTTGACTCACTGGAAAAGACTCTGATCCTGGGAAAGGTTGGGGGCGGGAGGAGAAGGGGACAACAGAGAATGAGATGGCTGGATGGCATCACCGACTCTGTGGACATGAGTTTGAGTGAACTCCGGGAGTTGGTGATGGACAGGGAGGCCTGGCGTGCTGTGATTCATGGGGTCACAAAGAGTCGGACACGACTGAGCGACTGAACTGAACTGAACTGAACTGAACTTAATTATGCTCAAAAATGTGTTGATGTTTTGCTGTATATAGTACTGTTTCTATTCTGGAACTTACAAACATAAAGAAGAATCTGATACTATAACAACTGCCTAGCATGTCATTGTAACTTAAAATGTGACAGTTAATGATTGGGGTGATGAAAAACAAAAAGGGCAGGGGAGCTACCACAGAATGTGAACACTTCAGAAGAGTCCTAAAAATGAATATCAGCAACTCAACAGAAGAGGAGAACAGAATTTCAAAGAATGATAGATATATCCAGTATCTCAAAATTATGGAAATATATGGTATTTTTCTGAAATTTTAAGCTACTTATTTATATATACAATGTGTATGCCATGTTTTGTTTGAGAGGGAACAATCAGTATGGAGAGGTAGGAAGGATTAGTGAATGGAGGGCCTTCCTTTCAATACATAGAATTTAAATGCATAAAACAGAAAAAAAAAGCAGTTATTCTGAAGGAGTATATTGAATTGGAGAGAGAATATGAAAGGGGCAGATTAATACAGTATGTTGTGCTTAGTTGCTCAGTCATGTCTGACTCTGTGCAACCCCATGGACTATAGTCAGTCAGGCTCCTCTGTCCATGGGGATTCTCCAGGCAAGAACACTGGGGTGGGTAGCATATCCCTTCTCCAGGGGATCTTCCTGACCCAGAAATTGAACCAGGGTCTCCTGTATTGCAGGCAGATTCTTTACCAGCTGAGCTACCAAGGAAGCCCCAGATTAATATGGAGTGGTAGCAAAATGGATGTGAATGTTAAAGGAAAAGATTACCTATAATTGTTTCAATTGGGCAATAGAGTGATTTCTTTCAAGTTGTATCAGTGAAATCTCTGCTATTTCGATAATAGTATAAGTAAAATTTTGTAATTTTCTTTTTCACTTAATAATCAATTTTGAATTAACTGCTATTACTGTAATAGCTTACATACTATTCTAGTAAGTGACTGTACTGTGTTTAGTTAATCTCTATCTGACTGCTGAATATTTAATCTCTAGTTTTTCCTCTTAAAAAAAGGAAAACATGCTCTTACTAAACATCTTTATACTTTTTCTTCATTTTCCATTTTCCTTAAATCAAGAGTGGTAAGTATCAGTATGGGAAGAAGAGTTATGAATAGTTTTTGGAGTCTTGAATTTCCTTCTTTTCCCATCAGATCAGATCAGATCAGATCAGTCGCTCAGTCGTGTCTGACTCTCCATGACCCCATGAATCACAGCACGCCAGGCCTCCCTGTCCATCACCAACTCCCGGAGTACACTCAAACTCATGTCCACAGAGTCGGTGATGCCATCCAGCCATCTCATTCTCCGTTGTCCCCTTCTCCTCCCGCCCCCAACCTTTCCCAGCATCAGAGTCTTTTCCAGTGAGTCAACTCGTCGCATGAGGTGGCCAAAGTATTGCAGTTTCAGCTTTAGCATCAGTCCCTCCAATGAACATAGTAAAGTATAAAAATTACAGTCATCTCACAATCTCAATTTTTATCTATTTTATACCTTTTCAAATTAAAATGGGCGGCAGAAAAGTTATTTTTGTTTCTGTAATGTTTACATAAGTAAGGTCATAAAATATCACTAGTACATAAAATAATGAAGAACAATTATGCGTACCTTTGTTTTGGGGGCTCCAAAATCACTGCGGATGCTGACTGCAACCAGGAAATTAAAAGACGCTTACTCCTTGGAAGGAAAGTTATGACCAGCCTAGATAGTATATTAAAAAGCAGAGACATTACTTTGCCAATAAAGGTTCGTCTAGTCAAGGCTATGGTTTTTCCCGTGGTCATGTATGGATGTGAGAGTTGGACTGTGAAGAAAGCTGATCACTGAAGAATTGATGTTTTTGAACTCTGGTGCTGGAGAAGACTCTTGAGAGTCCCTTGGACTGCAAGGAGATCCAACCAGTCCTTTCTAAAGGAGATCAATCCTGGGTGTTCATTGGAAGGACTGATGCTGAAGCTGAAACTCCAATATTTTGGCCACCTCATGCGACGAGTTGACTCACTGGAAAAGACTGATGCTGGGAAGGATTTGGGGCGGGAGGAGAAGGGGACAACAGAGAATGAGATGGCTGGATGGCATCACCGACTCGATGGACATGAGTTTGAGTGAACTCTGGGAGTTGGTGATGGACAGGGAGGCTTAGTGTGCTGTGATTCATGGGGTCGCAAAGAGTCAGACACGACTGAGTGACTGAACTGAACTGATATCATTAAAATTGTTTTTTGCACATGATTTTTTTAATTTCAGAATTTCTGTGTTCTTAAGAAATATACTGTAATTTTAAAGAATATTGAATAGAATTTAGAGAGGTTCATCATGTAAAATTTAAACATTACATTCTTACTCCAACTCCAGGTAAATCCATAGGGTCAAAAAACAAGTCTAATTATTACTAGTGTATGCCAGCTATAGATAACCTTTGGTATTGATTTTTTTTAAAGACAATATATGATATATTCAGTGTTTTTGTCTTGGATGTTCAAGAGATTAAATGCTTTTGTCTTTCTTAATGCAGATTAAATTTACACAGGAAAAACACCCTTGGGTATGGCTTTTTGCATATTTACCTAAATCAGAGTGGTTTTTTTTGTTTGTTTTATTATTACAGTAAAAAAATTAATAAAAATCATTAGCTCCTTAGGGAAATAGAGCAGTAAAAATGCAAAATAATAAATATGGGTGATTTTACAAGGCCGCTTTATGAAGATGAAATATTCATGTCCTACTTCAGTTCAGTTCAGTTCAGTTCAGTCACTCAGTCGTGTCCAACTCTTTGCGACCCCATGAATCACAGCACGCCAGGCCTCCTTGTCCATCACCAACTCCCGGAGTTCACTCAAACTCATGTCCATTGAGCCTGTGATGCCATCCAGCCATCTCATTCTCTGTCGTCCCCGGCTCCTCCCGCCCCAATCCCTCCCAGCATCAGTTTTTTCCGGTGAGTCAACTCGTCGCATGAGGTGACCAAAGTATTGCAGTTTCAGCTTTAGCATCAGTCCTTCCAATGAACACCCAGGATTGATCTGGACTTGTTGGATCTCCTTGCAGTCCAAGGGACTCTCAAGAGTCTTCTCCGGCACCACAGTTCAAAAGCATCAATTCTTCGGCGATCAGCTTTCTTCACAGTCCAACTCTCACTTCCGTACATGACCACGGGAAAAACTATAGCCTTGACTAGACGGACCTTTGTTGGCAAAGTAATGTCTCTGCCTATTCACGTCCTACTACCTTTAGATAAATGAAATATATCATAGTGAAATAACAATATACATCATTTTATGTATTCGTTCCTAAATATCCATGTCAGACAAGTGTACATATTATGAAAGCTAATATGAACACATTTAAACTCTGAAAGAGTTTAAATTAAGTGATTGGCTTCACTTAATCATAATTTTAAGGATAAACTTTAAAGAAAAATTGAAGTATCTTAAAGAAGAAAATGTCTATTAGAGGAGAATTCTGAACTATAATCTTCATGCATGAATAAAGAATGCTGCATGATTCAGTTCAGTTCAGTTCAGTTCAGTTCAGTCACTCAGTCGTGTCCGACTCTTTGCGACCCCATGAATCACAGCACGCCAGGCCTCCCTGTCCATCACCAACTCCCGGAGTTCACTCAAACTCATGTCCATCGAGTCGGTGATGCCATCCAGCCATCTCATTCTCTGTTGTTCCTGTCTCCTCCCGCCCCCAATCCCTCCCAGCATCAGAGTCTTTTCTAGTGAGTCAACTCGTCCCATGAAGTGGCCAAAGTATTGGAGTTTCAGCTTTAGCATCAGTCCTTCCAATGAACACCCAGGATTGATCTCCTTTAGAATGGACTGGTTCTTTAAGTTCATCTCTGTTTGAAAAAGCATTACTAAATGCCAACTTTATTCAGGTATGGTGTGTATTACTAAGACACAGAAGTTAATAACTCATATTTATTGGTTAATTCTTAATGAAAAGTCATGTATAGCTTATGATAGTGTTATAAAACCTATGATGGTTATATTTCTAAGTGTTAAAACTATCCTTAAAATGTTAAGGTTGATAATGCATGACAAAACTTTAAAGAAAATGTATTTTCTAATTGAGCACAATGAGAAGCTTCTGGGGCAAACCAGAGAGGAGTATCAGGAAAGCTTGCAAACTGTCATGTACCATAAACATTATAATGATTAAATGTCCTTAGAAGGCCTTGGCTAAGAGGCCTGCTGATCAAAAGCAAGTGTAACAGAAAACAGTGGAGGCTGATTGCTTTCAGAATTAAAACTTTTTATAAAAAACAAAAAGAAAATTCACACCTAGAAATGTAGGGTAAACATATTGAAATACTACAAATGCACTTATGATAGAGTGAAAGTGAAAGTGAAAATAAGTTGCTCAGTTGTGTCCGACTCTTTGAGACCCTGTGGACTGTAGCCTACCAGGCGCCTCCATCCGTGGGATTCTCCAGGCAAGAGTACAGGAGTGGGTTGCCGTTTCCCTCTCCAAGAGATCTTCCCAACCCAGGGATTGAGATGCTTTACCATCTGAGACGAGAAAGACTGATTTAAAAAATACTATAGGCAAGCTAAGCAATGATAACTATAAATTTTACAGATTCTTTAGCATTACTTGGAAATTTATTTGGTTAATTAATTTTTAAACATGATTTTTTAAAGTAGATTTATGCACATTTATTAAATTATTATTTTGGGTTACATAATTTTAAATATTAAAATAAAAAGAGCCCAATTATTTTAATTGACAAAAAATAAACAGATTTTATATTTAAAATTTCCTGTCTGTTTTCTTACTCAAAGGAGAGTTATTATTAATCACCATGAGACTCTACGTTGTTGTGCTAAGTTGTGCTCAACTCTTTGCAGCCCAATGGACTATATATAGCCTGTCAGGCTCCTCTGTCCATGGGATTTCCCAGGCAAGAGTACTAGAGTGGACTGCCATTTCCTTCTCCAAGAGATCTTCCCAACCCAGTAATCAAACCCTCATCTCCTACATTGTAGGCAGATTCTTTACCTCTGAGCCACCAGGGAAGTCTTACAAGACTCTGTGAGTACAGTTAAATCATTTAGTGAAGTTGTGTCTGACTCTTTGCCACCCCATGGACTGTAGCCTGCCAGGCTTCTCTGTCCATGGGATTTTCCAGGCAAGAATACTGGAGTGTGTTGCCATTTCCTTCTCCAGAGGATCTTCCCGACCCAGGAGTTGAACCCAGGTCTATCGTATTGCAGGCAGACTCTTTTCCATCTGAGCCACCAGAAAACTAAATATCCATCTCATTACAGGCTACACCTATGCACTTTCTTAAAGGTGACTGGAACAGTATAATGGCAGTTAATTAGATATCACTTCATCTGAAAAATAAATAGAATTCATTTAAAAATTATAGAGAAAATTGAATATAAGAGTTATGTTAAAATCTCCTTTACCAGGATTATTGTCACATGCTAGAAACTCTTGCAGGCTCGATTTTTTCACTACAAATTAAGTAGTTTCACAGGTAATTCTGAAATTCCTTATGGATCTAAAATTTTGGAGCATGACACATTTCTTTCCATGAAATGAGTCCGTAAATTTTATACTCTGATCCCCAAAAAGGGAAGAATAATTAAAACATAATGTAAAATATATATATTGCTTGCTTCCTTTCCTTATTATATAATTTGGGAAGCATACTGAGTATGTCTCTGAGTAGAACGATCATTTACTGTTAAAATTTTCCTCAGCCTCTAATACCAATCAAACCATGACGTTATCTGGAACATTACCAACCTCCTACCCCTTAATGTAAGTAAGTTATGAGTTTATTGTCTTTGGAACTCAACAGGACTGATCCAGGTAATTGTTTCTGAAAATATAAAATAGGTATAAATATAAGCTTTGAAGTATATTGATTAAAACGAAGCCTAATAATAAAAGAAATATTTATTTTGAATTTTAATGTGTGTCCAGCCTAAGTAACGTTTACTTACAAATTATCTGAATCACTAAAAATAAACAGATAAATTTAAATTAAAATTAGCAACTTTATACACCCATCTTATAATTCATGATAACAGCAACATTTGGCAACATTTTATTTGCTAGCTTTTTAAAGCAAGATTATAAGAAAAAACCTTTAGTTATATCTATAGAAAGAATGAAGGGGCTTCCCAGGTGGCTCAGTGGTAAAGCAATGAAGGAGATGCAGGTTTGATCCCTGGGAGGGGACGATTCCATGGAGAAGGAAATGGCAACCCACCCCAGTATCTTGCCTAGGAAATCACATGGACAGAGGACTCTGGCAGGATATAGTCCACGGGGTTGTGAAAGAATCAGACACGACTAAACAGCAAGGACAGAAAGAATGAAAGAAGGATGGAAGTGAGGAAAGGGAAGAGTGAGGATGGGAGGAAGCAGGCATTTTAGTGAATCAGCTTTAGAAATTCTCACACAGCTTAACTGAATGGATAATTTAAGCTCTCAGGGCCTCAGTTTCATTATATTTGAAATAGAGAAACTGAGGAGTATTTATGTATTTTATGAGATTAAGTCTGTGAAATATCTTTGGAAAAAATAGCAGTGTACAAAAGGAAGGTGTTAATTTTTTACTTCTTGAGGTTGTACAAATGGAAAGTTCAGAACAGAAGACAGAAGTCATACGGACTTGCAATCATCTGAGCTAACGGGTGGACAACTCAAATCAATATTGCGGCTTTGTCTGCTTGCAGAATAACTTTAAAGGTGACTTGTAAAGGGAATTGTCAAAACTCCCTCAACTGGAGCAGGAAATGATGAATGCTAGTAATAGCTGTCTAAAGGGAGCACATTCAATACCCTATTTAGTATAATACTCTTTTTTATTTGTGGTTTAAACTTATTAAGGTTTTAAATATCCTTTTTAACTACTCTAATAGGATCATTCAGGATATATTTTTCCACAGTTGAGAGATCTTTGACAATTCCCCCAGTCACATACCTTTAAAGGTTACCAGACAGTTGCATTATAAACTCAAGACTTTAAAGATTTCTACCTGTCTTACTATTTATCTCATTGAAAGGATCATTTATTTAAAGAAATCACACAAATGTATCGTCCTGCACTGTGGTTAGGGCTTTTGGTATTTTAAAAGATTTTTTTTTTTTTTAACATATGGGATATTTTGCTTAGGGAAAAGTTGCATTTGTTAGCTTTTTTAAAACATATTTTCAATATTGTCAAAACATTACAAAATCATTAGGATACTCCCATGTTAAAGCCTTGTCAGATATTTCATTATAAACTTACATTAGGATTCCAGCTATTTTAAATCACCAACAGCTTCAGCCAAGCACAATCTGTTAGTAAAGTTGAAATTTGTTTAGGGAGTGTTGTAAATGAATTGCTATAGTTGTATCTCAAAGGTGTCAAAATGAATTTGCTGATAGAGCTCTGTGAAATTAGAATGGAACCATAAATCAAGGGAAGCTACTAATTTTCTAAGATTCAGTGACATACTGGGAATAATGTAGTTTGTGGTCAATTCTTTTTTTATTACAAAGTACTCCAACAAAGCAAAACAAGAGGAAATTAAATATAATCAAATTTGTCATCAAATCTGCAAGTGTACTTCAGCTTTCAATTATTTGTATGTTATCTAAAGAAAATGCATAAATCTTATCTTGCTTTCCATTTGAATGCATTCACTTCAGTTCAGTCGCTCAGTCCTGTCCAACCCTTTGTGACCCCATGGACTTCAGCACACCAGGCTTCCCTGTCCATCACCAAATCCCAGAGCTTACTCAAACTCATGTCCATTGAGTTAGTGATGCCATCCAGCCATCTCATCCTCTGTCATCCCCTTCTCCTCCCACCTTCAATCTTTCCCAGCATCAAGGTCTTTTCTAGTGAGTCAGTTCTTTGTATCAGGTGGCCAAAGTATTAGAGTTTCAGTCTCAGCATCAGTCCTTCCAATGAATATTCAGGACTGATTTCTTTCAGGATGGACTAGTTGGATCTCCTTGCAGTTCAAGGGACCCTCAAGAGTCTTAAACACCACAATTCAAAAGCATGAATTATTTGGTGCTCAGCTTTCTTTATAGTTCAACTCTCACATCCATACATGACTACTGGAAAAACCATAGTTTAGACTAGATAGACCTTTGTTGGCAAAGTAAAGTCTCTGCTTTTTAATATGTTGTCTAGGTATATCATAGCTTTTCTTCCAAAGAACAAGCATCTTTTAATTTCATGTCTGCAATCACCATCTACAGTGATTTTGGGCCCCCAAAAATAAACTCTCTGTTTCCATTGTCTCCCCATCTTTTTGCCATGAAGTGACTGGACCAGATGCCATGATCTTAGTTTTCTGAATGTTGAGTTTTAAGCCAACTTTTTCATTCTCCTCTTTCACTTTCAACAAGAGGCTCTTTAGTTCTTTGTTTTCTGTCATAAGGGTGGTATCATCTGCATATCTGAGGTTACTGATATTTCTCCCTGAAGTCTTGATTCCAGCTTATGCTTCATCCAGCCCAGCATTTTGCATGATGGACTCCATATAAGTTAAATAAGCATTAGGTTTTACTTCATATCAGTGAGTTGAGCCAAAAGAATGAGATCAAATGCTGTCCAGTAAATATAAATTCAATATTTTATCGATTATCTTTGGGTAAAGTATGCAACCCTAAAATGAACAGCACATTTGCATGGTTTTGTAACAACAAAGTGCTGTTAAATGTATTTTTATTATTTTGCATAAGCTCCGTTTCCTATTCACTCCAGAACCTAAAGTAAAGAAGCAAATACTATTTAGGATCTATCTAAAGCACTGATATTTTGAAGTCAAAGGAAAAATAAAAATGACAAACTATATGATAGTGCTGAAAGTTATGTCTCATTTGGCAAGCAAGCCACTTGACAAGCCTAAAGTCACTGTGTGGAAGGATTTTTTTTTTTTCCATAAGGGCTGCATAGACAGAGTTGGTAGGAAGGATCAATAAGTGTTTTGAACAATAAATGCCGCTACCACAAAATATGTTGATATTGTTGATTTAGTTGATGAGTTGTGCCTGACTCTGTTGCAACCCCATGGACTGTAGCCTCTGTCCATGGGATTTTCCAGGCCAGAATATTGGAGTGGGTAGCCATTTCCTTCTCCAGGGGATGTTCCTGACACAGGGATCAAACCTATGTCTCCTACATAATAGGCAGGTTCTTTACCACTGTGCCACCAAGGAAGCCCACCACAAGATAAAGAAAGTTATAAATTTACTGGGGAAATTATAGTGTTTTATCTCATAATGAAATGAAAAAGAGATTGGATATTAATTTGTAGATTAAGATTATGGAAAGTTCCTTTTCTCCCTACTGGATTAGCTTTTTAATTTATGTTGCTGATTTAAGTTAGTCCAAAATGAGATCTAAGGATTAATAAAAATTCATGTATTCTCAGCTCTCTTTAATTTATTTTGTTTGTTGTGGTTTAATTACTAATTTGTGTCCCCATCTTTGAGACCTTGTGCTTTGTAGCATGCCAGGCTCCTCTATCCATGGGATTTCCCAGGCAAAATACTGGAGTGGTTTGCCATTTCCCTCTCTAGGGTATCTTCTTGACCCAGGGATTGAACCCACGTCTCTTGCATTGACAGGCAGTTTCTTTACCACTGAGCCACCAGGGAAGCCCTTAATTTCTTTCAGTTCAGTTCAGTCACTCAGTCATGTCCGATTCTTTGCGACCCCATGGACTGCAGCACAATAGGCCTCCCTGTCCATCACCAACTCCCAGAGTTTACTCAAACTCATATCCATCGGCAGACGCGAGAGACGCCCGGCTCCTGGCGGCGCAGACGCCCGGCTCCCGGCGCAACCGACCACGTGCAGAATCGTGGCTGAGAGGAACTGCCCCGCGCCCAGGGTTGGGGCGGTGGCCGAGAGGAGCTGTACCACGTCCAGGAGGCGGTGGCTGCTTGGGCACCGGAGGGCCGAGAGGATCTGATCCACATTCAAAGCAGGAGGGGCGGCCTTGAGGAGATACCCCTCGTCCAAGGTAGGGTACAGCGGCTGTGCCTTGCTGGAGCGGCTGGGAAGGGATACTCCATGACCAGGTGGAATATAGGAATCCAGTGTTCTGGGGAGGAAGGAACAAGACGGCGAGACCACTTTCTTCCCCACAAATTCATCAAAAGAACATTTGAACGTGGAGTAAAGTCCACAAAACCACTTCTGAATACTGGCAGAGGACATCAGGCTCCCAGAAAAGCAGCCCATTGTCTTCTAAAGGAAAGAGAAGAAATCCAGCTCCACCTACCAGAACACTGACACATGCTTCCCTAACCAGGGAACCCGGACAAGTCACCTGTCCAACCCCACACAAAGCGAAGAAACTACATAATAAAGAGAACTCCACAAACTGCAAGAAGAGGGAAAGGACACCCCAAGCAAAGCAATATAAGCAAGATGAAGAGGCAGAGAAATACCCAGCAAGTAAAGGAACAAGATAATTGCCCACCAACACAAACAAAAGAAGAAGATATAGGGAATCTACCTGATAAAGAATTTCGAATTTTGATGGTGAAAATGATTCAAAATCTTGAAAGTAAAATGGAGTTACAGATAAATAACCTGGAGAAAAGGATTGAGAAGATGGAAGAAAGATTTAATAAGGACTTAGAAGAAATAAAAAAGAGTCAATATACAATGAATAATGCAATAGATGAGATCAGAAACACTCTGGAGGGAACAAACAGTAGAATAACAGAGGCAGAAGACAGGATAAGCGAACTAGAAGATAGAATTGTAGAAATAAATGAAACAGAGAGGAAAAAAGAAAAACGAATTAAAAGAAATGAGGACAACATTAGAGACCTCTGGGACAATGTTAAACGCTCCAACATTCGAATCATAGGAGTCCCAGAAGAAGAAGACAAAAAGAAAGACCATGAGAGAATACTTGAGGAGATAATAGTTGAAAACTTCCCTAAAATAGGGAAAGAAATAATCACCCAAGTCCAAGAAATCCAGAGAGTCCCCAACAGGATAAACCCAAGGCGAAATACTCCAAGACACATATTAATCAAATTAACAAAGATCAAACACAAAGAACAAATATTAAAAGCAGCAAGGGAAAAGCAGCAAATAACACTCAAGGGGATTCCCATAAGGATAACAGCTGATCTTTCAACAGAAACTCTTCAGGCCAGAAGGGAGTGGCAAGATATACTTAAAGTGATGAAAGAAAATAACCTACAGCCCAGATTACTATACCCAGCAAGGATCTCATTCAAATATGAAGGAGAAATCAAAAGCTTTACAGACAAGCAAAAGCTGAGGGAATTCAGCATCACCAAACCAGCTCTCCAACAAATGCTAAAGGATCTTCTATAGACAGGAATCACAGAAAGAGTGTATAAACTTGAACCCAAAGCAATAAAGAAAATGGCTACGGGATCGTACTTTTCAATAATTACCTTAAACGTAAATGGGTTGAATGCCCCAACCAAAAGACAAAGGTTGGCTGAATGGATACAAAAACAAAACCCCCATATATGTTGTCTACAAGAGACCCACCTCAAAATGAGGGATGCATACAGACTGAAAGTGAAGGGCTGGAAAAAGATAGTCCATGCAAATAGAGACCAAAAGAAAGCAGGAGTAGCAATACTCATATCAGATAAAATAGATTTTAAAACAAAGGCTGTGAAACGAGACAAAGAAGGAAACTACATAATGATCAAAGGATCAATCCAAGAAGAAGATATAACAATTATAAATATTTATGCACCTAACATAGGAGCACCGCAATATGTAAGACAATTACTAACAAGTATGAAAGGGGAAATTAACAATAACACAATAATAGTGGGAGATTTTAACACCCCACTTACATCTATGGATAGATCAACTAAACAGAAAATTAACAAGGAAACACAATCTTTAAATGATATAATAGAACAGTTAGACCTAACAGATATCTATAGGACATTTCACCCCAAAACAATGAATTTCACCTTTTTCTCAAGCGCACACGGAACCTTTTCCAGGATAGATCACATCCTGGGACATAAATCTAGCCTAGGTAAATTCAAAAAAATTGAAATCATTCCAAGCATCTTTTCTGACCACAATGCAGTAAGATTAGATCTCAATTACAGGAGAATAACTATTAAAAGTGCCAACATATGGAGACTGAACAACACACTTCTGAATAATGAACAAATCATAGAAGAAATCAAAAGAGACATCAAAATATGCATAGAAATGAATGAAAATGAAAACACAACAACCCAAAACCTCTGGGACACTGTAAAAGCAGTGCTAAGGGGGAAGTTCATAGCAATACAGGCACACCTCAAGAAACAAGAAAAAAGTCAACTAAATAACCTAACTCTACATCTAAAGCAACTAGAAAAGGAAGAAATGAAGAACCCCAGGGTCAGTAGAAGGAAAGAAATCATAAAAATTAGGGCAGAGATAAATGCAAAAGAAACAAAAGAGACCATAGCAAAAATCAACAAAGCCAAAAGCTGGTTCTTTGAGAAGGTGAATAAAATTGACAAACCACTAGCCAGACTCATCAGGAAACAAAGGGAGAAGAACCAAATCAATAAAATTAGAAATGAAAATGGAGAGATCACAACTGACAACACAGAAATACAAAGGATTATTAGAGAATACTATCAGCAATTATATGGCAATAAAATGAATAACCTGGAAGAAATGGACAAATTCCTAGAAAAGTACAACTTTCCAAAACTGAACCAGGAAGAAATAGAAAATCTGAACAAACCCATCACAAGCACGGAAATTGAAACTGTAATCAAAAATCTCCCAGCAAACAAAAGCCCAGGTCCAGACGGCTTCACAGCTGAATTCTACCAAAAATTTAGAGAAGAGCTAACACCTATTCTACTCAAACTCTTCCAGAAAATAGCTGAGGAAGAGAAACTTCCAAACTCATTCTATGAGGCCACCATCACCCTAATCCCAAAACCTGGTAAAGACCCCACAAAAAAAGAAAACTATAGGCCAATATCACTGATGAACATAGATGCAAAAATCCTTAACAAAATTCTAGCAATCAGAATCCAACAACACATTAAGAAGATCATACATCATGACCAAGTGGGCTTTATCCCAGGAATGCAAGGATTCTTCAATATCCGCAAATCAATCAACGTAATACACCACATTAACAAACTGAAAAATAAAAATCATATGATTATCTCAATAGATGCAGAGAAAGCCTTCGACAAAATTCAACATCCATTTTTGATAAAAACCCTCCAGAAAGTGGGAATTGAAGGGACATACCTCAACATAATAAAAGCTATATATGACAAACCCACAGCAAACATTATCCTCAATGGTGAAAAACTGAAAGCATTTCCCCTAAAGTCAGGAACAAGACAAGGGTGCGCACTCTCACCACTACTATTCAACATAGTTCTGGAAGTTTTGGCCACAGCAATCAGAGCAGAAAAAGACATAAAAGGAATACAAATTGGAAAAGAAGAAGTAAAGCTTTCACTGTTCGCTGATGACATGATCCTCTACACAGAAAACCCTAAAGACTCTACCAGAAAACTACTAGAGCTAATCAATGATTACAGTAAAGTTGCAGGATATAAAATCAACACACAGAAATCCCTTGCATTCCTATACACTAATAATGAGAAAATAGAAAGAGAAATTAAGGAAACTATTCCATTCACTGTTGCAATGAAAACAATTAAATACTTAGGAATATATCTACCTAAGGAAACAAAAGACTTGTACATAGAAAACTATAAAACACTAGTGAAAGTAATCAAAGAGGACACTAATAGATGGAGAAATATACCGTGTTTGTGGATTGGAAGAATAAATATTGTAAAAATGAGTATACTACCCAAAGTAATTTATACATTCAATGCAATCCCTATCAAGCTACCAACAATATTTTTCACAGAACTAGAACAAATAATCTCACAATTATTTGGATTAAAGATCTAAATGTAAGACCAGAAACTATAAAACTCCTAGAGGAGAACGTAGGCAAAACACTCTCCGACATAAATCACAGCAGGATCCTCCAAGACCCACCTCCCAGAATATTGGAAATAAAAGCAAAAATAAACAAATGGGACCTAATTAAAATCAAAAGCTTCTGCACAGCAAAGGAAACTCTAAGCAAGGTGAAAAGACAGCCTTCAGAATGGGAGAAAATAATAGCAAATGAAGCAACTGATAAAGGATTAATCTCCAAATTATACAAGCAGCTCCTGCAGCTTAATTCCAGAAAACTAAGTGACCCAATCAAAAAATGGGCCAAAGAACTAAACAGACATTTCTCCAAAGAAGACATAAAGATGGCTAACAAACACATGAAAAAATGCTCAACATCCCTCATAATCAGAGAGATGCAAATCAAAACCACAATAGATACCATTTCACACCAGTCAGAATGGCTGCTATCCAAAAGTCTACATGCAATAAATGCTGGAGAGGGTGTGGAGAGAAGGGAACCCTCTTACACTGTTGGTGGGAATGCAAACTAGTACAGCCACTATGGAGAACAGTGTGGAGATTCCTCAGAAAACTGGAAATAGAACTGCCATATGATCCAGCGATCGCACTCCTGGGCATACACACCGAGGAAACCAGAATTGAAAGAGACACATGTACTCCAGTGTTCATTGCAGCACTGTTTATAATAGCCAGGACATGGAAGCAACCTAGATGTCCATCTGCAGATGAATGGATAAGAAAGCTTTGGTACATATACACAATGGAGTATTTCTCAGCCATCAAAAAGAATGCATTTGAATCAGTTTTAATGAGGTGGATGAAATTGGAGCCAATTATACAGAGTGAAGTAACCCAGAAAGAAGAACATCAATACTGTATATTAACGCATATATATGGAATTTAGAAAAATGGTAACCTGAACCCTGTATAAGAGACTGCAAAAGAGACATAGGCATTTAGAACAGTCTTTGGGACTCTGTGGGAGAGGGTGAAGGTGGAATGATTGGGGAGAATGGAATTGTAGCATGTATATTATCATAAGTGACCAGTCCAGGTTCGACGCATAATTTTTCCTCTGTTCATTTCTTTGCATTTGTGCTTTTTTAATAAAAATACTTTTAACTGTAAAGAAAAAAAAATAAAAAAAAAAATAAAGTCTTCTGAAGCAAAGCATAAAAAAAAAAAAACTCATATCCATCGAGTCAGTGGGGTCATCCAACTATCTCATCCTTCGTCCCCTTCTCCCACCTTCAATCTTTTCCAGCATCAGGGGCTTTTCGAATGAGTCAGCTCTTCGCATCAGGTGGCCAATGTATTGGAGCTTCAGCTTCAACATCAGTTCTTCCAGTGAACATTCAGGACTGATCTCCTTTCGGATGGACTGGTTGTATATCCTTGCAGTCCAAGGGACTCTCAATAGTCTTCTCCAACATCACAGTTCAAAAGCGTCAATTCTTTGGTGCTCAGCTTTCTTTATAGTCCAACTCTCACATCCATACATGACTACTGGAAAAACCATAGCCTTGGCTTAATTTCTTTACAATTATGTAAAAACTCTTCAGAATAATGAATTTTTCTGGACTTAAAAAATTATAAAAGGCATTTCAATTGTAAGATAATTATTAGAAAAGCACTTTAATTTCAAACTGGATTTGTGTTCTAACTCTAAACTCAAATTCTTATAAAAGGATATATTATTTATTAATTTAAAACATAATGTTTGGGGAGGAGGAACAAGATGGCGGAGGAATAGGACGGCGAGACCACTCTCTTCTCCACAAATTCATCAAAAGAACATTTGAACGCGGAGTAAAGTCCACAAAACAACTTCTGAATGCTGGCAGAGGACGTCAGGCACCCAGAAAAGCAGCCCATTGTCTTCGAAAGGAGGTAGGAAAAAACATAAAAGATAAAAAGCGAGACAAAAGAAGTAAGGACGGAGCTCCGTCCCGGGAAGGGAGGCTTTAAAAAGAGAGAAGTTTCCAAACACCAGGAAACACTCTCACTGGCGAATCTGTGGCGAACCTTGGAAGATCAGAGGGCCACATAACCCTCTTTTTTTTTTAAGATTTTTTTAAACCCACAGACTACCCGCCAAACGGTAACTCCCAGCGGAGAAGCAGCGCAGACGCCTGCATACGCCATTAGCAAGCGGGGGCTGGGCAGGGAGGAGCCGGCTGAACTGCTTAGAGAGAGGACTGGGCTTGAATGCCGCGACAACAATTTTAGAGAACTGGGGAGAGCAAAGCAGACTTTGGGATAGCTTCCCCACGAAAACGCGGAAAGCTCTAACCTAAGACTCGGCCAGTCCCGCTCACAGAATAAAGGACTGAGCAGAGCGAGCCGGCTGCGGTTGGCCCATCCCCCATCCCCCGCCGAGACAGGCAGGGAGCGCAGCCAAAGCCGGAGCGGGCAACCGCGGCCCCAGAAAGGCATCTGATACAAACTGCAGACAGGCTTGTTGCTAATCAGGACTTCTTGGGCTTGGGCCGGTCGATATCCCCCTGAGAAGGTGCGCTGGTTGTACACCCAGAAAACTGAGTGGCGGGGACTGGGGAGGCGATAAGTCGCAGAGACAGCGCTTGCCAAACACCTGGTCCCCTGAACTGCTCGGACCGGGGAAGGCACAAAACGCAGGCCCAACCAAGTCTGCGCCTTTGTGGAGTACCTGAGAACCTGAACTTGAGCCGCTCAGACCTGGGAAGTGCATACAACCCAGCGCCGGCCTCGGACAGTTCCCGGCAGAGCAACCTAGAGCCTGTGCAGTGTAGACTGGGACAGCATACGTGCTGTGAGCGGGGGCAAACCCAGTGTGGCCAAGACACTGCGAGCACTCCCCACAGATGCCAGAGATATTCGCCTGCAGCGTTCCTCCCTTCCCAGAACAGGACTGAACAACTGAGCCTTAAAAAGTGTCCACCCACCCACTAGTATCAGGGAGGAAATTAGACACTGAAGAGACCAGCAAACAGAAGCTAAAACAGAGGGAACCACCTTGGAAATGACAGATAGAGACGTCTAGAGGCTACTCCAAGAATAAGACCAAAAACCAGAGGCAAGAGGCTTAAGCCCGAATCCTGAGAACACCAGAGAACTCCAGACTCCAGGGATCATTAATCAATAGGAGCTCATCAAACGTCTCCATACCTACGCTAAACCCAAGGGTCAAAAAGTTCCAGAGCAAGACATACCGCGCAAATTCTCCAGTAACACAGGAAACTAGCCCTGAGATTCAATATACAGGCTGCCCAAAGTCACTCCAAACCCACTGACATCTCATAACTCATTACTGGACACTTCATTGCACTCCAGAGAGAACAAATCCAGCTCCACCCACGAGAACACCGACACAAGCTTCCGTAACCAGGGAACCTTGACAAGTCACCTGTCCAACCCCACACACAACGAGGAAACTACATAATAAAGAGAACTCCACAAACGGCCAGAAGAGGGAAAGGCCACCCCAAGCAAAGCATTATAAGCAAGATGAAGAGGCAGAGAAATACCCAGCAAGTAAAGGAACAAGATAAATGCCCACCAACACTAACAAAAGAGGAAGATATAGGGAATCTACCTGATAAAGAATTTCGAATTTTGATGGTGAAAATGATTCAAAATCTTGAAAGCAAAATGGAGTTACAGATAAATAACCTGGAGAAAAAGATTGAGAAGATGGAAGAAAGGTTTAATAAGGACTTAGAGGAAATAAAAAAGAGTCAATGTACAATGAATAATGCAATAGATGAGATCAGAAACACTCTGGAAGGAACAAACAGTAGAATAACAGAGGCAGAAGACAGGATAAGCGAGTTAGAAGACAAAATTGTAGAAATAAATGAAACAGAGAGGAAAAAAGAAAAACAAATTAAAAGAAATGAGAACAATATTAGAGACCTCTGGGACAATGTTAAACGCTCCAACATTCGAATCATAGGAATCCCAGAAGAAGAAGACAAAAAGAAAGACCATGAAAGAATACTTGAGGAGATAATAGTTGAAAACTTCCCTAAAATAGGGAAAGAAATAATCACCCAAGTCCAAGAAACCCAGAGAGTCCCCAACAGAATGCAATCCCTATCAAGCTACCAACGATCTTTTTCACAGAACTAGAACAAATAATCTCACAATTTGTATGGAAATACAAAAAACCTCGAATAGCCAAAGCAATCTTAAGGAAGAAAAATGGAACTGGGGGAATTAACCTGCCGGACTTCAGGCTCTACTACAAAGCCACAGTCATCAAGACAGTATGGTACTGGCATAAAGACAGAAATATAGATCAATGGAACAAAATAGAAAGCCCAGAGATAAATCCACGCACCTATGGACACCTCATCTTTGACAAAGGAGGCAAGAATATAAAATGGAGAAAAGACAGTCTCTTTAACAAGTGGTGCTGGGAAAACTGGTCAGCCACTTGTAAAAGAATGAAACTAGAACACTTCCTAACACCATACACCAAAATCAACTCAAAATGGATTAGAGAGCTAAATGTAAGACCAGAAACTATAAAACTCCTGGAGGAGAACGTAGGCAAAACACTCTCCGACATAAATCACAGCAGGATCCTCCATGACCCACCTCCCAGAATATTGGAAATAAAAGCAAAAATAAACGAATGGGACCTAATTAAAACCAAAAGCTTCTGCACAGCAAAGGAAACTATAAGCAAGGTGAAAAGACAGCCTTCAGAATGGGAGAAAATAATAGCAAATGAAGCAACTGATAAAGGATTAATCTCCAAAATATAAAAGCAGCTCCTGCAGCTCAATTCCAGAAAAATAAATGACCCAATCAAAAAATGGGCCAAAGAACTAAACAGACATTTCTCCAAAGAAGACATACAGATGGCTAACAAACACATGAAAAAATGCTCAACATCCCTCATAATCAGAGAAATGAAAATCAAAACCACAATGAGATACCATTTCACACCTGTCAGAATGGCTGCTATCCAAAAGTCTACATGCAATAAATGCTGGAGAGGATGTGGAGAGAAAGGAACCCTCTTACACTGTTGGTGGGAATGCAAACTAGTACAGCCACTATGGAGAACAGTGTGGAGATTCCTCAAAAAACTGGAAATAGAACTGCCATATGATCCAGCGATCGCACTCCTGGGCATACACACCGAGGAAACCAGAATTGAAAGAGACACATGTACTCCAATGTTCATCGCAGCACTGTTTATAATAGCCAGGACATGGAAGCAACCTAGATGTCCATCTGCAGACGAATGGATAAGAAAGCTTTGGTACATATACACAATGGAGTATTATTCAGCCATTAAAAAGAATACATTTGAATCAGTTCTAATGAGGTGGATGAAACTGGAGCCTATTATACAGAGTGAAGTAAGCCAGAAAGAAAAACACCAATACAGCATACTAACGCATATATATGGAATTTAGAAAGATGCAAATGATAACCCTGTATACGAGACAGCAAAAGAGACACAGATGTATAGATCAGTCTTTGGGACTCTGTGGGAGAGGGTGAGGGTGGGATGATTTGGGAGAATGTCATTGAAACACGTATGTTGTCATATGTGAAATGAATCACTAGTTCAGGGTCAATGCATGTTGTAGGATGCTCGGGGCTGGCATGCGGGGATGACCCAGAGGGAGGATAAAGGGAGGAGGGAGGTGGGAGGGGGGTTCAGGAGGGGGAACTTATGTAAACCCGGGGCGAATTCATGTTAATGTATGGCAAAACCAACCAATATAATATTGTAAAATAATTTGCCTCCAATAAAAAATAATTACAAAAAAAAAAAAACATAATGTTTGGACTGTAAATATATTAATATAAATTAGTAATTTATAAAGCCATTTCTATGTCATAAAAATTATGCTGGTTATGTATTATAAATTCAATTAATTGTGTAGGTATTTAGCATTTATGGGTTTCCCTGGTGCGCTCAGTAGTAAAGAATCTGCCTGCCAATGCAAGAGACCCAGGTTTGATTCCTTCATCGCGAAGATCCCCTGTAGAAGGAAATGGCAACCCTCTCCAGTGTTCTTGCCTGGAAAATCCCATGGACAGAGGAGCCTGGCAGGCTACAGTCCATGGGGTCGCAAAAGAGTCAGACATGACTCAGTAACTAAGGAGGCTACGTTTATAAAATAAAGGAAAATAAAAACAGCATGGTCCAGAGAAATAAGAGAGATTTCTGATCTAACAACTAACTCTACTTAAATTAATTTTAATTTCTGTGATGTCTAAGAAATGTCTTAACTTCTCTTTCAGTTGCCTTGTTTGTAAAAAGGATATGATAAGGCTTTTTCAAGATTTCCTTGCAAGATACATGTTCAATAAAAAGTTTAACTCATTCCTTCCTTCATCTTTATGTGTGCCCCTGAAATAAAAGTAATTTTTAAATAAGGGTTATGGTGTGGGGAGTGTATTCCTATGAAATCCACATAAAGTCTGTAGAGAAGCATAGCCCAAGGATAGGCATTTGAGGGCATGATAGAATCTATATTGGACACCTTTCAAGGAGAGTAGAAAGGAGCATATTTTGTACCATCTCCCAAGAGGTAATACTGCTCAATATGAGTGTGAGATGAAGAGCGGGTACTAATACCTGAACAGATGCGACAGTTGGACAAATGTGCAGCTCTTCTTTCCTCAAGTCAAGTTAAACAGTTACATTTCTCATTTCTCTGTACTATGTATTTTTCAAAATAACACATAAAAAACAAAGTTCAAAATTGCAATTCAAAACCAAGTATCATTGCATTATCCACAAATCTACCTATTTATATTAGCACCCAGAGTGTACAATGCATTATATTAAGAAATGGAATTCTAAGGTTCTGTTTACATTTGTTTATAATATCCATTTTAAAGATGGTGTAAATATCTCTGTAGAACCTCCACCATTTTTATAGTCTACTCCTAGTGATGCAAATGATAACCCTGTATACTCTTAGTATCTTAAGAGTGTGTTTTTTTTAATTGGGTCTTTTCATAAATTATTAGTACTTCCACAATAGTATGACATTTCTGAAAGGAAGTACAATGAAAAAATCCAAATGACAGACTTTAAGAATTATCAACAGTGATGATTCCTTGTTTTAGGGAAGAGACATAAGAATCATAATATCAGTTGGTTCATCTTTTCATTTAACTTTTGCAAGTATAGTAATCCAGTTATATTTTTTGACCCTCAGAACAAATGCATTGTCAACGGTCTTCAAAATCTTTAAGCCTGCATAAAGTATTGAGAAAAAGAAAATATTTCCAATGAAGCAATAGAAACCCATTAATGTTTCTTAGTAAGAGCAAGTTTAAAGAGACCACTTATTATTAGTTCCCATCAGTGACTAATTTTACACTATCAATCATATCACAGTAAAAAGAGTACATATAAAGACCTACCAATGGTTGCTAGAGTTGAGGATAGAATTCAAATCTCCTAAATCTCAGTGCAGCCCAGTCCAAGCTCTGCAAATGATTTCGCTATATTTGAAGTATAAGCAGATATCTATCATATACTTCAGTGATCTTTCTCCTCCACATGCTTTCACTGTTAATTAAATTGTCAAGTTAAAGTCAACTGACTATATATTTTCTCTAAATTGTAAGAATATTGAACATTGTAGAGCTGAAAATCTTAATTAAGAAAAAATACCTTTACCTTTTCTAATGTGGTTCATTAATGTTAACTGAGTATATTTGTATTTTAAAATTTTCAATGGTAATTATTCTTTTTAATGAATAGTGACATGTTAATATTTTGTGAAGAGACAGAAAGATAAAAAGCTCTATCTTTGATCTTGTAGGCAATACTCCTTTTGAAAATGACTATCAGTTCAGTTCAGTTCAGTCGCTCAGTCGTGTCTGACTCTTTGTGACCCCATGAATCACAGCACGCCAGGCCTCCCTGTCCATCACCAACTCCCGGAGTACACTCAAACTCATGTCCATCGAGTCAGTGATGCCATCCAGCCATCTCATTCTCGGTCGTCCCCTTCTCCTCCTGCCCCCAATCCCTCCCAGCATCAGAGTCTTTTCCAGTGAGTCAACTCATCGCATGAGGTGGCCAAAGTATTGCAGTTTCAGCTTCAGCATCAGTCCTTCCAATGAACACCCAGGACTGATCTCCTTTAGAATGGCCTGGTTGGATCTCCTTGCAGTCCAAGGGCCTCTCAAGAGTCTTCTCCAGCGCCACAGTTCAAAAGCATCAGTTCTTCGGCTATCAGCTTTCTTCACAGTCCAACTCTCACATCCATACATGACCACGGGAAAAACCATAGCCTTGACTAGGCGGACCTTGGTTGGCAAAGTAATGTCTCTGCTTTTTAATATGCTATCTAGGTTGCTATCTATGCTAACTTTCCTTCCAAGGAGTAAGCGTCTTTTAATTTCCTGGCTGCAATCAGCATCTGCAGTGATTTTTGAGCCCCAAAAAATAAAATAGTAATATACAAAAGGCAATATTTGTTTTCTTGATTTTCTTCAAATTGGCAAGGCAAAATTTAATAATAAAATAATAAAAAAGTTAAGCAGTGAAAAATTGAGGAAGTACTTTTTCTAAGAAATAAATTTAATTGGATCATACCCTTAATCTTCTACTAGCAAAATATTGAGACATTCCTAGATATTTCATAAAATATTTCAGGAAGTCAAAAGACAGATATGTGAGGTAGAATGGGAAAAAAATGAGAAAATATATGACAAATGGTACTTAAAATGTGTTTTGACACTTCATTTTTATGATAATAATGTGCCTTTATACCTTTTACTTAATGTTATAATTGAAATTTAAACTGACATTCACCCATCTGCTGCTTATAAAAGACAGAGTCATCTGTCATTAATTTAAAGTTCTCAGGGTATTCTTTAATTAGAGTTTTGAAATTAATACCAAGCAAGAAAAAATTCCCAGTGTCCTTCTAAAATTTCTGCTGCTGCTTATAAGTCACTTCAGTCGTGTCTGACTCTGTGTGACCGCATAAACGGCAGCCCACCAGGCTCCCCCATCCCTGGGATTCTCCAGGCAAGAACACTGGAGTGGGTTGCCATTTCCTTCTCCAATGTGTGAAAGTGAAGTCCCTCAGTCATGTCTGACTCGTAGCAACCCTATGGACTGCAGCCTACCAGGCTCCTCCGTCCATGGGATTTTCTAGGCAAGAGTACTGGAGTGGCTTGCCATTGCCTTCTCCACAATTATGTATCTACATTTATTTTTAATTGCTTTCTTTCTTAAGATTAAAAATTGTGGAATAAAAATGCTATTTTACTCTCAAATATAAAATCAATATGCCATGAAAAGACATATATTCTGATTAATTTTTAAACAATAAGCATAACTATTTTCAACTATTAAAGTTTTCTTTTAGTTTGCACTTGGGAATATGTTTTCTGAAAATTCAAAGAAACTAACAGCAGTATCATATGCTGATGCTTCATTTAAGAATAATTTTATGTGCTTCATTTTAATTTTGGCTCATGCTTTAATATTTATGTCAAAGTAAAACTGGATTCTATTTAGGTTTAATTTGAAAAAGTGTTTTCAATATGGAATTAAAATTTTCCTAAGTTGGTGATAGACGGAAACCTGGCATGCGGCAGTCCATGGGGTCACAAAGAGTCGGACAGGACTGAGCGACTGAACTGAACTGAACTGAAGTCCTGCCAGCCTGAGTATTTTAAAGTCAGAGTAACAGCTAAAGCTATGACAAACCAAGATAGCATATTAAAAAGCTGAGACATCATTTTGCCAACAAAAATCTGTCTAGTCAAATTTACGGTTTTTCCAATAGTCATGTATAGATGTGACAGTTGTACCATAAAGAAGGCTGAGTGCCAAAGAATTGATACTTTCAAATTGTGGTGCTGGAGAAGACCCTTTAGAGGCTTTTGGGCAGCAAGGAGTTCAGCAGTCAATCCTAAAGGAAATCATCCCTGACTATTCATTGGAATGACTGATGCTAAAGCTGAAGTTTCAGTACTTTGGCCATCTGATGTGAAAATCCAACTCATTGGAAAAGACCCTAATCCTAGGAAAGATTAAAGGCAAAAGTGGGCAACAGAGGTTGAGATGGTTAGGTGGCATCACCAACTCAAAGAACATGAGTTTGATCAAACCCCGGGAGATAGTGAAGGACAGGGAAGAGTGGAGTGCTGCAATCCATGGGGTCACAAATAGTCAGGCACAACTTAATGACTGAACAACATATGGATAACCAACTCCTACAATTTACCATTGCAATTAGAGGACTCCAATATGATATTGGATTGAAATTGAAAGAGCTGCAAGGAACAAGTTATACTTAGAGAGGAAGTTTTAGGAAAATCTAAGGACAACAGGGCTCTAGAGTGATTTAAAGTTTCTAACATATATTGGTGTAGCAGATATTGAGCAGAGCCCAAGCCCTTGACAGATTAACATAAATCTCAAACTGAAAACATATTTGTTTTGGTTACTGTTACCAATTCATTATGTCCAGACTTCAATATTAATTATAAGGCATGTTAAAAGTCAACAGCAAGTACAGTTTAGAGGGGCAAAGCAAGGAGATATGATATAAATTTTGGAATTATCAGACAGGGAAGTTAAAATTACAATGACAATATGATAGATTTGTAATTTAAAAAGTAGACGCCATGCAGAACAGAAGGGTAATATACATAGAGAGATAACTCTTAAAAAGAATAAAAATGGAAACACTAGGAATCAAAAACACGTTCACAGAATTTTTTTTTTTTTTATCTTTTATAGTCTCATCAGTGGATGAAATGGCCCTGGAAAGAATCAGTGAGCTTGAAGATATATCAGTAAAAACTAGCCAACTAAAATGTAAAACAAACAAAAAAGTGGAGCTTTCACCTTTGGAATAGTAAGGAGAAGAGGTAAATGTACAGAAAAAAAAATTAAAATAATCACATCAGAGAATATTCCAAAGTTAATGGCAGACCCCAAACCACAGATCCAAAAATCTCAGAAAACACTAAGCTGGGTAAATGTCAAAGAAAAGGTCTTACTGGCTTCACAGAGTGTTCATCTATATTTGATAGAATTTGTGAAAAATTGTTTTTGTTTGCTTTAAATGATTGGTGGGCTTCCCAGGTGGTTCAGTGGTAGAGAATCTGCCTGCTGGTACAGGAGATGCAGGAGGCATGGGTTCAATCCCTGGGTTGTGAAGATCCCCTGGAGGAGTTGATGGCAACCCACTCCAGTATTCTTGCCTGGGAAATCCCATGGACAGAGGAGGTTGATAGGCTGCAGTCTATGGGGTTGCAGAGAGTCAGACGTGACTGAGCACACATGCATATCATAAATGCTTGGTGGGATTTGGTCATTTGGGTGTGGGCTTTGCTCTGTGGCAAGGAGAATATTTATTAATTGCATCTCTTTATTGGTTTTAGTTCTATTAATTTTTTCTTGATGAAGTTGTAACTTTTGTTTTTAAAGGCATTTTTCCATTTTATATAATTTTTTGCCAGAAAGCTCTTCAAGGGATTTCATTTTAATTCTTTAATTTCTAGACCATCAGTAATAATGTCCTCTTGTCAGGCTTCATTTTGCAATTAGTGTAGTGTTTTTTTTATTATTATTTATTGGTCAGACTAGCAAAAAGATTATGAATATTTTTCATATTTTGTTTTGTTGATTTCCTTTATTGTTTTTGTGTTTCCTACATCAATAATATCTAATCTAATTTGTATTTCTTTCCCTTTTATATTTGATTTGAGTATAGGTTTATCTTCCTTTTCTAGTTTATTAAGCTGGACACCAAAATAATTTTAGATCATTTTTATTTTTGTATATGTGTGCATATGTGTGAAGATATAAAATTTCATTTAAGTACTTCTGTAGCTATAAAAGTACTTCTTTAGCTACAGTCCATTAATTTGAATATGTTTACCTTTTATTTAGCTAAAAATACTTTCTAATTTATTTTGTGAATTCTTTTTAACATTTGATTAATTTCTCATTTTTATGATTTTTTCCATATTCATTTTTGTTAATTTCAAAATTTATTTCATTTTTAAAATACATTTTATGTGATTTCAACTCTTTAAAGCATATTATAACTTGCCTGAGTATATGGCTTATTTGGGAGAATGTTAGATATGAAATTGAAAACCATATATATTGTGGCATTGTTATGTGAAATGTTGCTAAAAGTTTAGGTCAAATTGTTTGATGGAGTTCTTCAAGTTTCTCAATATACTTGTTAATTTTTCCACCAGTTTTTGTATAAACTACTGAGAAGTATATTCAAACCTTCAACTAATAGTGTTGAGTTTTTTCTTCTTGCTTAAATTTTGGTTTTGCTTCATATACATTGTGGCTCTGTTGTTAGATGTGAATATGTTAATACTTGTTTTATCTTTTTGACTAGTTGACCTGTGCAGAGTGATTATAAAATGTCCCTTTTCTTCTCTAATAATACTCCTTTTACTGATTCTTTTGTCTTTTTTCTTTAGTTGGTGAATTTTTATAACTCTACCATCTAATTGACTAATTTTTTTTTAAATCTTTGAACAAATTTTTGATAGCTTTATTAAAGTCTTTCTCTGCTAAGACCTATAAGACATGTAGTTCCTTCAGAGGTGATTTCTATTGACTCGTTTTTCCTGTACGTAAGTTATACTTTCTTGTTTCTTTGTGTATTTTGTAATTATTGGTCAAAAACTGAACATTTCTTAATAGAGCATCTCTGGACACAGATCTACCATCTTAAAAATTGTCATTGTTACTATTTGTTGTCTAATGATTTGTCTGACTTAATTCTGTGGTAGGTATCTATATAGAAGTGTGTCACCACTGCTCTTTCATTTTTTTTTTTTTTTTGTTCCATTTTTAAGGCTAGAATCCTCATAGTTGCACCTGGATTATCATGTGTATGTATAGTCGCTCAGTCATGGCCAACTCTTTGCGACCCCATGGTCTGCAGCCCACCAGTCGTCTCTGTCCATGAGATTTTCCAGACAAGGATACTGGAGTGGGTTGCCATAGCTTGGATTAAATCACCTGGATTAACCAGTGGTTGGTTGGAAGCATTCTTAAAAAACGTACTCCAGCCAGTAAGCCTTCCAACTTTTGCTGATGGATATGCATATATAGGTTGGAGGAGGAATTCAAGTTCTATGTCCCAACTTTTGCTTTTCTACAGGCATTCTCATGTCACCTTTGTTCTTGTGAAAGTTAAAAGTTGAAAGTTAAGTCTCTCAGTCATGTCTGACTCTTTGCTACCCCATGGACTATAGCCCACCAGGCTCCTCTGTCCATGGGATTCTCCAGGCAAGAATACTGGAGAGGGTTGCCATTTCCTTCTCCAGGGGATCATCCCGACCCAGGGATCAAACCCAGGTCTCCCACACTGCAGGCAGACGCTTTAACCTCTGAGCCACCAGGGACCTCAAACCAGCTAGAAATGTGTAGATGACTATGTTATGATTAGGAGTAAAGCAGTACTTCTCAACAGAATTAACAAATAGATAAAAGTATGTGCTATGAAACAGTAAATATGAAAAAGAAATGAATGATCTTGACAGGTCATGACATTTTACTGTTTGGTATGATATTTTATTCATTTGATGGCTCAATACACCAACATGCATTTTCAGTTATTAAGAACATATATGCTCTCATAACACCATGTTCTTCTTCCTAGCACTTATCACAGCTGTAAAGTCATACCTACTTAAGAAATTATGTTTTATCTTGACCACTAGACTATAAGCTCAATGAGGACAGAAACTATATCTGCTCTTGGCTCACTGTTTCACTTCCAGAGCTTAACTAAGCTGAGAGACACATAGTAGATGTTTATTCAACAATTAATGAAAAAATGAAAATTGTATACAATGCTGAGTCTCAATTTCCAAATGAGAGAGGAGCGTGAGGTAACAGCCACCGTACCTGCCTTACCAAGGCTCCCGCAGCATGTAGTATTTCTGAGCATTCCAGTCCAGATCTCAGCTCTCCGCATCCACAGCTCTGCATTAGTGTACTCTCTGGGCCCTGGTGTCGGCTCCACAAAGGAGAAGGCCTGAAGTGCTAGGCCCTCCCAGGAATGGCCTTCAGTGCATATATGAGAGGGCTGGAGTGTAGATTTGTAAACTTGTTTGACCTTGCCCTTTGGTGGTCTAATTCTGAAGACTGCGTTCTCTACCCTGATATCAGAACTCACAGCAGGATTAAACAACTGTTCCCACAGAGAGGACTTGTTCAATCACAGCATCTTTATTGGCTTCTGTTCCTTCCTATCTCAATTTCCTTGTTTTCTACTGGCATTTTCTGGGATCACATCCCAGAGAAACTACCTGTATTGGGATCCTTTCTTAAGACTAATTCTGAGGGAACTCAAATTAAATCAGACCAGTGCTTAGAACCGGCAAGAAGAAAGACTTTTTATAGAATGAGATTTATTGTTATCATCTTATTCTTGCCCAGGTGTTTTTGTTTGTGATAAAACTATTTTGTTAGTTATACTAATGAAAGTTTTATGATTTAGCATATGTCATCGATTATTTTAACACTGATAGTAGAAAGCAGCAGTTCACATATTCTTAGGAAAAAGTCTCTTCCAGATCCCTAGGCTTAAAATGCACACTTAGGGTCTTGGTTTCATTGGCTTTTTCATGTAAACCTAATAAGTTACTGTGTCACTTATTTTTCTTTTCACTAGTTCATCCATCCAGTGATCAGTCTGTCCATTGGCCCATTTATCCACCTATCCTTCGAAAAATGTTTTTTTGAGCAATCAAGTTGGGTGAATACATATATTTTCCTACTAGTTCATAATGGCTCACTGCTGGGAGAAAAGTAGAAATTTTGCTAATTATATGCTAGAAAAGCTAAATGTACCAATGTTACTCTAGCCCATGAATTAAAAAAAAACATTTGTATCTGAATGTGAATTTGCTCAGTAAAGATACTTTATGTATCAACATATCAGCATATTTCATTAAAATATGCCCTGTCTTTAAAACTACTATGGATTATAAAAAAGCATGCTGAAAAACCAATCTCCCAAAAGCATGCCAAATCTTGTTTAAACACATAATGATAACTTTTCCCAAATCCAAAGTGTCTTGTTCATCTAATAATTTAAAAGAGACCAAAAAATCCAACTATTACCTCTTGAATATCTGAAACCTTCCATAATAGGTATGAATAAACCAGTCTTGCCTTTAATGACAAAAGATTGTCCTCTTGATGGAGGACAACTTTATGAATCATATCATTTTTTCACTGAATTCAGTGAAGCCAAAACGTTTCCATGCCAGTATATCAAATTTGCAAGTTTTACACATATAGTAGTCACATGACACACAGACTTCTTTGTTATCAAATGGATGCGTGAATTAAGATAAATATCATCCATAGTCAATCCACAAAGGTTGTTACAGCTAAGTGAAATGTATGAAATGCATTTCAAACTTCTATTTGTCTCCATATCATTCATTCCATTGCATCAGCAGATTGTACTTTTTAAATGTTTCTGGTTGGCTTTAGCTAATAGGCAACATCAAATGTACTTCATGCTTAGAATTGATAAGGGAGGTACATAGGACATTTAAAATAGCATTGAGGGCACCTTCCAGATATATATTTCTGAGAATATCAGACATTCTTTTTTGCCTCCTGGTTTCAAATTAAGAAAATTAATTCATGAAGTACTTTAAAATGCGGTATTCTGTACATGTGAGTCACCACACATCACTAACAGTGATGAATATTGTTATTCTTTAAGTTTTTATAAAGGCAACTAAAATGCCAGAAGGCAGGTGTGAAAAAAACTCAAATTGAGCTTTCATTAAACCTTATGGCTAAGTTTTTGTTTGTGTTCATAATTTTGTTTTATTTTTAATAGTTGAATGTTTATTCAAACTCTCAGGGGAATTAAACACAACTGATCTAGGATATTTTAATTATGAGAAACATATTTCTAAAATAAAATCATGGGAATAAATTTCGTAGGTGCAGGATTTAGTGAAGTGTCACCTACCCAAAGACAGATTTATCAAAGCCCCAGGAGATACTTTTTATGTTAGAGATATCTTGTGTCAATTTGCATTTACATTTTTAAAGTAGTTTTGTCTTACACATGTGAAGTTGTCAATAGCTAAAATGAGGCCCGTCTATCAGAATGTCACACGTTTTATGAAGGGATAGCATACATCTTATAAAAAGATTATTTACCAAGTAAGAAAATAGGCAGAAATAGATGTGCAGAGATTTTCCATGTCTGTCTGGAAATTCCGATTGCTTCCTCAGAGAGGAAGAGATCAAATAAAAGTGGACTAGTGGGGTCAAGAACAAAGAAAACATCTGTTACTTACAAATAAATGGATCTGGACTGGTTTCAGAATGTGTGGAGGGAAATAAAAAAGTGACAGGTAATGATTTTGGCTTCCCAAATGTCAGAGTTTGATGTGAGGTAGAATGGGAAGTCATTTCTTAAGAAGTGAAAGAGGAAACTAAAAATGAAAACAATTTTAGCGGCTTTTTAAGTTAATCCAGAGGGACAGAGAGGGAGAGAATTTGAGAATTCCTCCCAAGGAAAATAAACACTACAATCTAAGATAGCTGGCTGGCTGAGCACCCATTCTGAAGGCTGTCACTGGAAATGTGTCGAATAATAATCAAAACAGTATATCTTACCCAGTGTTGAGCAGCCTAACCAGTGAAATCATCATGGAAATACGCCAGAGATTGTGGAAGAGAGGATAAGCATGTTGGGCCCTCAAAAAGATTCTTCTACTAAACTCATTTTTTATGTGCATCAGCCTCTTTAATGATTCTGTTGGAGAGGAGTAATAATCTTGATTTATTGATGAGAAAACTAAAACTCAAATGGTTGAAATAATTAGTCCAAAGTGAATTATATTTTAATGAGAGTTCTGTCTAACTCGTAAATTCCTCCCTCTAGACTATTCTTGTCTTTTCACCTTCAGTTATGTAGAATTTATATTTTTCTGTTACTGAACACAAGAAGATGTGTGTGTGTGTGTGTATGAAAGCCCACATATATGAAAGTGAAAGTGTTTATTGCTCAGTCATGTCCAATTTTTTGTGACCCCGTCAACTGAAGTCCCCCAGTCTAGTACATATGTGTGTGTATGTGTGTATGTGTGTGTATATATGTATATGTGTGTGTGTGTATAAATAGCTTCCCTGGTGGCTCAGACAGTAAAGAATCCACCTGCACTGTGGGTGGAGAACAGAATGGCTACAGTATTGTGGCCTGGGGAATCCCATGGACAGAGGGGACTGGTGGGCTACATTCCATGGGGTCACAGAGTCAGACACAACTGAGCAACTTTCACTTCACTTCATATATGTATATATATACTTTAAGTTTCAAGATATCACAGAATAAAAAATACATGTATCTTAGCTATGTAAAACTTTTGCATGATTTAATAAAATCTCACCTACTAGTGCCCTAGGTGACGTCTGCAGATCAGAAGCCTGGGAAAGGATTTGTTGATGATCACATAATTCCAGGTAATAGGTTAGGGGACGAAAAGGCTCACGGATGAGTGAGCTGGCATTGGTACGTGCCTATTAAACCTGCTTGTCACAGAGTGTAAGGATGACTGCATTGTTCTAAGAGGAAAGCA
Source organism: Moschus berezovskii (assembly GCF_049115385.1). Lineage (NCBI taxonomy): Eukaryota > Metazoa > Chordata > Mammalia > Artiodactyla > Moschidae > Moschus > Moschus berezovskii. Next base: position 30,585,257 of record NC_142472.1, read on the forward strand.
GAGAGGACTGGCATGGGTATCCACAGCTTCTATGTGGCTGAGCTCCCTTGTGAATGATACTTTGAAGAAAAGGCTAGGATGCATGGCTTTCTCAGAAATAAATCTGTAGCATGCAGGTCCCCAGTCATAATCATCTCATACAGAATCTCAAGGGATAGCTGGTAGACAAGTGGATCTCAGTGGAATATCATTCAAACGTGTAAACCAAAGAGACTGTTACTCTTGGGAAAGCCAACAAGGAGTAGGTGTCCCTATGAGGGAATTTATGCTTCTCTCTAGGGGAAAGTAAACCTGGAGTCTTGGAGTCCAATTGGCAGCAACACAAAGTAGCAAATGTAGACTGCCCAAGCCTGGTGGAACAGCACACTCCAGGGCAGATCCAGACCCGAACACTAGGTTCTTACCATTATGAATGAAACTGAATATTGCAAAAACTATAATTTGAAGTGTTAGAGTGTGGACTGGCTTTCAGAAATGCCCGAAAGCCTTCCGAGCTTCATGTATGTTGTTATATTGCTTCACTTTTCCCAAGTGCATATAAAACAGGCATTTCATAAATAAGGAATATGGTGATCATGCTAGGTAATTTGAGTGGCACCTCTCCCAAGCCACATACCATTGTTTGCATATCCATCATCAGAAGACCAAGATTCTTTTGTGTAAACATATCTTCTTAATATCACTACATTTTGAAATGCAAGTATTCTGGTTAGGTAATATCTATCAAAAGGTCAGCCCAGATGTTTTTGACTGTTTATCATGATGGGAGACTGGAGGTATTTCTTATGATTGTCAGCGAATGGAGAGGAGGGTAATCTGAAAGCTTAGGTCTGTTGTGGTGAGAAAGACAGGCAGCCATCACATCCTCCAGGCGTACATGATGATTGAAAACAAACCAGCAGAGCCTCTAAAACCTGGTTTTGTTTGTTCAGGTCCCCAAGGGGAACCCCAATGTCTTTGAAGGGCTTGTGCAGTACTTAGAGTGGGGAGTACATTCCTAACAGTTTAAATCTTTACCAGGTGACTTCCAGCTGCCACGAATAATAATAGGCATGGTGAATAAAACAGTGAATATAACATGCATAAAAGCCTCTATTATTATTTCACTGTTTTTACTAATTCAAGAACATTAACAGAAATTTGTGTGTACTTGAATTAGTTTTATTATTCTGCTGTTTTAAAATTTTATAAATATCATATTTTTTCTTCCTTTGAATATGTTGAGTTCACTGAAACATGACAAATTAGGAATTCAAGTGTCATATGATATCTTGAACATAAATGAGCTTTAACATGGATAGAGGAGGAGAAAAGTTGAGTGGCTGGATAACGAGTGTGGCGAACAAATCGTTTAGTGTTTATATCAGAGCCTTAAGGTGGCCTAAAGACAAGGTGCAGGATCTTCAAGGTTTCTTTCTCCATAAACCAAATGGTGATGTGCATGTGATAAAAATAACATGTTTTTTAACAGAATATATGAGCATTACTGAAAATTATTTCCTGTCAATGAACATATTATAAGTGATTATTTCATATTAAAAATGTCTTTTCTTATCAATTTGATCCTGTATTAGTACTTAACACATGTATAGTATTTTCACTAAAAACAAGAAAACAAACTCTTTGTGGCAAAAATATTACATGCAAATCCCCCTCCACCAAAGCCTCAATATTGTCAACATTTGTTAAAATTCTATTCTAGCAACATGGATAAATCAATGCAAGAGCATATGTTCTTTGACCCTCAGTGAAGATTGCCAAGCAAATTTTAAGAAACTATTCATGTCTGTATAAATGCAAACAAACAAGGGGCTACCAAAGCATTGAGACTACATAATTCACCATGGCTCATCTGCACAGAAAACTATAAAACTTGGAGATCCTAGGCACAGAGCAAGTGCACGTGAGTGTTAGACAGGCACCAAACACTTCAGTCCATAGATCATCTGACTGCAGTATCACTGCCTACTCCCAGTGTATGCTATTACAACACACTGAGTATAATGATAATATAAAACATTTATTTGTCAGATTCTAAATGTATAAACATTCATTTTAAATAGCTGGCATCTGTGTAATGGTTCAGAAAAATGTATTTATTTAGCCAATTTTATGTTTAAATCATTATTCATAATCTAACTTCTGTTGAAAATTTTCCATAGAATAAGTAACTGTGTGACTCTAAGAATATCAGGAAAAAATTGTAACTTCATCTCATCATCTGAAAGAAACAAGTTTGTAATAGTTGTTTTACATGAAGAGTTGTTTTGAGATAATTGAATGCGATAACTGATGATTGAGAGACCATACTAATAAAGCACACTGAACATTCCTTGAGTAACTCATTCAGCAAAGTTCAACAAAACCTCTTATGTAAATTTGTGATGTGAGTTGCTAAAACTAAAAATGTTCCTAAAATCTTTTATAGTCTCAAGGAGCTATATCTCAATGATTAATGAAGGGTAAGCAATTTTCTGAAGATGAAAAGAATGATACAGGTTAAGATGTTCTTCTTTTACAGAGTCTATATAGGCACAATTATAGAATTCCACATACATGAAATGACAGTAGTAGGTGTTTATCTATCTTAATGAAAATGATAGATTAAAATAGAAGGTCCAAACATTTTATTTCAGAACACTTATATATTTCTAAAATTTCCATTAGTTATATTTCCATCACTAATATTGCCAAACATCTAACCTCCCACACAATGTCAAGAATTTGTGGTTAAGAAGTTGTTCTCTTTTGATGTTTGACTGCATATCATAAAAGAAATTTATGTATCCTTCCTGCTTTAAAATCTTACTATTTGTAATTTTGTGTTATATCCACAACAGCTGACCAGAGGATAATTTCAACAGTTGTGTGATTTAAGGCATGTCTAAGATGGTATCCAGTGATTCCTCCCTCATGTATTTATACACCTGTGTGATCCTTTCCCATTTAGTATGGGTCAGATTTATAATATTAACTTACTTTTAATGAATGGACTATGGCAGAAGTTTGGGATGTCCCTACTATGACTGGGTTACACGAAGACTATATATCACATCTTAGTTTCCCTGTAGTAAAGAATCCGCCTGTAATGAAGGAGACCCAGGTTCAATCCCTGTGTCGGGAAGATCCCCTGGAGAAGGAAATGGCAACCCACTCTAGTATTCTTGCCTGGAAAATTCCATGGACAAAGGAGCCTGGTGGGCTACAGTCCAGGGGTTGCAAAGAGTCAGACATGACTTAGCAAATAAACAACAACAACAAAAAGCATATTATACCTTAGTTCCCACTCTCTCTTTCACACACTCTCTCTATGGGAAGACAGTGGCCATATTTTGAGCTGCCCTATCTCATGTGATGAGTTGACTCACTGGAAAAGACTCTGATGCTGGGAGGGATTGGGGGTGGGAGGAGAAGGGGACGACAGAGAATGAGATGGCTTGATGGCATCACCGACTCTGTGGACATGAGTTTGAGTGAACTCTGGGAGTTGGTGATGGACAGGGAGGCCTGGCGTGCTGTGATTCATGGGGTCGCAAAGAGTCGGACACGACTGAGCAACTGAACTGAACTGAACTGATGGACAGGCCCATGTAGAAAGGACTGTATAGGAAGCCTCCATCTAATAGCCAGTGTGTAAATGAGGCCCTCAACCCCACAGCATAGCACAAAGTACTGTGAACAACCATGTGAGTGAGTCCTGGAAGTAGACCCTCTTCCGGCCCAGCCTTCATCTGAGACTGTAACCCTGCTGCCATTTTCACCTCAATCTTATGTGAGAACATGATCCAGAGACACTCAACTAAGCTTTGCCCAGATTCCTGCTACATAATATGACAATTATTTGTTTCTTTAAGCTGCTAAACTTTAGGGTAATATATTGTGAGGAAATTGATAACTAATACAAATTGCTGGTGGGATGCTAGTTATCATTTTCCCAATGGTGACATTTATAAAATTGTATAGCTCCTGTCACTTGCCTTCAGTCTCACAGCCTGAGTTCTCAATACCTTAAAATATATTCAACATGGATGGATTCAGATGAACCAAACCCATCAAAATTTCAAAATAAAATTTACGTTACTTCCATATAAAGACTACAAAGTTAAAAAGCTGCTTTGATTTCAAATATTAAAGTTCAAAAAAGGTACTGTTTTTGTTTTCCTCAATCTCAGATTTTGAATATTAAATACTTAGTGTAAATCCCAGAGACAAATATATATTCAGCCTTTGAAAATTGCCTAATTCCAAACAATTCAATGCATTCACTAAATGCAGTGGGGTGTATTATTTGGAAACATCTTGTCAATATTTGGTAGATAGAAAGTACTCTCTGTATCCAATTAGCCATGTTTAGACATATGGCTTCCTTCTGCTCTAAGAAGTTGTTATACTTGCACTGAAAATAAGAGACTGATAACATTAAATGACCAATAAAGAGAAATGATAATTTTTTTTTTAATTTAACAAAGCATGGTTATTTTTGGTTGACTTTTAGGTTGCCAGCAACAGAGAATGGGACAGATGGAAAATTGGTCTTAATAACCAAGGTTTGACCTAGAACTGTTCAAATAGACTTTCATGATCTGGGTAGATACATAGGTAATAAAAAATGAAAGGGTAAAATAAATGCACATTTTAAAGGAGAAAGAAAAGCAGTGCTTAAAGGAGGCAGACTGAAAATATTCCACATTATTCAGAACCTTGCAGCAAAGTAACTCAGTTGAAGCTGCTGAAAGTAACAGCCCATGGGGAAAGACAAAGGATGACTGACTATTCTTGATGATACCTGGAATGTATGATCAATTCAATTCATTGCCTATTTTGAGTCTTATGGGCATGAATCTTACTTTATAAGCTGAGAGATAAAATAAATGTCAAACCTTAATTTTTTTTTTTTTAATTTAACCTAAAACTTCACTTTCAGCTACAGTCTTGCATGCCTGTTGGAAAACTCATCATTAGTAATAGAGTTCCTTTGTCCTCCCTGGGACCTGTGCCATTATTTAGAAACTATTGCTGCAGTGAGACAATTAAGCACAAAATTTGGGGCTGCTCCCACTTTCCCTGAAACTTAATGCCCAGTCTACCTGGATGCATTATGCAACCATTCCCTTCTGAGGCCTTGCTACCTCCTTAGGATATGAATATAAAACAGGACATGGGTCAGGGATCTCACAAGCCTATCTGATCTCATAACTTTTCAAGAAAAAGAAGATGAACGTAGAAATGTCCTCTTTCCTGCTATTCTTAGGGGTTTCTAAGTTTCTCATTTTGTAACTAAGTCCCCACAGAAGGAGAAATAAAGAGAAAAAATGTAGGAAGGTGGGTTGAACAAGTTTGACAACTTGTTAAACATGAATACTCTCTAAAGTAACATAGTATCAGAGGACTGGCTGCCATATTCAAACAGAGAGAAAAGATGGGGAAAATTACATACAGAAAATATAAATTAACATTAAAATATTTACACTATTTAATAGACTTAAAATATAGATAGAAAGATTAGATATGTGTACAAGGTATTACATTTTATCAATAGATTCTGGAAAATATTTTGAAAGCATAAAGAAGGAGATCAGAAAAGGAATTATTTAGGACTTCAAAGAATAGATAAGACTTTGACAAATGAGTTAGGGCTTAAGGTACTTGTAAGCAGCTTAAAAAGAGGGAATAAATGCTAGAGTAAGGATATAGAAAAGTTTAAAAATGTGCTATATGAGATGAATATTTACTCAAAAAGAGAACTGGTCCACTGGTATAACTGTCTTAGAATGGGTACCCTAGAAAATATATTCTGGGCAATATTCTGTGAATTAAGAATTTATGATGAGGTCCAAAGTCAAAAATGCAGTATTGATTGAAAAGATAATGAGACTGAAAGGGAGGGGAGGTCTTCTGGAGGTATATATAGAGCTGGCTGCTACTTTCTATTTTATGTAACTTATTACTCAGTTTCTCAGAAGTTTTATTTGGGAAACTATTAATTTCTGGAAGTTCTTTCCAGGTGAAGAAAAGATGAATAATTTGTCTTCCAGTGTTACATTGATCAGATTTTTTTTTCTCTATGAGATCTTAATGTCCCTGTACTTCTGGTTGTAAATGGATGAGCACTGTGAAAGGCCCATGGTATCTTAGGGCCAAAAAGAAAAGCTAATATTCCTACCGAAGGGTGTGCACCATGGGCAAGAGACAAGGTTCTGATGGCTGTGAATGCATGAGGTCATTCACTGTGGTAGCTAAGATGACACAATTTGCCAAGTGTCCTAGTTCCAAGGAGAACTGAAGTGGTTTATAACAGTTGCTTATGTAGTCTACACTGGCAATAGGGAACTACCCTCATCCCCTTCCAACATCCAGCACCCACACCTCAGTATGGGTCTCTTTTTTGTGTGAAAATAACGTATTTTCACTACTTTCCTGAGAGGCAAAGTACAAATCCAGTTTGTCTCAGAATCTTTTTCAATGTGCTACATTTCCCACTGCTATAGTCAATCCCAAATCCATACTCCATCATTTTTCTTCCTCATCCATCTATCTGAGATCTTTTCCCTTGTTCAGCACTTCTGTTCGTCTCAATTGCTGGTCTGGTGGGAGCAAACCAAACCCTTAACTGTCTTATCTTTGTTAGATCACATTTCCTACAATTGCACCTTTATGGTTGTCACTAGGTTTGAAAACCAAGACTTAATCCAGTGAACTCCATAGGTTTTATGTATACTGCACCCTAATCCCGGTGTATATTTCCATCCCAAGCCCCAAATGGTAATCAATGTCAATTTTCCCAATTAGCTAACTCCTTTCCACGCCTGCTGATCCACAGAGATGAGAAATAAAGGTGGCTAGATGATAATCACACAGTCTACTTTACCAGACTTCTTACTTCCTTAGCAGTGTAACCCCCAAGTCCAAACTCAAGAATTAAAGCCTCTAGTAAGACAAAGCCTAACACACAGGGTAAAGAAACTCAAAATTAGCAGGAGAGTCACTGGCAATGAATGGAAGGGAGCCAATCCTACATTTATCCGCTTATTTCTAGTCTCGAATTTTCTGGATTTTAGGGACACAGTAACCTATATTGGACATTTGGTCAAAGCGTATACTATTTCCTGGAGGAAAATACATCAATCCCACATGGTGCCAACCATCAGCTGGTGAGTTAGTTTCATAGACCATTCTGACATTTTATCTGTGTACTGTATCAGGGTGACACAGCATATAATGCTAGCATGATGGTCTTCTTTTCAAGGTGATCAAGGTTAACAAAGAACTGAAGAAGCTTTGATGTACTGGAGGAATAAGAAACTGATAAAGCTCTCCTGTCCTTCCCACATAAAAGCACATTGATTTTGATCCTATTTACTAATGGGTCTTGAAAGAATGCATTCACTAGATTAATAGCTGCATAACAATTGCTAGAGACTATGTGGCTCTGTTCCAATAAAAATGCCACATCTGGCAAAACAAATGGAATTAAGTCGGAGATGGTAAAATTTAAGATAAAGCTGAATAATCTACTACACACCACATTTCTTTCCATGCAAATGGAAAGCCATACAAATGAATGAAAGTAGATACAATAAGACAAGGATTCCTATCTCATTTTAGTATTCGAGTGTCTCTAATCTCTGCCAATGCGACGAGTTGACTCACTGGAAAAGACTCTGATGATGGGAAAAGTTGGGGGCGGGAGGAGAAGGGGACGACAGAGAATGAGATGGATGGATGGCATCACCAACTCGATGGACATGAGTTTGAGTGAACTCTGGGAGTTGGTGATGGACAGGGAGGCCTGGCGTGCTGTGATTCATGGGGTCGCAAAGAGTCGGACACGACTGAGCGACTGAACTGAACTGAACTGAACTGAATCTCTGCCCATTTCACCAAGGTTTTACAGCAGAACTTCTAGTGTATTGCCTTGGCTGATGTCACCAAGGTGGTGTTGCAGGGGAGTTTTCAGAAGATGCCACTTACTCCTTATTACCAAAAAAAAAAGCTCTTATACTGCAAATGAGGGAACCTGTGCAAGTATTTTGCAATCTGTTTGGAATAACCATCCTAATTTTATTCTCACATATAGCTTTTGACTATGTGGACCACAATAAACTGTGGAAAATTCTGAAAGAGATGGGAATACCAGACTACCTGACCTGCCTGCAGAAACCTGTATGCAGTTCAGGAAGCAACAGTTAGAACTGGACATGGAACAACAGACTGGTTCCAAATAGGAAAAGGAGTACGTCAAGGTTGTATATTGTCACCTTGCTTATTTAACTTATATGCAGAGTACATCATAAGGAACCCTGGGCTGGAATCAAGATTGCCAGGAGAAATATCAATAACCTTAGATATGCAAATGTCACCACCCTTATGGCAGAAAGTGAAGAGGAACTCAAAAGCCTCTTGATGAAAGTAAAAGAGGAGAGTGACAAGGTTGGCTTAAAGCTCAACATTCAGAAAACTAAGATCATGGCATCTGGTCCCATCATTTCATGGGAAATAGATGGGGAACAGTGGAAATAGTGTCAGACTTTATTTTTTTGGGCTCCAAAATCACTGCAGATCCTGATTGCAGCCAGGAAATTAAAAGACGCTTAATCCTTGGAAGGAAAGTTATGACAAACTTAGACAGCATATTAAAAAGCAGAGACATTACTTTGCCAACCAAGGTCCATCTAATCAGGTTATAGTTTTTCCAGTGGTCATGTATGGATGTGAGAGTTGGACTGTGAAGAAAGCTGATCATCGAAGAATTGATGCTTTTGAACTGTGGTGTTGGAGAAGACTCTTGTGAGTCCCTTGGACTGCAAGGAGATCCAACCAGTCCATTCTAAAGGAGATCAGTCCTGGGTATTCATTGGAAGGACTGATGCTAAAGCTGAAACTGCAATACTTTGGCCACCTCATGCAACGGTTTGACTCACTGGAAAAGACTCTGATGCTGGGAGGGATTGGGGTGGGAGGAGAAGGGGACGACAGAGGATGAGATGGCTGGATGGCATCACCGACTCTGTGGACATGAGTTTGAGTGAACTCTGTGAGTTGGTGATGGACAGGGAGGCCTGGCGTGCTGTGATTCATGGGGTCGCGGAGAGTCGGACACGACTGAGCAGCTGAACTGAACTGAACTGAAAGGTAGAAAAGTTGGTTCTGATCACAAAATTCTGATTTGCAAAAGAGATGGTTCTCCCACTAATGAGCAATGCTCTAGACACCAACTGGCGTCTTAGAATTCAATTCAATGCTATCTACCTGGAGATGGCATCATATTACACAGGTCAAGGGTTCACTTTCAGGAGACTACCCCCCACCCCATTTCAGATCACAAGTTGAGGTTCTTACTTGTTCTTCTGATTGACATTTAAAACTCGGCTTCTGTGCACTAATGCCCAATTAAATCTCAGAGACAGTTTTGGGTGAAGTATAACAGAATAGCTTTATTTCTTTGCTCAGCAAAGAGGGACGTGAATGCATGTGTGCTCAGTAGTTTCTGATTCTTTGCTACCCTGTGGAATATAGCCCACCAGACTCCTCAGTCCATGGGATTTTCCAGGCAAGAGTACTAGACTGGGTTGCCATTTCCTTCTCCAGGGGATCATCCCAGCTCAGGGATTGAACCTGCGTCTCTGCTGAGCCTCGGGGGAAAAAAAGTGGACTCAAAATTTTTGTGTCTCAACTCTGGAGAATTTGGTGAGGAGATTTATAGCAATGCTTCAAGAGTGGGATTACTGATAAGGATTAGGGTGTGTCCACATCTTTAACCTGGTCTTAAGTGGGATTCTCCTAGTGAGTTTCTCTGGTTCCTTCAATCTGGCCTTTCAGGTGGTCTCTTGATGAGCTTCTCAAGATTATCATACTGTGATCTTCTCTAGAATGAAGAATGCTAACATCTTCCATTTGGGGGGGATTTCAGTTCTGTATAAAGCACAGAGATACTGTTCTTTGTATCCCTGAGGTGATCCACCCCTTGCCCCAGGACTGCACTATTGTTTTCTCCACTACTCCTCCCTTGCCTCTGCATCCCCTGCCTTCCCTGATTAGCAACTGTCTGAAAGTGTCTGAGCCCAGAAGCCCAAAAGGATCCTGCTAAATTTCACGACCAATGCAGGTTCCCACAGTCCCTTCCTTGCTCAGTCGCTCTGTTGTATCTGACTCTTTTTGATTTCACGCACTGCAGCTTGCCAGGCTTTTCTGTCCATGGAATTTCTCAGGCAAGAACACTGGAACAGGTTGCCATTTCCTACTCCAACCATCCCCTCCTTGGGTTCCGTTAATTTGCTAGAGCAATTCACAGAATTGAGACTACTTGTTTATTCATTAGATTACAGATTTATTAAAATGTTTATTAAAGGATATGTGTCAACAGTCAATTGAAGAGATGCATAGAGCAAAATATGGAAGAAAGGCTCAGAGCTTCTGTTCCCGTTCACAGCACACCACCCTCCCGGAATCTCCATGCATTAGTCAACCCAGATCTCTGAACTCTGTCCTTGTGGATATTATGGAGGTTTCCATACATAGGTATGATTGATTAAATCACTGCCCACTGAGACTTGATCTCAGTCTCCAGCCACTCTCCCCTCCATAGAGGTCAGAAAGTTAAGTGCTAGTCACTCAGTCATGTCCTACGCTTTGCCACCCCATGGACTGTAGCTTGCCAGGCTTCTCTGACCATTCCAGGTAAGAATATTGAAATGGGTAGCCATTTCCTTCTCCAGGGGGTCTTCCTGACTCAGGAAGACCAGGAATTGAATTCTTCCTGAATTCAATTCAGGGCTCCTGCATTGTAGGCAGATTCTTTATTGTCTGAGCCACCAGGGAAGCCCTTAGGGGTCAGAAGGTGGGACTGAAAATTTCAACTGTTTCCCTTGGACTGCAAGGAGATCCAACCAGTCCATTCTAAAGGAAATCAGTCCTGGTGTTCATTGGATGGACTGATGCTAAAGCTGAAACTCCGATACTTTGGCTAGCTCCTGTGAAGTGTTGACTCAGTGGAAAAGACTCTGATGCTGGGAGGGATTAGGGGCAGGAGAAGAAGGGGACGACAGAGAATGAGATGGCTGGATGGCATCACCGACTCGATGGACATGAGTTTGAGTGAACCCTGGGAGTTGGTGATGGACAGGGAGGCTTGGCGTGCTGTGATTCATGGGGTCGCAAAGAGTCAGACATGACTGAGCTACTGAACTGATCTGAACTGAACTGAATCACAGTATTGGTCCCTTGGGAGATCAACCCCAGTCCTTAGGTGTGTTACAAAAGGCATCTCATTAATGTAACAAAGGGTACTGTTATGGGTCTCATTACTTAGGAAATTCCAAGGGTGTTAGAAGCTGTGAGTCAAAAACAGGGATGAAGACAGGACCTTCAGCCATCCCAGTGACCCAGCCAACATCCCATGAAGTAGAAGAACCATTTAATCAATGCTGTTTTTAAGCCATGAAGTTTTAAGAATTCTTTGGTACACAGTGATAAAGCAACTGAAACTGAAACAAAACAAACAGAGGGATGGAGACCAAATACATATTACTTATTATGAATCACACTGTCACAGGTAAACCTGTGAACTAATTGAAATGCTTGTAAGATGAACTTGGGTCAAAATTGCATTTATTACCAGTTCTTGTGCCTCCACTCTAACTGAAGGAACGTGATGTCATCTCACATCTCCTATTACCAGATGGGTGGTAGATTACCCCCTGTAACCAAACAGCTCTCATAATTTTCTCCATTGTAAATTTTTGTTGGTAATTGGATACAGGTCTTTTTAGGAAAAGGACTGGAAGAATGTTTATTTTATATTTTTCAGTGGTATTTCAGAATCAGTTCTCCAGAGACCAAGATTCTCCTTTAGTTGGTAGACTCAGGGTCTGAAAACAGGTTAGCACATGGGTAGGAAACAATGTTTTTTGCTTTGAAATTAATTCTGTTTGCTTTCTGTGTTTGTGTGTGTGTGTGTGTGTGTATTTATATATAGATTTTTTTATAATTTTACAAAGAATTAATAGTAGTATCATATGTAAAGAATGCTATTGCTAGATCAATAAAAAGATCCCCCCCCACTCCATGCTGCATCAGATAAAAAAGTTCTATGTAGAAAATTAAGTCTTATCAAAGAAATTGTCAAAAATGTAGTGGAAATTCTATGCATCTTAAGTGAATGTATCATTTAAGATGAATTTGAAATTTCAGACAGGAAAATAATACTTGGATGAGTACTTCATTTTTTGTTCAAATAATTGAAACATTTTCCCTGTGGGCAAAGATGGAAGATATGGGAATTGAAAAGCTAAATATCAGAACAGAGTTATATTAAGGCGATGTTGACAAAAACCAACACTATTCTATTTATTTTGGTTTCTTTGTTTTTATTTTGCCTAAGATGATTTATATACCACTGTTCTTAAGTAGGGCTGTCCTGGTGGCTCACTGGTAAAGAATCCGCCTACAATGCAGGAGAAGCAAAAGACTCAGATTTGATCCCTGGATTGGGAAGATCCCCAGGAGGAGGGCATCACAACCCACTCCAATATTCTTGCTTGGAGAATCCCATGGACAGAGGAGCCTGATGGACTACGGTCCATGGACTCACTAAGAGCTGGACAAGACTGAAGTGACTCGGCAGGCAGGCATGTTCCTAATTAAGAACAGAGTGTTCCAAGAATTCTAACTTAGAAAAACAATTATGACTAAATAGATGTTATTGAAATGTTATGTATTGAGAATAGTGATTAGAAAAAATTATATTTTTGAAAATATTATATGAAGTTGAGAAATGGTACTTTGGTATCAATGCAGGCAAGGAAAGATGCCTATGTGATAATGTAGAACTCTGACACACAAAAAATGTTTGCAGGTATTTTGTTCAGGAATAAAGGAGGGAGACCTTAAATAATGTCACAAGGTGCCTTGCATTTTCTGGCTGAAAGAAATAGATTGTGTTCTCCCAATCTAATGAAAAATAACATGTACAAAAAAAGTAATGTGTGATATTAAAATGTGTCATGTATTTCATCATTAATTCATAAAATATTTACAAACCCCATACACACCAGGACTTTCTTCCACAATGAGGATAAGAGGACAGAGCTTACTCTCCAAGTTCTCATCCTAATGGTGAAGAAGGCCTGTGTACATTTAAGGAGTACAGTATTATAGTGAGACTTTATAGAAATATACAATTGGAACTTTGCAGCACTGTGTTCAGTCCTGTATGTCAGCTCTTCAGAGGAATATTAGCCAATTAGATTTAAAATACATAAGGAGGAAACTTAAAGTTATAAACCATGTCATAGAATAAATTGTTGGAATACATCACCTTTATAAAACTAAAATTTTAAAAAGTATACATTTTACTTGCAAAATTCTTAAGGGGAAACTTTCAAATACCTTGTATCATGTTATGCAAAATACAAAGTTAGATACCCTCATTTATTTAGAAATCCAGGAGTTGGTGATAGACAGGGAGGCCTTGCGTGCTGTGATTCATGGGGTCACAAAGAGTCAGACACGAATGAGTGACTGAACTGAACTGAACTGAAAGACCAGTTACTACAAATTGCATTCCTATTCTGTAACCTGTTAGCATAAAGTAAATTTTGTTAAGTAGGTTTCCAAAAAAGATAAAAAGCTTTCATGTAAATACTCAAAACTACTTTTAATAATTATTTCTCAAATATTGTTAACTTGTAAACTAGAGACTATCAGAATTTTTAAGTGGTTATTTCTAAAATATTTCCTCAAAATCATGTTTGTTAATTTAAAAAATATATTTCCTAGATAGTTGAATTTACTCACCAAATTTTGATATATTCTCAAATTGCTATACTGTTATACAGTTAACCAGTTTATAAGAACTACATAAGCTCTTATATGTTTAAAACATTATTTGACGAGATTTCTGGGACTTCCCTGGTGGTCCAGTGGCTAGGAATTGGCACTTTCACTGCTGCAGCGCAGGTTCAACCCCTGGTCAAGGAACTCAGTATCCTGAGATCCTTCAAGCCGTGTGAGAAATGTGGCCAGAAAACATGCATTTCTTCCTGCAAGTTTATGCAAGTAAAAATAAAGCTGTGACTCTAGCATATTGTTTAAAAACACAATTCAGTGCTTCAACAGAATTACAGAATATACACATATTTATTTTAAAGACACAAAATATGTAGATATTTCATGCATTCATAAAAACACACATTTTTATTAATACATAAGTGCTTAATTTGTATGCATGTTTGTACAAATCATACTGTTTCATCATCTGCTTTTACACTAAATAATTTATCATAAAAGATTCCTCTGTTCATAAATATAGAAGAGCTTAGCATAACTACTAAAAGCATGGATTCCAAATTTAAACTGCCTGGGTACAATCCTGGCTCTTAACTCTTCAATAATGCTGAAGAAGCTGAGGTTGAACGGTTCTATAAAGACCTACAAGACCTTCTAGAACTAACACCGAAAAAAAGATGTCCTTTTAATTACAGGGGACTGGAATACAAAAGTAGGAAGCCAATAAATGCCTGGAGTAATAGGCAAATTTTGTCTTGGAGTACAGAATGAAGCAGGGCAAAATTTAACAGAGTTTCGCAAACAGAACTCACTGGTCATAGCAAACACCCCCTTCCAACAACACAGAGAACACTCTACACAGGGACATCACCAGATGGTCAATGCCAAAATCAGATTGATTATATTCTTTTCAGCCAAAGATGGAGAAGCTCTATACAGTCAGCAAAAACAAGACAGGGAGCTGACTGGTTCAGATCATGAAATCCTTATTGCCAAATTCAGACTTAAATTGAAGAAAGTAGGGGAAACCACTAGATCATTCAGGTATGACCTAAATCAAATCACTTATGGTTATACAGTGGAGGTGAGAAATAGATTCAAGGGATTAGATCTGATAGAGTGCCTGATGAACTATGGACTGAGATTTGTGACATTGGACAGGAGGCAGTAATCAAGAACATCCCCAAGAAAAAGAAATGCAAAAAGGCAAAATGGTTGTCTGAGGAGGCCTTACACAGAGCTATGAAAAGAAGAGAAGTGAAAGGCAAAGGAGAAAAAGAAAGATATACCCATTTGAATGCAGAGTTACAAAGAATAGCAAGGAGAGATAAGAAAGCCTTCCTCAGTGATCAGTGTAAAGAAATAGAGGAAAAGAATAGCATGCGAAAGACTAGAGATCTCTTCAAGAAAATTAGAGATACCAAGGGAACTTTTCATGCAAAGATGGGCTCAATAAAGGACAGAAATGGTATGGACCTAACAGAAGCAGAAAATATTAAGAAGAGATGACAAGAAAACACAGAACTATACACAAAAGCTCTTCACAATCCAGATAATCATGATGGAGTGATCACTCACAAAGAGCCAGTTCCTGGAATGCAAAGTCAAGTGGGCCTTAGGAAACATCACTATGAACAAAGCTAGTGGAGGTGATGGATTTCCATTTGAGCTATTTCAAATCCTAAAAGATGATGCTGTGAAAGTGCTGCACTCAATATGCCAGCAAATCTGGAAAACTCAGCAGTGGCCACAGGACTGGAAAAGGTCAGTTTTCATTCCAATCCCAAAGAAAGGCAATGCCAAAGAATGCTCAAACTACCACACAATTGCACTCATCTCACACACTATCAAAGTAATGCTCAGCCATTAAAAAGAATGCATTTGAATCAGTTCTAATGAGGTGGATGAAACTAGAGCCTATTATACAGAGTGAAGTAAGCCAGAAAGAAAAACACCAATACAGTATACTAACTCATATATATGGAATTTAGAAAGATGGTAATGATAACCCTGTATATGAGACAGCAAAAGAGACACAGGTGTATAGAACCATCTTTTGGACTCTGTGGGAGAGGGCGAGGGTGGCATGATTTGGGAGAATGGCATTGAAACATGTATATTATCATATGTGAAACAAATCACCAGTCCAGGTTCGACGCATGATACAGGATGCTCAGGGCTGGTGCACGGGGATGACCCAGAGGGAGGATAAGGGGAGGAGGGAGGTGGGAGGGGGGTTCAGAAAGGGGAACTCATGTACACCTGGGGTATTTTCATGTCAATGTATGGCAAAACAAACCAATATAATATTGTAAAAAAAAAAAAGTAATGCTCAAAATTTTCTAAGCCAGTCTTCAACAGTACATAAACCGTGAATTTCCAGATATTCAAGTTGGATTTAGAAAAGGCAGAGGAACCAGAGTTCAAATAGGCAACATCTGTTGGATCATGGAAAAAGCAAGAGAGTTGCAGAAAAACATCTATTTCTGCTTTATTGACTATGCCAAAGCCTTTGACTGTGTGGATCACCACAAACTGTAGAAAATTCTGAAAGAGATGGGAATACCAGACCACCTGACCTGTTCCTTGAGAAATCTGTATGCAGGTCAGGAAGCAATAGTTAGAACTGGACATAGAACAACAGACTGGCTCCAAATCAGGAAAGGAGTACATCAAGGCTGCATATTTTCACCCTGCTTATTTAACTTATATGCAGAATACATCATGAGAAACGCTGGGCTGGATGAAGCCCAAGCTGGAATCAAGATTGCCGGGAGAAATATCAATAACCTCAGATATGCAGATGACACCACTCTTATGGCAGAAAGCAAAGAAGAACTAAAGAGCCTCTTATTGAAAGTGAAAGAGAAGAGTGAAAAAGTTGGCTTAAAACTCAACATTCAGAAAACTAAGATCGTCGTATCCGGTCCCATCTCTTCATGTCAAATAGGTGGGCAAACAGTGGAAACAGTGACAGACTTCATTTTTTAGGGCTCCAAAATCACTGCAGATGGTGACTGCAGCCATGAAATTAAAAGATGCTTACTCCTTGGAAGAAAAGTTATAACCAACCTAGACAGCTTATTAGAAAGCAGAGACATTACTTTGCCAACAAAGGTCTGTCTAATCAAAGCTGTGGTTTTACCAGTAGTCATGTATGGACGTGAGAGTTGGACTATATAGAAAGCTGACCACAGAAGAATTGATGCTTTTGAACTGTATTGTTGGACAAGACTCTTGAGAGTCCCTTAGATAGCAAGGATATCCAACCAGTCCATCCTAAAGGAAATCAGTCCTGAATTCTCATTGGATGAACTGATGCTGAAGCTGAAACTCCAATACTTTGGCCATCTGATGCGAAGAACTGACTCATTGGAAAAGACCCTGATGCTGGGATGATTGAAGGTGGAAGGGGAGGGGGACGAGAGAGGATGCAATGGTTGGATGGCATCACTGACTCAATGGACATGAGTTTGAGTAAACTCCAGGAGTTGGTGATGGACAGGGAGGCCTGGCCTGCTGCTGTCCATGAGGTTGCAAAGAGTCAGACATGAGCAACTGAACTGAACTCTTCACAAATTATTACCACAGTGTGCATTACTCATCCTTTCTTCACCTAATGGTCACATTTTGCCATATTTTGAGTATAATTTGTTTATTCAGTTTCTAATTCATTTAGATGATAGACTAGTCTATCTTTGGTATTGTAAGTTATTAATTTCCTGATAAATAACTTTATGCACATATGTGCGTAAGGCAATTCTCATAAAAAATGCCAAGAAGCCTTTTTATAGGTAAAGTAATATGCAGATTGAGTGAACTCCGGGAGTTGGTGATGGACAGGGAGGCCTGGAGTGCTGTGATTCATGGGCTCGCGGAGAGTCGGACACGACTGAGTGACTGAACTGAACTGAATATGCAGATAAATATGTTTTCTGCCATAATCCCCATTAGGTAGGGTTGCCAGGGATATTCTTTTTGGAAGGTTGAAGAGCAAAATGGAAAGCAGTCATCTTATTGTATCCACATCCCCCTCCTAATTATTTAACATACAGAGTATATTAATCTAGGTGTCGCCAAGAAGTGAATTTGAAGATGTGATTAGAGTCCTTAGTCAGTGACTTTAAATTACTCTAAAGGAGATTGTGCTGGAGGAGGCTGACCCAGCCAGTAAGAAGTTCAGTTAAAGAAGCATGGGCCTTTAATGAGGGCAAGACTCCACATGCCAATAGATTTTCAATTGCTCTTCCGCACCTGAGAATCTTTCTGTCTGACTGCTGTCTAATGGCCACAGGTTTCAGATGAGGCATGTAGCGATCATGCCTGTTCTAGATCTTCCCTTCTTGACAATCCTAAGGACTTTGCAGTTGCTTAGTCAACCCCTGAAGTTATATAGAGTGATTCCTTGTAATAAATTCAAATGCAAATATAAACAAAATCAAATACAAATACAAACATATACATGTATGTATATATACATACACATACATGTGTATCCCTAATGATTGGGGCTCCCCTGGTGGCTCAGGTGGTAAACAATCCACCTACAATGTGGTCAACCTGAGTTTGATCCCTGGGTCAGGAAGATGCCCTAGAGAAGAAAAAGGCAATCCACTCCAGTACTCTTGCCTAGGAAATCCCATGGACAAAGGAGACTAGTGGGCTACAGTACATGGGGTCACAGAGTCTGACGTGACTGCATGACTAACACTGATTCCATGATTCTGCTTCTCAGAGTGAACCGTGATTAAAACACTAGATATAATAATTATGAAGCCATCAGAAAGTGCCAGTAACATGGTGGAAGAAGAGGCAGAGTAGGAGGGGGTGAAGGAAGAGTGAATATAGATACTCAGGGCAGCATTGTGTGCCATCATTAATTTAGCCTGATGGGAAAATATTTTCATTTAAGTTTTGATCAAAAACTACAGCCAATATGAAAGTAATTCTGTGACTGACAAATACCTAGTGAAAACCCTTTGGTGATTCATTGAAAGGAAGCAACCTTCAAATATCATTATTCAAGATTTGTATGTGAATTTTAAACATACTGTGTCCCTGACTTCCTTCCCCTGAGCAGAAATAAGTAGAATAATTTTAGAAAATGTACTGCAAATTGTAATATAATAAGATGACCTGAGGGAAAATAATGTGTATGATACATCAGTTCAGTTCAGTCACTCAGTCGTGTCTGACTCTCTGCGACCCCATGAATCACAGCACGCCAGGCCTCCCTGTCCATCACCAATTCCCAGAGTTCACTCAAACTCATGTCCACAGAGTCGGTGATGCCATCCAGCCATCTCATTCTTGGTCGTCCCCTTCTCCTCCCGCCCCCAACCTTTCCCAGCATCAGAGTCTTTTCCAGTGAGTCATAGGACTGTAAAAAAAGGAGAACTCTAGACTGGATAAGTACACAGATCAAGAAAAGTATCCTTTAAAGGCTTGTTTGTATAGAGAAGATGAAAACACTGCAGAGGTCCCTCTGTATATTATCTGTACTCAATAGAATGATTATCTTTATCATAGACTGCCTACAATTCCCATTTCATAGGACATTATCATTCCAAAATAGTCCTTTGTTTTCAATCATAAATTTCTGAGATTCCCCAAATTGTTCTAGGCAGACACATGAATATTGCAGAACTTATCCATTCTAATACTCACAGGGAGCAAGCCAGAATAATATTAACTTTCATAGGTTTTTTAAAAATAATTTTATTGATTGATTGATTTAGCTGGGCCTTTGTGGCTTTGCACAGGCTTTCTATAGTTGTGGTGGGTGGAAGCTACTCTTCATTGCAGAGCTCAGCCTTCTCATTTTGGTGACTTCTCTTACTGTGGACCACAGACAGGCTCTAGGGCCCAAGGGCTTCAGTAGTTGCCTTATGAGGGCTCAGTAGTTGCGGTGCACAGACTTAGTTGTTCTGTGGCATGTGGAATCTTCCTTGACCAGGGATCAAACTCATGTCTCCTGCACTGGCAGGCAGATTCTTATCCGCTCTACCATAAGGGAAGTCCAATATTAACTTTCTTAGAATGTTTCTTTAAGAGAATAATTTATTTCTGGAAATGAAGCACATGAAATTTATGTGTATAGAATATAACATCAGTTCAGTTCAGTTCAGTTCAGTCGCTCAGTCGTGTCCGACTCTCCGCGACCCCATGAATCACAGCACGCCAGGCCTCCCTGTCCATCACCAACTCCCGGAGTACACTCAAACTCATGTCCACAGAGTCGGTGATGCCATCCAGCCATCTCATTCTCCGTCGTCCCCTTCTCCTCCCGCCCCCAACCTTTCCCAGCATCAGAGTCTTAAGAGTCTAAAAATACTAAGCATAACAAAGTACTGCTACATATAGAGATAGGTGTATTTTTATTTTTATCTTTTCTAGCATGTATGTCCCACTCCAGTACTCTTGCCTAGAAAATCCTATGGATGGAGGAGCCTGGTAGGCTGCAGTCCGTAGAGTCGCTAAGGGTCGGACACGACTGAGCCAGTTCACTTCCACTTTTCACTCTCACACATTGGAGAAGGAAATGACAACCCACTCCAGTGTTCTTGCCGGGAGAATCCCAGGGATGGGGGAGCCTGGTGGGCTTCTGTCTATGGGGTCACACAGAGTCGGACACGAATGAAATGACTTAGCAGCAGCAGCAGCGTGTATGTCAGAGAATGCAATGGCAACCCACTCCAGTACTCTTGCCTGGAAAATCCCATGGGCGGAGGAGCCTGGTAGGCTGCAATCCATGGGGTCGCCAAGAGTCGGACACGACTGAGCGACTTCACTTTCACTTTTCACTTTCATGCATTAGAGAAGGAAATGGCAACCCACTCTAGTGTTCTTGCCTGGAGAATCCCAGGGACAACAGAGCCTGGTGGGCTGCCGTCTATGGGGTCGCACAGATTTGGACTCGACTGAAGCGACTTAGCAGCAGCAGCAGCATGTATGTATATGTAGGTGGGAGGCTTCTCCGTGTCTTAACAACAAAAAATCCTCTTACAATGCAGGAAATGCAGGAGACATGGGTTTGATCCCTGGGTTGGGAAGATTCCCTTGAAGGAGGAAATGGCAGCCCACTCCAGTATTCTTGCCTGGGAAATCCCATGGACAGAGGATCCGGGTGGGCTACAGTCCATGGGGTCACAAAGAGACATGACTGAGCACCTGAGCACATGTACATACATGGGTACTGAGAAGCAACAGAATATACTGATTTTTAAAATCTAAATTTTTGAAGTAAATAAGCTAAATCCAACTTCTAGCTGTGATATGCTTCCTATGTAAATGTTGGAAAATTAACTTTCTAATTCTTCATGTCCTTATCTGAAAACAAAGTACGGATAATTAGTTCCAAATGTGTAGGACTGCTTTGTACGGTGCCAAAAGCATAGAAATAATGAACCTGATGTTAAGTACATACTGTTATCTTAAATTGTGAATATGTGCTTTCTTTTCTTTCTCCATCCTATTTTCTACTTCCTTTCAAGTTTCCTTTTAGTTACATTGACACATAATCAAGAAGATTAGCTTAAGTTTGTAAGTATGTGTGTGTGTGAGTATGTGGTTGTATGTATACTAGTAGAGTGCATAGCATACTCCAAAATAAAGCATTGTGAACTTTAAACCTGGGCATATTTTGTAATGGGATAAAGACTATCAAATCTCAGGTGAAGTCTGGGAAGACAAGCTAGAGGCATCTGAGCAGACAGTCAACTAACATCGTATCAGGAAAATATAGCTGCAAAGTACCACAGATGTGGAGAGAGAGACAACTAAGTAAATTCCCAAATCAGCTTGGCTTCAGCTGTCCTCTTGTCTAGCAGAAATCTCACAGCCCATTATTATTATTGCTTTTTTATACATATCCTCACTACCTTGTTTTTCTTTCTTCACACCTTATTCACAAAATCCCAACTTTGATAAATTCTAACTTTCGCAGTCTCTTTTCCTGAAATTTTCTGGAGGAGCAAACATAAACATAAATATGTCTATTGGTTTCATTTACATATTTGCGGTCTCACACTGACATCAAGTACTTCACAGCTTGCAGTACTCTTTTCGGTCCTACTTGCTTTCACACTCTCCCAGATACTATCTCCGAACGATTTTCCCCTCCATTTTAGAAAGACTCCCATATTCCTGCTCTTCCTTCTCCCAGGTCTGATGACAGGGCTGCATGATTCAGTGTGAGGATGGAAGCCTGCATATTGGGGCATCTCCTCCCTTGCCACCACCAGACTTAAAAACTTACACACCCTTTCCCCATTTTCTTCTACCCTCCCTTACACTGGACAAAGTTTCACAACTCCTGTCTCCTATCCAAGGTTTATTTCTCTATTTGTCCCCCAAAATCTTAGTGCTTCCCACACTAGGGCCATGAGAATCACTTTGGGAACTCATTATCAGTGTTTATTCTTGGGTTATATCACCAGAGATTCTGATAATCAGACTTTTCCCTATTCCAAGGTGGCATATGCATGCACACGCACACACACACACACACACGTGCGCACGTGTGAGCATACACATGCCTACTTATAAATGCTTATACCTATGCATATATTTACATATAAACCTGTTCCCTCCTACATACTCACATAGTACAAATACATATGCATATTACACATACTGTATATAATATAATATGGATACTCATATATATTGTTTGGACAGAATTGTGTCCCACCAAAAAATTCATACGTTGAAGTCCTAACTTCTAGTAACTAGGAAGATAGGTCTGTTTTTGAAGACAGGAGCTTTTAATAGGCATTTAACATAAAATAAGGTCATATAGATAGTCCCTAAATAGAATATCACTGATGTCCTTATAAGAAGAGATTAGGACACACACATGAGCAGAGGAAAGATAATCTGAAGACTTAGGAAAAAGATGGACTTCTGCAAGTCAGTCAGAGAGGCCTCTGAATAAAATTAACCCTGCTAACAGACATGGAACAACAGACTGGTTGCAAATAGGAAAAGGTGTACGTCAAGGTTGTATATTGTCACCTTGCTTATTTAACTTATATGCAGAGTACATCATGAGGAACGCTGGGCTGGAAGAAGCACAAGCTGGAATCAAGATTGCCGGGAGAAATATCAATAACCTCAGATATGCAGATGACACTACCCTTATGGCAGAAAGTGAAGAGGAACTCAAAAGCCTCTTGATGAAAGTGAAAGAGGAGAGTGAAAAGGTTGGCTTGAAGCTCAACATTCAGAAAACAAAGATCATGGCATCTGGTCCCATCACTTCATGGGAAATAGATGGAAAAACAGTGGAAACAGTGTCAGACTTTATTTTTTTGGGCTCCAAAATCACTGCAGATGCTGATTGCAGCCATGAAATTAAAAGACGCTTGCTCCTTGGAAGGAAAGTTATGACCAACCTTGATAGTATATCAAAAAGCAGAGACATTACCTCGCCAACCAAGGTCCGTCTAGTCAAGGCAATGGTTTTTCCCGTGGTCATGTATGGATGTGAGAGTTGGACTGTGAAGAAGGCTGATCACCGAAGAATCAATGCTTTTGAACTGTGGTGTTGGAGAAGACTCTTGAGAGTCCCTTACACTGCAAGGAGATCCAACCAGTCCATTCTAAAGGAGATCAATCCTGGATGTTCATTGGAGGGACTGATGCTAAAGCTGAAACTGCAATAGTTTGGCCACCTCATGTGACGAGTTGACTCACTGGAAAAGACTCTGATGCTGAGAAAGGTTGGGGGCGGGAGGAGAAGGGGACGACGGAGAATGAGATGGCTGGATGGCATCACCGACTCTGTGGACATGAGTTTGAGTGTACTCCGGGAGTTGGTGATGGACAGGGAGGCCTGGCGTGCTGTGATTCATGGGGTCGCGGAGAGTCGGACACGACTGAGCGACTGAACTGAACTGAACATCTTGATCTTGGATTTTTAGCTTCCAAACTTGTGAGAGAATAGAATTCTGTTTAAGCCACGAGTCACTTGTATTTGTTACAGTCGCCCTAGCAATCTTACACACATAGGTATACCAACTGCCCTCTCCGATTCATACACACAGAGATATGCACACATACACCTCTGCAGAAAATCATTAAGCTCCAGCAGTATTAATTTTATTTCAGATTTTTTAAAAACCTCAAATAGCCAAAGCAATCTTGAGAAAGAAGAATGGAGCTGGAGGAATCAACCTGCCTGGCTTCAGTCTCTACTACAAAGCCACAGTCATCAAGACAGTATGGTGCTGGTACAAAGACAGAAATATAGATCAATGGAACAAAATAGAAAGCCCAAAGATAAATCCATACGCCTATGGACAACTTATCTTTGACAAAGGAGGCAAGAATATGCAAAGGAGAAAAGACAATCTCTTTAACAAGTGGTACTGGGAAAACTGGTTAACCACTTGTAAAAGAATGAAACTAGAACACTTTCTAACACCATACACAAAAATAAAGTCAAAATGGATTAAAGATCTAAACGTAAGACCAGAAACTATAAAACTCCTAGAGGAGAACATAGGCAAAACGCTCTCTGACATAAATCACAGCAGGATCCTCTATGATCCACCTCCCAGAATATTAGAAATAAAAGCAAAAATAAACAAATGGGACCTAATTACAATTAAAAGCTTCTGCACAAAAAAGGAAACTATAAGCAAGGTGAAAAGACAGCCTTCAGAATGGGAGAAAATAATAGCAAATGAAGCAACTGACAAAGAATTAATCTCAAAAATATACAAGAAACTCCTTCAGCTCAATTACAGAAAAATAAATGACCCAATCAAAAATTGGGCCAAAGAACTAAACAGACATTTCTCCAAAGAAGATATACAGATGGCTAACAAACACATGAAAAACTTCTCAACATCACTCATTATCAGAGAAATGCAAATCAAAACCACAATGAGGTACCATCTTATGCCAGTCAGAATGGCTGCTATCCAAAAGTCTACAAGCAATAAATGCTGGAGAGGGTGTGGAGAAAAAGGAACCCTCTTACACTGTTGGTGGGAATGCAAACTAGTACAGCCACTATGGAGGACAGTGTGGAGATTTCTTAAAAAACTGGAAATAGAACTGCCATATGATCCAGCAATCGCACTCCTGGGCATACACACCGAGGGAACCAGAATTGAAAGAGACACATGTACTCCAATGTTCATCGCAGCACTGTTTATAATAGCCAGGACATGGAAGCAACCTAGCTGTCCATCAGCAGACGAATGGATAAGAAATCAGTGGTACATATACACAATGGAGTATTACTCAGCCATTAAAAAGAATACATTTGAATCAGTGCTAATGAGGTGAATGCAATGGGAGCCTATTGTACAGAGTGAAGTAAGCTGGAAAGAAAAACACCAATACAGTATACTAACGCATATATATGGAATTTAGAAAGATGGTAAAGATAACCCTGTATGCAAGACAGCAAAAGAGAGACAGATGTATAGAACAGTCTTTTGGACTCTGTGGGAGAGGGCGAGGGTGGGATGATTTGGGAGAATGGCATTGAAACATGCATATTATCGTATGTGAAACGAATCGCCAGTCCAGGTTCGATGCATGATACAGGATGCTCAGGGCTGGTGCACTGGGATGACCCAGAGGGATGGGATGGGGAGGGAGGTGGGAAGGGGTTTCAGAATGGGGAACACGTGTATACCTGTGGTGGATTCATGTCGATGGATGCAAAACCAATACAATATTGTAAAGTAATTAGCCTCCAATTAATATAAATACATTTATATTAAAAAATAATTTAAAATATAAAGACCAATCACAAAATTAAGGAAAAAAAAACTTTGAATGTGTCAAACTCATACCTATGGTAGGAAGTTTGGACATACTTGCCCTCATGGATGGAATTCCTCTTTCCCACTCTTCTTTTGGATTATCTCTTTTCACCTTTCAAATCTCATCTGCGTTGTCACATCTTCCTAGAGCCTCAGTGGTGAAAGTAGTCATCCTCCTTCTATATTGTTTTTTATCTCTGCCACTGTTTTACTCAAAGCACTTGTGACAAATCAAAATCTTATTGTTTGTCTTTGTAATTTGTTTTCCTGATTAGATCATGAAAGAAATCGGCTCCATGATGGGAGAATCAATTGTTTTCCATTAAAAGTTTTTATTCCTAGCATTAGCGTGATGATTGGTACTTACGAGATATTTGTATTTGTTGAATATACAAACACAAAACGTCTCTAACTGAGTTCTCTGAGTTCTGGGTAGTGAGTCTTTGTGTGTGTGTGTGTGAGGGTGAATGTGTGTGTGTGTGTTTTCTGATGTATGTATCTGTGTTTTCCCTTTTAGGAGAAAGTAGGCATGAAAATCGGAGAAGGCAATGGCAAGCCACTCCAGTACTCTTGCCTAGAAAATCCCATGGATGGAGGAGCCTGGTAGGCTGCAGTCCGTGGGGTCGCTATGGGTCAGACACGACTGGGCGACTTCACTTTCACTTTTCACTTTCACACATTGGAGAAGGAAATGGCAACCCACTCCAGTGTTCTTGCCTGGAGAATCCCAGGGACGGGGGAGCCTGGAGGGCTTCCATCTATGGGGTCACACAGAGTCGGACACGACTGAAGTGACTTAGCAGCAGCAGCAGCAGCAGGCATGAAAATTGGAGATAAATAAGTTGCCTCAATAACTGTCTCTCTTTCTGTTGATGTTTCCCAGAACCGTTTTAATTCCAGGTGCAGTTAAGGAATAATGACAGTTCTCTACACTCTTCAGCATTCTACATAATTCAAAAGAAACCGTTATGTATTAAGATAATGTAAGCATGAGGTAATAGATAGGACTTGTGACAAAGTGATGGAGAGCTTAGGAGAGGTAAGGCAGATATTACTCAAATGTTTCAAAACTGTGTGACAGGATTAATGTTAGCACCAGCAGGGAAAGGAATTCAGGAGAACTCTTGGGGAGAATAAATAACATAAGAAATTTCAATTTTATATATGTCAGTTTCAACATTGTGTTGAAATATCAGATTGAATGGTCCAGCTTGTTGTGCAAAATTTAGGTCTGAAAATTGGAAAAGATTCAGTGCTGGATGTATGAACATGGTAATGTCTTGGTGCTATCATTCTAGCCATGGAAGGAAATAATATTATTTTTATCAGCTGGAGAAAGGTTGTGGCTAAAATATGAAAAATCTTAATCAGTCTTTCAATGAGAATTTTAGTAATGGATCTAAGTTGGCACACTCCTCCTGGAAAGATATGGAGTTTTCTCTTTTTTATCATTAAATTCAGTTATAATGAGTTTTAGTCATTAGCTTTCATTGATTAGCAGACATATTTATGCTTTAGTCACTGATGGATAGTTGATGTTTGGGGTTATTATACAAGTGTCCAATGTAGAGAGTCAAGGGAAGAGGATATTACCTTCTGATCAAGACTTCATTTCCTCATGAAAAAAATGAATTATACAGAAGTCAGTTACAGTCTCTGTAATGGGATTGGTTTGATAAGCAATGAGGCGATTATATTCCAATTACCAAGTACCATTTGCAATTGATAATGACTTGAGAGCAGAGTCCAAATGATGATTCCTATAAATGAGACCATGTTAATTTTCCCTTCAATAATTGATATAATGATTATAAATAATTATGATAATAAATTAGGTCATTTATATATCCAGTATCAGTGAGTGATCAGCCTAAAATTTTAAATATGCAATGATGTCTGTAACTCATTCTATTTCTTAGCCTCACATAGGCACAAGTAAGAAGAGTTATTATAAGATATCCATTGTTGATTGGATTCTGAATTTAAAGCCTATAAGAAAAGACAAAGGTCAGAATTCAACATGCTGTGATTTAAATTTTCTCTTTCTAGCAATTGATTTGTTACAAGACATCCTGCCATGTCTACAAAGACATTCTTTGATTCTCAACAGCAATACCCTAAGAAGGACTGACATCTGAGAATTATATAGCAAGTCTATTGAAATATAACCACAAAATATGTGGAGATCTTTAAGAAAGCATATAACTTTTCATACACCACACAAAACTTCTTCAAATTAAGTTAATTTTTAAGTTGTATTTTCATATTTAGTTTTTTAAAATGTCATTATCTGGACACTATCTCTTAATTTAACATCAAAAACTGCATATCAAGTCTGAAAATTTCTGATCTGTATAAGCAGAAAGTTATATTACCAAAGTATTCCCAAAGATATTTGAGTTTTTAAAAATAGATTATCAATTTTACAGTTTCTCCCTGTGATGAAATTTGTAGGTTCTCTCCCTAAAACAGACATTTCAGTTCATTGCTTCTAGCTTTTTGGCAGAAACAAAAAAGTGAATAGCTAACACCTGGTTACTAGCTACCAGCCAACCTAGGAGTTTCTGCCTCTGTGGAAATGAAGTTTGAATCTTAGAAATCAAAGTAAAATGAAAGTTTAAAAGCTTTAGTCTGTTTCCTCAAATACAAGGGTTGTATCCACAGAAAGAGAATTAAACGGGGGGCGGGGGGAATATTCAGAGCATCTATTGTAAAATTCAGCTTTAATATTTTAACCCTGAAAGTAGAAATAGAAATATCACCAAATAGTTATAACTGAATTTGACAGTTCTCATTATCCATTGTTACTTCAGTTTATTGACATTTTAAGATAAAATTAATGAGGAGTCAGTGTTTTAATTGATATATAATAAATGTATTTAACATGACATTCTTATAAATATTTCAGATCAGAGGGTGATTGATACTTCATTCCAGATCTTTATGGAAGAAACTGTTCTGGGAAAGGGAATTCTAATATTTTAACTTTTTAAAATAAACTTTATTTTTAAGAGCAATTTTAGGTTCATAGCAAAATTGAGCAGAAGGTATGCAGATTTCTCATAACCTCCAACCTCTCTACACGTGCATAGCTTCCCCTGTTATCAACATCCTCCTCCAGAGTGGTACATTTGCTGAAACTGATAAACCTACAATGGTACATCATCACTCAAATTCCACACTTTGCATTAGGGCTCATTCTTGGTGTTGTGTGTTCTGTGGTTTGTGGGCAAATTTTTAGTCACATGTCTCCATCATGAAGAGTAATTTCACAGCTCTAATAATCCTCTGTGCTTTGTCTATTCAACCTATTTTCTCTCTAACTCCTGAAAACCACTGATATTTTTTATTGTCTCCACAGTTTTACTATTTCCAACTTGTCATATGGTTGGAATTGAACACTATGTAGGCTTTTCAGGTGGGCTTCTTTCACTTAGTAATATGCATGTAAGGTACTTCTATATCTTTCATGGCTTGATAGCTTATTTCTTTCTAGTGCTGAATAATATCCCATTCTCTGGATTTTCCACAGATTATTTTTCCATTCACTTACTGAAGGACACGTTAGTTGCTTCCAAGTTTTGCAACTTATAAATAAAGTTGTTACTAGTATTGATATGCAGGTTTCTGTGTAGACATAAATTCTCAGCTGATTTGGGTAAATATCAAGGAATATAATTACTGGATTATATAGTAAAACTCTGCCAAAATGTCTTCCAAAGTGGCTACACCATTTTGCATTCATTCCAGCAATGAGTGAGAGTTCTTATTGCTCCACATGCTCACTAGCATTTGGTGTGATTAGTGTTCTGGCTTTCGGCTATTAGATGTTTCATTGTATTTTTCAGTGTTTTTTCATTGTTGTTTTAATTTGCTTTTCCCTGAGGATATATAATGTGAAAAACAACTTTCTTTTCGCATGCTTATTTGCCATTTGTATATCTTCTCTGATAAGGTGTCTATTAAGATCTTTAGTTTTGATTTACAATAACACTCTGAATTCACATAAATTCATTCTTGCATTTGGTGTAAAATGGTATATACATGAAGTAGGTTAATATTATGAGGCCTTATAGAATTTTATGGTTTGTCATGAATTGACTTGTAAGCTTTTCATTTTTCAAGAAACAGCAAAGAGGCTGTTACTTTAATGCAGTAAGTGAGAGCAAAAGTAACAGAAAATGAGGAGAGACAATGAGGGAAATGGACTTTTGGAGGATTTTGACTGAGTATCCTCACTTGTATCTCAATGAAACTAGCAGTGGATTTTGGACAGAGAAGTAAGATAATCTTCCTAATAAAAATCAATAGACCTTCTCTGAACTTCTTCCAGTTCACACAAGCCCTCAACAGACCAACGTGAAAACAAATGCCCAGAGGGCACGTACGTCACCCAAGGAATCCTCTTACAATTTGAAGGAGGGAAAGGGCAAGATATATTAGTCTCACCCTAAATGCAGATGTAAATACTTTAATTTAGTATACACAAAGTTAATTCTTAACTATGTTTCTTTTTTTTTTATTCCGCACTTGATCATTAGTAGTCCATTCGATTAAATAATCTCCCTAACCTTCCAGAAAATCCTGTTTAATATTTTGGCTGATCTGCCTCTCAATACTCTTTATTGATTCCTTGAATTTATGTAAAGCACTCACCAAAGTAACCTGCTTTTATGGGCTTAAATGTGCATATTTTATGAAGCCTTTAATAGGAATCTCTTCCCTACTGTTCATTCACCCAACACACAGGCACATCATTTAGAAAGTTCTTGAAAGATATGCACCACTTTGAAAAGAGTCTGTCCCTCAGCTGAACAGCTTCTGTGGTGGCTCAGCTGGGAAAGAATCCGCTTGCGATGCAAGAGACCTGGGTTTAATCCCTGGGTTTGGAAGATTCCCTGTAAAAGGGAATGGCTCCCCACTCCAGTATTCTGGCCTGGAGATTTCCAGACTGTACAATCCATGGGGTCGTAAAGAGTCAGACACGACTGAGCGACTTTCATTTTTTTATGGAAAGTTACACAAATATAGGAACAATCAAGGCATTTTTCAATGAAAACACATATGACAACTATCAAGATTCTAATGTTATCATTTCACTCTAAATGCTTTATTGCATATCTGTCTATCCATCCCTCTATCCATAGATTAATCCATTTTGTTTATCCATTCTTCTATGATTGACACTTGAGATGTTTCTAATTTTTTCACTTTTTAAAATTTGCTTTGAGTATTTTTTACAAAGTCTTTTTGTGAAGATCTCTTTATTTTCCATGGGTAAATACCCAGCAGTAGAGTTTCTGGAATGTAGAATTTGCATATGATTAGTTTTCAGAGAAATTGAAATTTCTCCCATAAAGGATGTAATATGTTAGATTCTCACGAAATTCTTTGCCTTATTCCAGAAAGAGAAGAGAGTCCCAGTTACGCCCTAATCTCACCAGCATCTTGTGCTCTCAGTATTTTTATTTTATTCTGGTGTTTATGTGCTGGAATTTCATCGTGGCTTTTATTTGCCTTTCCCTGATAACTAAAGATATTCAAAAGTTTTACACAGTCTTCTTGACTTTTTGTGTATCTTCTTTGTGAAGTCTGTGTTTTAATCATTAGTTCTTTTTTATTGGTACTTGTCTTTTTATCAGTGAGTTGTGGGTATTCAGTTCTTTGTCAAATGTATGTATTATGAATGTTTTCTGCTAGTTTGTGTCTAGACCTTTTTTTTCCTTTAATTAGGTATTATAATGAGCATATGTTTTAGTTTTAATGAAGCCTAATTCCTCTGTTCTTTTCTTTCTTGATTACTGCTTTCTATAACCAATATAAGAATCCTCTACCTAGTGCCACAGTGATGTTCTCTATTTTCCTTTGAAGATTGATGATATTTAACTTTTGTATTTTTGTCTATACTTCTTCTTGAATTAAATTTGGTGTAGAACATGAGACATGGGGTGTTTCTCTTTCCAAATGGATACTGAGATATTTCAACCACTAGTTGAAAAGCATCCTTTCCTTATTGCCTTGCTTTGGTTGATTTGTTAAATATTATATGATTGTATGCACGTGAGTTTCTCAGCTCTGTATTTACTCCATTTGTCAATTATTATACTAGTCTCTTCTACACTCTTGACTTTTGTAGCGTCTCGTAAGTCCAATCATCAGGTAGTATAATTCCTCTAACAATGTGAGAATTTTTGTGAAAGTTATATTCTCCTCTTGCCACCCTTAAACATGATTATATTGGTATTGGTTTATCATTTACATTTTCAAGTTTATTTACCTACTTATTAAACAGTGGAACATCTTAACTTTTTTCCTAGCATCTTTGTTATCCCCAAATTTATGAATGTTCTTTGTTTATTGTACTCAGATTTGATGATTTCAATACTGAAGTGAATAAAATGTGTCTACAGAGAACTCCTTTCATACAACTATAGTACCTTTGGTTTGTAGAACCTGCAGGGTTTGAGAACTTAAATAAAATTTATTTATATAAATTAAAATAAAAATAGGAGGAGGATGCACTGTAATCCGGAGAAGGCAATGGCAAGCCACTCCAGTACTCTTGCCTAGAAAATCCCATGGACGTTGGAGCCTGGTAGGCTGCAGTACATGGGGTCGCTAAGTGTCGGACACGACTGAGCGACTTCAGTTTCACTTTTCACTTTCACACTTCACTTTCACACATTGGAGAAGGAAATGGCAACCCAGTCCAGTGTTCTTGCCTAGAGAATCCCAGGGATGGGGGAACCTGGTGGGCTTCCATCTATGGGGTCACACAGAGTCGGACACGACTGAAGTGACTCAGCAGCAGCAGCAGCAGCAGCACTGTAATCACTGTAGCACTAGAAAATTTTTGGTTCAGTTCAGTTCAGTCACTCAGTCGTGTCTGATTTTTGTGACCCCATGGCCTGCAGCAAACCAGGCCTCGCTGTCCATCACCAACTCCCAGTGTTTACTCTGACTCACGTCCATAGAGTCAGTGATCCCATCCAACCATCTCATCCTCTGTTGTCCCCTTCTCCTCCTGCCTTTAATCTTTCCCAGAATCAGGGTCTTTTCAAATGAGTCAGTTTTTCTCACGAGGAGGCCAAAGATTGGAGTTTCAGCTTCAATGTCAGTCCTTCCAACAAGTATTCAGGACTGATTTCTTTTAGGATGGACTGGTTGAATCTCTTTGCAGTCCAAGGGACTCTCAAGAGTCTTTTCCAACACCACAGTTCAAAAGCATCAATTCCTCAGTGCTCAACTTTCTTTACAGTCCAACTCTCACATCCATTCAGGACTACTGAAAAAACCACAGCCTTGACTGAATGGACCTTTATTGGCAAAACAATGTCTCTGCTTTTTAATATGCTGTCTAGGTTGGTCATAACTTTTCTTCCAAGGAGTAAGCATCTTTTAATTTCATGGCTGCAGTCACCATTTGTGTGATATTGGAGCCCCCCAAAATAAAGTCTGTCACTATTTCCACAGTTTCCCCATCTATATGCCATGAAGTGATGGGACAAGAGGCCATGATTTTAATTTTCTGAATGTTAAGTTTTAAGCCAATTTTTTTACTCTCCTCTTTCACTTTCATCAAGAGGCTCTTTAGTTCTTCTTCACTTTCTGCCATAAGGGTGATGTCATCTTCATATCTGAGGTTATTGATATTTTTCCTGGCAATCTTGATTCCAGCTTGTGCTTCTTCCAGTCCAGTATTTCTCACGATTCACTCTGCATATAAGTTAAATAAGCAGGGTGACAATATACAGCCTTGATGTACTCCTTTCCCAATTTGGAACCAGTCTGTTTTTCCATGTCTGGTACTAATTGTTGCTTTCTGACCTGCATACAGATTTCTCAAGAGGCAGGTCAGGTGGTCTGGTATTCCCATCTCTTTAATTTTTTCCACAGTTTCCTGTCATCCACACCATCAAATGCTTTGGCATATTTAATAAAGCAGAAATAGATGTTTTTCTGGAACTCTCTTGCTTTTTTGGTAATCCGACAGATGTTGGCAATTTGATCTCTGGTTCCTCTGACTTTTCTAATTCCAGCTGGAACATCTGGAAGTTCACTGTTCACGGACTGTTGAAACCTGCCTTGGATAATTTTGAGCATTACTTTACTAGCATGTGAGTTGAGTGTTATTGTGCAGTTGTTTGAGCATTCTTTGGCATTGCCTTTCTTTGGGATTGGAATGAAAACTGACCTTTTCCAGTCCTGTGGCCACTGCTGAGTTTTCCAAATTTGCTGGCATATTGAGTGCAGCACTTTCACAACATCATCTTTCAGGATTTGAAATAACTCAACTGGAATACCATCACCTCCACTAGCTTTGTTTGTAATGATGCTTCCTAAGGCCCACTTGACTTCACATTCCAGGATGTCTTGCTCTAGGTGTGTGATCACATCATTGTGATTATCTGGGTCATGAAGGTCTTTTGTATATAGTTTTTCTGTGTGTTCTTGCCATCTCTTCTTAATATCTTCTGCTTCTGTCAGGTCATACCATTTCTGTCCTTTATTGAGCCCATCTTTGCATGAAATATTCCCTTGGTATCTCCAATTTTCTTGAAGAGATCTCTAGTCTTTCTCATTCTATTGTTTTCTTTTATTTCTTTTCACTAATCATTGAGGAAGGCTTTCTTATCTCTTCTTGCTTTCTTGGAACTTTGCATTCAAATGGACATATCTTTCCTTTTCTCCTTTGTCTTTTGCTTCTTCTCTTTTCACAGCTATGTGTAAGCCTCTTCAGACAGCCATTTTGCTTTTTTGCATTTCTTTTTCCTGGGGATGTTCTTGCTCCCTGTCTCTGGTACAGGGTCACGAACCTCCATCCATAGTTCATCAGGCACTTTATTAGATCTAATCCCTTGAATCTATTTGTCACTTGCACTGTATAATCATGAAGGATTTGATTTATGTCATACCTGAATGGTCTAGTGGTTTCCGTACTTTCTATGAATTTGGTAATAAGGATTTCATGATCTAAGCCACAGTCAGCTCCTGGTCTTGTTTTTGCCGACTGTATAGAGCTTCTCCATCTTTGGCTGAAAAGAATGTAATAAATCTGATTTTGGTACTGACCATCTGGTGATATCCATGTGTAGAGTCTCCTCTTGTGTTGTGGAAGAGGGTGTTTTCTATGACCGATGTGTTCTCTTGGCAAAACTCTATTAGCCTTTGCCCTGTTTCACTCTGTACTCCAAGGCCAAATTTGCCTGTTACTCCAGGTGTTTCTTGACTTCCTCCTTTTGCATTCCAGTCCCCTATAATGAAAGGAAATTTGTGGGGGTGGGGTGTCAGTTCTAGAAGGTCTTGTAGGTCTTCATAGAACTGTTCAGCTTCAGCTTCTTCAGCATTATCGGTCAGGGCATAGACTTGGATTACAGTGATATTGAATGGTTTGCCTAGGAAATGAACAGAGATTATCTGTCGTTGTTGAGACTCTGCCTTTTGGAATCTTTTGTTGACTATGATGGCTACTCCATTTCTTCTAAGTGATTCTTGCCCATAGTAGTAGATTTAATGATCATCTGTGCTAAATTCACCCATTCCAGTTTATTTTATTTTATTTCATTAGTTCTCTGATTCCTAAAATGTCGACATTCACTCTTGCCATCTCCTGTTTGACCACTTCCAATTTCCCTTGATTCATGGACCTAACATTCCAGGTTCCTATGCAATATTGCTCTTTACAGCATAGGACCTTGCTTCTATCGCCAGTCACATCCACAACTGGGTGTTTTTCCTTTGGCTCCATCCCTTCATTCTTTCTGGAGTTATTTCTCCACTGATCTCCAGGAGCATATTGGGCACCTACTGACCTGGGTAGTTCATCTTTCAGTGTCCTATCTTTCTGCCTTTCCATACTGTTCATGGGGTTCTCAAGGCAAGAATACTGAAGTGGTTTGCCATTCCCTTCTCCAGTGGGCCACATTTTGTCAGAACTCTCCACCATGACCCATCCATCTTGAGTTGCCCTACATGGCATGGCTCATAGTTTCACTGAGTTAGACAAGGCTGTGGTCCATGTGATTAGCTTGGTTAGTTTTCTGTTATTGTGGTTTTCATTCTGTCTGACCTCTGATGGAGACGGATAAGAGGCTTATGGAAGCTTCCTGATGGGTTCAATTCAGTTCAGTTGCTCAGTTGTGTCTGCTTCTTTGAAACCCCATGAACCGCAGCATGCCAGGCCTCCCTGTCCATCACCAACTCCCAGAGTCCACCCAAACCCATGTCCATCGTGTCAGTGATGCCATCCAACCATCTCATCCTCTGTCATCCCCTTCTCCTCCCGCCCTCAATCTTTCCCAGCATCAAGGTCTTTTCAAATGAGTCAGCTCTATGGGAAAGACTGACTAAGGGGGAAACTGGGTCTTTTTCTGATGGGCGGGGCCATGCTCAGTAAATATTTAATCCCGTTTTCTGTTGATGGATGGAGTTGTGTTCCCTCCCTGTTATTTACCTGGGGCCAAACTATGGTGGAGGTAATGAAGATAATGGAGACCTCCTTCAAAAGATCCCATGCATGTACTGTTACACTCACTGCCCCCAACCCTGCGGCAGGCCACCACCGACCCATGCCTCTGCTGGAGACTCCATGACACTCCCGGGCAAGTTTGGGTCGGTCTCCTGTGGGGTCACTGCTGGGTCCTGGTGCACACAAGGTTCTGTGTGTCCTCCAAGAGTCTATTTCCCAGTCCTGTGTAAGTTCTGGCAGCTCTATGGTGTGGTTAATGGTGACCTCCTCCAAGAGGGCTTATGCCATACCCAAGTCTGCTGCACCCAGAGCCCCTTTCCCTGTGGCAGTCTACTGCCAATGCATACCTCCACAGGAGATGCTCAAACACAGTTCTGTTTCAGTCTCTGTGGGGGCCCTGGGTCGTGCTGCACACAAGGTTTTGTTTGAACCCTCTGAACATCTCTGATGGGAATGGGGTTTGATTCTAAATGTGAATTCACCTGCCTACTATCTTGCTGAGGCTTCCCCTTTGCCCTCACGTGTGGGGTATCTTCTCACAGCTGCTCCAGCACCATGCAGCCGCTGCTCCAGTGCCTACCATCTTGCTGGGTTTCCCTGACTTTGGACGTGGCGTATCTCCTCCTGGCAGCTACAGCAAAGTGCAGTCACTGCTCCTGACCTAAGACGTGGAGTATCTCTGTATGGCCACTCCAGCGCCATATGCAGCCGCCGCTCCATATGCAGCAAATTTTAGATTCTTAGAAATCTATTACATTTTTTCCCCAGCTACTAAATAGAGTCCCCTTATTTATTTATTTATTTTTATTGAATGAAGAATCCTTTAAATCTATAGTGATTTACAAATTTCAAAACTTTCACACACATGATTTCATATAATTCTGTAACAACATTTTTACCCCTCCCACTGTGTTGCCCCTCCCCCTTCCCCCTCTGCCCCCCAGTGGTAAACACTAGCTTGTTCTCTGTGTCTGTGAGTCTGCTTCTCTTTTGCTATATTCACTAGTTTGCTGTATTTTTAAAATTCCACATATAAGTGATATATACAGTATTTGCCTTTCTCTGTCTGACTTATTTTACTTAGCTTAATGCCCTCCAAGTCCTTCTATGTTTCTGCCAATAGCAAAATCCCCTTCTTTTTTTATGGCTGAGTATTATTGCATTATGTTACATACCATATCTTCTTTATTCATTCATTCATTGGTAGACACTTAAGTTGCTACCTTATCTTGGCAATTTTAAATAACATTATTTTGAACATTGGGGTACATGTATCTTTGTGAATTAAATTTTTGTTTGTTTGTTTGCTTTGGTTATATAACCAAGAGTAGAATTGCTGGGTCATATGGTAGTTGTAATTTTAGTTTTTATTCTTTTTTTTTTGAGAAACCTCCATACTGTTTCCACTCCAGTTTAAATTTCTTGCACCAGTTTATATTCCCACCAGCAATGTAATAGTATTCCCTTTTCTCTACATACTTGCAACATTTGTTATTTGTGTGTGTGTGTGTGTGTGTGTGTTTTTTGATGATGATAGCCATTCTGTCAGGTGTGATGATATCTCATTGTGGTTTTTACTTGCATTTCCCTGATAATTAGTGACGTTGAGCATTTTTTCATGTGCCTATTGGCCGTCTGCATTTCCTCTTTGGAAAAATGAGCTCTGCCCATTTTTAATTGGATTGTTTGATTTTTTGATATTGAGCTGTATGAACTGTTAATATATGTTGAATATTAACCCCTTATTGGTCATATCATTTGCAAATATCTTTTTTTTGTTGTTGTTGTTCATGGTTTCCTTTGCTGTGCAAAATCTTTTGAAATTAACTAGGTTCCATTTGTTTATTTTTGCTTTTGTTTCTATTACTCTAGGAGACAGGTCCAAAAAATATTGCTGAGATTTATGCCAAAGAATTCTGCCTACATTTTCCTCTAGTTTTATAGTATCCAGTCTTACATTTAGATCTTTAATCCATTTTGAGTTTATTTCTATATAGAATGTTACAGAATGTTCTAATTTCATTCTTTCATATGTAGCTGTCCAGTTTTCCTTGCACCACTTATTGAGGAGACTGTCTTTTCTCCATTGTATATTCTTGCCTTCTTTGTCACAGATTAACTGACCTTAGTGTGTGGGTTTATTTCTGGCTCTCTATTTCCATCTGTTGATCTATGTGTCTGTTTTTGTGCCAGTACCATTCTGTTTTGATTACTTTTCAGTGTGCAATAATATTTTTCTTATCTCATTTAATCCTCAAAATCATGTGCAAATAATTATATACATTTTACAAATTAAATAAAGTTTGAGGGAAATAATATAATCTACAAAATTACCCATATATACTATTTGAGTCTCACAGTACAGCTATCGAGGAGATATTACTGGAGAGTAAATATTACTGGATATTTACTGGAGAGTCTTCAGGCTTCTTTACTTGGTATAATGCTGAAGACCACAAAGTGACTACAAGGGAGTAAGCAGACCTGCCACTTTGAATAACTCCAGAAAGTGAAGTTCATCCTTTATGTGAGAGTGTTGTCCTGAATTGTGTAATGCATACAATACATTAGGATGTGTCTGTTTGCAAATAACTAAATTCCTTCTAAAAATTACACTGCTATAAATGAGATTTATTGCCTGACAGATGGGCAGAATAAGGAAAAGTCAGAATTGATTATGTTGTTTTGATTCATCATTTCATGACCATCATTAAGATCCTGTTCTCTCTGCTCTTGGGCTTCCAGAACAGGTCAAATTAATTTCAATGTATGATTGCTATTGAGTATTTCCAGGATTGCAGCCATCTACAGGGAGAAATAAGGCTGTTGTCCTCTAATATATTCATTTTCTAGGGCTGCCAAAACACATCAGCACAAACTGGGTGCCTTAAAATGGCAGAAATACATTCTCTCACAGTTCCAGAGTCCAAATTAAGATGTCAGAAAGGCCATATTCCTTTAGGCAGAGGAACCTGGCAGGCTACAATCCATGGGCTTGCAAAGAGTTGGACATGATTGAGCATGCATGCACACACGTGTAAGGCCATATTCCCTCCAATGACTAGGGAAGTGTTCTTTTTGTATTCCTGTCACTATTTTTTCTGGTTTTGAATCTCCTTTTTATTTCAAAAAAATTAAAGTTCCAAGGGACTTCCCTGGCAGTCCAGTGGTTAAGACTCTGCACTTCCAATGCAGAGGTTTCAGTTTCAATCTTTATTCACATTACTAAGTTCCCATATGCCATGTAAAATAGCCAAAGACTTAAAAAAAAAATTAAATCAGTTTTTAGAAAATTGAAATTCTACATGTTGAGCACTTAATAGGCTCAGTGTGCCTTTTCCTTCCATGTTCTATTTTTCTTTCGGTGGGCACTACCTGCTTGCACTGCCCTTCAGGGCTCAGTGGCAGGTACAGGTGGGGCCAGGTGCAGAGGAACTCACAGCCCATGTTCTGGCCTTTCCGCTCAGAGGTCCTGACCCGAGTCCAGCCTGGGTGAGCCTCCTTGCTGAGGTTCTGCAGCCACTGCAAGCTGGGATGCACATTCTCCCCTAGCCACTTCACTGAGTCTTGTCTGGGTAGAAGGTGCCCTGCAGGGCAGCCTCCGAGCCATGTAGGGTGGCTCCTGGCATTCCTTAGCTTGTGGCAACCTAAGTGATCTCTGTCTGTCTTCACGTGGCTTTTGACCAAAACAGCCTTAAGGTTTCCCTCAGCCTGACTTAAATTTTAGACAGGTCTCTCCCTGCTGTTAATCCCACCCTCACCCACTTCCCTCTCACTCTGGCCCTACAGAATAATTCCACTTGGCCTAACTCCAGAAGTCAGTACTCTTCCTTTTCTAAGAGCATTTAATTTGGAAACCTTGTAATTTCAAATTGTTTCTCTGCCCCATTGCTTCATTTTCACAGCTTCTTGACAGATTTACAACCTAGGACCATCCTTCTCAAGCACCTAAGAGCCATCCCTTTGAAATGTGGCCATTTAGGAAGACTCCCGTGGTCATGTATGGATGTGAGAGTTGGACTGTGAGGAAAGCTGATCGCCGAAGAATTGATGCTTTTGAACTGTGGTGTTGGAGAAGACTCTTGAGAGTCCCTTATACTGCAAGGAGATCCAACCAGTCCATTCTAAAGGAGATCAATCCTGGATGTTCATTGGAGGGACTGATGCTAAAGCTGAAACTCCAATACTTTGGCCACCTCATGAGACGAGTTGACTCACTGGAAAAGACTCTGATGCTGGGAAAGGTTGGGGGCGGGAGGAGAAGGGGACGACGGAGAATGAGATGGCTGGATGGCATCACCGATTCTGTGGACATGGGTTTGAGTGAACTCCGGGAGTTGGTGATGGACAGGGAGGCCTGGCGTGCTGTGATTCATGGGGTCGCGGAGAGTCGGACACGACTGAGCGACTGAACTGAACTGACTGAACTGAAGCTCCATCTCCCAGTCTCTGGGAGGGTAGGAGCCTCACTTAAGTGGGCATATATGTAAGAAAGTTTACTTGTCCTTTGGGTAAGGCCAATTAACCAACACTATCTGAATGATTTTCACCCCACCCACCCTAGCTGTTAAAACTCTCTTGCCATTTATTTTTCCTGGAGTTGAGCTCAGATAGAGTTTTAGCCTCTCTCCTCGATATGGGCTTAACAGGTAGCGCTGGTGGTAAAGAATCCACTTGCCAATGCAGGAGACATAAGAGATGAGGGTCCCATCCCTCGGTCAGGAAGATTCCCTGGAGGAGGGCATAGCAACCCACTCCAGTATGCTTGCCTGGAGACTCCCATGGACAGAGGAGCCTGGTGGGCTGTAGTACATGGGGTTGCAAAGAGTCAGTTACAACTGAGCACCCATTCACACACCCTTATTACAATGCACTTTAATGAAACCTCCCTTGACTGTTTAACTTTGACCAGTAAAATATTTGCTTTGATATCTCTGCTCTGTGTTTGTCTGTGTATCACTTCCTCTCCTTGTAAGGACATGAGTCATTGGATTTAAGGGTCTCCCTAAATCCAGTAGTATTCTTCTGGAGATCCTTAGCTAACTTCATCTGCAAAAAGCACTGCTTCTGAAACACATTCCAAGGTTCTGAGAGAACACTGATTTGTGGTTGACACTCTTCAACCCCATTATATGAAGGCTATTTCCTATATTTCTTTAGAAAACCTCCTCTCTTGTATCATTGTCTGAATTGGGGCATATACCCATTCTCAACCCAATCCAGTTGGCCAAGAGAATCTCACTGAGGGCTGATTGGATTAAAACTGACAAGAAAATAAGTCACCACAGTAAGTTGTCTTTGTTGAGTTAAAAGAGGACTTGACTCCTCCTCTTCCTCTTGCCTCACCCCCATCCCCTTCTCCCTTCTCCTCCTCCTTTCTCTTAAAGTGTCATATGGTAAATATTTGTGGCACAGAAGCCCCTTCAGCTATACCAAATTGGCACTAAATCAACCATCAGTCAGTACAGTTCAGTTCAGTCGCTCAGTCGTGTCCAACTCTTTGCGACCCCATGAATCACAGCACGCCAGGCCTCCCTGTCCATCACCAACTCCCGGAGTACACTCAAACTCATGTCCATCGAGTCAGTGATGCCATCCAGCCATCTCATTCTCTGTCATCCCCATCTCCTCCTGCCCCCATCAACCATAGATAATTACTAAATATGGGGTCTAGTTGTAGTCCAATAAAACTTTATTTATAAAAATAGAGAAGGGGTGGATTTGGTCAGGGCAATAATTTGACAACCCTGGATGAAATAATTAATCTTCACTTCCCTGAGCTGGGAAGTAAGCAATGATGCCACTTTTTCAAAATTATGGAAAGGAGAAAACAGAAGCCAGTACTTGGCAAAGCATTTCTGATGAACTTAAATTCATTTTCATGGCTTTATGTTCAAAGAAACCTTTCAGCCATCTCTGACTTACAAAGATACCATTAATTAATTAAACTTCACTATAATGACTGAGCGACGGAACTGAACTGAACTGATACTGATTTTAGGCAGCAATTCTCTCTACTTAGTGCATCTCAGAATAGCAGAGCCTATCTTAAAAGTGTAGAGAATATAAAAGATTATAGAGAATATAAAAGACTAAAGAGCCTCTTGATGAAGGTGAAAGAGGAAAGTAAAAAATCTGGCTTAATACTCAACATTCAAACAACGAAGATCATGGCATTCAGTTCCATTACTTCTTGGCAAATAGATGGGGAAACAATGCTGCTGCTACTGCTGCTGCTAAGTCACTTCAGTCGTGTCCGACTCTGTGTGACCCCATAGACGGAAGCCCTCCAGGCTCCCCTCTCCCTGGGATTCTCCAGGCAAGAACACTGGAGTGGGTTGCCATTTCCTTCTCCAATATGTGAAAGTGGAAAGGGAAAAGTGAAAGTGAAGTCGCTCAGTCGTGTCCGACCCTTAGCGACCCCACGGACTGCAGCCTACCAGGCTCCTCCATCCATGGGATTTTCTAGGCAAGAGTACTGGAATGGCTTGCCATTGCCTTCTCCGGGGGAAACAATGGAAACAGTGAAAACATTTATTTTACTGGGCTTCAAAATCACTGCAGATGGTGACTGCAGCCATGAAATTAAAAGACTCTTGCTCCTTGGAAGAAAAGCTATGACCAGCCTAGACAGTATAAAAAGCAGAGACATTACTTTGCCAACAAAGGTTTGTCTAGTCAAGGTTATGATTTTTCCAGTGGTCATGTATGGATGTGAGAGTTGGACTATAAAGAAAGCTGAGCGCCGAAGAATTGATGCTTTTGAACTGTGGTGTTGGAGAAGACTCTTGAGAGTTTCTTGGACTGCAAGGAGATCCAACCAGTCTATCCTAAAGGAAATCAGTCCTGAATATTCATTGGAAGGACTGATACTCTGGCCACCAAATGCGAAGAACTGACTCACTGGAACATACCCTGATTCTGGAAAAGATTGAAGGCAGGAGGAGAAGGGACTGACAGAGGATGAGATGGTTGGATGGCATTACCAACTCGATGGACACGAGTTTGAGCAAGTTCCCGGAGTTGGTGATGGATAGGGAAGTGTGGCATGCCACAGTCCATGGGTTTGCAAAGAGTCAGACACAACTGAGT
This sequence comes from Moschus berezovskii, assembly GCF_049115385.1. Classification (NCBI taxonomy): domain Eukaryota; kingdom Metazoa; phylum Chordata; class Mammalia; order Artiodactyla; family Moschidae; genus Moschus; species Moschus berezovskii. Next base: position 30,628,385 of record NC_142472.1, read on the forward strand.
GACTGAACTGATATAAAATATCTTTATTCATTCTGTGCCCATGACTCTATCCTTCTTTTTTTCCAATAACAGCACAGTGAAACAGCACATTTTCTACCAGGTAAAATGCTTTAGTCTGTGTGAGTGCCCTCGTGTGTGTGTGTATGCCCTCGTGTATGTGTGTGTTTTGCTTTGGGAGAGTCAATTCCTAGGCAGGTTGATCAGAAGTCTGGGAGTCCCCAAAGAGAGAGGAGTCTGGAATTCTCAAGGAGGAGAAAAAGACAGATGTTTTTTCCCCCTCTACATTCCTTAGTCTTAGTCACATAAAATGTTTTTATCTTTAAGCCTGGAACTGATGATTACACAACAAACAACTCAGTTTAAGCTCTATACTAAGGATTATGTAACAACAATATATCCTGCTTGAGGACAGTTTCTCCTTCCTAAAAACCTTCTGGCTGATCCTGTTATCTTAAAATGTAAATTATGGGAGTGGGTCTAGCAAGATCTTTACAACCTCCAGACATTCTTATGATTCACTGTAATAACTAATTAAAAGGTATATAACTCCATTGCTAACACTAGCAAGCAGGTACTCTTTCTGCCCCCTTCTGACATCTATGTCAGAAGCTTTCTATATTTGTTTTATACTTTAATAAAACTCTATTACACAAAAGCTCTGAGTTATCAAGCCTCTTCTCTGGCCCCGGATTGAATTCTTCTCCTCTGGAGGCCAAGAATCCTGGCATCTTTCATGGTTCAGCAACAACCTTTCATCTTCCTCACTGTTACAATTTTTAACAAGATTCTCTCTTTATAAAGAGAAAGTTTAACATAGTGGAGGAATAATGCAGTCTCAGAAAGCAGGCTGACATAAATTTCAAACTTGGGTCTTTTAACAATTATCTTGCATAATTTATTATGTGTACCTTAGTTTCCTGATATATGAAATAGTGTATGCAGTAGTACCTATCTCATTGGGTTATTTCAATGATTAAAGAATGAAGGCATACTAAACAGTACTGGCATGCTGTTGTACCATAAGCTTTGAAGAAATCCCAGTTATAATTTTTATTATTATTATTTTTTATTAATGAGAAATTGTCAAATATTCCATGACTTTTAAGTGTCATATCTAGACTTTGAATCAAGTCTTACAGTACAGACTTTTTTCCTACCGTAAAGGGCTTGTATTATTAAAACATTTTAGTTTTAATATTTCAGCCATCAGTAAGCCTGTCTGAATAATCTGTGATTCAGCTTTTTGTTCAACAATTTTCTCATGCAAATATTTTCAAATTTTGTTGTTATTAAAAATATGGTTACTTAAAAACTTGTTTTATAATCAATTCATAAAAAGAAATTAATTTTTAGGACAAATTTATATGTATTTTTTCTGAAGTAAATCTAAGCTTGTTTGTAGTGACTGATTTATTTTAAACTTCAGGGGTAGAGAATTGAATTATCTTACTCACTTGGTCTATAAAAGATGATATAAATACCTCCTCCCCCATCAATTCATTACAGTTCAGTTCAGTTCAGTCGCTCAGTCATCTCCGACTCTTTGTGACCCCATGAATCACAGCAAGGCAGTCCTCCCTGTCCATCACCAACTCCCAGAGTTCACTCAAACTCATGTCTATCGAGTCAGTGCTGCCATCCAGCCATCTCATTCTCTGTCGTCCCCTTCTCCTCCCACCCCCAATCCCTCCCAGCATCAGACTCTTTTCCAGTGAGTCAACTCGTCGCATGAGGTGGCCAAAGTATTAGAGTTTCAACTTTACCATCAGTCCTTCCAATGAACACCCAGGATTGATCTACTTTAGAATGGACTGGTTGGATCTCCTTGCAGTCCAAGGGACTCTTTGTAGCACCACAGTTCAAAAGCATCAATTCTTCAGCGATCAGCGTTCTTCATAGTCCAACTCTCACATCCATACATGACCACGGGAAAAACCATAGCCTTGACTAGATGGACCTTGGTTGGCAAAGTAACGTCTCTGCTTTTTAATATGCTATCTAGGTTGGTCGTAACTTTCCTTCCAAGGGGTAAGCGCCTTTTAATTTCATGGCTGCAATCAGCATCTGCAGTGATTTTGGAGCCCAAAAAAATAAAGTCTGACACTGTTTCCACTGTTTCCCCATCTATTTCCCATGAAGTGATGGGACCAGATGCCATGATCTTCGTTTTCTGAAAGTTGAGCTTCAAGCCAAACTTTTCACTCTCCTCTTTGACTTTCATCAAGAGACCTTTGAGTTCCTCTTCACTTTCAGCCATAAGGGTGGTGTCATCTGCATATCTGAGGTTATTGATATTTCTCCTGGCAATCTTGATTCCAGCTTGTGCTTCTTCCAGCCCAGCGTTCCTCATGATGTACTCTGCATATAAATTCAATAAGCAGGGTGACAATATACAACCTTGACGTACTCCTTTTCCTATTTGGAACCAGTCTGTTGTTCCATGTACAGTTCTGACTGTTGCTTCCTGACCTGCATACAGGTTTCTCAAGAGGCAGGTCAGGTGGTCTGATATTCCCATCTCTTTCTGAATGTTCCACAGTTTATTGTGATCGACACAGTCAAAGGCCTTGGCATAGTCAATGAAGCAGAAATAGATGTTTTTCTGGAACTCTCTTGCTTTCTCCAGGATCCAGCGGATGTTGGCAATTTGATCTCTGGTGCCTCTGCCTTTTCTAAAACCTGCTTGAACATCTGGAAATTCACCATTCACATATTGCTGAAGCCTGGCTTGGAGAATTTTGAGCATGACTTTACTAGCATGTGAGATGAGTGCAATTGTGAGGTAGTTTGTGCATTCTTTGGCATTCCCTTTCTTTGGGAGTGTAATGAAGACTGACCTTTTCCAGTCCTGTGGCCCCTGCTGAGTTTTCCAAATTTGCTGGCATATTGAGTGCAGCACTTTCACAGCATCATCTTTCAGGATTTGAAATAGCTCAATCGGAATTCCATCACCTCCACTAGCTTTGTTCATAGTGATGCTCTCTAAGGCCCACTTGACTTCACATTCCAAGATGTCTGGTTCCTGGTGAGTGATCACGCCATCGTGATTATCTTCATCGTGAAGATGTTTTTTGTACAGTTCTTCTGTGTCTTCACTGCCACCTCTTCTTAATATCTTCTGCTTCTGTTAGGTCCATACCATTTCTGTCCTTTATCGAGCTTATCTTTGCATGAAATGCTCCCTTGGAATCTCTAATTTTCTTGAAAAGATCTCTTGTTTTTCCTATTCTGTTGTTTTCCTCTATTTCTTTGCATTGATCGCTGAGGAAGGCTTTCTTATCTCTCCTAGCTATTCTTTGGAACTCTGCATTTAGATGTTTATATCTTTCCTTTTCTCCTTTGCTTTTCGCTTCTCTTTTCACAGCTTTTTGTAAGGCCTCCTCAGACAGCCATTTTGCTTTTTTGCATTTCTTTTCCATGCGGATGGTCTTGGTCCCTGTCTGCTGTACAATGTCATGAACCTCCCTCCGTCCAGAGTTCATCAGGCACTCTATCTATCAGATCTCGTCCCTTAAATCTATTTCTTACTTCCACTGTATAATCATAAGTGATTTGATTTAGGTCATATCTGAATGGTCTAGTAGTTTTCCCTACTTTCTTCAATTTCAGTCTGAAATAAGCAACCAGTTGAATGATTCAACATGAATGTTTTTGTTTCCATATGTTCTTACATAATGGGTGTTTTTACTTTGTGGTCATGTACCTTTATGTAAGGCTTCCCTTGTAGCTTAGTCAGTAAAGAATCTGCCTGCAATGCAGGAGACCTTGGTTCAATTTCTGGGTTGGGAAGATTCCCTGGAGAAGGAAATGGTAACCCACTCCAGTATTCTTGCCTGGAGAATCCCATGGACAGAGGAGACTGGCAGGCTACAGTCCATGGGGTCACAAGAGTCGGAGATGACTTAGCGACTAAACCATCACCACCACCACCACCATCTCTTTTGTGTAAATGGGTTCTTCCCAGGTGGTACTAGTGATAAAGAACCCAGCTGCCAATTCAGGAGACATAAGAGATGCCGGTTCAATCCCTGGGTTGGGAAAATCCTTGGAGGAAGAAATGGTAACCTACTCCAGTATTTTTGCCTAGGGAATCACAAGGACAGAGGTGCCTGGGGGTTACAGTCCATAGGATCACAAAGAGTCAGAGATGACTGAAGTGACAGCATGCATGCACGCACTTTTATGTAAATAGTGTAATGGCAGGGATTGCAAATATTCTATAAAAATTCATCATCTCATTATTCAGTAGGAATAGAATTATATGCTCCATTTCCAAGGACCCTCTGTTGTTTTGTGTCCATGAGTAATGGAAACAGAAGCTGTGGAAAACACTGCCAGGTGAGAACCTTTGAATATTAGGCATTTTCTTCTCCTCATTCCCTGCTCTCTGCTACCCAGACATGGAAATACTACAGTTTAAACCAGGCAAGTAACAAGGCTCCAAGGCATTGCCTCTCCAAGTGCTCTTCCCAGACTCACAACATCAGCAGCACCATGGAAATTGTTAATAACTGTGAACAATGTAGATTCTCAGGTCCAAGCCAGACCTGCTGAGTTAGAGACCCTGAGGTCAGGCTGACAATTTCTGTTTTAACTCTACAAGTGCTTCCGATATGTATTGCAGCTTGAGAACCACAAGGCAGGAAGAAAGCCAAGGACGTGAGTCTCCATTGCTATAGACAATGACTGGCTATAGGAAAGGGCAGCAAATTATTTTCTGCAAAGCTCAGTAGTATTTTAGGCTCTTCTTATTTTCTTCTTCTTCCCCCTTGTCCTCTTTCTCTTCCTTTTGATGCTTCTCCTACTTCCTCTAACAGTCATTGATAATTTTAAAATCCATTCTTAGCTAGCCACAGGTTGAACAAATGTAAGCTGGTATGGAGTAGAAGAACTGTTGTGACCTTGGGCAGATTACTCAAGAGAAAAATAAATATTTGTTTTCTGAAGCACTGTATTTTTGAGTCTCTTTGTTACAGAAACTTAATCTAGACCCTGAGTGACAGGGGAAATGGAGGTATATATTTTATTTTGTTTTTCACTTTTTTTTTTTTTTTACTCAGTACTAAAATTCTAGGATTCATTCACTTTTAATTTCGTATATTTAGTCTGTTTATATTTATGGCTCTATTTAGTCCATTGATTCTAACTATGACAAAGGACTCCATGTTGTACCATTAACCACAATTTGCCTATGTTTCTACAGATCACTTCCAATTCCCTGATGCCACATAGCATATACTCCACTCATGTCTTCTGTTGGAACTGTGTAGACATATCTCTGGTTAATATATCTGGGAGTTGAATGTTTGGATCATTTATTCATTTGACAAGTTTTTCTGTTTTCATCTCCAGACTGATTGCTCTAGTTCACTCTCACTCCAGAAGTAAAGGAGTACTCTGTATCTAGCAGATTACCAACTCTTAGTTTACTACTCCGTGTTCTCAGGTAGCCATCCAAAAAGGTGAAAAGAGATATTTCATTGCTTCATTTCTTAGGTGCCTATAACCAAATTTATCAGTGCCTTCCATTCGCTTAAAAACATTTAAGATGTATTATTTTTGTATTTTGTATTGTCACTACATACTCTAGTGATAAAAATAGGTGTGTATAGTTGAAACATGTTTTAAATAGAATTATTTAATTCATATACAGACTGATATAAAATGATACATAGAAACAACAAAAGGACATATAATAAATATTATATATGCCCAACTACATAAATACATGGGTTCAGTCACTGCATTGGGAAGATCTCCTGGAAGAGGGCATAGCAACCCACTCCAGTACTCTTGCCTTGATGAACAGAGGAGCCTGGTGGACTACAGTGCACAGCGTCTCAAAAGAGTCGGATGACTGAGTTACTGAGCGCACGCACACATATAAATACACATAGGAAAGGGCAAGAATTTAAAAGGGAATGTCTTTGGGAGCAAAGTATACTGTAAGAACTTTGGGAGAATGTGGACATTGAACTTGACAACATAAACAGGCAGCATTATTTTACTTATTTCTGTTAATAATGTCATAATAATTCAGCATATGGTCGTACTTTTATTTGTATCATCACTCCCTAATTGTCAATTTTTTTTTTGTTCTTATTTTTGCTATTATAAGGAATAGTACAGGGAGTAAATTGAAGTTGCTCAGTCATGTCCAACTCTTTGCAACCCATGGACTGAGGGCTGCCAGGCTCCTCATCCTTGGGATTTTCCAGGAAAGAGTACTGGAGTGGGTTGCCATTTGAATGAATGCAATAAATCCTAGGACGAGGAGTAAATCAACCTCATGAGCAAATCTTTCTGCACATCCATAACTGTACTTTCAGAGAAATTCCTGGAAGTGATATTGCTGGGGAAAATGATGTAAACATTTTAAAATGTTTCAATGCATACTAAAAAGTATTTTCTGATGAGGTGCCAGTTTCTCCTTCTATAAATAATCATGTCAGTACATATATATATATTTAAAGGTGTTAACACTGCTTTTACTTGCGCTTTATTTTAAGATATTTCTAAAATTTCATACAACAAATTAATATATAGGACAACTAAAATAATGGTACTAATAATTTTTTTCAATTTTCAATGACTATATCCATAATTTGAGAACTGAATTTACCTTTGAAATCCACTAACCTTGCTGTGCTCTGTAGAAGTTTGAAATTTTTTGCTTACCATTTTTTCCCATTTATTTTTACTTTTACCATATGTGTTGATATTGCATATATACATACATGTGCATATATTACACACATAAGTATATGAATATATATGTATTTCAATATTTCTGTTGTTGTTCACTCCCTCAGTCGTGTCCGACTTTTGGTGACCCCATGGTCACAGCACGCTAGGCTTCCCTGTCCTTAACCATCTCCTGGAGCTTGCTCAAACTCATGTCCATTAGGTTGGTGATGCCATCCAACCATTTCATCCTCTGTGGTCGACTTTTCCTCCTGCCTTCAGTCTTTCCCAGCATGAGGGTCTTTTCTAATGAGTCCTCTTTTGCATCAAGTAGCTAAAGTATTGGAGCTTCAGCAACAGTTCTTCCAATGAATATTCAGGACTTATTTCCTTTAGGATTGACTGGTTTAATCTCCTTGAAGTCCAAGGGTCTCTGAAAACTCTTCTACAACACCACAGTTCAAAAACATCAGTTCTTTGACACTCAGCCTTCTTTATAGTTCAACTCTCACATTCATACATGACTACTGAAAAAACCATAGCTTTGATTATATGGACCTTTGTTGGCAAAGTAACGTTTCTGCTTTTTAATATGCTGTCTAGGTTGGTCATGGCTTTTCTGCCAAGGAGCAAGCGTCTTTTAATTTCATGGCTGCAGTCACCATCTGCAGTTATTTTGAAGCCCAAGAAAGTAAAGTCTCGCACTGTTTCCATTGTTTCCCCATCTATTTGCCATGGAGTGATGGGACACAATGTCATGATCTTAGCTTTCTGAATGTGAGTATTAAGCCAGCCTTTTTACTCTCCTCTTTCACTTTCATCAAGAGGCTCTTTAGTTGTTCTTCACTTTCTGCCATAAGGGTGATGTCATCTGCATATCTGAGGTTATTGATATGTCTTCCAGCAATCAGCCGGGATTGATTCCAGCTTGTGCTTCATCCAGCCAAGCATTTCTCATGATGTACTCTGCATATAAGTTAAATAAGCAAGATGACAATATACAGCCTTGATGTACTCCTTTCCCAGTTTTGAACCAGTCTGTTGTTTCATGTCCCATCCTAACTTATGCTTCTTGACCTGCTTTCAGGTTTCTCAGGATACATGTAAGGTGGTCTGGTATTCCTGTCTCTTTAAGAATTTTCCAAAGTTTGTTGGGATCCACATAGCCAAAGGTGTTAGTGTACTCAATGAAGTAGAAGTAGATGCTTTTCTGAATTGCTTGCTTTTTCAACGATCCAACAGATGTTGGCATACTGATCTCTGGTTCCTCTACCTTTGCTAAATCAAGCTTGAACATCTGGAAGTTCTCAGTTCACATAATGTTGAAGCCTGGCTTGGAGAATTTTGAGCGTTACATTGCTAGTGTGTGAGATGAGTACAATTGTGTGGTAGTTTGAACATGGAAAAACAGACTGGTTCCAAATAGGAAAAGGAGTACGTCAAGGTTGTATATTGTCACCCTGCTTATTTAACTTCTATGCAGAGTACATCATGAGGAACACTGGGCTAGAAGAAGCACAAGCTGGAATCAAGATTGCCGGGAGAAATATCAATAACCTCAGATATGCAGATGACACCACCATTATGGCAGAAAGTGAAGAGGAACTAAAAAGCCTCATGATGAAAGTGAAAGAGGAGAGTGAAAAGGTTGGTTTGAAGCTCAACATTCAGAAAACAAAGATCATGGCATCTGGTCCCATCACTTCATGGGAAATAGATGGGGAAACAGTGGAAACAGTGTCAGACTTTATTTTTTTGGGCTCCAAAAGCACTGCAGATGCTGATTGCAGCCATGAAATTAAAAGACGCTTACTCCTTGGAAGGAAAGTTATGACCAACCTAGATAGCATATCAAAAAGCAGAGACATTACTTTGCCAACAAAGGTCCGCCTAGTCAAGGCTATGGTTTTTCCTGTGGTCATGTATGGATGTGAGAGTTTGACTATGAAGAAAGCTGATCGCAGAAGGATTGATGCTTCTGAACTGTGGTGTTGGAGATGACTCTTGAGAGTCCCTTGGACTGCAAGGAGATCCAACCAGTCCATTCTAAAGGAGATCAATCCTGGGTGTTCATTGGAAGGACTGATGCTAAAGCTGAAACTCCAATACTTTGGCCACCTCATGTGACGAGTTGACTCACTGGAAAAGAGTCTGATGCTGGGAGGGATTGGGGGCGGGAGGAGAAGGGGACGACAGAGAATGAGATGGCTGGATGGCATCACTGACTCAATGGACATGGATTTGAGTGAACTCTGGGAGTTGGTGATGGACAGGGAGGCCTGGCGTGCTGTGATTCATGGTGTCACAAAGAGTCAAACACAACTGAGCGACAGAACTGAACTGAACTGAACTTGAACATTCTTTGGCACTGCCTTTCTTTGGGATTGGAATGAAAACTGACCTTTTCCAGTCCTGTGGCTACTGCTGAGTTTTCCAAATGTGCTGGCATATTGAGTGCAACACTTTTACAGCATCATCTTTTATGATTTGAAAGAGCTCAACTGGAGTTCCATCACCTTCACTAGCTTTGTTTGTAGTGATGATACCTAAGACCCACTTTTTCACACTCCAAGTGTGTCTGGCTCTAGGTGACTGATCACACCATCATGGTTATCTGGGTCGTGAAGATCTTTTCTGTATAGTTCTTCTGTGTATTCTTGCCACCTCTTCTTAATATCTTCTGCTTCTGTTAGGTCCACACCATTTCTGTCCTTTATCAGGCCCATCTTTGCATGAAATGTCCCCTTGATATCTCTAATTTTCTTGAAGAGATCTCTTTCCCATTCTTTTGTTTTCCACTATTTCTTTGCATTGACCACTGAGGAAGGCTTTCTTATCTCTCCTTGCTATTCTTTGTAATTAGGCATTCAGATGGGTGTATCTTTCCTTTTCTCCTTTGCTTTTAGCTTCTCTTCTTTCCTCAGCTATTTGTAAGGCCTCTTCAGACAGCCATTTTGGCCTTTTGCATTTCTTTTTCTTGGGGATGGTTTTGATCACTACCTCCTGTACAATGTGACAAATGTCCATCCATAGATCTTCAGGAATTCTGTCTGTTAGATCTAATCCCTTGAATCCATTTGTCATTTCCACTGTATAATCATAAGGGATTTTATTTAGATCATACCTGAATTGAATGGTCTAGTTGTTTTTCCTACTTTCTTCAATTTAAGTCTGAATTTGGCAATAATGAGTTCATGATCTGAGCCACAATAGGTTCCTGGTCTTGATTTGCTGACTGTAAAGAACTTCTCCATCTTCGGCTGCAAGGAATATAGTCAATCTGATTTTGGGATTGACCATCTGGTGATGTCCCTATGTAGAGTCTTCTCTTGTGTTGTTGGAAGAGGCTGTTTGCTATGACCAGTGTCTTCTCTTGGCCAAACTCTTTTAGCCTTTGCTCTGCTTTATTCTGTACACCAAGGCCAAACTTGCCTGTTACTCCAGGTATTTCTTGACTTCCTACTTTTGCATTCCAGTTCCCTATGATGAAAATGACATTTTGTTTTTTTGGTTTAAATAGGAAATTTTTAAAATTTACTTATTTACTGAAGGATAATCGCTTTACAGGATTTTGTTGTTTTCTGTCAAGCCTTAACATGAATTAGGACATCTTTTTTTTTGGTGTTAGTTCTAGCAGGTCTTGTATGTCTTCCTAGAACCATTCAACTTCTGCTTCTTCAGCATTAGTGGTTGGGACATAGACTTGGATTACTGTTTTTCTTGGAAACCAACAGATATCATTCTGTCATTTTTGACATTGCATCCAAGAAGTGCATTTTGGACTCTTATTGACTATGCAAGCTATTCTATTTCTTCTAAGTTATTCTTACACATAGTAGTAGATAGAATGGTCATATGAATTAAATTCACCCATTCCAGTCCATTTTAGTTCACTGATTCCTAAAATGATGTTCATTCTTGCCATCTCTTGTTTGAAAATATATTTCAATATATTTTGCAATATATATTTATTTGCTGATTTCAATATGTATGTTGAAGATTTATGCAGTATTTATTATTCTATTACTTGTTTGGGGGTTAAGTATTATGTTAGTTAATGGCAAGCCACTCCAGTACTCTTGCCTAGAAAATCCCATGGATGGAGGAGCCTGGTAGGCTGCAGTCCGTGGGGTTGCTAAGGGTCGGACATGACTGAGCGACTTCACTTTCACTTTTCATTTTCACACATTGGAGAAGGAAAAGGCAACCCACTCCAGTGTTCTTGCCTGGAGAATCCCAGGGACGAGAAAACCTGGTGGGCTTCCGTCTGTGGGGTCACACAGAGTCAGACACGACTGAAGTGACTTAGCAGTAGCAGCAGCAGTTGGTTCCTTATTTCAAATCATGCATAATATTCCATTCTGGTTATATTCTACAATATATTTATTCATCCTTTTTTTAAGCAATTTTGTTTTTCCAATTGCATTTTGTTATCTGCTGTGATACTTGGAACAATTTTATACATGTCTTTTGCTGGATAGGAACAGAAGTTTCTCTCGGGTGTATCTTTCAGTTCAGTTGCTCAGTTGTGTCTGACTCTTTGTGACCTCATGGACTGCAGCATGGCAGGCCTCCCTGTCCATCACCATCTCCCAAAGCTTACTCAAACTCATGTCCATCACGTTGGTGATGCCATCCAACCTCTCATCCTCCATCATCCCCTTCTTGTCCCACCTTCAGTCTTTCCCAGCATCAGGGTCTTTTCTAATGAGTCCTCTCTTGCATCAAGTAGCCAAAGTATTGGAGCTTCAGCTTTAACCTCAGTCCTTCCAATGAATATTCAGGACTGATTTTCTTTAGTATGGACTGGTTGGATCTCCTTGCAGTCTGAGGGACTCTCAAGAGTCTTCTTCAACACCACAGTTCAAAAGCATCAGTTCTTTGGTTTCAGTTTTCTTTATAGTCCAGCTCTCACATCCATACATGACCACTGGAAAAACCATAGCCTTGACTAGATGGACCTTTGTTGACAAAGTAATGTCTCTGCTTTTTAATATTCTGTCTAGATTGGTCATAATTTTTCTTCCAAGGAGCAAGCATCTTTTATAGGAATAAAATTACTAAGTCATAGTCTAGAAGTGTTAGCAAACTTCATTCTGACAAGGAACTAATAACTCTTTAGTAGATTTCAAACACTATTAGTACTCTTTCAGATTCAGTATTTTCAGAATTCTTTAAAATTTCATTTTATTATCAGTTAATCAGCCACCTCATGCGACGAGTTGACTCACTGGAAAAGACTCTAATGCTGGGAAAGGTTGGGGGCGGGAGGAGAAGGGGACGACGGAGAATGAGATGGCTGGATGGCATCACCGACTCTGTGGACATGAGTTTGAGTGTACTCCGGGAGTTGGTGATGGACAGGGAGGCCTGGCGTGCTGTGATTCATGGGGTCGCGGAGAGTCGGACACGACTGAGCGACTGAACTGAACTGAACTGAACTGAATCATGAGAATTGTCGACAGAGATATACAATGTCAAAGCTATGGTTTTTCCAGTAGTCATGTACAGATGTGAGTTGGACCATAAGAAGGCTGAGTACAGAAGAATTGATGTTTTCGAACTGTGGTGCTACAGAAGATTCTTGAGTCTCTTTGAATGCAAGGAGATCAAGTCAGTCAATCCTAAAGGAAATCAACTCTGAATATTCATTGGAAGGACTGATGTTGAAGCTGAAGCGCCAATATTTGGCCACCTGATGTGAAGAACTGACTCGTTAGAAAAGACCCTGATGCTGGGAAAGACTGAGGGCAGGAGGAGAAGGGGGCCAAGAGGATGAGGTGGTCAGATGACATCACTGACTCAATGGACATGAGTTTGAGCATACTCTGGGAGACACTGAAGGAGAGGGACGCCTGGTGTGCTGCAGTCATTGGGGTTGCAAAGAGTCAGACACAACTGAGCAACTGAACAGCTACAAGTCCTGAGAATTACATATTCCCCATAATTTAATTTACCCTGGGACCTGATCATTTCTTCATGCATAATTTCCCCACACAGTAGAGTTAATAATGTGTCTAGATGCGATATCTAATATCTGAAATCATATCAATCACCATCAGGAATAGGCAAGTGAGTAAAATGCACTTGTTTTTCTTTAACTCAACTAACTTCATTCTATAACACAGACAAAAATAAACTATGCTAGACTATTTGAGGTGTTTAATTTTTATACACAGGAGATATGCATGCATCCTCATTCGCACAGGTGATACAGAGATGGATTATGTTGTGTGTGTGTATGTATGTATAAGGTGGCTTATTGGTTAACTTGGGGTCTGCGTTGGTCATTGCTGAGAGGCCTTCTGTTCTCATCTCCCCTTCCCTTAAGCTAAGTGCAGAAAAGACGAAGCAGTAGGAGAAAATAAAAGAAAGAAAAAGAGAGAGGAAACTCCAACCCATTAATATTTCAAAATTTTATCCTGTCAAATAAATGATTCAGAACTAGAAGCCACAAATATCCTGCATTACTCTAGCAATGTAAACAAAATAAAATAGCTCTTCTATATACACTTGGGCTTCCCTGGTGGCTCAGAGGGTAGTGTCTCCCTGCAGTGAAGGAGACCTGGGTTCGATCCCTGGGTCAGGGAGATCCCCTGGAGAAAGAAATGGCAACCCACTCCAGTCCTTTTGCCTGGAAAATCCCATGGACAGAGAAGCCTGGTAGACTACAGTCCATGGGATCTCTAAGAGTCGGACACTACTGAACAACTTAATTGTCACTTTTATTTCATATACACTTAAGCACTACTATGAATATTTTCCATAGAATAAAAGAACATACCAGAAATATGAATCAGCAGCATCATAAATGAAGTAACATAAGGAAAAACTAAGACTGAGGTTCATGGGGTCGCAAAGAGTCAGACACTACTGAGCGACCGAACTGAAGGCAATAGGAGAAAGGGAGAGAAAGAATGGAAACTAAGGAGAGACAAGAAAACAGAAAAATGAAATATATAAGTTGTCAACAATGGGAATTAGAATTTCCTTGGGTTTTTGTTAGGTCCATGAATCAAGGCAAATTGGAATTGGTCAAACAGGAGATGGTATGAGTGACCACTGACAATTTAGGAATCAATGAACTAAAATGGACCAGAATGGGTGAATTTAGCCATTATATCTACTATCATGGGCAAAAATCCCTTTGAAGAAATGGAGTAGCCATCATAGTAAGCAAAAGAGTCCAAAATGCAGTCCTTGGATGCTATCTCAAAAATGACAAAATGATCTGTTTCCAAGGCAAATCATTCAGTACACAGCAATTCAACTCTATGCCCTGAGTAGTAACGCTGAAGAAGCCGAAGTTGAACGGTTCTATGAAGACCTACAAGACCTTCTAGAACTAACACCCAAAAGAGACGTCCTTTTCATTATAGGGGACTGGAATGCAAAAGTAGGAAGTCAAGAAATACCTGGACTAACAGGCAAATTTGGCCTTGAAATGAAAAATGAAACAAATCAAAGGCTAACAGTGTTTTGCCAAGAGAACCCACTGGTCATAGCAAACACCCTCTTCCAACAACACAAGAAAAGACTCTACACATGGACATCACCAGACGGTCAATACCAAAATCAGATTGATTATAGTCTTTGCAGCCAAAGATGGATAAACTCTATACAGTCAACAAAAACAAGACAGGGAGCTGGCAATGGCTTAGATCATGAACTCCTTATTGCTAGATTCAGACTTAAATTGAAGAAAGTAGGGAAAGTCATTCAACCATTCAGGTATGAACTAAATCAAATCCCTTATGATTATGCAGTAGAAGTGACAAATAGAATCAAGGGATTAGATTTGATAGACTGCCTGAAAAACTATGGATGGAAGTTCATGACATTGCACAGGAGGCAGTGATCAAGACCATCCCCAAGAAAAAGAAATGCAAAAAGGATAAATGGTTGTCTGAGGAGGCCATACAAATAACTGTGAAAAGAAGAGAAGCAAAGGAGAAAAGGAAAGATATACACATTTAAACGCAGCATTCCAAAGAATAGCAAGGAGAGATAAGAAAGCCTTCCTTAGTAATCAGTGCAAAGAAATAGAAGGAAACAGTAGAATAGGAAAGACTAGAGATCTCTTCAGGAAAATTAGAGATACCAAGGGAAAATTTCATGCAAAGATAAGCACAATAAAGGACAGAAATGGTGTGAACCTAGCAGAAACAGAAGATATTAAGAAGAGGTGGTAAGAACACACAGAACTATACACAAAAGATCTTCATGACCCAGATAACTATGATGGTGTGATCACTCACCCAGAGCCAGTCAAGTGGGCTTTAGGAAGCATCACTACAAACAAAGCTAGTGGAGTGATGGATTTTCAAGTTGAGCTATTTCAAATCCTAAAAGATGATGCTGTGAAAGTGCTGCACTCAATATGCCAGATAATCTGGAAAACTCAGCAGGGGCCACCAGAATGGAAAAGGTCAGTTTTCACTCCAATTCCAAAGAAAGGCAATGCCTAAGAATGTTCCAAGTACTGCACGATTACACTCATCTCACATGCTAGCAAAGTAATGCTCAAAATTCTCCAAGCCAGGCTTCAACAGTATGTGAACCGTGAACTTCCAGATGTTCTAGCTGGATGTAGAAAAGGCAGAGGAACCAGACATCAAATTGCCAGCATCTGATGTATCATTGGAAAATCAAGAGTGTTCCAGAAAAACATCAGCTTTATTGTCTATGCCAAAGCCTTTGACTGTGGATCACAACAAACTGTGAAAAACTCTTAAAGAGATGGGAATACCAGACCACCTAACCTGCCTCCTGAGAAAAATGTGTGCAGGTCAAGAAGCAACAATTAGAACTAGACATGTTACAACAGACTGGTTCCAAATCGGGAAAGGAGTACGTCAAGGCTATATATTGTCAGCCTGCTTATTTAAACTTATATGCAGAATACACCATGCAAAATGCTGGGTTGCATGAAGCATTCCAGCTGGATGAAGCTGGAATCAAGATTGCCTGGAGAAATATCAATAACCTCAGAAACGCAGATGACACCACCCTTTTGGCAGAAAGTGAAGAACTACAGAGCCTCTTGATGAAAGTTAAAGAGGAGAGTGAAATGTCGTCTTAAAACTCAATATTCAGAAAACTAAGATCATGGCATCTGGTCACATCACTTCATGGCAAATAGATAGAGAAACAATGGAAACAGTGAAAAACTTTATTTTTGGGGGGCTGCCCAGGTGGCTCAGATGGTAAAGTGCTTGCCTGCATTGTGGGAGACTCAGGTTCAGTCCCTGGGTTGGGAAGATCCCCTGGAGAAGGAAATGGCAACCAACTCCAGTACTCTTGCCTGGAAAATTCCATGGACGGAGGAGTCTGTTAGGCTTCAGTCTGTGGGGTCACAAAGAGTCGGACACAACTAAGCGACTTCACTTTAATTTTCATTTTTTGGGAGGCTCCAAAATCACTACACATGGTGACAGCAGCCATGAAATTAAAAGACTCTTGTTCCTTGGAAGAAAGCTATGATCACCCTAGACAGCATATTAAAAAGCAGAGACATTATTTTACCAACAAAAGTCTGTCTACTCAAAGCTATGGTTTTTCCAGTAGTCATGCATGGATGTGAGAGTTGGACTATAAACAAAGCTGAGCTCCAAAGAATTGATGCTTTTGAACTGTGGTGTTGGAGAAGACTCTTGAGAGACCCTTGGACTGCAAGGAGATATAACCAGTCCATCCTAAAGGAAATCAGTGCTGAATATTCATTGGAAGTACTGGTGCTGAAACTGAAACTCCAATTCTTTGGCCACCTGATGTGAAGAACTGACTTATTGGAAAAGACCCTGATGCTGGGAAAGATTGAAGGCAGGAGAAGGGGACAACGGAGGATGAGATGGCTGAATGGCATCGCTGACATGATGGACATGAGTTTGAGTAAACTCTGGGAATTTGTGATGGACAGGGAGGCCTGGCGTGCTGCCGTCCTTGGGTTGCAAAGAGTCAGACATGACTGAGTGAGTGCACACAACTGGGTTTTTTTTTTTTTTATATATTCCTTTCCAATTCAAATGCTCTTTATAAAGAAAATGCTTCCTTTCTTTCTTTGTGGTCCTTTGTCACCACTCTTTTTTCCATACCTAGTTATTTGGTCATTTTCATTCATTTAGGATTATTAAACTTTTAACCTAAAACCCTCTATTTTAAAACATTTCTCTAAAAGCTCATCCAAAAGAGTATGATGTTAAAGATGATGGCTGATACCAATTGTATATTTTCTCCTCTTGCCTGTTTTCCAGTTATACAGAAAAAAAAAAAAAAACACACTATTCTCCGGGTAAATGTCAAAATGAATTTTTTCATATACAAAGTTCTAGATACTTAAAAAGTAATATTTACCAGGAACATATATTGAGAAAAAAATTAGCGTTGTTACTAACCATAAAACGACTACAGAATAACTGTTCACTGCATAATTTTCACCTATATTAAAATTATTAGTAGAACCTCATGCCAGTTTGTTAAAATAGATTTCTTAAGTTAAAAAGTTTATTTAGGATTGAATATAAGGTTAATTTTATTTAAAATTAATAATGTAGACAAATAATTTATCACAGAAATGATTATTTTATCTATGCATGACCCCAAATCACCCTGACCTGTTCATTTAATTTGAGTTAATTATATCTGAGATATAGACATAAGTGAAACATTAACTTTATTTGAAAAGAACTTTGGAAGTTCAATGAATATGAATTGCAAAAACTCTAGTAAGTGCAAAATATAGCCTGTCTTCCTTCAAGTCTTAGAATAATGTCTACTCATTCTACCTTAATAGTGATAACACAATGGCATTGTGAAACATTTTCAAATTTAAAATAATACATTTTAGCCATTAATCCTCATATCAAAGTTATATTGAATAAGTCACTCTTCTCATTCTAAGCATGTCGCAGAGTTATAGAGTGTTAAATTACCATTGAGTTCCAATATCAATTCAGTAGTAGAATAACAAATTGAATCTATTGAACCCTATTTTGTCTACTGCTTATGCACTTTCCTAATGTAATACATATTTAGAAAATATACATGTATAACATCATTTTATGAGAGCTTAGCAATTATGGAATAATAATTGACTGTCTTATGTTTGGAAATACTATAATAGATAGCTTTACTTAAATAGCGAAAATGAACTAGCAAATTAAAAGAAATATCCCTTCTTTAAGCATTCCCTTATTTCCTCTCAAATTATTCTTTGAGAGGAAAAAGGAAATTTTGACATTAGCTTACATTCATCTCATAAAATAGTTTGTTTTTGTTTATGGAAATGTAGAAAAATTCCTTCTTATAATGGTTTGCTATTATTTCACAACCTTGCAGTGATTACAGTTGAGAAAGGATGAAAGATTATGCTTAATGTTAAATGAAGTCCTATTATGTATCAGACACTGCAAATGCCATCATAGCCAATGCTCATCACAGCCCCTCGAGGTAAGAACTAACTCATTCATTTTCCAGTGATGAAACAGAAGGATTACCATATTTCAGTGAATCTAAAACTAATCCCATGCATTTTACTATACATATCCTTTTATTGCCACAAGAAATAGAAAATGCTGCCAATATAATGAAGATTTGCCAGGAGATTGTTACTGATTCAAAAATGTCATTGTGGTAGGGTGAGTGGGAGAGTAGAGTGTCTCCTAGCAAGGTATTACAGGCTAAGATACACATCAAAGGCACATAAGCAGGCCAGCAGAAGCTGAATTCCAGGGCTTTCTGATGCCAAAGCCCTGCTTCTTCTGTTAAACTTCATGGCCTCAGCTATCTTCCACAAAACAGAATGCATTTGGCATTTTCCTTTAAAAGAACTTTTTTCCTTGATAGCACCACCTAGTCTGCGTAACCTTCATACGGAGGAAATCAAAGTGCATGGTAGTGTATTAATCAGAGAAATGGATTGTGCCTGCTTCATCCTGTCAATCACCTGATAAGGGAAAACAAATAGCAAAGATTAAATCACAGGCTGCTCAAAGTCTTTGTACTTGGAGTAAATACATTTGGCTTTTGCGAAAGTCCATTATGCACTGTTTGGCTTTGATTAGCAGGGGGCATTTCATAAAGCATGAAAGAAAGCCGCAGTTAGTGGAAGAAAGGAGAAACCTGTGACCATTTTCTCACTGTTCAGTTAAACAGCTGATTCACCCCAGTCAAAGAGAACAGCAAAGGCTCTGACAATTATGAATGTCCTTGGCAAAAGGATGAATTTATCTGCCTGTAGAGGAGATGGCGCTTGAAAAGGCAGTGTCTGCAGCAAACAGAACACCAGCAGAGCATGACTATAAAGAACAATCCGTGTTTGCTCTTACAGAGGAGAGTTCCACAATTGCAGCTTGATTGTAATCCTCACCTGGGAAATCTGAACTCACCACCTGTTTTCTTTGGACGCTCGTGTGACACACTCCAGTTGCTTTCTACAGAATTTAGAACATGCATTTACTCCAGTGGATACACTTGGAGCCTTACTAAATTTAATACACTTCCATTAATCAACCAACTCACTAGTTAGATTTATTGGAGCTATGCAGATCGCTCTGTTTTTATATCCACATTTATGATCTGAGGTACATATATATTGCTTCTGGTCCTTGACATGTTTTCATACAAATGCTCTTCTTATTTGTACTTCATCAAAAGGGACAAATCATTTAACATAAGAAGTTGGTTGCTATGAAATCAGTTTTGTTTTAAGAATATTGGAGGGCTTCCCTAGAGTCCAGTGGTTAAGAATCCATCTTGCAATGCGGGGGACTCCTGTTCAATCCATGATCCAGGAAGCTACCACATGAAGCCAGGCAACTGAGCCTGTGTAGCAGAACTACTGAGCCTGTGCTCCGGAGCCTGAAAGAAAACCACAAGAGAAGCACAGCAAGAGAAGAGCACGAGATGAGCACAAGAGAAACCCTGGTAATGAGAAGCCCACGCACCACAACTGGAGGAGAGCCTCTGCTTGATGCAATTAGAGAAACCTCCCCATGACAATGAAGACCCAGTGCTTCCAAAATAATTAAGCATTAAAAAAGACGCCGAAATTTAAAAGAATATTAGAAAACCCCTCTATGTTCAATTCCAAATGTTATCATTTTTTAATGTTCAATCATTCTAAAATGTACTGCAAAAATTAAAAGAATGTTGATAGACATAACTATATACCATAAGACTTATGGTCATCTATAGTGCTTATTTTAAATCTTATTTTAGCATTTAATCTCTACTTAAATATCCTATTTAGATAAACCATATTATGAGCTACATTGCAATGCCAATAAAGATAATAAAGATAAATAGATCTACCAGACTATGAGCACTATTACTATTTAAACAAAACAAGTTAGTCAATAAATAAATAAACAAACCTACACACTTCCACAACAGGTGAAAAATCTGTCAAGAGTCCCTGTGCCTTGTAAGGGTTTAGAGTAATATTCTGCAGCATTTATTAATATATAAAGCAGTCTGTTTCGAAATGCTTTTTTAAGATATTAAAATGTTTTTTTAAGATATGAACTTACATTATCAAATTAAATGTTTAAAAGCAAAAATTTAAATGAGATTCTATTATTATATATTTGTAAAATGGACACAAAGGCAGCAACAAGCCAAAAGTATAAATGCTCAACAAACATAAAATTATGTGTCAGTTTTATCCTGAGCTTGATGTAATTAAGTATAGCTAACCATTTTAATCTACCGGTGAATAAAAATTGATTGTGGCTAAGCAAGGTCTTTGTCACTTCACACTATTGGGGAATTTTATGAATAGTATGATTTTTTTACCCAAAGACTTAAGTTCACCTTTAGTTTTTGCTAAGTGAGAGTGCCATCTACTGGTGTAATTTGCCACAACAGTGTAATGGTTAAGTGCTGCAAGCGTTGTTTACCTGCACATGGAATGGATGTGACCTCATGAAGCTATTCCTGGACGTAGATTCTGTCACTTCAGCTAAGTAATAAACAAGAACCAACATTGTTATGAATTAATTCAGACTTTGAAGCACTTTTATTTGTTATAAAGAATATGGATAATAAGGGAGATATGCTTTAACTAGACAAAATCATTTCAGGGCTTTTACTTAATGACTTAAATTATGCTATATATCCATGATTTGAGTGCTTAATTAATCAACTCTGCACATTGGATGCATTGAACCCCTCTTCATGCTCAAAAACGTTGACAGATTCAACAAAATTCGGGGCATTTAAAATGGACAAGAGGAAAAGTAGAAAATGGATCCTGGCCTTGAAGCTTGTGGCTTGAACAATCATATATAGAAAAGAAGCAGTTAGCTAACAAAGTGGCTTCAGTCACTTCAGTCATATCCGACTCTGTGTGACCCCATAGACATATTTAAGGTATGAATAAAGGCATATCCATGAAGTCGGAAGGAATTTGACGGAAGGTTCAGATTTGACAAGGAAGAATAAAAAAATGTGGGAGAACAGCTTGAATATGGATGGGAAAAAGAAACAGTACAGGACAAAGGTGAGATTTTCTGTTCTGTCTTTGCACAGCAATCTCAAATGTGGCCTTAATTTTGAGTAATACATCCTGAACTGTTCTAACACTGTTGGAAGATTCATAGTGAGATGTGGAACTTTGTGCTCAACATGATAAAATGTCGATAAACTTTCTTGACATGATAAAATGTCTGGTTTTGTCAGTGGCAGCATCATAAGGCGGCTTCCACTAAGCCCAACCTGCTAAACTACCCCCAATACACTTTCCCTTAGAAAAAAATAGAAGCGAGATTGTTGACTATGTAATCATAGTTTTGGCAAGTTTATAAAACTCTGTTACCTTATACTCCATATTAATATTGATGCTTTGGAATGTAAAATATACTAGAATGTCTGTTAAGAATAGAGTACATTATCATTTATGCCAATCTGTGCAAATCTCTCAAGGTTTTAAAATATTTTTTAATTGCAGGAAAACTGCTTTACAGTGTTGTATTGGTTTCTGCCTTAGAACATGAATCAGTCATAATTATATCTATATCTCTATATACACACATGTGTGTGTATATATATATATATATATATATATATATATATATATATATGTCTCCCCTCCCTCTTGAGTCTGCCCTTATTTTTCAGCTGGTTATAGGTATTCCTAGAAGTTTCCTAGGATGCCCCTAAGGGGAGTAAGCAGCAGGCAGCTGTGTAATTATATTAATAATTTATCCACTCCCACGGTTGTGAAGTCAGAGTGGAACTACTTTGATATATGTGTACTTGTGAGTATACATGTATAATTGTGCACACAGACATATATATTGAAAGATACACGTAAAGTTGGATTTATGCATACATATTTTCTTTGAGCAAGTGCTCTCGCTGCTAAAAATCTTTGAAAACTTATCATTTTAAAAACCGAGAACAGAACAATACCAGGATATGAATAGAAAGAAACAAAAAATGTTGGAAAAAAATAGCTTGAGAAGAAATAAAGCAAAGGAAAAGTAGAGGATGATAGAGGATGAACCTGAGATTTTCTGTTTGGGCTTTGCACAGCAATACTTTAAAACTTCAGTGGTTCAATTTATGTTGTCTTTGGTGGGGACTTGGTCCAGGATCCTTACTTGGCCCACCTAGGATGCCATGATCTGTCTCTATAACAGTGCCTTTTATCAATCATAGTTCTCCCACTTGTATAACATGATATTGTATATTAACCTATAATATTATTACAAATTGTGTGTGTCTGAAAATTTTTTATGTCTAAAAAAATCAGTAAGTTTTGCTTGGAAAGGGCTGAGGTCTTACTTCATTTGAGTTACTTATAATGCCAAACATAACATGATGCTAATAGTTTGTGCAAATATAAATAACATCTACAGTTTCTCTCTTTTTCTTTCCCTCTCTCAAACACACTAATTCATTAATATCATAGCAACATGGAAAAATATATTAATAGGCATTATTCAAAATAGAAAATGTCACAGCAAACATGATCTGTGAAGGGATGGTTTCTCATCTCATAAGACATCAAAGTATTTCAAATGACAACTATAAAACGTCACTCTGAAATTGTTAGAGGAACAAAAATTAGGCAAGTTATGAGAGGAATATGCCCTTGATAAGGCTCACGTGTTCAGCTGACAGGAGTGAACACTGTTGAAACCAATTTGCAGAATTAGCTGGTAATAGCAAAATTAGATATCACTTGCTGATTGCCGCCATGAAATTAAAAGACGCTTACTCCTTGGAAGGAAAGTTATGACCAACCTAGATAGTATATTAAAAAGCAGAGACATTACTTTGCCAACAAAGGTCCGTCTAGTCAAGGCTATGGTTTTTCCAGTGGTCATGTATGGATGTGAGAGTTGGACTGTGAAGAAGGCTGATCACCGAAGAATTGATGCTTTTGAACTGTGGTGCTGGAGAAGACTTTTGATAATCCCTTGGACTGCAAGGAAATCCAACCAGTTCATTCTAAAGGAAATCAATCCTGGGTGTTCATTGGAAGGACTGATGCTAAAGCTGAAACTCCAATACTTTGGCCACCTCATGCGATGTGTTGACTCACTGGAAAAGACTCTGATGCTGGGAAGGATTGGGGGCGGGAGGAGAAGGAGATGACAGAGAATGAGATGGCTGGATGGCATCACCGACTCGATAGACATGAGTTTGAGTGAACTCCGGGAGTTGGTGATGGACAGGGAGTCCTGGCGTGCTGTGATTCATGGGGTTGCAAAGAGTCGGACATGACTGAGTGACTGAACTGAACTGATGCCTACTCTGGGGACTTCCCTGGTGGCTCAGATGATAAAGAGTCTGCCTGCAGTGCAGGAGACCAGGGTTCGACCCCTGGGTTGGGAAGTTCCCCTGGAGAAGAAATTGGCAACCCACTCCAGTATTCTTGCCTGGAAAATCCCATGGATGGAGGAGCCTGGCAGGCTACAGTCCATGGGGTCGCAGAGTTGGATACGACTGAGCGACTTCATTTTCTTTCTTTTTCTTTTTATGCCTACTCTATGCCCATGCGGTTCTTTTCCCAAGTTGTATATCCTAAAGCAATGATCAAAATGCCCCTTTGGGGAACATATATAAGGATAGTCAGCGCAAACTTGTTTTGGTGGTAGGAGTTGAAGCAGCCTAAGTATATTCCAGAGGGAACGAGAATGTAGAAAGTGGTGGATGCTTACCATGGCATACTCAGAAGGAGATAGATATACACATGCTGATGGCTCTATAATACATAATTGAAAGAGGATGTAATCTACAAAATAACAGCATTATGCATATTTAAAATATACATACGAAACAGTAATACATTTCTATATGAACATATGCAAACAAAAAGATTTGCAAAAAAATGATGAAAGTGAGGATGAAAGGAAATAAACACATACAAATAAAGGACTTCCCAGGTGGTACAATGGTAATGAATCTGCTTCCCAATGCAGGAGATGCAAGAGACGCAGGTTTGATCCCTGGGTTGGGAAGATGCCCTGGAGAAGGAAATAGCAAAACCCACTCCAGTATTCTTGCCTGGAAAATGCCATGGACAGAGGAGCCTGACAGACTATAGTTCATAGGGTTGCAAAAAGTCTCAGACACAACTGAGCAATTAACACTTTCACTTTTAGATCTGAAGTGAGTCTTTTGTACGCAGCATATATACAGGTCACAGAAAAATAAATAAAATATAAGACGCTTGCATGAATGGCAATAACGTATATGGTTGAGGGGTATGATAAACTCAGGTTTGTATACCTGATGCCTAACTAGGAAAAGAATAAAGACTGAAATAGTAGCCTTCAGTCAGACACACAAAATAGAACACGAACAAGTATAAAACCCTACCTTAGATTGTTTGTTGTGGTGGTTGTGGTTGTTCTGTACCCTATTAGAATGAGAAATTGAGTCTTAAATGTCCTGATGACTTTCTTTATAAACCGACCTTTTCCATTCACCTCTAAAGACATATCTCTTCTAATGCCAAATTTCTTTTCAGTTCAATGCTCTATCTGCTGTTTCACTTCCTATCACAGGAAGGAACAGTTTGGAAAAAAAGAAACAAGTCCCCTTACACGAGAAAGAGTGGAAAAGCAGCTGTGGCTGAATGTGGCCACAACAGGTTCAGGAACTGTGTCAGTCTTCTGTTTTCTACAGTGCTGCACATATATCAGGAGCATAAAGAAAATATTTTATTGGTTCTTACATTACTTTTTTGTAATTCTACCCAGGAAAACATGTGTTAAGCAGAAGAGTATTTCAACTTCAATTGAAAGATATTTCTTAAGTATACTATCAGCAAAGGAAATAAATAGGAAGACAAAAATACAGTACCGTTGTCTCTGTCTCTGTAACTGGCAAACTACATGTTTGTCCACATAGAGGCCCAAGTCTTCACCTTCACTTCCTCATCATTAAAAGTGAGGCTAATAACAATCAGGGCTTCCTAGTTGGTTCAGTGGTAAATAACCTGCCTGCCAATGCAGGAGATGAGGTTTTGATCCCTGGGTTGGGAAGACCCCTGGAGAAGAAAATGTCAACCCACTCCAGTATTCTTGCCTGGAGAATCCCATGGAAGGAGGACCCTGGTGGACTAGAGTCCAAGGGATCACAAAGAGTCAGACATGATTTAGCAACTGAACAACAACAAATCCAAAGCAGGACCCTAATTCTCTTCAATTCCCTGAAAGCTGAAGGATATGAGGGAGATGCAGAAGAAAAGCATGAAACTAGCAGTTTGATTCATAAGGTTTAAGGAGAGAAGCCATCTCCATAGCAAAAATAGTGCAAGGTGAAGCTGCAAATGCTGGTGCATTAACTGTAGGAGTTCAGTTCAGTTGTTTAGTTGTGTTCAACTGTTTGCGACCCCATGGACTGCAGCACGCCAGGCCTCCCTGTCCATCACAAACTCCTGGAGCTTACCCAAACTCTTGTCCATTGAGTCAGTGATGCCATTCAGCCATCTCATCCTCTGTCGTCCCCTTCTCCTCCTGCCTTCAATCATTCCCAGTATCAGAGTCTTTTCAAATGAGTCAGTTCTTCCCATCAGGTGGCCAAAGTATTGGAGTTTCAGCTTTGGAATCAGTCCTTCCAAAGAATATTCAAGACTGATTTCCTTTAGGATGGACTGGTCAGAAACCTTGCAGTCCAAAGGACTCTCAAAAGTCTTTTCCAACACCACAGTTCAAAGGCATCTATTCTTTGTCTCTCAGCTTTCTTTATGGTCCAACTCTCACATCCATACGTGACTACTGGAAAAACCAAAGTGTTAACTAGATGGAACTTTGTTGACAAAATAGTCTCTACTTTTTAATATGCTGTCTAAGTTGGTCATAACTTTTCTTCCAAGGTGCTAGCATCTTTTAATTTCATGCCTGCAGTTACCACCTGAAGTGATTTGGGGCCCCCCAAAATAAAGTCTCTCACTGTTTCCATTGTTTCCCTATCTATTTGCCATGAAGAGATGGGGTCGGATGCCATGATCTTAGTATTCTGAATATTAACTTTTAAGCCAACTTTTTCACTCTCCTCTTTTAGTTTCAGTATGAAAAGCTAAAAAGATAGGACACTGAAAGATGAACTCCCCATGTCGGTAGGTGACCAATATGATATGGGAGATCAGTGGAGGTATAACTCCAGAAAGAATGAAGGGACGAGCAAAAGCCAAAACAACACCCAATGTGGATGTGACTGGTGAAGGAACTAAAGTCTGATGCTGTAAAGAGCAATATTGAATAGGAACCTGGAACGTTAAGTCCATGAATCAAGGCAAACTGGAAGTGGTCATAAAGGAGACGGCAAGAGTGAGCATCAACATTTTAGGAATCAGTGAACTAAAATGGACTGCAATGGGTAAATTTAACTCAGATGACCATTATATCTACTACCGTGGGCAAGAATCCCTTAGAAGAAATGGAATAGCCATCATGGTCAACAAAAGAGTCCAAAATGCAATACGTGGATGTAATCTCAAAAACAATAGAATGATCTCTCAATATCACAGTAATCCAAGACTCTGCCCAGACCAGTAATGCTGAAAAGTTGAAGTTGAGCAGTTCTATGAAGACCTACAAGACCTTCTAGAACTCACACCCCAAAAAGGCGTCCTTTTCATCATAGTGGGCTGGAATGCAAAGTAGAAAGTCAAGAAATACCTGGAGTAACAGGCAAATTTGGCCTTGGACTACAGAATGAAACAGGGCAAAGGCTAATAGAGTTTTGCCCAAAGAACTCACTGATCATAGAAAACACCCTCTTCCAAAAACACAAGAGAAGACTCTACACAGGGACATCAGCAGATGGTCAATAACAAAATCAGATTTATTCTATTCTTTTCAGTCAAAGGTGGAGAAGCTCTATACAGTCAGCAGAAACAAGATTGGGAGCTGACTGTGGCTCAGATCATGAACTGCTTATTGCCAAATTCAGACTTAAATTGAAGAAAGTAGGGAAAACCATTAGACCATTCATGTATGACCTAAATCAAATCCCTAACGATTATATCGGAGAAGACAATGGCAACCCACTCCAGTACTCTTGCCTGGAGAATCCCATGGACAGAGGAGCCTGGTAGGCTGCAATCCATGGGATCGCTGAGTCAGACATGACTTATATAGGAAGTGAGAAATAGATTCCAGGGATTAGACCTGAAAGAGTGCCTGATGAACTATGAAAGGAGGTTCATGACATTGTCCAAGGAGCAGTGATCAAGACCATCCCCAAGAAAAAGAAATGCAAAAACAAAATGGTTGTTTGAGTAGGCCTTACAAACAGCTGTGAAAAGAAGAGAAGTGAAAGGCAAAGGAAAAAAAGAAAGATATACCCATTTGAAAGCAGAGTCCCAAAGAATAGCAAGGAGAGATAAGAAAGCTTTCCTCAGTGATCAGTACAAAGAAATAGAGGAAAAAAATAGAATGGAAAAGACTAGAGATCTCTTCCAGAAAATTAGAGATACCAAGGGAACTATTCATGTAAAGATGGTCACAATAAAGGACAGAAATGGTATGACCTAATAGAAGCAGAGGATATTAAGAGGTGGCAAGAATACACAGAAGAACTATACAAAGAAGATCTTCATGATCCAGATAATCACGATGGTATGATCACTCACCTAGAGCCAGATATCCTGGAATGTGAAGTCAAGTGGGCCTTAGGAAGCATCTCTACTAACAAAGCTAGTGGAGATAATGGAATTCCAGTTGAGCTACTTCAAATCCTAAAAGATGATGCTGTGAAAGTGCTACACTCAATATGCCAGCTAATCGGGAAAACTCAGCAGTGGCCACAGCACTGGAAGAGACTGGATTTCATTCCAATCCCCAAAGAAGGCAATGCCAAAGAATGTTCAAACTACCACACAGTTGCACTCATCTCACCTGTTAGTAAAGTAATGCTCAAAATTCTCCAAGCCAGGCTTCAACAGTACATAAATTGTGAACTTCCAGATGTTCAAGCTGGATTTAGAAAAGTCAGAGGAACAGAAATCAAATTGCCAATATCCACTGGATCATCAAAAAAGCAACAGAGTTCCAGAAAAACACCTACTTCTGCTGTATTGACTATGCCAAAGTCTTTTACTTTGTGGATCACAGCAAACTGTGGAAAATTCTTCAATAGATGGGAATACCAGACCACCTGACCTGCCTCCTGAGAAATCTGTATGCAATTCAAGAAGCAACGGTCAGTTCTGGACATGGCACAACAGACTGGTTCCAAATTGGGAAAGGAATATGTCAAGGCCATATATTGTCACCCTGCTTATTTAACTTATATGCAGAGTACATCATGCAAAATGTTGGACTGGATGAAGCACAAGATGGAATCAAGATTGCCAGGAAAATTATCAATAACCTCAGATATGCAGATAACACCACCTTTATGGCAGAAAGTGAAGAACTAAAGAGCCTTTTGATGAAAGTGAAAGAGGAGAGTGAAAAAGTTGGCTTAAATTAGCTCAACATTCAGAAAACTAACTTCATGGCATCTGGTCCAATCACTTCATGGCAAATAGATGGGGAAACAATGGAAACAGTGACAAACTTTGGGCTCCAAAATCACTGCACATGGTGACTGCCACCATGAAATTAAAAGAACCTTGCACCTTGGAAGAAAAGTTATGAGCAACCTAGACAACATATTAAAAAGCAGAAACATTACTTTGCCAGCAAAGGTCCATCTAGTCAAGGCTATGGTTTTTCCAATGCTCGTGTATGGATGTGAGAGTTGGACTGTGAAGAAAACTGAGCACCAAAGAATTGATGCTTTTGAACTGTGGCGTTGGAGAAGACTCTTGAGAGTCCCTTGGACTGCAAAGAGTTTCAACTGGTCCATCCTACAGGAAATCAGTCCTGAATATTCATTGGAAAGACTGATGCTGAAGGTGAAACTCCAATACTTTGGCCACCTGATGTGAAGAACTGACTTATTTGAACAGACCCTGATGCTGGGAATGATTGAAGGTGGAAGGAGAAGAGGATGACAGAGGATGAGTTGGTTGGATGTCATCACCAACTCAAGGACATGAATTTGAGTAAATTCAAGGAGTTGGTCTTGGACAGGGAGACCTGGTGTGTTGCAGTCCATGGGGTTGCAAAGAGTCATACACAACTGAGTGACTGAACTGAACTGAACTTATGTTTGTATACATGCGTTCTTTTTCTATATTTTTGTATATTTATGTGATTGTTTTATCTATATGTGATAGAATTACTCATAATGTTCTCTCTGAATTTTACTTGTCTTAATTATGTTATTTGATATAAAAGTAGTGTATAATAGTAAATTTTAGACACCATTTGAAATAAAAAATTTGATGGTAGATTTATTTTCTTGTATGGTACATTATTTTCTCTACCAAAAATATCAGTATTTGATATTATTTACTTTTTAAATGCTTTTAGTTCACTTTAATATGGAGAATTTGTAAAAGTTGTTGAAACTGTAAAGTTACAGTGTAAAAAGCAAATCTTCTTTTAAAATAGCAATAATATAGGAAAGGAAATTAATCAGTTTTAAGGAGATGAAAAATATTAATCTGAATAATATAATTTTTAAGTATTGTAATGGTAATTTAGGAATAAACAGATTAATCTTGGTCACAAAAAAATGCATTTTTTCATTATAATTGGCTAAGCATAATCTTGGATTTTTCAGTACTTTAAAAACGTTCATTAAACTCTAGAACATAAGCAGAAAGATACAAACATAGAATAATTCTTAGGAAAATAAGTCATCAGAAAGCTTGGTCAGGTGAATGAAACAAAGAAATCTAGCTTTCAAATGTTTCCTTTCCCTTGAGCTTATCTCTTAAAAATAAGGGTACATTTTTAATAGTATGCCACAGATTAATAAAATGTATTTGTTTGCACAAATCCTAATCCTGAGAGAACCATCATGATAAAGTGCGGATTAAATGTTATTTTGCTTTCTTAAATCCTATATTAATCACATTGTCTAAAATTAGAAACGGAGAGACTATTATTGATAAGAAGTTTAAATACGCATCAAATTTATTTTATGCCTTTAAATTGGAGAAGATCAAGTGTCATGTTTATTTAAACATTGAATAAGCTGTAATAATTACAAAATGCATGCTAAAAGTGTTGGATTGCATTCAAGCCAAGAATGACTGCCTCTTCATAGGATGACAGTTGGCTTTAACTTCTTTTAAACAATCACTCAACCAAGTTTTACATGTGAATGAATTAACAAAGCAAAGACAGTCCAAAGTATTATAAGTCTACACATAAATGGGGAAATTTATGTGAAAAGAATTAAGCCAATTGGAAATGTTAGTATTTAAAAGGTCTAAATCAATAATAGAATGTAGATAATCAGAGTTGACAGCATCCAGTTAAAAAGAGAATCATCCAAAATAGAAAACATTGTTGTAGGTATAGAGAATGTTGGGTTTTATAAGAAAAATTCATAAAAATTTGAGCACATTGATTTAAAAACATTTTTTTCATTTTATTTCTCCAGAGGGTAGAAAATTGGAACACGGACTCTCCCAAGTCACTTGGGAAAACCTCATGTAGTCATTATACTAATGTTTCAAAGGCTCCTCAGCCCTGTGAAATAATAGACAAAAGATTCAGAATAGAATAGCACATTTCTTGCATTGGAAGTTATATTCTCTAATCATTATATTTTAAGCTTGTTTCTTTTTTTTTTTGTCTTGAAAAATAAGTAAAAACCCATACTACTTTATTCCCTCGTCTATTTTATTCTCCCCTTTACCCTATTCTGCCCCCCAATTTTGTGAGACCAGTTTCTTTAATTCTCCTTCAAAGATTATTGCTTTCCAAAGTGTTCATTTTGAACTCATAGAGTGAGACAATTTGGTGAGTCATAATATTTTGAATTTTATCTGTGGTGTTCAGTTTTGATACTCTATCATTTCCCTTCCAGGAAAAAAAATGATACCCTAATATACCCTGACTCTTAGCAACCAGTCTAAACCCCAAGGAAGAATTCAGCCCCAGATTTCTCAAGGTAAGAAAAGGATTACTATATCTACTTGGACTCTACAATTGTGATTATTGGAAAACCTATCTAGATTCTCGATATATTGACTCAGAGTTGATTGGATATATGAATGTGATGAGACATATTGTGTTTTCATGGTGCTGTTTCATGTTTGCTGTGCTGTGCTTAGTAGCTCAATTTGAAGCCAAAAATTACTGAAAAATGTTAATGAAGTAAAAAAAAAAAGTCTTATTACCATTCTTGCCCATCATGCTTAATATTTGTGTGAAAAAGTGTTTTAAAACTGTTCTGCCATGTCTTTGGTAAAGAGAAAGGGCTACATTTACAAACAAAGAGGTGCATGTTAATACTATTCTAAAACTCAAACAAAGTTGATTTTTAAAAAACTGTTAGGGACTATTTTGAAAGCAATGTTGGAATCCTTGGGTGCTGAAGGAAATGGAATTGATATAGCAGCATGGTTCAAATGTTAATGTTAGACTCAATGTCTCATGCATCTTTTGGTTAATAAGAATATAAAAATTATTCAAGCAATTCAAATTCTTCTTCTGAGTTAATTCATTTACTCCTTTGCTGTGTAAACTCTTTAACAGTCCTAAGGTTCCATTTATTTTGTCTATCAATCTTAATTGTGATCTGAGGAGTTGTTTCATAACTGAGAATTTTTGTTTAATGATATGTAATTTGATAAGGGTGTCATTTTCTTTTGCTTCACGGTTGGGGGGATTTTCACTAATGAAATTGGATTCTCATTTTCTGCTTTGTTTTTTTTTTGTATAGTCATGGTTTATGCATTTTTTTCTATTTTCTCTTATTTTGTAATGTGTTATTTTCATTGATCGGCAATAATATTTATATGCAGATGGGGTGAGGGCTGCCAAGTTTCATCCTTATTCCTAATAGATTGCCGCTGATCATATAACTACTGAAACTATTAGAGTGTTTCATGAAATACTCTAAATCACTTTCATCTAATTTTTTTTTAATTAGTGGGAAGCCCTTACTTTATAAGCTACAATGAAACAAATAGTATGTTATGCAAATAAAATATTCTCTATGTAATACTTAATTGTTAAATGTATATCTAGAAAATAAATGATAGAGCACCATTTTTAATACCTTAGAATATAATATTTACTATAATAATTGTCTAGATAAAAAGCCTAATACTACTCTGTAATTATTTTTACCAACACATCTCTTATATTTATATCTAAACAGGACATCTAAATTGGATTATAAATAATCCAACAAATAATATAAAGTATAGACTTCCTTAGTTTTTTTCAAAATAACATAAAAATTTCAAATTAGTCATAGTATCTTACCTCTCTGGGATGTGCCTAATAATTTATGTAGCAAAGACTTTGAGTCAGTATCAATGTATTTATTCATGTTTAAGTGTTTATTTTTCACATACTGTATTCCAGACTTGGTGTGGGCAGTAGAGAGATGACTAAATTGTAAAACTTGCTAAATGAGTTTGTATTTTTCTTCTATAGGCTTCTAGTCAGCCAATAAATTAAATAAAATCTGTATTTTATAATAGAATTAAAATACCTTATAGCAATATAGGAAAAAGTGCAGGATCAAGAAGACATGTGCTCTGATAAGCAGCTCAAAAGAACTTGAGTCACATGTCTTGGAGGTCAAGTTAAGGCTAAACATGACTCTGAAAACTCTATTGATGCCTAGATTAATGGCATAGTACTAACAGGCCTCTAGTGTTCATTCTTTCTTTCAACCATCCATGCATTTGTTTAAGAAAAATAAACATGTGGCAGGAAAATTCCTAGAAGCTGGCAATGAAAAAGCATAACTTTCTATTCTCCCCCTCCCCCGTCTCATTGGCAACCTAATCTATTAATAACATCATAGTGTGGTAAAAGTTATGAAAGATGAATGCATAGGACAATTGCTGACAAGGTCGAGCACATATATGAGCAAGGTTTAGCTAAGCCAAGACCTTCACTAACTCATGACAGAAAAATAGGAACTAATCCAAGCAGGTACAGAGGTGGCAAGAACAGGTATGACATTCCCACAGGAGGGAAGAAGTTTGAAAGACAGAAGTGTTAAGAAATATGGCCAGTTCAGGAAAGTAAAATTATTTTGGCATGCTTTCAGGGTAGGGCACATAAGATTGAGCAGATCATAATGCCTCCTTCAAGGATGCTTCATTCTATTTACTTTAAGGTCAGCCACCAGGGCTTTCTGTTCCACTTTCATGGCTGAAATTACCCCAGGAGACTCTTTGCCATCCCCTGCAGTGACTTAGCAGCAGCAGCAGCAGCAGCAGCAGCAGCTACTTCTTGTTTGGAGCCACCCTCTGCCAATGTCCCAAATTTTCCCTGACTTTGTCACTCAGAGTGCCTATTTAGGTTATCAGTGTGTTCCCTCTCAATGACAAAGTGTGCAGAAATCTTAGAAAATGATGACCTTAATTGGTCATGGTTTTGTTAATCATAATACTAGATCAATAAACCTCTTCCTGAAATATCTATGCCCCTCTGAAGATACTGATTCATTTATCCTTTTCAAGCCCAAACCAAAAAGGTCACTTTTTTTTAAGTACAAGACAAATCAAAGTACTCAATTATGGTATTTTCAATGTTACCTCCATATATCAACTCTCTTTTTAAAATTATTTAACTTCTTTATATGACTAATAGAGGTGAATTTCAGGCTAGTCAAAATGATAATATGCTTATCATTATTATGTCTCCTTTAATCTGCACTGAAAACTAGTAGAAGATAATAATATTTAATGAATAAGAAACTGAGGCTCCAAAAGGACAAGTGGCTTTAATGATGCCCAGGAATTAATTTATAAAGGCAAAAATGATCCCCAGTTCTCTCTGATGATAAACACAATTTCTTTTTACTATTATTACATCTTTACTCCTTTTCCAAAAATTATACTGCAAAGATTGTCTTGCAAATGAGAATTATGATTCTTTCTTTATTTGATCATTCTTGACCTAACAATATCTATTTATTCCTTTTCTAAATTTGATTGGAAAATGAGAAAAACGTTTTGACAGCTAATTATTTTAAACTCCTGGCAGAAAAGTTTTTAGGAGCCATGATTCTGGCAAACTTGGTGAGTTAAAAATAAAAGGACTTTTGTTTTTGTCTGCAATCACTTCAACTATCCTCTACTGAACATTTGATTCTCTTTGTTTAAAAGTGCACCAACATGTTCTCCCTATGTTTCCACCTCTGAACTCACACTGGTATCTTCTCAAGCCGACCTGCAAAGACTAGCTAGTGAAATCTCATAACATCTGTCTGGTTTCCAGTCTGTCTATTTATTGGGAAGCTGAGTGGGAGTTCAGATGTAGGAGAAAGAGAAAACATCAATGCATTTATTATCCAGCATACACTTGACTTAAGGGTACAGCTGCTCTTAAAGTGTCCTCTCGATCGATTCTCCTTTGAGTAAGAGCTCCCTTTCTCCACCATTTAGGTTTGAGGTAGTAACAGTCCTCTCGTTAACCAGACTACTACAATATCCCTGGGCCTTTTTTGTTTTTTCTTCAATCTGGTCACATGCTTGTTACTTGTCAGTTTATTAAATTCTCCAAAAATGATGCTAAATTGAACGCGTCATCATTTTTCTCTTAGGGACCTCCCTAATAAAAAATAACATGGCCGATCATCTCACAAGTTTCTAACTGGTTTCATAGGGTAAAGTCATCTCTGTTGCTCAGTTTAACTCCACATCTTTTATCCTTAAACATGTTAGGTGGCAAAGAGAGAAAAAGAAAAGCACAGGTACTCTTCTCCAATGGTGTCACAGTTTATTCTTGGTTGATTTTGTTTCCCTGCTTAATACTGTCAGGTGGGTGCACTTCTTTCTGTGGTTTGGTCTCATCGTAGCAAAGATTTGAAACGATGGACCACTGTTACAGCTTGGTTACGGTTCAAGATTTTGTTAAGCAAATACCAGTTAGTACACCCTCAAGAGGTGAGGGTACCTGACCTCAAAGGAATGGCATCAACCCATCTTGATTTCCCTTTTTTAATACTTTTTATCTCCTCACCCTAGAGCCTGCCCTATGCAAAATAGGGCTCATAACCGCTACCAGTCCGGAAGGGTGCATGTTTTTCCCCACAGGAAATTCCCACTCTGGTCCTGGGATTTTTCCTTTGTCCTCTTTTTGCCAGGCTTTCCCCTTTCTTTGTCTGCCTCTTAGCTGCTGCTTTTTAACAATTACTTTGGACTCTTTATTCTAATTACCTAATGATACTGGCTGGCAGCTGAATACCAACAGATGCCAACTACATGTTGGCCTTCTGACAGTACAAAGTTGTGAAGTAGAGCTCTAACCTGGGTGCACCTCTAGCAGTTCCTATCAACTCACTAACTGGTCACTGCAGACCTTCTCACTGTTGTTAGAATCTTCTTGCCCAGCAGGTTTCTCAGTCTGTAAAATGTTCAGTTGAAGCTCTCCATACACCCACCCTTGCTACATGTGTGGAAAGAAAAGCTCAAATCCTATTTTCATGGCTTAAGAGCAATGATTCCTTCTCTTGCCTCAAACTTTTTTGTAAGAAGCCTGGAAAAGCAGGTAAACTCACTAGTTAGCATAACTTCAATAAATACTGAAAAGGATATTCTTCTAGGTAATTTTCAGGGTTTTTTTTTGTGTGTGGGGGGGTGGTGGTTATGGGATGTTTAAAGTCATTTTATTTCCACATGGATCATACTTTCTATTTTTGATATACTAGAAAAAGTGCCCCTTATCATGTGGTTATATCTACAAAACAGCATCTCAAGTAGTATTTTTTAGACAAAAGACACAAAAATGTCTTTCCAATATTGAGGTATGTATAAATGATATATGATATAGCCCATTGAGTGTGGTGATAAATCAATCAAATGGGTAAGAACACTGTTTTATAGTAGTGAGAAATGGAGGATTCCTGCCATATTCGTAAACAAGGATGTCATAGCCATCAGTAATTCTAGACCTCCAAATCTGAATTTCTGAGCCAAAAGGGTGTCCAGGAAGAAGAACAATGCATGCTATCTGGCAACCATCAGGCTGCAGCCACTCCATACTGTGAGCACTGAACTCAGGATACATATATATATATATATATTACGGAAAAAAAAAAGATACTGGCTCCAGGTAGCTGAGATACATATTGAAAGGAATGATTTCAGTGAGCCCAGACTCTTGCATCTTCTTGTGTATAGACAAGCACTAAATTTCTTGAGATATTTGGTTTTCTTTAGTTCATAAAAATACTCTTGATGTTCCTACTACCTGCCATTTTTTGCAGAACTTCTGTATAATCCAGCTACTCCTATATAACCTGGCTCCTCCTCTCACCTCCTCAGAGCAATTCTGTCAGGGCTACTTGAGATGCTACCTCCAGGGAAGCATTTTAAATTTAAGTCCTAAAAAGTTCCACTGAATGAAACATAACTCAACTTTAAGGTTGTGATGTTTTTTAAGTCTTCATCAACGTTGGTAGATGAATATGAGTAGTGGGTGTATGAGAGGCTATGTTTTTCATTAAGATATATGTGAAATTTTTAATAGTGAATTGCTTTATAAATGTTATATTTTTAAAATATATGTTTTATCACCAAATTTGAAAATTAGAGCCACATTCAGTTCAGTTCAATCACTCAGTCGTGTCTGACTCTTTGCGACCCCATGAATCACAGCAGGCCAGGACTCCCTGTCCATCACCAACTCCCGGAGTTCACTCAAACTCATGTCCATTGAGTCGTGGATGCCATCCAGCCATCTCATTCTCTGTCGTCCCCATCTTCTTCCACCCCCAATCCCGCCTAGCATCAGACTCTTTTCCAGTGAGTCAACTCGTCTCATGAGGTGGCCAAAGTGTTGGAGTTTCAGCTTCAGCATCAGTCCTTCCAACGAACACCCAGGATTGATCTCCTCTAGAATGGACTGGTTGGATCTCCTTGCAGTCCAAGGGACTCTCAAGAGTCTTCTCCAACACCACAGTTCAAAAGCATCATTTCTTCGGCGCTCAGCTTTCTTCACAGTCCAACTCTCACATCCATACGTGACCACGGGTAAAACCATAGCCTTGACTAGATGGACCTTGGTTGGCAAAGTCATGTCTCTGCTTTTTAATATGCTATCTAGGTTGGTCATAACTTTCCTTC
This sequence comes from Moschus berezovskii, assembly GCF_049115385.1. Lineage (NCBI taxonomy): Eukaryota > Metazoa > Chordata > Mammalia > Artiodactyla > Moschidae > Moschus > Moschus berezovskii. The sequence goes on from NC_142472.1 coordinate 30,665,688, forward strand.
CAAGGAGTAAGCGTCTTTTAATTTCATGGCTGCAATCAGCATCTGCAGTGATTTTGGAGCCCAAAAAATTAAAGTCTGACACTGTTTCCACTGTTTTTCCATCTATTTCCCATGAAGTGATGGGACCAGATGCCATGATCTTTGTTTTCTGAATGTTGAGCTTCAAGCCAACCTTTTCACTCTCCTCTTTCACTTCCATCAAGAGGTTTTTTAGTTCCTCTTCACTTTCTGCCATAAGGGTGGTGTCATCTGCATATCTGAGGTTATTGATATTTCTCCCAGCAATCTTGATTCCATCTGGTGCTTCTTCCAGCCCAGTGTTTCCCATGATGTACTCTGCATATAAGTTAAATAAGCAGGGTGACAATATACAACCTTGACATACTCCTTTTCCTATTTGGAACCAGTCTGTTCCATGACTAGTTCTAACTGTTGCTTCCTGACCTGCATACAGGTTTCTCATAAGGAAGGTCAGGTGGTCTGGTATTCCCATCTCTTTCAGAATGTTCCACAGTTTATTGTGATCCACACAGTCAAAGGCTTTGGCATAGTCAATGAAGCAGAAATAGATGTTTTTCTGGAACTCTCTTGCTTTCTCCATGATCCAGCGGATGTTGGCAATTTGATCTCTGGTGCCTCTGCCTTTTCTAAAACCTGCTTGAACATCTGGAAGTTCACAGTTCACATATTGCTGAAGCCTAGCTTGGAGGATTTTGAGCAGGACTTTACTAGCGTGTGAGATGAGTGCAATCATGTGGTAGTTTGAGCATTCTTTGGCATTCCCTTTCTTTGGGATTGGAATGAAGACTGACCTTTTCCAGTCCTGTGGCCACTGCTGAGTTTTCCAAATTTGCTGGCATATTGAGTGCAGCACTTTCACAGCATCATCTTTCAGGATTTGAAATAGCTCAATTGGAATTCCATCACCTCCACTAGCTTTGTTCGTAGTGATGCTCTCTAAGGCCCACCTGACTTCACATTCCAAGATGTCTGGCTCCAGATGAGTGATCATGCCATCGTGATTATCTTCATCATGAAGATCTTTTTTGTACAGTTCTTCTGTGTATTCTTGCCACCTCTTCTTAATATCTTCTGCTTCTGTTAGGTCCATACCATTTCTGTCCTTTATCGAGCTTATCTTTGCATGAAATGTTCCATTGATATCTTTAATTTTCTTGAAAAGATCTCTTGTTTTTCCTATTCTGTTGTTTTCCTCTATTTCTTTGCATTGATCACTGAGGAAGGCTTTCTTATCTCTCCTAGCTATTCTTTGGAACTTTGCACTCAGATGCTTATGTCTTTCCTTTTCTCCTTTGCTTTTTGCTTCTCTTCTTTTCACAGCTATTTGTAAGGCCTCCTCAGACAGACATTTTGCTTTTTTGCATTTCTTTTCATGTGGATGGTCTTGGTCCCTGTCTCCTGTACAATGTCACGAACCTCCGTCCAGAGTTCATCAGGCACTGTATCTACCAGATCTAGTCCCTTAAATCTATTTCTTACTTTCACCGTATAATCATAAGGGATTTGATTTAGGTCATATATGAAAGGTCTAGTGGTTTTCCCTACTTTCTTCAATTTAAGTCTGAATTTGGCAATAAGAGCCACATTAGGGGTCCTGTTATTACTGCAATTAAAACAAAATTAAAACCCTTTACTGCTCTATCAGTTGCCTAACTTGCCACAGCCTCTGTCACATGCTGTTCCAACTACACTAGTGATTCTTTCAGGTTTTTGAAAGAGCCAAATTCTTTCTTCCTGAGATAATTTGCTCTATTTCGAATCTTTCTTCTATAATGCCATTACCTCCAATACTTACCTGGCTGGCCTTTAGTCACCTTTCAGATCTCACCTTATAAAGTACCTCTTCAAGGTGGTTTTCCTTGATGAAGGAATGTCCAAAAGACACTCCCACAACTCACCTTATTCTTCCTCAGAGGATTCTGTTTTCTCCCTTCATAATTCTTATCATTCAGTACTCTATTGCCTGATCTTTTGCTGCATTAGACTTCTCTATTGTTTTCAGAATTTTGTCCTTATAGCCCCTGGTAGTAAAAGGTGTTCAAAAAGTGCCTGATGTGTGATAAAATCTAGTTTGAAGAAATCTGAATGAATAAATAAGCTTTTTGTTTTCAAATAAACTATAGGTTTGGATTGTAGAAGACTCAGATTTAGTTCCCACTCTAATATTCTTTTTTCCATCACATTCTAGTGAAATGTTATGTTAACCTCTGGCATTTTAATGTTGAGAATGTTTTATGCAAACACCATCGTTATGCCTAAAATGTTTTGTGTTTGATTAGACTCCAATGTAGTTGTTAATAAAACTATCACAGCTATTTCACAATGTCTTTATTAATCTCATTAATTATGAGTTAATTCACATCTTCAGGAAGCAAACACAAATAAAAGAATTCCCAGAAGAATGTTCAGTTGCAGTGTTAGCAAATACCAAAGAAATCAATCAAGACAGCAGTTTACTCAAAACTTCATTTATAAAGGTATAATCAACCACATTTCTTAATCCCTCTGTCAAGGAGAATAAATGTTCAATTTGTTTTCTGACTACTTACTCAAGGACCAAACACCTGTACTCTGTAGATACAGCATTAATCATTCTACCATCCATCTACATCTTCTCTCAGTACCTCTGTTTATTTTGCCAGTATCATTCTCAGCTAACCTTTTCAAAACTTTTTCTATGGTTTCTAAGAAAGTTTACAATTGATGAAAACTATATATATACACTGAAACACTACACTGATGAGATCACATTCTTTTTCATTAAGGATATGTTCAAACAGTTTACTTATGTTGGATGTTTATGTAATTATAGATCATTTGGTTATTCTATTAGTAAAAGAAGGCACTTAAATATTTTAAAATATATCACACCAATTCATTTTAATTTCTACTACAGACAAACAGAAATTGAATAAAAAATTACAAGAAATCTAAATGAAGCCTCTGATCTTGAAATGGTGGAGGAAAAAAATAGCAGCTACAAAAGCATAAGGAAACAGAGAAAGCTATAAAACAATGAGGAAGATGATGAAATGTAGCAAGTAAACAGAAAGAGAGCTCTGGGATTTAATAGTGAAAACAAATATGTTGGTAGCACAGAACATGTGAGATAAGGTAAGAAAGAAAAAAAGATAAGAATTAGGTAGATGGAAAGACATTGGATAGGATAAAGAAAAAAGGAAATGTGGAAAAAACTATCTGATCAGAAATAAGAAGTAAAACTTGGTCAAGAGAAAAAGTAGAGAAAAAAATGTAAAAGTGTAAGAGAGAAGGAAATACAGTGAAGAAAACTAGGAGGAAACCTAGAAGGGAACTAAATGTAAATGGAAACTGAAAAAAGAAAAATGAAGAAATTATTTACCCAAAGAACAATTACATATATTCATTAAATATGACCATTATACTTTGTATGCTGTAGGATATACAGCCAAGTCCCTGATTATCACTGTAGTATTGGAACCATAATCACAGATTCCTAAAGGAGCCTCACAGGCAGTGCAATCAGTGAGACATCTGGTAGAGAGGATAGCCTTCCAGGTAGAGTCAGTTGATGGCATTGCAGGAATGGAGCCCAGTGTTCCAGTTCTTATCTCCCCATAGTAAATGGGTTGTTTGACATTTTATACCACCTATTCTAAATTGATACTTCTCTTTTTCCTCATAAATAAAAATGATTTTAGAGAACAGCAAGTATCCAACACTAGTAATTATTTCGCAACACTCCTTTCAATTAGGGATGCCTATGTGAAACTGCAATACTTTGGCCACCTCATGCGACGAGTTGACTCACTGGAAAAGACTCTGATGCTGGGAAAGGTTGGGGGCGGGAGGAGAAGGGGACAGCAGAGAATGAGATGGCTGGATGGCATCACCGACTCTGTGGACATGAGTTTGAGTGTACTCCGGGAGTTGGTGATGTACAGGGAGGCCTGGCGTGCTGTGATTCATGGGGTCGCGGAGAGTCAGACACGACTGAGCGACTGAACTGAACTGAACTGATGTGAAACAATGTCAGACTTTATTTTTGGGGCTCCAAAATCACTGCGGATGCTGATTGCAGCCATGAAATTAAAAGACACTTACTCCTTGGAAGGAAAGTTATGACCAGCCTAGATAGCATATTAAAAAGCAGAGACATGACTTTGCCAACCAAGGTCCGTCTAGTCAAGGCTACGGTTTTTCCCTTGGTCAAGTATGGATGTGAGAGTTGGACTGTGAAGAAAGCTGATCGCCGAAAAATTGATGCTTTTGAACCGTGGTGTTGGAGAAGACTCTTGAGAGTCCCTTGGACTGCAAGGAGATCCAACCAGTCCATTCTAAAGGAGATCAGTCCTGGGTGTTCATTGGAAGGACTGATGCTAAAGCTGAAACTCCAATACTTTAGCCACCTCATGAGACGAGTTGACCTACTGGAAAAGACTCTGATGATGGGAAAAGTTGGGGGCGGGAGGAGAAGGGGACGACCGAGAATGAGTTGGCTGGATGGCATCACCCACTCTGTGGACATGAGTTTTAGTGAACTCTGGGAGTTGGTGATGGACAGGGAGGCCTGGCGTGCCGATTCATGGGGTCACAGAGAGTCGGACACGACTGAGCCACTGAACTGAACTGAACTGAACTGAACTGATGTGAATCCATTTAATTAGGGATAGCCATGTGAAAATGGCTGGCTGAGGAGGCCTTACAAATAGCTGTGAAAAGAAGGGAAGTGAAAAGCAAAGGAGAAAAGGAAAGCTATACCCATTTGAATGCAGAGTTCCAAAGAATAGCAAGGAGAGAGATAAGAAAGCCTTCCTCACTGAGCAATGCAAAGAAATAGAGGAAAACAATAGAATGGGAAAGGCTAGAGAGCTCTTCAAGAAAATTAGAGATACCAAGGGAATATTTTATGCAAAGATGGGCTCAGTAAAGGACAGAAATGGTAGGGACCTAACGGAAGCAGAAGATATTAAGAGGAGGTGGCAAGAATACACAGAAAACTGTACAAAAAATATCTTCATGACCCACATAATCACAATGGTGTGATCACTCATCTAGAGCCAGACATCCTGGAATGTGAAGTCAAGTGGTCCTTAGGAAGCATCACTACAAACAAAGCTAGTGGAGGTGATGGAATTCCAGTTGAGCTATTTCAAATCCTGAAAGATGATGCTGTGAAAGTGCTGCTCTCAATATGCCAGCAAATTTGGAAAACTCAGCAGTGGCCACAGGACTGGAAAAGGTCAGTCTTCATTCCAATCCCAAAGAAAGGCAATGCCAAAGAATGCTCAAACTACTGCACAGTTGTTCTCATCTCACACGCTAGTAAAGTGATGCTTAAAATTCTCCAAGCCAGGCTTCAACAAATTGTGAACCATGAACTTCCAGATGTTCAAGCTGGTTTTAGAAAAGGCAGAGGAAACACAGATCAAATTGCCAACATCCGCTGGATCATTGAAAAAGCAAGAGACTTCCAGAAAAACATCTATTTATGCTTTGTTGACTATGCCAAAGCCTTTGACTATGTGGATCACAATAAACTGTGGAAAACTCTGAAAGAGTTGGGAGTATCAGACCACCTGACCTGCCTCTTGAGAAACCTATATGCAGGTCAGGAAGCCACAGTTAGAACTGGACATGGGACAACAGACTGATTCCACATAGGAAAAGGAGTGTTCAAGGCTGTATATTGTACCCTGCTTATTTAACTTATATGCAGAGTACCTCATGAGAAATGCTGGGCTGGATGAAGCACTAGCTGGAATCAAGATTGCAGGAGAAATATCAATAACCTCAGATATGCAGATGACACCACCCTTATGGCAGAAAGTGAAGAAGAACTAAAGAACCTCTTGATAAAAGTGAAAGAGGAGAGTGAAAAATTTGGCTTAAAACTCAACATTCAGAAAACTAAGATCACGGCATCTGATCCCTTCACTTCATGGGGAATAGATGAGGAAACAGTGTCAGACTTTATTTTTCTGGGCTCCAAATCACTGCAGATGTTGATTGCAGCCATGAAATTAAAAGATGCTTACTCCTTGGAAGGAAAGTTATGACCAGCCTAGATAGCATATTAAAAAGCAGAGACATTACTTTGTCGATAAAGGTCCGTCTAATCAAAGCTATGGTTTTTCTAGTGGTCATGTATGGATGTGAGAGTTGGACTATAAAAAAGCTGATCGCTGAAGAATTGATGCTTTTGAACTGTGGTGTTGGAGAAGACTCTTGAGAGTCCCTTGGACTGCAAGGAGATCCAACCAGTCCACCCTAAAGGAGATCAGTCCTGGGTATTCACTGGAAGGACTGATGTTGAAGCTGAAACTCCAATACTTTGGCCACCTGATGCGAAGAGCTGACTCATTTGAAAAGACCCTGATGATGGGAAAGACTGATAGCAGGAGGACAAGGGGACGACAGAGGATGAGATGGTTGGATGGCATCACCAACTCGATGGACATGGGTTTGGGTTAACTCCGGGAGTTGGTGATGGACAGGGAGGCCTGGCGTGCTGTGGTTCATAGGGTCACAAAGAGTCAGACATGATTGAGCGACTGAAATGAACTGAACTTAATGATCTATTAAATTCAAATGCATTCTAACAACCCCGAATTTTTACTCCTCACCCCATGTTTGATTTTTTTACTTTATATCTTTTTGTTTCCTATATCCATTGACTACTTTTTATATAGGAGATTTTACTTTTGTCTTTTAATCTTACTACTAAATTTATAAGTAGCTCTTTTACCACTGTTACCATACAATTGTCTTCAGCATTGAGGTTTTTCTTTTTATAATTTTATATATCTAGTTTTATATATCTAATTTTATATATCTTTACTTTTCCATTTAAAGAATACCTTTTAGCATTTCTTATAAAGCTGGTTTACTGGTGTTAAACTCATTTAAATTTTGCCTGTAGGTGAAATGCTTTTATCTCTCTTTCAAATCTAAATGATCACCTTGCTGAGTAGAATATTCTTGATTGTGTTTTTTCCTTTCCTCAGTCTAAATGTATCATGCCATGTGATTCATAATTTTGAAGAGACTCTGATATCCCTTTCAGATAAACTGAAAACAGGGTGGGAGGCTATGATTGTCCACTCTGATGATTCAGTAAGGTTTCTGTCCATCAAACCCAGAGTTTGCTTGTGTTACATTGATCAAGTGATGCTTTAATAGACTGCCAATCTGTTTCAATCATGGTATCTGTTAATTAGCACCTGCCAAAAATCGTGAGCACCAAAACATTCTTATTCACAATGTAATAGTTTCCCCAAGCATCTTCCATTCTGAGACCTTCATCCTCACTGTTAAAAGAAAGTCCATCTCAGTGGTGTCATTTCTACAGTCTGACTCAGCCTGCACAGGACTGCTGCCATCTTTCTTTCAGAATGGCTGCCCGTGCTATTCAATCATGTATTATCAGTGCCTTAGGGAAGGAGGTGTCTTTTTGTCCTCTATTGCTATATAATCAGGGAGCAGATGGTACATAATACATCTATTACTACATTCCTACTTCCCTAAGCTTTTGGATTTTCCCCCTTCTGTATTATGTTAGAGATGTTCTCATATTTCAACTTCACTGAATGTTGGCAACCATTTAGCCCAGATTTCAGTCAACAAAGCAAACAAATTATTAGAGCGGATTTAACATATTAAATTCAGTCTCTGAGAAGTATGCCAAATCATCAAATTTGGCCTCATCCAATTATGCATTTTGTACTCTTTCAAAATACATCCTCAGAGTTTATTCCCACTCATATTCTGCAGGCTGCCATAATATGCATCAGCAAAATCTGAGGACTTTTGTTCTAGTAACAGCATTTCTCCCTTTATTATTCCTTAGCCATCATAATGGTAACTATTTCCAGCAGTGATTAACCTTTGGGTTATTTCACCATTCTCTTCTTGCTTTCCAACATCATCTATTTCACCAATTTATTATACAAAAGTCCCTGTATTTGATGTACTTGTTGCTCATATTTCCTGGCAGGACACAGACTGAGTTATAGATGAGCATATCCAGATTTGATTTAGGTCATACCTGAGTGGTCTAGTGGTTTTCTCCACTTTCTTCAATTTCAGTCTGAATTTGGCAATAAGGAGTTCATAATCTGAGCCACAGTCAGCTCCCAGTCTTGTTTTTGCTGACTGTATAGAGCTTCTCCTTCTTTGGCTGAAAAGAATATAATCAAACTGATATCGGTGTTGACCATCTGGTGATGTCCATGTGTAGAGTCTTCTCTTATGTTGTTGGAAAAGGGTGTTTGCTATGGCCAGTGTGTTCTCTTGGCAGAACTAAATTAGCCTTTGCCCTGCTTCATTCTGTACTCCAAGGCCAAATTTGCCTGTTACTCAGGTGTTTCTTGACTTTCTACTTTTTCATTCAAGTCCACTATAATGAAAAGGACATCTTTTTTTGGGTTTTAGTTCTAGAACGTCTTGTAGGTCTTCATAGAACTGTTCAACTTCAGCTTTTTCAGCATTACTGGTCAGGGCATAGACTTGGATAACTATGATATTGAATGATTTGCCTTGGAAATGAACAGATATCATTCTGTCATTTTTGAGATTGCATTCAAGTACTGCATTTCAGACTCTTGTTAACTATGATGGCTACTCCATTTTTTCTAAGGAATTCCTGCCCACAAAGTAGATACAATGGTCATCTGAGTTAAATTCACCCATTTCAGTGCATCTTAGGTCAGGGATTCTTAGAATGTTGATGTTCACTCTTGCCATCTCCTGTTTGACCACTTCCAATTTGCCTTGATTCATGGATCTAACATTCCAGGTTCCTATGCAATATTGCTCTTTACAGCATAGGACCTTGCTTCTATCACCAGTCCCATCCACAACTGGGTGTTGTTTTTGCTTTGGCTCCATCCCTTCATTCTTTCTGGAGTTATTTCTCCACTGATCTCCAGGAGCATATTGGGCACCTACCGACCTGGGGAGTTCATCTTTCAGTGTCCTATCTTTTTGCCTTTTCATACTGTTCATGGGGTTCTCAAGGCAAGAATACTGAAGTGGTTTGCCATTCCCTTCTCCAGTGGACCACATTCTGTCAGACCTCTCCACCATGACCCTCCCATCTTGGGTGGCTCCACGTGGCATGGCTTACTTTGAGTTAGACAATAGTTATGACTACAGCTTTATAATTAAACAGTGGAAGTGAGAAATAGATGTAAGGGACTAGATCTGATAGACAGAGTGCCTGATGTACTATGGACGGAGGTTCGTGACCTTGTACAGAAGACAGGGACCAAGACCATCCCCAAGAAAAAGAAATGCAAAAAAAGCAAAATGGCTGTCTGAGGAGGGCTTACAAATAACTGTGAAAAGAAGGGAAGTGAAAAGCAAAGGAGAAAAGGAAAGATATACCCATTTGAATGCAGAGTTCCAAAGAATAGCAAGGAGAGATAAGAAAGCCTTCTTCAGTGATCAATGCAAAGAAATAGAGGAAAACAATAGAATGGGAAAGACTAGAGAGCTCTTCAAGAAAATTAGAGACACCAAGGGAATATTTCATGCAAAGATGGGCTCAGTAAAGGACAGAAATGGTATGGACCTAACAGAAGAAGAAGATATTAAGAAGAGGTGGCGAGAATACACAGAAGAACTATACAAAAAATATCTTCATGACCCAGATTATCACAAAGGTGTGATCACTCACCTAGAGCCAGACATCCTGGAATGTGAAGTCAAGTGGGCTTTAGGTAGCATCACTATGAACAAAGCTAGTGGAGTTCACGGAATTTCAGTTGAGCTATTTAAAATCCTGAAAGATTATACTGTGAAAGTGCTGCACTAAATATGCCAACAAACTTGGAAAGCTCAGCAGTGGCCATGGGACTGAAAAAGGTCAGTTTTCATTCCAATCCCAAAGAAAGGCAATGCCAAAGAAGGCTCAAACTACCGCACAATTGCACTCATCTCACATGCTAGTAAAGTCATGTTCAAAATTCTCCAACCAGGTTTCAGCAATACATGAACCGTGAACTTCCAGATGTTCAAGCTTGTTTTAGAAAAGGCAGAGGAAACAGAGATCAAATTGTCAACATCCACTGGATCATTGAAAAAACAAAAGAGTTCCAGAAAAACATCTATTTCTGCTTCATTGACTATGCCAAAGCCTTTGACTGTGTGGATCACAATAAACTCTGGAAAATTCTGAAAGAGATGGGAGTATCAGACCACCTGACCTGCCTCTTGAGAAACCTGTATGCAGGTCAGGAAGCAACAGTTAGAACTGGACATGGAACAACAGACTGGTTCCAAATAGGAAAAGGAGTGTATCAAGGCTGTATATTGTCACCCTGCTTATTTAACTTATATGAAGAGTACATCATGAGAAGCACTGGGCTGGAGGAAGCAGAAGCTGGAATCAAGATTGCCGGGAGAAATATCAATAACCTCAGATATGCAGATGACACTACCCTTATGGCACAAAGTGAAGAAGAACTAAAGAGCCTCTTGATGAAAGTGAAAGAGGAGAGTGAAAAGGTTGGCTTGAAGCTCAACATTCAGAAAACAAAGATCATGGCATCTGATCCCATCACTTCATGGCAAAAAATGGGGAAACAGTGGAAACAGGCTGACTTTATTTTTCTGGGCTCCAAAATCACTGCAGATGCTGATTGCAACCATGAAATTAAAAGACGCTTACTCCTTGGAAGGAAAGTTATGACCAACCTAGATAGCATATTAAAAAGCAGAGACATTATTTTGCCAACCAAAGTCCATCAAGTCAAGGCTATTGTTTTTCCAGTGGCCATGTATGGATGTGAGAGTGGACAATAGGAAAGCTGAGTGCCAAAAATTGTTGTTTTTGAACTGTGGTGTTGGAGAAGACTCTTGAGAATCCCTTGGACTGCAAGGAGATCCAACCAGTCCATCCTAAAGGAGATCAGTCCTGGGTATTCATTGGAAGGACTGGTGTTGAAGCTGAAGCTCCAATACTTTGGCCACCTCTTGTGAAGGGCTGACTCATTGGAAAAGACTCTGATGCTGGGAAAGACTGAGGGCATGAGAAGAAGGGGACGACAGAGGATGAGATGGTTGGATGGCATCACCGACTCAATAGACATGGGTTTTTGTGGCTTCTGGAGTTGGTAATGGACAGGGAGGCCTGGTGTGCTGTGGTTCATGGGTTCGCAAAGAGTTGGACACAACTGAGCAACTGAACTGAACTGATATCCAGTTTGAACAAATTGAAATGAAACTAATTTGGGATGTGCTAAAGTAGTTTTAGTCTTAGTGATATTGTTTTTATTGTTTACCTCTAGAATTTTATATTTTGCTAGGCAAATTAATGCAATGACAATATTTTAACCATGATAATGAAATTTATTTTATTCATTCAACTTACCATCATAATTCTGATTTAAAAGGTTTATTTTTCATTATTAAAAAGTTAAACATTAAACATTTTTTAATGTCTCATATTTTGCTTATTTATATTTCTTTCAAATTTCTAGTCATTACTTCTACTCTGCCCTTTGGATTTGAATAGATGAAACATGCACAAATTACAGGCAGGCACAGATATTGTCTAAAATCTTATTTGTTTTTCTTTCATAGCTCTCTATATTCTAGATTGCTTCCAAGGAAACATTTCAGCTTATCAATTAAAAAAAATATCTTATCCACTTAACTTAAAATAAGTTTGTATTATATAGTAGTAGAAATTTCTGATCACAACTTCCCCAACTTGCCATCTTCTTGAGGAATATTTATTCAATTATTTACTTTTTAAGTGACAGAAATGTTTTGGAACTAGACAGTCTACTGTGAATGTACTAACTGTCAGGAGCTCAGCTGAGCCAGAGAAAGTTGAGGTGCCAGGCATCAGTGTTGGGGATAGAAAGATAGACTGGATTTTCTTCCCCTAGATAATCCTTCAATATAGTTGAAGATATATATACTATACCAAATCTCACAAGTAAACTCCAAAAAAATCAGTCATCAATAATAAGAAAGCAATAGTATTCATAAAAATCTATGTTGAGTGCCTAGCGAAGAGTCTGAATAATTTTAGGCCAAAAATGTTAAGTATTGCATAAATGAATATTTATTTGGTAGAATGGATGCAGCCACAGTTTTGGATAATAGGACATGAAAATTATTAGATAATTTAGGACAAAAGAGCTAAATGTGCTTAAAGGACAAAGATGGTCTTAATAGAAAAGTGGCATTTATGTTAGAACAAGAGAGATAAGGGAAAAAATGGCAGAAGTGTTGGCCTTGAAACATTCGCCATGTGGATGGGGAAAACAGAAAAGAGACAAAGTATAGACTCCCTTTTGAGGACTGATGCATTATTAGTGTTTGCACAAATGAGTCTATTAAATCTTCTATCCATTAGGATCTTATGCTTTATAGATTTTCTAGATAGTCCCATACATTGTATTTCTCTGATTTTTTAAAAATTTTTCTGAAATCCAAGGTATTATATTTTATTCTATGGTCATTCTTGACAAAAAATATACAAGCTATCTTTTATTAAATCAACACTTTTTGGTTCGTTTCTTTTTTTTAATTTTTTTTATTGGAGGCTGATTATTTTACAATATTATATTGGTTGGTTTTGCCATACATTGACATGAATCTGCCCCGGGTGTACATGAGTTCCCCTTCCTGAACCCACCTCCCACCTCCCTCCTCCCTTTATCCTCCCTCTGGGTCATCTCCGCACACCAGCCCCGAGAAACCTGTAACGTGCATCGACCCTGAACTGGCGATTCGTTTCACATATGACAACATACATGTTTCAATGCCATTCTCCCAAATCATCCCACCCTCACCCTCTCCCACAGAGTCCCAAAGACTGTTATATACATCTGTATCTCTTTTGCTGTCTTGTATACAAGGTTATCATTTGCATCTTTCTAAATTCCATATATATGCGTTAGTATACTGTATTGGTGTTTTTCTTTCTGGCTTTGGCTTACTCAACTCTGTATAATATGCTCTAGTTTCATCCACCTCATTAGAACTGATTCAAATGCATTCTTTTTAATGGCTGAGTAGTACTCCATTGTGTATATGTACCAAAGCTTTCTTATCCATTCGTCTGCAGATGGACATCTAGGTTGCTTCCATGTCCTGGCTATTATAAACAGTGCTGCAATGAACATTGGAGTACATGTGTCTCTTTCAATTCTGGTTTCCTTGGTGTGTATACCCAGGAGTGCGATTGCTGGATCATATGGCAGTTCTATTTCCAGTTTTTTGAGGAATCTCCACACTGTTCTCCATAGTGGCTGTACTAGTTTGCATTCCCACCAACAGTGTAAGAGGGTTCCCTTCTCTCCACACCCTCTCCAGCATTTATTGCATGTCAGTTTCAATTGAGTAACAGAGTTAGCAGTTCTGCTGCTGCAGTTACTTGTTATAAACAAGGTCATTATTGGCATTTGGTCAGTTGATTCATCTTTGCTATGAGGAACTTGCCAGAGACCTAGAAGACAATCTGCATTCTTGGCCTCTGTGCACTGCTTGTGTTTCACTTTTTGCAGTCCTTATAACCTCCAAACTCATTTATTTGCAAACAGTCCCAGTCACTCAGACTCCAAAAAATGGGAGTACCATTTCACTTTTAAAATAAGTAGGGAAGTAAATTCATACATGTTTTGATATGATTTTTTAGTAGTAAATCAATTTAGCTGAGCATTTTTACCTACAGAAGGACCCTGGCAGATACAAAAATTTGCAAATGTTCAGGTCTCTTTTACAAAATGGCTTAGTAGAGTTGCACATTTCCACAAACCCTCCCACACCCCACATATAACAGTCCCTTCCCTCTATCAGGGATGCAGAATCCATGGATAAGAGGGAAGCTACTATACAACTTTGTGTTTTCTTGACATACACTTTTAAAATAGGGTTGGGGTACTTGGTTGTCCAGTGGTTAAAAATCCACCTTCCAATGCAGGAGATGCGGGTTCTGTCCCTGGTCAGGAACTAAGATCACATGTCACAGTGTAGCTAAGACCACGTGCCCCAATTACTGAGACCATATTAGCCTATCTATATTTATTTACAAGACAATTTAAAGTTAAGAGAAAATTAATCATAGCCTTTTTCAATGAGAATAATTTTAATGCTCATTTAGCTGATTTTAAAGATGACAAAATCTTAAATAAGCATTTATCTAATGCCATATTATATCCATTAGAACCATCCTGTTCATTTTTGAAAATAGTTTTATAATTGTGTGAATATTGTTTAAAGTATTCACATTCTTTGGAATATTGCAGATAACTCTGTTTTATTTTAGATTTTTTTATGTATACACTAATAGCATCTTATCTAATTCCCATAGTGCCTTTTGAGAACTATCCTGTATCTCCATCATATTTCTTTCTTCTACATTAATACTACATTTTTTGCTTCGTTTTATTTTATAAAACTGTTTCATCTCAGCAGTTTTTTGCTTTCTCCTCAGATTTCACCTTAAGGCCTTTTTGAGCAATAGAGTTTATTTTGCCAATCGATAACTTAAAGTTTTCATAAAAAGTACTCTCTCATCCAGGAGCTCATTGCTCTGGTATCATAAAAACAAAAATCAAAAAAAAAAAATCCACTTTTTTTGAAATAATGTGTCATTAAAGTCATTTCCTATATCATTTTTTATTTTTCGAAGTCATGATCATAAATTTCAGTCAGTACCCTCAAAGTGCTTTAAAAAGTTCAACAAAAAAGGCTTACAAAGCCCAAAATTAATACCCAGAGATACATTATGAACCTTTCATTGTTTTATTATCTTTAGAAAATAATCAGATTATGTAAGTGCATCAATACATATCTATTATATTTTCTATTTTTTATATAAAGTTAATTTATAAGCATAAGATGTATTAGGAACATACATAAAGTAATACCCTGATTTCAATATTTTGATGATATTTAAGATATTTACTTTCTAAAAAATAGCATAGAGTTTCCCCAAAATATGGAATGAATTAATTCAAAATGGTGAGTAATTTTGCTTTGTCAAAGGAGATGGATCATCTAATATCTATTTGGTTCCAGTTAAAAAGCTTAGAGTTATGTGGCTGTCACAGTTTTCCTTATCTAATATTGTCCTTGTCTTATAATTGTTGTAGGGGAGAAAAAAATGAGAAAAAATAATTTCGCCTCCACTTTTTTTCAAGTTTTCAGCTAGACTCCTGTAACAAAAGAGAAATTAACAAAAGAAAAACAAACAAAAATTTACTATCGTGTATACCTCATGTGAACCTGAGAAATATCCACAGAAAATTAGTGACTTCCAGAAGTGGCTTAGAATTCAAACTTAAATGCCATCTTAATAGGTTAAGGGGAGGAGGATGTAGGTCTCTTCAGTTCAATTCAGTTGCTGTCACGTCCGACTCTTTGTGACCCCATGAGTCACAGCACGCCAGGCCTCCCTGTCCATCACCAACTCCAGGAGTTCACTCAAACTCATGTCCATCGAGTCAGTGATGCCATCCAGCCATCTCATTCTCTGTCATCCCCTTCTCCTCCTGCCCCCAATCTTTCCCAGCATCAGAGTCTTTTCCAGTGAGTCAACTCTTCGCATGAGGTGGCCCAAGTATTGGAGCTTCAGCTTTAGCATCAGTCCTTCCAATGAACACCCAGGATTGATCTCCTTTAGAATGGACCGGTTGGATCTCCTTGCAGTCCAAGGGACTCTCAAGAGTCTTCTCCAACACCACAGTTCTCTTAGAGGAGAATAAATGATTTTTAGGAAAGTTGACTGGACTCTAAGAAGAGTAGGTGGGAGTTATGATTATTTAAAGAGTCTCTTTGAGTGTGACATTCATTTCTTGTCTCCTCTCCTTTAAAAAGTTAATCTTCTGTAGGTGATGAAACTCCTGGGGAGGGATTTATGACAAATTAGTTCCTTTTGCAAAATCTGTCTTTAAGCAGATAAGGGATATTCAAAGAAATCCTTTCCCTGTGTTTGCAATGTTTAAAGTGCCTACAACTCAAAGTAATCAGTGTATGAAAGTGGCATATTTTGTGAGGGCATGTCTTGACAGACATGTTTTGGGGTGGTATACTCTGCTACCCTTCATAGTAATGTGGAAAGTACATGATAATGAAAAGTTTTTAAAATTCATATTTAGAGAGATAATAGCTGATTGCCTAGCATACGTAAATATAATTCATGCGTGCATGTGTGCTTAGTTGCTCAGTTGTGTCCGATTCTTTGTGACCCTATGGACTGTAGCCACCAGGCTCCTCTGTCCATCAAATTCTCCAGGCAAGAATACTGGAGTGGGTTGCCATTTCTTACTCCAGGTGATCTTCCCAATCCAGAGATCTAATAATATGTGTCTCCTGTATTGGTAGGCAGATTCTTTACCACTGAGCCACCTGGGAAGTCTAATGTAATCCATATTTAATATTATATTACAAAATTCATTGAAAAAATCTAGAAAAATAATAATGATTTATATTTAAAATAATATTTGTACTACTTTTACATTAATAATTCTTATAAAACTTCATCTTATGGAATATAAGTTACAGCTGTCTTAACTGAAGTTCAAACTTTGGGAAAAATCTGATAAGCATTTACTTATTACATATAATAAAATATATAATTTGTGTACAGCCCTAGTCAGCAATGCTTTAGATATTTTTACTTTTGCTCTTCTGTTGTGGTGATATAATCATTATGTTAAAAGGCTGCAAACCAAATGCAAAATGCCTAGCCTTTCGAAGCAAAGACATTTGCAGACCAACTTCATGCGTTTTACCTCCTGATCATAGCTGACTAGGTCAGTCTCCTGTTTGAACTATCTCCAAGAGATTACATTTTTCCCATGGAGGACTTGTGTTTGGCCTGAAGCAAGCTAATAAACCTAACTCAGGTGAACTATAGGTCTGTTCTTGGTGATCTTTGATCTGTGAACGTCAATAGATCACTCAGTCATCAAGAACTTAAGTGCTGGGGTTGACTTCATGCTTCATGCACTCATTCACCCTGTACTATGAGAGAAATAGATTTTTTTCCCCTTGTATTTTAAGCTATGAGGTTATTGTTTCTACTTGTAGTAGTTTGTGTGTGTGTGTGTGTGTGCGCACGCACGTGTGCACACAGTTGCTCAATTGTGTCCAACTCTTCCGTTCTGTTCCATCGCTCAGTCGTGTCCGACTTTTTGCGACCCCATAGACTGTAGCCTACCAGGCTTCTCCGTCCATGGGATTCTCCAGGCAGGAATACTGGAGTGGGTTACCGTTTCCTTCTCCAGGGGATCTTCCCGACCCAGGGGATCGAACCCGCGTCTCCCGCATTGGAGGCAGACGCTTTAACCTCTGAGCCACCAGGGAAGCCCGTGTCCAACTCTTAGCTTAACCTATTTGTGTATCTGTGTGTATATTATATATAAAATATATGTATATTTATACATATAATCCAAAGGTGAGCAACTCATTACTTGATCCTATTTCTTAACAAAATGAATAAAACAAATTCATTTCAAAGTCCTTTTAATTCCTGATACCCTGGCATTTTGGGTATCAAACCAAAAGACACAGAAACAACAATCAAAATAACCCCCGAAATATATATAGAAAAAAGGAAAATTGTCTCCTGTGTAAAATGAGTAAAGTAGAAAATATGTCTTAAAAAAGGAACCAACTAAATGGAAATTATTATTACTTACATATTGTTCTTAAGGTTATTTTTTTTCTCAACATATTTTACACAATCAATTTTAATACAGTTTGGAATTTTTATCTTCATGTATAATGTCATTTTTAAGATCTTTCATATTTTGGCAGCTAGGTTATACAAACAGCATTTTTAGTGTTTCAGATTATATTTTACATGAATTCATCATAATCTACCGTACAGTTTTTCCATTGTAGTCTTTTGATTGCTTCTCATTTGTCATTATGTTGAATATTTGAAAATTTTTGCACATATGTTTTATACAAATTATCACAAAGTAGAGTCTCAGGAAGAGACATCATTGAATGCACACATGTTAAAGCTATTGTTATGTATCACAAAACTACTCCTCAAAATTGTTACACTAGTTTATATCCAAAGTTGTGGATGATAGTGCCTGTTTTTCCATATCTAGACTTCTGCTGATTTTGTCATTTAAAAATGAGAATAGAAAGAAGTCTTTGTGTTCACTTATGTTTATCCTATTCCTGGCAGAAAATAAGAGCTAATTAAATATGTGAATTAATGAAAGAAATTTGATTGCTATTTTATTTTTCATTGATCTCATTGTTAATTGTTTTTTCTTAAATTTTTACAGTCATTAGCATTTAATTTTTTAAAAATATTTGTTCTTATGTTTACCCAGTTACATTGTAAAACAAAGATGATCATGGAAAAAAGTGAGCTCAGAATTTTTTATTGTCAGTAAATAGAGCACATATTAGAGAAAAAAATTCATTGTGTAGTTTTGCCAGGGTAAAATTCAAGGAATTGGTAGATACTAAAAAGAAGGGGGGATGACTCATTAAGGATTAAAAAAAATCGAAATATGTCAGGAGTCCATAGTTCTGTACACAACTGGTTAAAAGAAATATCATTGCATTTTGATCAGAGGATGTCTACAGTTAGGTCTGGAAACTGTAGCACAAAGGTCACATGAAGTACATGGTTCTTCCTTAGTTATGGCAAGTTACAACTAACTGGGGTAAAATACAACATCCAATTTGGAATTAGCATCAGGCAGTGCTAATGTAAGTGAAGGCTTTATATAATAAATTGGATTTTTTTCATTGGTTTTTTTGAATAGTGGATGCTTGATGTATAGTAGGTATTCAATAAATGTTGTGGCATAACCAAATAAATGGATCATTTCAAAAGTAACCATATTTCAATTATTTAAGCAAGAAGCTGTAAATCTTTTGAGATACTTACATGGATAGGATGCCAGCTAACCAAGTCTAAGAAAACTCAGGAAATGAAGCTTCCTCATGAGGGCAAGAGGAAAGGTTCAGAAAATACAGCATCTGTCTCAAAGTGAGGACAGTTGCCTTTATTCCTGTTGCCACAAAGCTGCAGTTGTTAATTTCCAGCTTAGTCCAAGCATTGTTGACTGTAGATTCAGAGTTTTTTGAGAGATGGCTAGCTTGGGGAGACTCAGTTCCACTACCTGAAATCTAGTTATACAAGTGAGAAGGAAAGAGAGGTGCAAACCTGGTCTTCTTGGCTTCCCGACTTACAGGCAGCCAAAATGAATGGCTGTTCCCTTAAGAATACAGAGAATTCAGAGTAATTCCATTCTACTAAAAAAAAAATTCATAATAAAAATAGGCTGGATATTTGAGAAAACCACAATGAAAATAAAATTGAAATGTTCATTTTAACATGTCCATAAACCATCGACATGTTAACTTGTTAACATTTTAAAATATATATTAAATACTCATTTTAATAGATTTAATCCTTTCAAAATCAGACTCTGCTGCTTCTCTATAAATTTAAATATATCTATGTAGCTCAGAAAATAAGATATTACAGTTTTTTCCATGATTCATATTTAAATGTAGTAAGTGATTGATATTTGTTGATTATTACTTGTTCTAATATTTAATCTACTCCATGGATATCCATATTGTTACATGAAGTCAATTCAATGAAATTCAACCATTAATTGATGCATCCATTTTACATATATAATAAATTACTTTAGTACATTGTTACTTTTGAGCCTTTTCCTTATCCTAGGAAAGTTCCCTTTTCTTTAGGATCTTACAGGTTTTTGCCTTTTGTTTTTAGCTCTCTTTTTGTCACATTATTTTCCTTATATGTACTACTCAGATATAATAAGTTGAGAATTATTTCTCTCTCCCCATCCAATTTATATAAATCTTTTTATTCTAAATGTATGCATGTGTGTGTATACACTTTACATACATACATATATTTGGGGAAAATATACATGAAATTAGACATAATAAAATACATCATGGTTTGTTTGAAAATTATTTTTATAGAGATATATTTATTTCTAAAGATAAGCAGGATAGCTTTTTATACAGCAGCATTTTAATATTTCTTCTGAAAAAGGATGAAGAAAAAAGACCCCAAACATAATTCTGACAGCCACTTGCACTCTAAAAACCACTTGCATTATCTTATTTTGTATCCAAAATGGATATTTATGAAAATTTAATGCAGATAATGAAGCACAGCATTACACTCTATCAACGAGGACACCAATCATGTGTAAAAATATGTAATGAAAGGACTGCAATTTAATGGACTACACAAAAATAACAGTCTTATCCTTGCACTTAGCCTGGTTTCCCATGGAAACAAGAATAATAAAACTACAGTGTGTTCTCACACTCTAGGTAGCAAATAAAAGTTAAATAACAATTATTATTATTAGGCTATCAGTCAGACTGTCAGTCCCTGTAATGTTAATAACTTTGGCCTTAGCAGCCAGTTTCAGCAAAGTTTACAATGATCTGGGTCTCAGTGCTAAATTAGAATGTAAAACATCAAGAAAATAAAAGCAAATCTATCACAGATGTACAAAGAACAACTGACAAAAGGATATTAGGAACTTAGCCTTTATTCTTCATTTTGCATTATGTATAGATGCCAAATTTTGAAACAAATTGCATGCATGCCCTTTCTTTTGCAGATTATGTGAACCTTTCTAAAGATGCATATTGAAAATAAATTTAATAAAATACATTACCCTTCTAACACATTTGCTTCCCATATGAACTATGCCCAACAAATTCATTGTATCTGCCTGAGTAATACATTCTTCAGTCTTTCTACTGAAGTTCCCTATACCATCTTGTTGACTATCTTGTCACAGCTGAAATCACCTATGACACCATTTTTTTTTCCTACTCATTTTGTTGTTTCCTTGACCCATATCAAGACCATTGCCTGTCACTAATTTTCAACAAAGTCCATGCCATCAGGTAATACGTGTCTGCATCCTTGTGAAAAACCTCATTCATGGTCACTTCTCAATGTCATCTATTTATTTAAAAACAACTTTGTATTTTCTTTCTCAAGTTTTTTGTCATCTCTTCTTATTAGTATGTAACAATTACCATAGGGAAAAATCTAAAATATCAAAATATTTGAAGATTTTCATCCTCATCACTCATTAAATACTTTTAATAAAATTTCATTTATCACCTAACAGTTAAATCTACAAATTATATTTTTATAACAACAAAACCAAGACTCGCAAAATCTTTTAATTCAGAAAGTCATGTTTTGCTTAATATAAGCATGTATATTTTTTTCTTATCTAAGAAAATAAGTATTATAGATACAAGCCTGTGTGTCTGTTACATTTTTTGCTTTCTAATTTTTGAAAAGTAATTATTTTAACCTTAGGCATGATTATTTCAATTCTTAGTAAAACAGCCAAATTACAGTTCTAAAACTGAAATGTTATATTCTGAAATATATATCCCTGCCCTCTGATAAAGTTATATCCATATAATCTCCATTTTTAAAATAATAAGAAATGTGCTTTTGTTTTATGTATTTCTGATTTTTGAAATGGGCTTCCCAGGTGGCTCAGTGGTAAAGAATTCACCTGTAATGCAGAAGGCACAGGTTTGACCTCTGGGTTGGGAAGATCCCCTGGAAAAGGAAATGGCAACCCATTCCCGTATGCTTGTCTGGGAAATTTCATGAACAGAGGAGCCTGGCAGGCCACAGTCCATGGGTTACAAAAGAGTTGCACATGACTTAGTGACTAAACAACAATTTTTTTGAAAATAGCAACTTAAAGCATTCTTCAGGAGTTGGGTCTGTGGAGTATGGTGTTTCATTAGCTTTGACATCTTAGAGCCTTTATATTTGTCCCATCCCATGTCCAACTCTTTGCTACCCCATGGACTATAGCCCGCCATGCTCCTCTGTCCATGGGATTTCCCAGATTAGAATACTGGAGTGGGTTTCCATGCCCTCTTCCAGGGTATCATCCTGACTCTTGGAATGAACTGACATCTCTTATGTCTCCTGCATCAGCAGGCAGATTCTTTACCCACTGAGTCACCTGAGAAGCCCAGTGAGATGTTTACATATGAGAAATAGAGTGAGAACTTTAGCTTTCTCTTCACTGATGTGGTCCATACATTGAATGATGTAATATGAAAGACTCAAGTTACCACTTTCTAATATTCCTATAAAATTTTGGTTGCTAGTTAGTCCCTCAATCGTGTCCGACTCTTTGCAACCCCAGGGACTGTAGCCCACCAGGCTGCTCTGCCCATGGGATTTCCCAGGCAAGAATACTGGAGTGGTTGCCATTTGCTTCTCCAGGGGATCTTCCCAACCCAATGACTGAACCCAGATCTCTTGCACTTCAGACATATTCTTTACTGCCTGAGCCACCAGGGAAGTCCAGGGAAGTATAGATGACAACAAACCTAGCTCTTGCTGACTCCCTTTATGGATCTCAGTTTGCTCCTTTTTATGGATCTCTTAATGGAGAGAAAGTATACCTCCATAGAATATCTGAATTCTAGCATTCTTTACCCTTTGATCACTGTATTGATTTATTTTGTTTTTCTCTTTTTAACCCAAACTCCTGCCTCACTTCCAGTACTCTTGCCTGGAAAATCCCATGGACAGAGGAGCCTGGTGGGCTGCCGTCTATGGGATCACACAGAGTCGGACACAACTGAAGCGACATTGCAGCAGCAGTAGCCCGCCTCACTTCATCTCTACAAAGTGTCACAGCAAAACATCTGGTCTGTTTTCAGATTCTTAAAGAATTAAATAGTCTCTCATCATTTTTTTAGTCGGACATGACTAAGACTTATGCACACACGCATACATCTCACTAGCTTTATAAGTAAAAGCTAAGAGCATCACCCGGGTCCTGATATATGTGAAGGCCACAGAGGAGTTTGAGTACATTTCTTCAGTATTAGGCAAAACTAACGTTTTGAATGTTCTGTAACCTGCTCTATATGATGAATAAAAGTGTTTTTTTTTTCTATGCATGCCTTCCTGAGAGCAGTTTCACTTACTAGCTGACATTTTTCAGAAACCTAAATTATTCAATTCCATACTATCTCATAGAGAGTTTTTAGCACAGACATTCAATAACATTTGAGTAGCATTAAGGCATAAGCCATCTTATGATTAAAGATTTGCATAGCTTATAAATGCTGCAAGCTTCTGTAACAATCTTCTCATTTGTAAAATAAATGTGCTTTTTGGTCAACATATATACTCCTAGTTACAGGGATAGAACCAGCATTAGAAATTAGATCTCCTGAATTTCAGTACAGTGTTTCTTCTGTAACATCATAATGCCTTTCTCAGATAATGTATGAGAGATAGGGTGTGTGTGTGTGTGTGTGTGTGTGTGTGTGTGTGTGTTCAGTCTTGTCCAACTCTTTGCGACTCCATGGACTGTACTCTGCTAGGTTTCTCTGTCCTTGGGATTTTCCAGGCAAGAATACTGAACGGATTGTCATTTCCTTCCCCAGGGAATCTTCTTGATGATGCAGGGATGAAACCTGGGTCTCCTGCATTGGCAGGTGGATTCTTTACCACTAGTGCCTCCTGGAAAAAAAGGGTAATAACTTCCAAGTTTATTTTTCTTTATGTAACAAGAAAGTGGATGGGGAAATTGAAGTAACTTCTGTAAGTTTTACTGTAACTATTATTTTATTTTGCAAGGATAACAAAAAGGATTCAAATAGAAAATTGATTGACTGTATCTTGAGGTATAAGCTATTATCTTTAAAAAATATAAGAAGCCATCAATTTGATTGTCATATATTTGTGAAATTCAAAGAGTTGCATGCAAAGCCTACATGAGAAATAGTTCCACAACAGAATGATTTAATGTAGACCTAAGATCAATGTATTTATTTTCAGTAAACATGGCTGGCATCGAAAATTTCCCGCACAGTAAAAGCAGAGCAGATTAGTTCAGAATCTTGCATCTAATGAACTGATATCAAAATCCATTAGTTTACTTTGCCATATTCAGCTTTGGTGTGAAAGCAAAAGGATGCTTTTTTCTTTTTCATCTTTGATGTGGTTTCCAATGCCTATTTATTTTATTTCATTTTTACATAATGGTTCTCACTCTTTCCTGCTATTAAATTAGCAATGGTTTTGCTAATTTAATATTGGAAATGGAAAGTCTAGTGGGCATGTGTTTATCTCCTGTATAAAATATAAAGCGCAGTTCAAAGAGAGATATTAAATTCACTGATACACAGAATATACAATACTCTAGGTGATTCACCTATACGTGAATCAAATAGGAGAACAACACACAGAAACATGTCAGAGCTTTTGGGGGAAATGGCAGCTAGATAAATGATGTTAGAGAAGTTGGAATCATGATTGGACTTTCTTAATCAGTTCTTAAGAAACTAATTATCTTTAGGTCTGTGACCTTTGTTTGTTGTTGCCTTTTCATCATTACCCAGGGACCTCTTTGAGAATTAAATTACTCTTTAATCTAACATTAAACTGATTGTTTGCACTTAAATATTTTAAATTAATTCACAATAATTTTTATAAAAATTTAAATAATGTTCCTTAAGTATAAAACATATTATGGTATTTGGTGTTTTAATATAACATAAACATCATTGATTTTAAGTATACATGAAGTACACCGGTATTTCATGTGTCACAAGGAAAGAGTAAGATTTTTATGCATACTACTAATTTTATGCATACATATGTATTAATTTCACAGATGTTAAAATGTAAGTATGTTTAGGATACACGTAAGCTTAATTAAAATAAACAAAAACAAAAAGAACCTGACTTCTTCAGACTGTTCTTCAATGATAATAATTTTTAGAATGTCTGAAACAAGTCTCTAGAAAGTATAACACCTGGCAGCAAAGAGGCATGATCCATCTTGCTTGGTGTTATAGAAGAAGCAAGCCAAGACTGATGGGCTGTGTTTTAAATTCTTTATAGTATGGGCTTCCCTGATAGCTCAGTTGGTCAGTTGGTAAAGAATTCACCTGCAATGCAGGAGACCTCGTTTCGATTCCTGAGTCGGGAAGATCTGCTGGAGAAGGGATAGGCTACCCATTGCAGTATTCTTGGGTTTCCCTTGTGACTCAGCTGGTAAAGAATCCGCCTGCAATATGGGAGACCTGGGTTTGATCCCTGGGTTGGGAAGAGCTGGAGAAGGGAAAGGCTACCCACTCCAGTATCCTGGCCTGGAGAATTGAAAGGACTGTATAGTCCATGGGATCGCAGAGAGTAGGACAGGCTGAGCAATTTTCACTTTCATTTCACTTTTGAAGACTAGAGATTCCATGGACAGAATAGCCCAGTGAGCTACAGTTTTTTGGGTTACAAAGAGTCAGACATGACTGAGAATGAGTGACAAGCATATTGTTTTGGACTTCCCAGGTGGCACTGGTGATAAAGAACCCGCCTGCCAATGCAGGAGACATAAGCATCGTGGGTTCAATTCCTGGATCAGGAAGATCCCCTGGAAGAAGGCACGGCAACCCAATCTAGTATTCTTGCCTGGATAATCCCACAGACAGAGGAGCCTGGCTCACTATGTCCATAGGATCACAAAGAGTCAGCCATGACTAAAGTGACTTTGCACAATACAAATTCCGTTGACAGTCACATCAGCCAAGGAATGAGTCTCACAAATCCTTTTGTTATTGCATAAGAAAGAAAGGACTTCTGATCATTCATAAATATGGAAAAAGGAATTGGATCATAGCTGTCAGTAATCCAAGCAAGCTTTGGAGATCACGAACCCTTCCATCTCTGCGTGGTTAGATTATGCCTCACTGCAGTAACAGCCTACCATAGCTCAGTGGCTCT
Source organism: Moschus berezovskii (assembly GCF_049115385.1). Classification (NCBI taxonomy): domain Eukaryota; kingdom Metazoa; phylum Chordata; class Mammalia; order Artiodactyla; family Moschidae; genus Moschus; species Moschus berezovskii. Next base: position 30,691,477 of record NC_142472.1, read on the forward strand.
GTACGTCAAAGTTGAGTGTCTTGTTCACCTAAACACAATGAAGGTTGTAAGATTTTCTAGGGTATCTCTCCTCAGCGTAGTGATTAAAGATTCAGGTTTCTTCTGCCTTTTGATGCTGCAGTTTCCTTCTATGACATCTGGAGTGGTTACAGAAAGAAGAGAGGGAGCCAAGAAGCTACACTGGAACATCTGTTACATCCATTCTCACTGGACAGAATTTCTCACGTGACCACAAATTAACCATAATGCCAACTGGGATATGTAGTTACTAAATTCCAAAATCTTTCTATAAAACTCTTTCTTCCAATGTTTATCTATTAGGAACATTTTTAAAATTAATTTATTTATTTTAATTGGAGGATAATTACTTTACAATATTGTGATTTTTTTCCCATACATCGACATGAATCAGCCACAAGTCCGCATGTGTCCTGCCATCCCGAACCACCCTCCCACCTCCCTCCTCATCCTATCCTTATGGATTGACATAGAGCACCAGTTTCGGTTGCCCTGCTTCATGCCTCAAACTTGCACTGGTCATCTATTTTACATATGGTAATATACATGTTTCAATGTTATTCTCTCAAATCATCCCACACTCACCTTCTCCCACAGAGTCCAAAAGTCTGTTCTTTACATTGTATCTCTTGCTGCTTTGCATATAGGGTAATCGTTACCATCTTTCTAAATTCCATATATATATGAATTAATATACAGTATTTGTGTTTCTCTTTCTGACTTACTTCACTCTGCATAATAGGCTCCAGTTTCATCCACCTCATTAGAACTGACTCAAATACATTTCTTTGTACAACTGAGTACTATTCCATTGTATATATGCACCACAACTTCCTTATCCATTCATCTGCCAATGGACATCTAGGTTGCTTCCATGTCCTAGTTATTGTAAACAGTGCTTCAGTGAATATTGGTGTACATGTGTCTCCTTCAATTTTGTTTTCTTCAGGGTGTAAGCCCAGCAGTGGGATTGCTGGGTCAAATGGCAGTTCTATTCCCAGATTTTAAAGGAATCTCCACACTGTTCTCCATAGTGGCTTTACCAGTTTGCATTCTCACCAACAGTGTAAGAGGGTTCCCTTTTCTCCGCATCCTCTCCAGCATTTATTGCTTGTAGACTTTTTGATGATGGTCATTCTGACCAGCATGAGATGATACCTCATTGTGGTTTTGATTTGCATTTCTCTAATAATGAGTGAGGTTGAGCATCTTTTCATGTTCTTGTTAGCCATCTATATGTCTTCTTTGAAGAATGTCTATTTAGTTCTTTTGCCCACTTTTTGATTGGGTTGTTCATTTTTCTAGTAATGAGTTGTATGAGCTGCTGGTATATTTTGAAGATTTTTTGTATATAATACATTGCTCTAATGCTAGTAAGTAGTTACATCCAGAGTAATATGGTCTGTGTATAATTATACAAAAAAAGAAAAATCTTCCCTCAGGCCACAAGTAAGGTTACCTTTTTGCACCCACCCTTTTTCTCAGTTTGAACCTAAGTTCAATTTGAACTTACTCAAATTGAACTAATTTGAGTAACTTCAAATTGAACTTACTCAAACTGAACTAACTCAGTCTGAACTTCAATTGTAAGTACCAGCCTTTCAGAATAACATGCTGCTGCTGCTAATTCACTTCAGTCGTGTCCAACTCTGTGTGACCCCATAGACGGAAGCCCACCAGGCTCCACCGTCCCTGGGATTCTCCAGGCAAGAACACTGGAGTGGGTTGCCATTTCCTTCTCCATTACTTATGTTTAATTTCTCCTGTCAAGACATGTTCACTTTGAGACCAGGGACCAGATACTGTTTACTTGCGTTTCTCTGCAATCTGTTAATGGATCTATTCTAGTACACACTAAGTTAAATATAGTATTATATTATTTTTGACTACAGCCATGTGTGCTGTGGCTAAGTCACTTCAGTCGTGTCCAACTCTGCAATCCTATAGACTGTAGCCAGCCTGGCTCCTCTATGCATGGGACTTTCCAGGTGGGAATACTGGAGTGGGTTGCCATTTCCTCCTCCAGGGGATCTTCCCAACCCAAGGATCAAATCCATGTGGCCTGCGTCTCCGGCACTGACAGGTGGGTTCTTTGCCACTGAGCCACCTGGGAAGCCCTAACTTAAGTCATAGTCCATCTTTTTTTACCTTTACTTTTTGGGAAAATTGTTTCAGTTCTCTTGATCATTTCAGCACATATTAAATTATCTCAAATTTAAATGATTTAATTATGATAAACATGAGTTACGGAAAATTATGACTTATGGACATCTGACAAATAAAAAGTTATTGACTGACCAAATTGATCATAATAACATTTAGTTATAATTGAGGAAGTTGCAAGTATCTAGAAATGCAGAGATTTGGGTTCACTATTAACTGAAGTTGTGTGAACTTGAAAGGCTAACACAGTTTGCCATGTCTCAGTTTTCAATTGTTCATTTGAAAACTCATAAGATTTGCAGTTCTGCTGTAGAGTAATGTAGGTATGTTCTCCATGAGCGAGAGTTACATGGCATATAATATTATTAATACTAATGTTATTACACTGGGCACTATTACAATTTAATTTATACTCAAAAATAATAAATTTAAGAATTATGTGTGAACTTAATCTTTCAAATAACAGGAAAAATGGGATTAATCTTACTTTGCATTGTCTTTTATGGACAAATGGAACATTCTTTTTAAAACTAACAATATATATTTCAGTGTGATATCACCATAAAAGTATTTTATAGAGGTATCTTAATATACATGTCTTTTAATACTTTATGGTCTATCACAGTAAGTTTAATATTAAAGAACATGAAGCTATTTGTCTTTGGATTGTTGCTTAACCAGAATTTGTATTACCAGGTCGGCATAGCAACTGTAATCAAATGCAAGGAACAACATGCCCTTTAAATTTAAAGCAATAGAAAAAAGGAATTTTTTTTAACAATTTAATCTATATTTTAAAGTTTTGCTTTTTTTTACTTTTACATAAAGTTCAAAATTAATCTTTAGTTACGAATAATCATATAAAAAACTCCATGGTTGTCTTATGTGCTAGGCAACATTCAGTTACTCCTCAAAGATTAACTTAATTCACCTTCACAGCAGCTCTATAATATAGGCATTATTAATATCTCTATTTCACAATTGAGGAAACTAAGGCACAGACAAAACAAATTGCCCATGGCATGAGTTTTTAAAAATTATATAATATAGTATCTTAAGAGTGAAAAACAAAAGTGACCTGATAAAATATTCAGGTGAGAGAAACTGCTTACTATTTTGATCGTATAATTCAATAAATAGTAGAAAGTAGTGGACAGGTAATATTCCACTATATGTATGTGTGTGTGTGTGTGTGTGTATCTATACACATACGTACGTGTTGGCCTCCCTGGTGGCTCAGCAGTAAAGAATCCACCTGCCAATGCAGGAGTTGCAGGTTTGATCCCTGGGTCCAGAAGATCTCCCAGAGAAGGAAATGGCAACAACTCCAGTATTCTTGCCTGGGAAATCGCATGAATAGAGGGGCCTGGAAAGCTATAGCCCATGGTGTCACAAAAAAGACAGACATGACTTAGTGACTAAAACAACAACAGCAATACATATATATATGTATGTATGTATGTGTGTGTGTGTATTGTATATATATACACCACATCTTCTTTATCCATTTGTCTCTTGAGGGACATTTGGGTTGCTTCTATACTTCGGCTATTGCAAATAGTGCTGCTATGACCATTGAGTTGCCTGTATCTTTTCAAATTTTCTAGATACATACCCCAGAGTAGAATGGCTTGATCATATGATAGTTCAATTTTTAGTTTTTTCGGAAAACCTCCGTACTGTTTTCCATAGTGATTACCAACTTACATTCAAACCAAGGGTTCCACAGGGAACATAGCCAGTATCTTATAATAACTTTTAATGCAGTATAATATGTAAAAATACTGAGTCACTATGTTGTAAGCCTGAAACTAATATAATATTATAAATCAACTATATGTCATATAAAAAGAGAGTAGAGGAAAAAGAGAAGAAATGTAAACAAGATAAAAGGGAGTAAGAAAAAACAGAAAAGAGTAAAAGAAGAAATAAGATACCAGAATGTCAAGGACCAGTCACAGTTATACTGCAAAGTAAAGTGTGCATACTTATTAACATTATATGTGTATATATATATATAAATGATTTATCATTTTTTGTAGTTGTTTTATAAAGCACACTTTGACTGTATATTGGATAAAAGAAAGCACACTTTAATTATGAAGACAGAAATAAATGAAAATAAGAAGAATAGTGTCTTAGTCCATTCAAGCTTCTACAGCAAAATACCTTAGACTGGGTAGGTTATAAGTAACAGAAATTTATTTCTCACTGTTCTGGAAGCTGGAAAGTGCAAGATCAAGGCATCAGTTTTCATAGCCTTCTTGCTGTCTTCACACAGTGAAAGTGAGCCAGCAAGTAATCTTGGGCATCTTTTGGTCACTAATCTCATAAAAACAGAGTCCTCATGATCTAATATCTTTCCAGTGTCTCCGTCTAGATTTCAACATATAAATTTTGAGAAGACATATTCAGACCATAGCATGCAGAAAAAGATATATCATAAAAATATTAATCAAAACAGGGTCGATGGGATTATCAATATTAGAAACATATAGTTCAGACAAGGTATATGTACAGGAATAAAAAGAAACATTGCATAAAGGTCAAAGTTGATTCACCAAAAAGAAAGACCAATTCTGTGTATGCACCTCACAACAGAGTTTCAACATATGTGATGCAAACACCAACATAACTAAAAGAAGAAATGACAAAATCTGTAATAACAGTTGAAAAGCTCAATATTTCTCTTACAGTAATCAAAACACAAAAAGAAAGGATATCAGTAAAACATAGAAGACCATTACAGTGCTATCAACCAATTTGAATTGACATTTATGGAACACTTCACTAAATGAGGTAAGAGTATATATTTTTTGAGTGCACATGAAATATTTATCAAGGAAAAGACTCTTATAGGGTATAAAACAAGTTTTAAAAGTTTGACAGCATGAAAACATACAATTCATAGTCACTAACCATAGTGATATTAAACTAGAAATCCATAACAGAAAAATAACTTGAAAATCCACAAATACTTGGAAATTAAACAACATATTCTACCAAATACTTTCACATAACTCCACCCATCAAGGAAGAAGTCACAAGGGGAGTTAGAAAGAATTTTGAATTGTGAAATTGAAAACAAAGCTGTATCACTCAGAATTCAGACAGGTATGGCAACATATCAAAATGTGTAGGACAAAACTAAAACAGTGCTTAGAGAGAAATGTATAGTGTTAAATGCTTGTATTAGAAAAACTGAAAAATCTTCTGTTATCTAAATCATCAACTTAAGAATCTAGAAATACAAGAGAAAGTTAAACTCAAACAAATAGTGGTAAATAGAGAGGAAATCAAGAAAACTGAAAACATAAAACCTAAAATTTGTATATTTCCATGTATCTGAGAAACAAAGCTAGTGGAGGTGATGGAATTCCGGTTGAGCTATTTCAAATCCTGAAAGATGATGCCATGAAAGTGCTGCACTCAATATGCCAGCAAATTTGGAAAACTTAGCAGTGGCCACAGGACTGGAAAAGGTCAGTCTTCATTCCAATCCCAAAGAAAGGCAATGCCAAAGAATGCTCAAACTACCGCACAATTGCACTCATCTCACACGCTAGCAAAGTCATGCTCAAAATCCTCCAAGCCAGGCTTCAGCAATATGTGAACCGTGAACTCCCAGATGTTCAAGCAGGTTTTAGAAAAGGCAGAGGCACCAGAGATCAAATTGCCAACATCCGCTGGATCATGGAGAAAGCAAGAGAGTTCCAAAAAACATCTATTTCTGCTTCATTGACTATGCCAAAGCCTTTGACTGTGTGGATCACAATAAACTGTGGAACATTCTGAAAGAGATGGGAATCCCAGACCACCTGACCTGCCTCTTGAGAAACCTGTATGCAGGTCAGGAAGCAACAGTCAGAACTGTTCATGGAAAAATAGACTGGTTCCAAATAGGAAAAGGAGTACGTCAAGGTTGTATATTGTCACCCTGCTTATTTAACTTATATGCAGAGTACATCATGAGGAACTCTGGGCAGGAAGAAGCACAAGCTGGAATCAAGATTACCGGGAGAAATATCAATAACCTCAGATATGCAGTTGACACCACCCTTATGGCAGAAAGTGAAGAGGAACTCAAAAGCCTCTTGATGAAAGTGAAAGAGGAGAGTGAAAAGGTTGGCTTGAAGCTCAATATTCAGAAAACAAAGATCATGGCATCTGGTCCCATCACTTCATGGAAAATAGATGGGTAAACAGTGGAAACAGTGTCAGACTTTATTTTTTTGGGCTCCAAAATCACTGCAGATGCTAATTGCAGCCAGGAAATTAAAAGACGCTTACTTCTTGGAAGGAAAGTTATGACCAACCTTGATAGTATGTTAAAAAGCAGAGACATTACTTTGCCAACAAAGGTCCATCTAGTCAAGGCTATGGTTTTTCCCATGGTCATGTATGGATGTGAGAGTTGGACTGTCAAGAAAGCTGATCGCCAAAGAATTGATGCTTTTGAACTGTGGTGCTGGAGAAGACTCTTGAGAGTCCCTTGGACTGCAAGGAGATCCAACCAGTCCATTCTAAAGGAGATCAATCCTGGGTGTTCATTGGAAGGACTGATGCTAAAGCTGAAACTGCAATACTTTGGCCACCTCATGCGACGAGCTGACTCACTGGAAAAGACTCTGATGCTGGGAAAGGTTGGGGGCGGGAGAAGAAGGGGACGACCGAGAATGAGATGGCTGGATGGCATCACCAACTCTGTAGACATGAGTTTGAGTGAACTCCAGGAGTTGGTGATGGACAGGGAGGCCTGGCGTGCTGTGATTCATGGGGTCGTGGAGAGTCGGACACGACTGAGCGACTGAACTGAACTGAGATATACAAAAGTATGAGAGAATATTATAAACAACCTTGTACCAAAAAAGTCATAACTTAAGATGAAATTGACATTTTCCTTGAAAAGTATAAATTAACAAAATTTATTCAAGAAAAAAGAAGTAACATGAATAGGCCCATATCTATTAAAAATTTAAGTACATTTTTTTAAAGAAAATCTAAAATTAAATATGATAGACCAAGGTATTTTCATTAACAAATTCTATGAACATTTTAAAAATAAATAATGCCAGTACTACTGAAACAAAAGTACTTACCTAAAGTGGAAGAGGAGAGAATACTTTCAAACCCATTGTAGAATGCTCAGTTCAGTTCAGTCACTCAGTCATGTCTGATTCTTTGCAGCCCCATGGACTACAGCATGCCAGGCTTCCATGTCCATCACCAACTCCTGGAGCTTACTCAAACTCATGGCCATCGAGTTGGTGATACCATCCAATCATCTCATCCTCTGTCATCCCCTTCTCCTCTCGCCTTCAGTCTTTCCTAGCATCAGGGTTTTTTCCAGTGAGCCAGTTCTTCACAACAGGTGTCCTAAGTATTGGAGTTTCAGCTACAGCATCAGTTCTTCCAATGAATATTCAGGACTGATTTCCTTTAGGATTGACTAGTTGGATCTCCTTGTATTACCTTAATACCATTAAGGTATTGACATTGACAGTAAAGACATTATCAGGAAAGAAAAAATACGAACTAATGTCCCTAATGAGTAAAAATGCAAAATTCCTTAAATATGTGAGAAATTAAAATCAACAATATAAAAGAAAGAGCATGATCATGTGGGATTTACCCAGGGTAAGTGAGATTACATCTGCATTTGGACATTAAAAATCAATCAAGGTAATTTACCATACCATACTAAAGGAGAAACGTCATATGATCATCTCTATATACATAAAAAGCATTTGAGAAAATTCAACTTACATTCATGATTAAAAGCTCTCAGCATATAAAAAAAATCTTTCTTAACCTGATAAAATGTCATGTACAAAATATCTAAGGTTGAGTTTAGTGTGTGTAGATATATGTGTGTATATATATATATATTCCTATATTGTAACACTGAAGAATTTGAAAGTAAATTTAAAATACTATGTATAATAGTATCAATAGTCAAATTTGTAGCTGTAAAACTAACATATTATTAGAAAAAATTTGGCTGAAAATTATAAATCATTGATGAGAGAACTCAAAGAAAAACAGATTAAGTGATCTATTCAGGGTTTGAAAGATACAACGTAGTTAAGATATCAGTTTTCTCCAGATCCATCTATAGTTTCAATGCAAACTCAATTAAAGTCCTCACTTGAATCCTTGACTGCAACTCCCTTCAGAGACTGGAGTGCATTGGCTGTGCATCAAGTCTAGTACAGGGAGGGCAGCTTACATTGATGAACCTGCCAGTTAAAGGTGTTATAATTACCGATGGTCAGGCCTGGAAAATTGCACAGATTTTTAACAAGTAGCCAGACTTCTCATGCTTCATAAAAATTGTGTATTATTTTTATCAGATTTTGTGATATTTATAAGGGAATACTTCTCATTATTTTGTAGACCTGACTGTAAACATATGTATGAGAATTACCTGCACTGTGGGAGGAACTCATTGAAAAATTGAAATCTGGACATGTAATATCTCTTTAGGGTCATTCTTAGATAACTTTTCAACTTACCACATGACTATCATCTATTTTGGGCTTCCCTGGGGGCTCAGACAGTAAAGAATCCATCTACAATGCGGGAGACCTGAGTTCTATCCCTGGGTTGGGAAGACCCCCTGGAGGAGGGCAAGGCAACCCACTCTAGTATTCTTGCCTAGAGAATCCCCGTGAACAGAGTAGCCTGATGGGTGACAGTCTATGGGTTTTAAAAGAGTCAGACACGACTGAGTGACTAAGCATCCATATCATCTATTTAGTTTCTTCACTTTCATAAATTAATTTTAGAACTTTATATTTTATTAGGGTTTAATAAGGGGAAAAAGAGCACTTTATGCACCTGAAATGTCAAGTATTTTAAGAGAGGGAATTCGAGGTGTAAACATTCTTTAGAATGACATGGAAGCTGGCACTAACAATCTTAGTTTGCTATACCAGCAACACAGTGATTCCAGAAAGTTGACCTGGAAGTCATTGAGAACATTTTGCCTGCTCTTCTTGAACACATCTGCCCTCAACAGCCTCCAAGGAATGTGACTGCCTAATTTTCTACCTTTTATATCTCACAAAATGTGGAGAGGAATAAAAGCATAGGAGTATGAAAATTTACAACAGCTATTGTGAGGTATGCAGAAGAAATCAATACAAAGTGTCAAGAATTGTGAAAAGAAGGTGTAATGCTTTACTGGAGACTGGACAATGGAGTTAATAAAATAAGATTATCCCAAATTCCATGATCTTTCTTTCCATGTTCTTCAAGGGTAGAGTCTATGTCTATGGGATTAAGAAGCTTTGCTTTATGAAAGACCTGAATAGTAAGAGATCCAGGAAGAGCTTAAGCAAGAAAGGAGTTAATATGTTCAGTTAATTACCAGCATGAGAAGAAGAAAACAACTCAGAGTAACATTTCAACAGGTGGTTAATCAACACTGTCATCTTTCTACCTGGAGAATACTATGAGGGTTAATAAATTCATAAATACAAGGAAAGTTGGTATAGAAAATCAACTGAAAGTCACTATTACTTAATAACACAAGAATGACATATTTTAGATACTGTTTTGAAGATTCATATATTACTCTACATAAAGCATTGGTCCAAAACAACATGTTTTTCAAAGACAGTTTTGTATTACAAATCAAATTGAGTAAAATTGAGTGAAAGAGGAATGCCAAACAAGATATTCCAGTTACTTAAACAGATTTATGTGTCTCACATTCAAATATGGACTTTGTTTTCTTCTTTGTAGTAAAGCATCCATTGCAGAATATTATCCATTGTTTTATTTTGTACTAGACTTTTAGCTTCCGTCTTATTCCTCTAAAAATCTGTTCTGTGGCATAGTTCTCCATTCGTCAGGTCTATGTGAGTAACACAAGTCAATTAAATTTCAGCAGAACATGTAATTACTGTTGGGAGTCCCTCCACAAGATTTTCTATTTCTCTTTAGGGTTTTAGAACTGAACAATGAGTAATTTTGGTTTAATTAAAATTCAAGTATCAAATCCCTCAAGGCTCATTTCATAGAAACCTGCCAATCAGTCAGCTGACAGACTCATAAAACTCTTGCTCATTCTGTGACTGCCTTCTTCCCCATGTTATTACCCCCCAATGAATGACTTTGCTGATATTTCATCCCACATATCTTGTAACTTGGAAATCTTATAATGAAAGAAGTGGCATACTATTCCATATTAATGAGTTATGTGCAGCAAGCTTTAGAGTCTCAGTTTGCACTACTCTTTCTCTTAGAAAGATGACGGAGGGGTGGTCTTCTTTCTTTTTTCAGTATTTTAATATATAATGATCTATGTGTATATATAATTTGATTTAAACTTGAAAAGAAAGCGACCTTAGAGTGTGATGTCAGAATGAGTCCGCATTGTGTGCAGTGGGATGGAGTTGGGGGAGTGGGGAGAAGGTGATGGTTAAGAGGAAGGCAAGTTATTTGACTAGAAGCAGAAGAATTTGGTTTTGTAATAAAAACAAAAAATAGAGCAAATACATTTCATCAGAGTTTATTAGGGTTGTGACTATTCTATTGGAATGTCTTGACTATGGGTGAAAATTTTCCTCCCCAGTGAATTATGTACACGAGACAAGAAGGCCACAAATTGAAGACTTCTAAAAACAGAGGTAAAGTATTCTGGGAAGTCACTGGTGATCAGGAGAAAAACTCAGGTCTGAGAAGTTCAAGTATTGGCTTCCAGAATTTAAGGAAGAAAAAAAAAAAAACCTTGCCGAAAATCTACCATGGTATTGGCCTTGAAATCTGAATGTTTGATTCAGATGACCTATAACAAACAGACCACCAGTTATTTCTTTGGCAAAGATGAGTTTATTCCAGGATGATCAGAGGATTGCAATTGGGGATTTGCAACCATGGCAATCTATGTGTGGGGGCAAAGGAGAAGGCTTTTATAGGGAGGAAAAGAAAGTTGTGGGAGGGAGGGTAAACAAACAGCCCAAGACTTTTCATTGGCTGAGTCCTTGCCAGGAAAGGAATCTTTCTTATTCCTTTTGAGATTGGCTATTGTGCAGGGCAGGTGAGCTCCCCGTCCTGGTCTTCCACTCTATTTACTTGAGGTTTCTGTTTATTATTATTTTTATTGCATTTCTTTCTTTTTCTTTTTCGCTACATTTTGGGTTGTAGGAACTCACAGTTCAGCTCAGTTCAGTTCAGTCACTCAGTCGTGTCCGACTCTCTGCGACCCCATGAATCACAGCACACCAGGCCTCCTTGTCCATCACCAACTCCCGGAGTTCACTCAAACTCATGTCCACAGAGTCGGTGACGCCATCCAGCCATCTCATTCTCTGTAGTCCCCTTCTCCTCCCGCCCCCAACCTTTCCCAGCATCAGAGTCTTTTCCAGTGAGTCAGCTCGTCGCATGAGGTGGGCAAAGTACTGCAGTTTCAGCTTTAGCATCAGTCCTTCCAATGAACACCCAGGATTGATCTCCTTTAGAATGGACTGGTTGGATCTCCTTGTAGTCCAAGGGACTCTCAAGAGTCTTCTCCAACACCACAGTTCAAAAGCATCAATTCTTCAGCGATCAGCTTTCTTGACAGTCCAACTCTCACATCCATACATGACCACGGGAAAAACCATAGCCTTGACTAGACGGACCTTGGTTGGCAAAGTAATGTCTCTGCTTTTTAATATACTATTAAGGTTGGTCATCACTTTCCTTCCAAGGAGTAAGCGTCTTTTAATTTCCTGGCTGCAATCAGCATCCGCAGTGATTTTGGAGCCCCCAAAAATAAAGTCTGACACTGTTTCCACTGTTTCCCCATCTATTTCCCATGAAGTGATGGGCCAGATGCCATGATAGATGCATCCAAAGCCTCCTTTGTCTCATATATACACTGTGGTGGTGGTTTAGTCATGCTGGACTCTTGGTTTAGTCTTTTGCAGCCACATGGTACTTTAGTCTTTTGCAACCCTATGGACTGCTCCTCTGTCCATGGAATTTCCTAGGCAAGAATACTGGAGTGAGTTGCCATTTCCTTCTCCAGGGGATCTTCCTGACCCAGGGATTAATCTGCATCTCTGGCATTGTGGGTGGTCTCCCACAAAGAAGAAGGATTCTTCACTGGTGAACTACCAGGGAAGCACTTGGTATAAAACCGTGTGTAAAACAGATAGCTAGTGAAGAGCAAATGTATAACTCAAGGATTCCAACCTGGTGCTCTATGATGACCAAGAGGGATGGGATGCAGGATGACTGGGAGGGAGGCTCAAGAGGGAGGAGATACAGATAGATAGATAGTTTTGGCTGATTTTCATTGTTACACAGCAGAAATTAAACACAACATTGTAAAGGAATTATTCTCCAATAAAAAAAAAAAACACTAAAAAGGAAAATACAACCCTTCCTTGTCTCTATTAGTACTTGAATTTCAGAGTAACTTACAAGAGAAAACCCACAGTTTTATAAAACAACAGAAAAAATATTTGCTGTTCTGAAAATAATCTATTTAAGTTTGCAAAGTTAAAAGTTTAATATAATCCTGAGAGTTGTTTGGCATCTGCTGCTGCTGCTAAGTCACTTCAGTCGTGTCCAACTCTGTGTGACCCCATAAACGGAAGCCCACCAGGCTCCCCCGTCCCTGGGATTCTCCAGGCAAGAACACTGGAGTGGGTTGCCATTTCCTTCTCCAATGTGTGAAAGTGAAAAGTGAAAGTGAAGTCGCTCAGTCGTGTCCGACCTTTAGCGACCCCACGGACTGCAGCCTACCAGGCTCCTCCATCCATGGGATTTTCTAGGCAAGAGTACTGGAGTGGCTTGCCATTGCCTTCTCCGTTTGGCATCTAGATAGATTATAAATTTACCTGCTGATTATGGGGGACTTCTAGTCATTTGATTAGAGTAAATAAACTTTAGCCTATTAAGTTTCTTCCATCATGAAGTTGAATATAATTTGATTGTTCACACAGAAGTATGTTTTTTTCCAAGCAATAATTATTGAATATTTTTAAATAGCAATTATTTAAATAAATACTCCTTTTAAAAGACCATCTTGATCCAAGAACTGATTCCTATGCTATTATTCAAAGGATGAAGAGCTATTTAACAATTTACTATTTATCAATGTCTCTGCATCAAGATAGACAGCAAAAAGCTTATTAGGACTTTGAATTGAAATTCATAGAATATACGTGTTCTCACATTGCATATTAGGAACAGAAATTATTATAAAAATAGAGTGCTTGTTTTGTTTTTCTACCATTCTAACACTTTCACACTCTACATTTTTTTAATTAAAATCTGATTCTATACTTGAAGAGCATTTTGGAATTTGCTAGACGCTTTCACATTTAGAAACTTGCTTGATAGTCATACGTATTCCATGAGGCAAAGTAAATACCATGCTAGAGACTTTGTAAATGAAGAAATCAAGACAGAAATATTAAACTCTCCTCAAAAATCATCACGATACGCAAGCAAATGTACCTTCTTTTATATAAACCCTTTCCCCACTGTCTGCCACAAAAATCTGTAGCCAATGTGTTGTACTGTTAATTTCACATCAGAAAGAGATAAAGAGGGAGCAGAAAAAAATTAGAATGGAGAGGAATAATAATGACAACACTAAGAATGAAAGAAAAAGGGAAATTTTTTCAACTTAGATCGCTCTGAAATTCAGCATTCCTCAGTGACTGGAAATATTTGCTATTTGTAATGAAAGTCCAGTTAGACATTTTCTTGTATTTGTTTCCTGGACCAGTTACTTTGTGAGTTTAATCATAACTGTTTTTTTTTTTTTTTTTTAAGTTGTAGCAAGAGTAACATTTTGTGGAGCAAAAATTGCTGAGCATCAGTGTTCTTTTTATTGGAGCATTTCTCTGAGAACTGAGTAAATTAGAATTTACTCCACAATAATGGCTAAAATAGGTAGATACGCTTTGATCTAGAGGGAGTAGGAGATATACAGCTTTATCCCTACGTGCTCTTTGAAAATTCTATTATTCTTTTTAGTATTCAAAGAAAGAGTAATTTGTAAAAGTTCCGTGTTCTGCAGTCCTGTTGTCACGTTGCCAAAGCTCATTGATTTCTTTAGGGATGACTTTGCTGTGCTGTTCAGGACACACCCAGAGGGCAGTTCCTTTGACAGTAGTTTGGGGAAGCATATTTGTCTGCAATTTCCTGTCACCGTACATGCTATCTCTATAAATTATTAAAGCAGTTGTAAGAATGGAGAATACAGTGATTTGACTTTTCAAGATGCAATATTTCCTGTGCTTTATTTGACTGCAATAAAAGGAAGACTTTGTCCTAACTCCATGATCTATTAAAGCTTGTATTATTTGGCCACTATTTCTTGAGTCATCATCTTTTATAAATACCCACCAGTCTGATAGGACTTTCTTCTAAAAGGGAGATGTGACGTCCGGCATAGTGTTTAGGAGCTTAGTGCTTCATAAAAAAATGAATACTTATTTTTAGAGCAATTAGATTTTACAGAGAAGAAGAAACAGCAGAGAAATTAAATGACTCTCCAACATCCTCCAGGTAACTTAGTGGCAAAGAGTGGAGAGGTATTGGGAGTTTTTCACTTATCTCTGCTTCTTATTGTGGCATAGACTCTTATTGATAATTTTGCATTTATTGATATTCCCTTTTTTATAACTCTCTCTATATATATCTGTATCTGTATAGATATATAGACAGATAACATGTTCACTACTTTGTGCAGGATTCTATGAATGTCTTTCTTTTTTAATGGCTAATACAGTAAATTTTATGTATATTTTACCACAATAAAAAATTGGTTTGTCCCTATATAGCTTTATCTACTGCCACAAATTCCCTTCCTTCTCACCAACATGAACCTTGCATTCTGCTTTCCTATTAAAATGCTTGATCTGTGAAGGTATAGCCTACTTTCAATCTTTCCTATCTTATGATCATCTTTTAAGTAGTGTGTTGTGTTAAATCTTTATCTCTTTAACTACTTTGTTTTGTCTTGGAACTCCAAGATTCTGAGCCAGGATTATAATTTCTTCCTAAATAGTTACATTTTATCATTAGAAAATAATTCACTTTTATTAGCCTTTGTCCTACAATCTATTTTTATTAAAATGGCATCAACAGATTTTTCTTAATATTTCTGATATACTGTATTCTATATCCTTACATTCAATTTTCCTGTATACCTTCATGCTTTCTGTATATCTCTTAAAAATTATGTAATATAGTCTTTAAAGCATGCATTGTTAGTATCATTTTTGAGGACGTGATTTTAATATTTACATGTATTTAGTTGGAGATATAACTGAACTCATTTTTTTCAGCTTATTTTGTGTTTTCTACTTGGTATACTTTTCTTTTTCTCCTTTCTCCTATACAATGTATTAAGCTTTCTTCATTAAATTATTCTACTGTTTTGAAATTTATACTTTATCTTTCTATTATTTACATAGCTAAACTAAACCTTTAGATTTTAATAGATATGCATGATTGTCACAGTTCAATGATGGTAGTAGTAGTGTCCATTGCTCAGTCATGTCCGACTCTTTGGAACCCCGTGGACTGTAGCCCGCCAGGCTCCTCTGTCCGTGGGATTCTCCAGGCAAGAATACTGGAGTGAATTGCCATTCCCTTCTTCAGAGGATCTTCCCAACCCAGGGATCAAACCCGGGTCTCCTACATTACTGGCAGATTATTAACTGTCTGAGCCACAGGAAAGTCCTTGATATTATCTCTCAAAAGCATTGATTCTATTCTTCCCCATCCCCATAGTATTCTCCTTGTTTAGTCGTATCTTATTTTTAAAGATTCATGTGCTAAGTCTCTTCAGTCGTGTCCAACTCTTTGTGACCTATGGACCTAAGGCTCCTCTGTCCATGGGGATTCTCCAGGCAAGAATACTGAAGTGGGTTGGCATGCCCTCTTCCAGGGGATCTTCCCAACCCAGGGATTAAACCTGCATCTCCTGTGTCTCCTGCATTTGCAGGCAGTTTCTTTACCACTAATGCCACCTGGGAAGCCCCTTAAGTACAGATCATCAGGAAATAAATGTCATTGTTGTGAATTTATAATCAATGTTTATATACTTTTAGTTTGATAACCGTTATCAGAATTTTAAAATACATAACAAATCAGAAGAATAGTCAAATGAACCCCTCTGTAACTGACACCAGGCTGTAGTAACCACCAGATTTCAAGCATTCTTTTTCATGTGTTCTTCA
The DNA here is from genome assembly GCF_049115385.1 of Moschus berezovskii. Taxonomy (NCBI): domain Eukaryota; kingdom Metazoa; phylum Chordata; class Mammalia; order Artiodactyla; family Moschidae; genus Moschus; species Moschus berezovskii. The sequence continues at coordinate 30,707,853 of NC_142472.1, forward strand.
CAGAAGGTTTTTTGCTGCAGCATTTTAAAGCAACTGCTAGCATTCACATCCCATAAACACTCAACTTAGATAATAAACAGTAAGCCATTTTAAACACAATACAAATATTAGTTCATATTAGTGCCCCAGGAGTTAAAATTCTCAGTTTTTATTTTTGCCAAAATATTTAATTTCATTTTCAGAAAATATGATCACATACTGTAAGTCTGTATTTAGGCTAATAGACGTTTATCTTTTCTTTCTTTTTACTTATTTTAAATCTTTCTAGTTTGTATTGGGTATACCTGATTAACAATGTTGTGATAGGTTCAGGTGGATAGTGGAATGGCTCAGCTAAGAGTGAATTCACTCAGTCGTCTCTGACTCTTTGTGATCCCATGGACTGTAGTCTACCAGGCTTCTCTGTCCATGGGATTTTCCAGGCAAGAGTACTGGAGTGGGTTGCCATTTCTTTCTCCAATACATACACATGTATCCATTAATATACCAAATTTAGCTTTAATATGTTGCTTCTAGGTGAATCAGTGTGTATATTTTATATGTCCTTTGACCTCAGATGATTGTTTTCAAAAATCTGGATTACCCAGGGCTTTCTTAAACTGCTGAAAGTTCACAGTCATCATGAGCACAAATATAACCTGTTTTATCAACCTCTTTAGAGTAGCCTGTCAGACATAGACTCCAAGTCCTTTAAATCTGTTTTCCATGTTTAGATAATCTTTTCATTATTTTCATCTCTGTATTTTTCCCTCCGATATTCTTTCAATTCTGTCCTTTCTTCAGCTCTGAAAAAAAAAAATCTCTTCAAGTTGATAAGTTCTTTGGTTCTTTATAAACTTTTTATTTAATCTGTCCAGTGAGTATTTAAATTGTGTGACCATATGTAATTATATCAAGAAGTTTTATTTTTTATCCAAATTTTGGTCCTTTTCCATTTCTTCTTTTGTTATTTAATAATGGCATCTATTTTTTCTTTTGCCTTGTTATTTATTCAAATATGTTTGTGTCCCAAATTACTTTTTATCTCAAATTTATAAGGTGCTAATTCTTTTGTTTATTATGAGTGGCTAAATTTCCCTCATGGTGGTTTATTTCAGCTTATGTTTTATAATTTTGTACAGTGAGCTTACCTCCTATAAGATTTGATTTTCCTATACAAGTTTGATGTTTGTTATAAAATGGACCTTTCAAAAATTAGGGCATTTTATTTTTTTCGAGGCTGCAGGATTTTGTCCAATGCTTTCATACTGTTTTCATAATTTATTGTGAAATTCTCTCAGTCGTGTCTGACTCTTTGTGACCCCATGGACTATATAGTCCATGGAATTCTCCAGGCCAGAATCCTGGAGTGGGTATCTTTTCCCTTCTCCAGGGGATCTTTCCAACCCAGGGATCTAACCCAGGTCTCCCGCATTGCAGACGGATTCTTTACCAGCTGAGCCACAAGGAAAACCCAAGAATACTGGAGTGGGTAGCCTATCCCTTCTCCAGGGGATCTTCCTGACGCAGGAATCTAACCGGGGTCTCCTGCATTGGAGGTGGATTCTTTACCAACTGAGCTATGAGGGAAGCCCATAATGTATAGATCTAGTAAATATGGGTATTTATCAAATTTCTCATCTTATAAACAACATTTCATATACCTTTTTTTCTTAGTCACAGTTTTTCTTAACCATATCACAGCCAAGAAAAGAACATTGTTGTATCCCCCTTTTGTGACTGGGCATCTCATTGATATGTCTACTTTATACTGAAGGCTCAGTAGCATGTCCTGGTTGTATCAAGTCTGACCTAGCCTTTAGGCCCATACCCTTTCTACTGTTCTCATTAGCTTCCAAGTTATTAGCTCCCACTTAGTGCACTAGTGTTGAGTTACTTCTTTATCTGTGATGGATTTAGGATTGTTTTTTTCTATTTACCTGATAAATGTCATTGACACGGTCATTGGGATCGTGATTATCAAAAACAACACCAATAAAAATGTAGCAAATGTTGCCAAGAATTTGGAGAAATTGTAACCCTGTACACTGTTGTTGGGAATATAAAAAGGAGTAATCCCTATGAAAAAAAATGCAGAAGTTCTTCAAGAAATTAAAAACACTCATATGATCAAGCAATCCGATTTCTTCATATATATCCAAATGAATTGAAAACATAATCCTAAAAATTTATCGGCACTCCAACATTCATTGCAGTGTTATTCACAATAGTCTAGATATGGATAAAACATAAATACTCATTGATGGATATATAGATAAAGGTGAAATGATATATACATATAATAAAGTAATATTTTGCCTTAAATAGAAGGAAATCCTGCTATACCCAATAACATGGATGAACTTGAAGGACATTATGCTGAATGGAATAAGCCAGTGCAGAAGAATAGATATTGCATGATCCTACTTACAACAGGTATCTAATGTAGTCACACTCATAGAAGCAAAGAGGATAGTAATCATTCCTCCCAGGATTTGGGAAGAACAGGAAATTGAGAGGTGTTCAATGATATAAAGTTTAAGTTATGTGAGATAGATAAATTCTAAAGATCTGTTGTACAATGTACATACCTAGTTAATCACACTGTATTGTACACCCAGTGTGATATCATTCAGTCAGTTTATAGATGCGAATAATTCTGCCTCCACACTGTCTGTCTCTCTTACACACACACACATATATGACTATGCTGCTGCTGCTTCTGCTAAGTCGCTTCAGGCGTGTCCGACTCTGTGCGACACCATAGACGGAAGCCCACCAGGCTCCCCCGTCCCTGGGATTCTCCAGGCAAGAACATTGGAGTGGGTTGCCATTTCCTTCTACATATATGACTCTAGATTATTTTAATCGTATATAATTGACAAAGCAATAAGCATCATTATCTCATATTAATATTTATTGTCCCTAATATGACAAAATAAATATTATAGCATTATTTTCACATCCCTTTCCATTTCTGCACTGATTAAGGAGAATTATCTTTTGCCTTTTCTATTTATGAGCTTTTAATGTGCAAAATCAAGGTAATATTTGAGGATACAAATTGGAGTCTCTAAGGCTCACTGGGTAGATTTATTTGAATAGCACATATTTACTGGCAAGAAAACAAATGATAAGATCCAGAAGTCTTAAGTGAATAGATTGAAAAATGTAAATCCAGCCCAGGCTGATATAGATGGAAATTTTAATGGACATTGTAAAGGAAATAAGAAACTAGGGGTCATGCTAATAATGTGTGTAGTATATATAATATGAAGAAGAATTTTAGAAGTTCTTTCTGTATTAAAAACACATTTTTGGCATTTTTCATGTCTTCTATAGAGATTTAAAGTCCTTTTCAATTAGAGTGCGGTCTATTGCACTTGTTGTTAATTTATAAGTGATAAGATTAGACCACAAATGGCTTGACATTATATAAGTTGCAGCATTTTCAAACTTGTCTAGGCAGGGATGACTATCATAGGAGCATAAATTTTGCAAAATTAGCTCATTTGTTACTGAACTATGAAACTGCCATAAAGGTCAGCTGTAAAATTTTAAATATTTTCCTCTTTACAAGTCTCACCATCAATCCAGTTTTGTCAATTTTGTGACAATGGATTGTGACCATTTTCCATATTACAGAATATGATGTCTTTAATTCAGTGTGTGTTTTACACTGCATTTATTAAACACTATCAGTCTGAATTTCTACATGGTTTTAATTTCTAAATTTTCAGCTTCAAAATTGTACTATTTATTTTACCTGCTTTCATTAATAATTAAGATATGGGTCAATATTTTTGCATAAGCAGTGGTAATTGAAAGAAATACAATGAGCACTGAATTGGAGCTACTAAATAAACTACCGCACAATTGCACTCATCTCACACGCTAGTAAAGTCCTGCTCAAAATTCTCCAAGCCAGGCTTCAGCAATATGTGAACCGTGAACTCCCAGATGTTCAAGCAGGTTTTAGAAAAGGCAGAGGCACCAGAGATCAAATTGCCAACATCCGCTGGATCATGGAGAAAGCAAGAGAGTTCCAGAAAAACATCTATTTCTGCTTCATTGACTATGCCAAAGCCTTTGACTGTGTGGATCACGATAAACTGTGGAACATTCTGAAAGAGATGGGAATACCAGACCACCTGACCTGCCTCTTGAGAAACCTGTATGCAGGTCAGGAAGCAACAGTTAGAACTGGACATGGAACAACAGACTGGTTCCAAATAGGAAAAGGAGTACGTCAAGGTGGTGTATTGTCACCCTACTTATTTAACTTATATGCAGAGTACATCATGAGGAACACTGGGCTGAAAGAAGCACAAGCTGGAATCAAGATTGCTGGGAGAAATATCAACAACCTCAGATATGCAGATGACACCACCCTTATGGCAGAAAGTGAAGAGGATCTAAAAAGCCTCTTGATAAAAGTGAAAGAGGAGAGTGAAAAGGTTGGCTTGAAGCTCAACATTCAGAAAACAAAGCTCATGGCATCTGGTCCCATCACTTCATGGGAAATAGATGGGTAAACAGTGGAAACAGTGTCAGACTTTATTTTGGGGGGCTCCAAAATCACTGTGGATGCTGATTGTAGCCAGGAAATTAAAAGACACTTACTCCTTGGAAGGAGGATTATGACCAACCTAGATAGTATATTAAAAAGCAGAGACATTCCTTTGCCAACCAAGGTCCATCTAGTCAAGGCTATGGTTTTTCCAGTGGTCATGTATGGATGTGAGAGTTGGACTGTGAAGAAAGCTAAGCGCCGAAAAATTGATGCTTTTGAACTGTGGTGCTGGAGAAGACTCTTGAGAGTCCCTTGGACTGCAAGGAGAGCCAACCAGTCCATTCTAAAGGAGATCAGTCCTGTGTGTTCATTAGAAGGACTGATGCTAAAGCTGAAACTCCAATATTTTGGCCACCTCATGCGACGAGTTGACTCACTGGAAAAGACTCTGATGCTGGGAGGGATTGGGGGCGGGAGGAGACGGGGACAACAGAGAATGAGATGGCTGGATGGCATCACCGACTCGATGGACATGAGTTTGAGTGAACTCTGGGAGTTGGTGATGGACAGGGAGGCCTGGCGTCTGTGATTCATGGGGTCGCAAAGAGTCGGACACGACTGAGCGACTGAACTGAACTGAAATTATACTTTATTAGTTTACTGCATTTTTCTCACCTTGGTGGCTACAAATAAGTTAAGGGTGATGGTTTAGCAAGTGCATCATAAAGTAACTTTGTAACAGTAATAGAACTAAAAAAAATTAGAAATTTATATAATGTTGCTATTATAGTCACTCATTAATTTTTATTTTATACAACTAGCTTTTATTGTATTTTTGATGGGAAAATGCATTAGCTGTTAACTTATCAAAAAAATATTTTTATGGGAAGACTTTTAAGTAGCTCACAAAACAAGTCTCGGTCTAGCACTAAAGGGGAAAGGTGAAAATCAATTTCTTAATAGTAGAAAGACATTCTCAGGACTCTGCTGATGGTACCATTGCCATTGCACAGCTCCATGTCTCGAACCCCACCAGAGCCACCTCAAATAAGTCTTAAGTAGACCTATGATTTTGACTGCAACACTGGTGACTGATATTTGTTGGTAGAAGTTTGAAACTAAAAAACCTATACAAAGTACTATACATAAAATACATAAGCAATAAGAGTTTGTTGAATAGCACAGGAAACTGTATTCAGTATCTTATAGTAAACCATAATGGAAAATAATCATATACAGTCAAAGTTATAGTTTTTCCAGTAGTCATGTATAGATGTGAGAGTTGGACCATAAGGAAGGCTGAGTGCCAAAGAATTGATGCTTTCAAAATGTGGAGATAAAAGTCTGCAGAAGACTCCTGAGAGTCCCTAAACTGCAAGGAGATCAAATCAGTCAATCTTAAAGGAAATCTATCCTGAATATTCATTGGTAGGACTTATGCTGAAACTCCAATACTTTGGCCTCCTGGTGTGAAGAGCCGACTGATTGGAAAAGACCCTGATGCTGGGAACTATTGAAGGCAGTAGGAGGAGGAGGCAGCAGAGGATGAGATGGTTCAATAGCATTCCTGACTCACTGGATATGAATTTGACTAAACCCTGGGATATAGTGAAAGATAGTGAAGCCTGGAGTGATGCAATCCATGGGGTGGCAGAATCAGACGTGACTTAGCAACTGAACAATAACAACAAGTACATATATATATATATAAAACTGAGTGTGTGTGTGTATATATATATAATATAAATATGTAACAGAATCACTTTGCTGTACACCTGAAACCTGTACACCTGCTGTACTTTGCTATACACCTGAAACTAGCACAATATTGTAAATCAACTATACTTCAATTTTTTAAAAAAAGGTTTTGCAGTTCAACTTGCCTGAGGTGGCTGAATAGAGCAGGAGGAATATTTTAGTTGCAAGTGTATTTTCAGCTAAAGTGGGGCAGAGTTACGTGTTTCCCTTTGGATAGGTATGGACCAGGGCAGCATGGAGGAGTAAAACTGACCCAGAAGAAAGACTGACTCCTAGAAAATATATCTGAGAAACCCAGAAAAGTACCTTAAGAGGAAAAGAGTTAGGTTTAGAATCCACCATGAGAAGATAAGGCCAGTTTATAACAGTTTAGTGAGGTCTTCCCTACACCTTACATCTTTTCCTTCTTTGTACTTCTACTCCTCAAAGATCCAAGCCTTCAGGAAATAAGCAGGAGAGAAAGAAGAGATGGAAAGAACATCAGCATGCTTCCCTCCCTACTTAAGCATTCACAGAGAGGAGGGTCTGAATTGGTAAACAGAGAGGAAAAATTTTAAAGGTTTACAATTTGTACTAAGGTTTAAAATCTGTTATATCAAACTAAAGGGGACTCTCGAGTTACACAAAGTGACCTGAACACCTGCCCAGTTTTATCCACTGGTCAGGAAGAAATAAGCTAAGACTGTAGGTTTTAAAGGTTAACAATGAGGATGGCTAAAGTGTGTTTCTCTCTGAAAACTTACATCATCCAGTTTGTGTAATAAGCTAGTTACTCTGCCAGTGTTAACTTAATATTTATTTCAGCATATATATACTGGTCACCATTGTGTATTTTGTGTGTACTAGTTACTGTGGAATAGGCATTCATTTCATTATTTTGATATCTAAATATACCACATTTGTGATCGTAAGAAGCATACAGTTTGTAGGAAAGTCAACACTCACAGCACTTAAATCCCCTGGAGGAGGAAATGGCAACCCACTCCAGTATTCTTGCCTGGAGAATCCACATGGATGGAGGAGCCTGGTGGGCTACAGTCTATAGGGTCTCACAGGGTCAGGCATGACTGAGTATGAGCATGAGCAAACATATAAGGTGAGGAAAAGGAAAGCAGGAGGTATATGAAATGTGTATGAAGAAGTTTATGTAAAGAAAAATTGTCATGAATGGGATTGAAAAATAAAGTAGATTAGAGTGTAGCAATAAAAGTTAGTTTGTAGGACTGCTATAATAACTTTAAACATCAATTGGAAACAAGGCAATGGAGAGTTTTTTCTTACTCATATAATGAGGGAGATTTCACAGGAGAGAAAAAAATTGTTCTTGATATTGAAGAATGAGATTTTAGTTGTACTGAAATATATGAGGAACAAAACCATGCTGGTGAATCCAGGTTTCATTTTATTTAGAAAATTAATTTATTTTTAAGTTAAATTTATTATTTTTAGTTGTTTTAAATTGAGTTAATATTGATTTTTAACACCGTATGTTTCATGTGTACTACATTTGTTTTTTAATTCTGTATTCCCCACAACATTCTCACCACTAAAATATATTCCCTTTATCCACTGCAGTTCTGATATTCTGATGCTGCTTGAACTGGACAGTTCAGTTCAGTCACTCAGTCATGTCCAACTCTTTGCTGCCCCATGGATTGCAGCTTGCCAGGCCTCCCTGTCCATCGCCAACTCCCAGAGTTCACTCAAACTCATGTGTTTTGAGTCAGTGATGCCATCCATCCGTCTTATCCTCTGTTGTCCCTTCTCATCCTGCCCTCAGTCTTTCCCAGAATCATGGTCTTTTCTAATGAGTCAGTTCTTCACATCAGGTGGCCAAAGTATTAGAGTTTCAGCTTCAGCATCAATCCTTCCAATGAATATTCAGGACTAATTTCCTTTACGATGGACTGGTTGGATCTCCTTGCAGTCCAAGGGATTCTCAAGAGTCTTCTCCAGCATCACAGTTCAAAAGCATCAATTCTTCGGCGCTCAGCTTTCTTCACAGTCCAACTCTCACATCCATACATGACCACTGGAAAAACCATAGCTTTGACTAGACAGACCTTTGTTGGCAAAGTAATGTCTCTGCTTTTAAATATGCTCTCTAGGTTGCTCTTAACTTTTCTTCCTAGGAGCAAGCATCTTATAATTGCATGGCTGCAGTCACCATCTGCATCTGTATCTATACTGGACATTGAGATAAAAATGAGGCTCCACTTTAGTCACCCTGTATTATACAATACTATTCTATGACTTTAGTAAAATTATTATCTGTGAGTTTCAGTTTTCTTCTATATAATATTAATACACAGGCCTTCCTTTCTGGCAGTATTATTATGAGTGTTAAATAAAATGAAATAATATATCAAAAATGTTTTATGAACCATGAAGCACTATAAATGTAAGGCACAATTATTTTTTAAACCATAACATAGATTATTCAAAGTTCCTACAGAGATTTTCAGAGCACAGCAACCAGTGGAAAAGTAATAAATCATAGTAAATGAATAAATATAATAAATAGTATTACATTTATCATGCAATTTAGATTTTCTGCAATGCCTGTTTAGAATTATTATATTAGGCAAAAACATAGAGCTTTACTATTCCTTTAGTATAAAATATCAAATTCACATTATGATGAAACAGCAACTTGAAGACAAAATAGATTTACTGCTTGCATGTAATAAATTGGACATTGATATAGGCAAATTTTATATTACTTCAAATGCAAACACTTATGTCAGAAATATCCCAGTATATGAATTAAAAAACCTTAATTTCTAAATTCAAGGTAGGCTATGTACTATAAAGAATAAATTAAGAATAACTATATTTTGGCAGTATGACAGACAACAAAATGTCATCCTAACATTTGATACGTGGATCAAAGAGAAAGTATGGGACACCACAGCTTTGTAATTATGTAGTCGTTCTTCCTGTGGCCAGTGTAAGCCTATTAGCAGCACTTTGTATAAGGTGTATTGCTGGAATAGGCAAGTGCTAGGACCACAGTGATCCAAGGCTGTCTGCTACAGACAGGCGAGAAGAAAGAGCAGAAAGAAAAGAAATTTAAACTATCGTGGATCGGAGTAAGTTTCATTGCTGTGAAAATGCAGCCAAGAATGAAGAATAAAGAAACAGAAATCAAAATAGCCACAACAAAAGCAAAAGAAGAGTTTACACACACAAAAAAGACCATAGCAGACGGAAGTGGTGGATTGGGAAATTAATATCAGAACTATGGTTTTGCATAACTGTTCTTCATACATGGTTCCAATATGAATGAGATTATTAGTTTGGATATTTAAATGACCTGTAGAGAATCAGGTTTCTGGCTTGAACTTGGGAATGCTGTTCACATTTGTAGTATGTTCAGTGTTTCCTAATGAGGGTAATTTAACTAGCAGGAGATTGATCAGATCAAGTTGGTCAGTTTTGAAAAGATCTTCACTTAAGTTTGAAAAATAGAAGAATTAACTAAAAATGGATTATATTTAGACATGATGGTCAAATGAAGTATGAGAAACATGTCAAAATTATAAATTTGAGGGTAACAGAAGCAACAGTTAGATCAGGCTTCTGAACAGCAAGCAAGACAGAAATATACTTTTCTTAACAAAGATTGAATTAGGAATGTGGTACAGAAGAAATTCGTTCATAACAAAAATATTTGTAAAAATAATCTAGGGAATTAACTACAGTAGTAAAAACAGAATATGATTATATATTCTGTATATTGTATAGTATATTCTTTCTCAATATTCACACAACTTTGAGAGCCGGTATTAATTTCCCCTGCTTTAGAGATAATGATAAAGAGGTCAAAGAGAATAGTTATTTTCCTCAATGCCAGACACAGTAACAGAGAGTTATCCAGGGTTTAAAGCTTCTACCAGTAGTCTTCTTTTCCTAAGTTGTGTCTTTTTGTTCATATAACTATGCCCTGTCAAAAGAACACATAATTTCCCACATACATAGCACATGGAAATTTGTCATCACTGATCTGTCAAACTCACACTCACTCAATGCCAATATTAGCTAGAGCAAGGTCACTTTAGAATGAAACATTAAAAAAAATAATTGTACTGTGTTATGTTCAGAAGAGTTTAGAGATTCCAATACAGAATTGAAAATAACCATTCTAATTAGCATTTCCATATCTGCAAAATAGTCATGCTTTCAGGTGACTCTCTTAAATTTCCAATTTGCTCAAGTGTGCAATTAAGAAAATGATATTAGATTACATTATAGTGTATAAGTGGGTAAGCCAATTAGTGATTTCAAAGCATAGTTACTAACTAAGAACATAAAGAAGACACTATCAATTTTATATACCCCTTAGGTCAGAATTGTGCCTCTATAAATTATTTTATTTTTGAAGCTGTTTCTCTTAAACATGCACATATTAATTTCCACTTTTTCATCATTTTTCAAGCCAGTGGATTACAGTCCTTATACTATAAATCACCAGTTGTCAAGCTTTCCATGGATTTTTTCCTTTATTATTAAGAACAAAATTCTTAGCATGGTATATTAAATAACAAATTTTCCTTGCTATACAACTTCTTCAAACTTACTTCGTGTTACCTTTCTGTTTAACTGAATACTGTGGCCAAAATAAATCATAATTGTTCTTTACACACTTTATGCTTTCTTTACTTGGAATATCCCCGGATCTCATTTCTGCCTTTCATAGTTTTGCCAATTATTCAAGAGAAAACTGGAATACCAGTTTTGTCAATTTTGTGACAGTGGATTGTGACCATTTTCCATATTACAGAATATGATGTCTTTAATTCAGTGTGTGTTTTACACTGTATTCATTAAAAACTATCAGTCTGAATTTCTACATGGTTTTAAATTCTAAATTTTCAGCTCCAAAATTGTACTATTTATTTTACCAGCTTTCATTAATAATTAAGATATGGGTCAATATTTTTGCATAAGCAGTTAATTGAAAGAAATACAATGGGCACTGAATTGGAGCTACTAAAAAACTACCGCACAATTGCATTCTTCTCACACGCTAGTAAAGTCCTGCTCAAAATTCTCCAAGCCAGGCTTCAGCAATATGTGAACCATGAGCTTCCAGATGTTCAAGCAGGTTTTAGAAAAAGCAGAGGCACCAGAGATCAAATTGCCAACATCCGCTGGATCATGGAGAAAGCAAGAGAGTTCCAGAAAAACATCTATTTCTGTTTCATTGACTATGCCAAAGCCTTTGACTGTGTGGATCACAATAAACTGTGGAACATTCTGAAAGAGAAGGGAATACCAGACCACCTGACCTGCCTCTTGAGAAACCTGTATGCAGGTCAGGAAGCAATAGTTAGACCTGGACATGGAACAACAGACTGGTTCCAAATAGGAAAAGGGGATGCGGGGATGACCCAGAGGGAGGATAAAGGGAGGAGGGAGGTGGGAGGGGGGTTCAGGAGGGGGAACTTATGTAAACCCGGGGCAAATTTATATCAATGTATGGCAAAACCAACCAATATAATATTGTAAAATAATTTGCCTCCAATAAAAAATAATTACCTAAAAAAAATAAAAATAAAAAAAAAATAAAAATAAAAAATAAATAAATAAATAAATAAAAAAAAAAAAACAAATAGGAAAAGGAGAACGTCAAGGTGGTATATTGTCACCCTGCTTATTTAACTTCTATGCAGAATACATCATGAGGAACACTGGGCTGGAAAAAGCACAAGCTGGAATCAAGATTGCTGGGAGAAATATCAATAACCTCAGATATGCAGATGACACCAACCTTATAGCAGAAAGTGAAGAGGAACTCAAAAGCCTCTTGATGAAAGTGAAAGAGGAGAGTGAAAAGGTTGGCTTGAAGCTCAACATTCAGAAAACGAAGATCATGGCATCTGGTCCCATCACTTCATGGGAAATAGATGCGGAAACAGTGGAAACAGTGTCAGACTTTATTTTTTTGGCCTCCAAAAGCACTGCAGATGCTGATTGCAGCCAGGAAATTAAAAGACACTTACTCCTTGGAAGGAGAATTATGACCAACCTAGATAGTTATTAAAAAGCAGAGACATTCCTTTGTCAACCAAGGTCCGTCTAGTCAAGGCTGTGGTTTTTCCCGTGGTCATGTATGGATGTGAGAGTTGGACTGTGAAGAAAGCTGAGCGCCGAAGAATTGATGCTTTTGAACTGTGGTGTTGGAGAAGACTCTTGAGATTCCCTTGGACTGCAAGGAGATCCAACCAGTCCATTCTAAAGGAGATCAATCCTGGGTGTTCATTGGAAGGACTGATGCTAAAGCTGAAACTCCAATACTTTCTGTCTATACTCTGCTCCAACTTGAGTTTTTCTTCATTAAGAGCTATATCTTTTCTGTTTCTAATATAAAACTAATACTATCCCAAACAATAATGTTTTATTAGTAGGAATATTTGAAATAACTTCTGGAAGAAATGGACAGGGTAACACCTAGATGTTTCAAATATAAGATGGGATAAGCCAGAGACTATTTGTCAACCAGAGAGTCAATTACCTTATCTGCTAAATCTTCATAATTAAAAGATAGTAGAGGCTCTAATTGGCCACTCCAATACTCTTGCCTGGAAAATCCCATGGATGGAGGAGTCTGGTGGTCTTCCGTCTATGGGGTCACACAGAGTCGGATACAACTGAAGTGACTTAGCAGCAGCAGCAGCAGCAGCAGAGGCTCTAATTATTTAAAATATCTGTGATATGGTAAATATTTTATATTTATTTGTGTTTTTCTTAAGAATGATGAAAAGTAGGTATTTTAGAACCCATTTTAAAGGTGAAAAAGCTGAATTTCAAAGAATACATAATTGTTTTCCAAATCACAGGAGTTTTATAGCTGGGATTTAAGATAGAATAACTAAAACCTAAAAACAAGAAAGGGTATTGAGTAAGTCAATAACACCATTCAACAATAATATCTAATTGATATTAATAGAATAATCCACCTTGCAACAGCATGATAACATATTCTTTGCAAGACCCATGGAATATATACCACGGTAGCCCATATTCTTTGCCATAAAATAAACCCTCACAAAATTTTAAGAAAAGTAAAATCATACAGAACATAGCCTAACCACAATATCAAAAGGATTTTCAGATAATAGGAAATATAGTAGGACGGTGGCTTGAACCTATATCAGTAATTCTTCCTAATTTGAGTATATATCACCACCTGTTCCTGAGGAGGTTTCTATAAACGCTTCCTCTTTTCTCCTATTAAATATTATAATATTTAATTGTATTATGTAAATTATATAATATTGTCTGTACATAAAAATTATTGCAACTATATTTAAATAGATATATGATGGTAAAATTTGTCTACTCATCTTTGTAGTGTGGTTTCACGAAGACAAATCAACATTGTGCTCAATCATTCAGTCTTGTCCAACTCTTTTGTGATGACCTGGACCATAGCCCACCAGGCTTCTCTGTCTATGGAGTTTTTCAGGCTAGAATCCTGGAATGAGTTTAAATCAGCAATAATTATGAAAAAAAAAAAAATCATTCATCCATGGGCACTTGGAGAGCAGTTGAGGAGAATGTGTGGAAAAGAACAAATCTATTGAAAAATATATTAAGATTAGGAAATATCTGAAGGTATGTGTTGATCAACTCTAGGAAATTTCAGAAGGCATAATTTTTAAAATACCTTTACAAATAGTAAATATACTGTTCCTTGAATCTGAAAAGCTAATTCTTTTAGCATCTCAAAAAATAAAAACAGTTTTTAAATAGATTGTGTAATATAATTGCATGAACGACTTCCTTTTAACCCTTTAGAAACTAATTTCCTTTAAAGATGTAGTCTGAGAGTACTTGAAATAATTGCTAGCGTTGTTTATTGGAATAAATGCATTGCTAAAGCAAGGTTGGGGGCGGGAGGAGAAGGGGACGACAGAGAATGAGATGGCTGGATGGCATCACCGACTCTGTAGACATGAGTTTGAGTGAACTCCGGGAGTTGGTGATGGACAGGGAGACCTGGCGTGCTGTGATTCATGGGGTCACAGAGAGTCGGACATGACTGAGCGACTGAACTGAACTGAACTGAACTGAAAGCTAAGATGTACCTCAGGATTCAATGCCCCGCCCCCTCCAAATTTCTGATCAAATAAACTAAATAGAAACTACTCTTTAGCCAACACTAATAATTTTGTAATGAAAATTACCCCCATGAACACCACAGTTTTGTTCTTCAGGTTCTAGATTCTGCACTCAGAGCCAGGTTACAGTTCAGTCACTACACCTGAGTTAGGGCTTCAACCTGTTTTCTAGGCTTCCACCTCACCAACTTTCCCAAAGACAAATAATTTTCTCTTGCCCTTAAGAATGATGCCAAGGTCAGAGCATCTGACTTTTAATAGCATGAGTGACAAAAACCTCTGGTCTTCAAGGTTAAGTTTTATCAGGTCCGAAAGCAGGGCTAACATCTCTCAGATCAGGATGAAGCCTTCCCTCTCCTTCTATGTCCTAAATGTATCACACTTTGTCATCATATACACCTTCTCAGTTTCAGTTCAATCACTCAGTCGTGTCCGACTCTTTGCGACCCCATGAATTGCAGCATGCCAGGCCTCCCACCTCAGTATACAGCTTTGCTGCTGCTGCTGCTGCTAAGTCACTTCAGTCATGTCCGACTCTGTGTGACCCCATAGAGGGCAGCCCATCAGGCTCCCCCGTCCCTGGGATTCTCCAGGCAAGAACACTGGAGTGGGTTGCCATTTCCTTCTCCAATGTGTGAAAGTGAAAAGGGAAAGTGAAGTCGCTCAGTCATGTCTGACTCGTAGCGACCCCATGGACTGCAGCCTACCAGGCTCCTCCGTCCATGGGATTTTCTAGGCAAGAGTACTGGAGTGGCTTGCCATTGCCTTCTCCAATACAGCTTTGACGCACTCCTTTTCATATTTGGAACCAGTCTGTTGTTCCATGTCCAGTTCTAACTGTTGCTTCCTGACCTGCATATAGGTTTCTCAAGAGGCAGGTCAGGTGGTCTGGTATTCCCATCTCTTTAAGTATTTGCCACAGTTTATTGTGATCCACACAGTCAAAGGCTTTGGCATAGTCAATAAAGCAGAAATAGATGTTTCTCTGGAACTCTTTTTTGCTTTTTCAATGATCCAGTGGATGTTGGCAATTTGATCTCTGGTTCCTCTGCCTTTCCTAAAACCAACTTGAACATCTGGAAGTTCACTACCTAACAAAAGGAAAAACCAGGCTGAGTTCAGCACTATCCCTCACATGAGTGAGCTACCCAGGAACCTCAGATCAAAGAATATGTGCCCAAGATTCTCACCTGCCTGTCATCACCCCTCAAGTACAATTTACTTCAGTTGTGTCCGACTCTTGGTGACCCTATGGACTGTAGTCCACCAGGCTTCTTTGTCCATGGGGTTCTCCAAGCAAGAACACTGGAGTGGCTTGCCGTGCCCTCCCCCAGGGATCTGTACAACTCAGGAATCAAAACCATGTCTCCTGCATTGGCAGATGGGTTCTTTATCACTGCATTATTTCAGCATTGACTGTCAGGGGAAATTTCTGTTTGTGGCTTTCTGAAGTACCTTTCACCCATAAACAGTTGTTTCTGTTCCAAGAGATAACAGCTTCCAAATGCTTTGAGCTTTTCCTGTTGCCAATTACCTCTGGGCTTGGCAGATATGTTCTAACATCTGCTTTCACATCATCCCTGTTGTCTCTTGTGTCCAACAGCTCCTCAGCCCCTTGGAACTGAGGATTATACTTTCTATAGTACCTTTCAGGATTACATCTAGAAGGCTGATTTTCACTGTTTCATTTTACCTAAATTTGGAATATGTGATCTCTAATTTTTGCTTGAATTAAAGTAAATTTTTGGTGGAAATGGTGAACGCGTCCTTCTCTGCCAATCTCCACCCAATCTCAAGTGTCCTGAAAAATTGAAATTTCGCTTCAATTTCCTCTTTACTACCAACCCTCTTCTTCATACTGCAGATGTTCATCTGTGTCATCCTGTCCTAGTGAACAGCCCAGAGAATCCTGTAGTTCCCCCAGGCAGTCACAGAAGCAAACTAACACAATAACTAGGTTGAGAGACTCACAGAAAATACTTTTCATTAGAAATATAATTGAACTATTGCGGAGAAACTGGGGCTATGACTTTTTAAACGTGCCTGGCTTTGTTCTGGTGTGTTTGCTCACCATTGAGCTTACTCAAAGCCTTAGTAATTGCCGTGGTAGTCTTTTAAATGTAAAAGGAAGCAGTTCACCCATTTCAAAACAAATTTAAAAATCCTTCCCTAATTAGAGAACAGCATTTTATTCTTCTCTTTAGAATCACAGAAGAAGATGAATGGTGAGGAAAAAAGCTAACTAACTAGGGAAGAGAATGAGGCAGACTTGTTTTACAAGGAGCTCTGCTTTCATTTCTCTCCTGGTATACCATTTAGGAGACATCATTAATACATGTTGGGTGGAGGTTTTACAAAAGACAATTTGAGGAAAAAACACTATTTCTTGAAGAAAAATCACCCTGTTTGTTATCTAGTGTTTTATTATTTACCTGCCAGAAGCCAACACTAAATATTTTGTCTTTGTTCTTATTCACAAAGACAATAGTTTTCTTTATGCCACATTTTACAATACCATGGGATTGTCTGTGTCTCAGATTTCTTCTGAGCATGTCAAATTGCTTAATTTTACTTATAATGAGTCTCATAATTTAATATTTACCTTTTGGGGAAATTATGCTTTAATTTCAAAAGAATAGGTTCTCTGATAGGCAATATGATCCTGCACAATTTTCCAGATTATGTCAATCCAAGTGCTTCATTTTAATTATTACCTATGGCAATTACATTAACTTTTCCCTGTCTTCTGGAATAGTATTTGGGATTCAGTATTTAGTTCAACTGTTCGTCAATTCTTTGTGAAGCTCATTTACTCTGATGTAGCCTTGGTCCTCCCTGGGTTGGGAAGATCCCCTGGAGAAGGAACTAGGAACCCACTCCAATAATCTTGCCTGGAGAATCCCATGAAAAGAGGAGCTTGCTGGGCTACAATCCATGGGTTCACAAACGAGTTGGACACGACTTAGTGACTAAACAACAACAACCCTTGGTCCTAACATAATATCACCACTGGCTGAGCGTACCCCTCTCATCTTCAGAGCTCTTTAACTCATTTATTTCAAACATCTTACAATGTTGAAAGATTGGCTTAAAGCCCTCATTATTTTCATATAGCAAACATACTTCCCTGAGAATCATTGGCAAGGATATATTCAAATTCTGTTTCATTTGTCACATTTTTATAACATCTGTCTCTACTTGTGCTTGATTCTGAGCTCCTCAAGACTCAGCCCATATATTTTTATATCTTCAGGTGTAAAAGGGACACCTGAAGGGACTCATTGAACAAAAGATACGGAGAAAAATAACCAGGAATGAATATAATATTGTTGGTCAGTTGTACTTTAATTTTAAAAAAGAAATGAAAAATAACAAGTAAAATGAATGAATCAGTATGTGATTGAAACACCTTCATCTCATCCATTCATTCGGTAGACACCTATGGAGCACTTTCTAATCGGCAGGCAAAGGCTGGTCATACAAGTGTTCAGACGTATCTGTGCTGGTTGTACTTTAATTTCTATTTGCCTAAGAATGCTGTGTATGTTATAACTTAAAGGTCAGACAACATTTCAATTTTGCAAATGCAATTAAAATGGAACTGTTAACTTAATTCCTAAAGTCCATTTTTCACTCTTGGAACTGCAGCAGAAGAGACAGGGACATTTGTGAAAATGATCATGAAACACGTAATGGTGCAATGGTAAATTTGTGAGATCGAGTTCTAGACTCTGCTATGTATTACCTGTAGTGTGTGTGCATGATAAGTTGCTTCAGTTGTGTCTGACTCTGTGAGACCCAATGGACTGTAGCCCACCAGGCTTCTTTGTCCATGGGATTCTCCAGGTGAGAATACTAGAGTGGGTTGCCACGCCCTCCTCCAGGGGATCTTCCTGACCCAGGGATCGAACCTGTGTTGCCTACATCTCTTGCATTGCAGGTGGAATCTTTACCATTGAACCACCGGGGAAGCCCCATTATCTGTAGAGCCTAGGACAAACCAGCCAGTCTATATTCTATTTTGTTCTCAAAAAATAAGAAAATAGAATGCCTGGCACACGGTAAGCTCTTGGTAAATGTTTGCTATCATTACTCTTAACAGGATCTTTGTCACTCAATAAAAGCATTCTAAATCACCACATAATTTGACATTTTATTCATAGATAAGAATATGGATGCCCTGCCTACAAATGCCCACTTTATAGCCTCTGCCACTACTCTTATGGAGCATGTGTCTTGATATCTTAAATTCCTAATTATTTCTTGGAAAAATTACACACAGCTCTAAAAATATCAGTTATATTGTTTTTGTCGGGGGGGTACCTAATTTTATATATGAATTTTCTTTTATATTTTGGCTTAAGATCCTCAAGGCTTTCTATAAAAATATGCAGATGCAATTATTTCAGTCACCAAACCTCCAACTAACAGAAGCAAAAAAACACCAAAGGTAACCTTGCAGAAAAAGGAAGTGCAAAATATACCAAAAAGAAGGCAAAAGACTCTATGAGGTATTTTATAGATTAATGTATGGCTTCTCCTCTACTCCCCTGTGTAGTAGAGTTATTTCTCCATTCAAGTGGAGTTACCACTTCAGTTGAATGTGAACATGGATTTTCACACATAATTATGCATGTACACACAAATATCTCTTTACTGTGCATATGTTGTATATCATCATTCAGTATAAGAAACTTACTACTGTATATATATGTATTATTCTCCTTGAAATATGTAGGTTTGTCTGCTGATCATACGAGCACCAAAACCATGCACAATACAGTTTTATAGTCAAATGCAACTGATCAAATTAAGTAGAAGAGTTGTTAATGTGAAGATATAAGTCCAGGGTCAGAGGCTGTCTATGCATACATACAGATGTTGAATCTTAGCACTGATTTCCATATGGCTTCAGGCACCAAAATCTCTTTCTATTCATTATGGACACAGCTTTGGTTCCCACAAAACATCTGCCTTGACTGCTAAAATTAATGGTAGCCTAGTTCTATCTTAGCTCTTTTAAAATATTGAATTTCCAGACACTCCATGACAATCCAAAAATTGAAATAAGGGGACATGGAGAGGACATAGGAGTTTTTAAGTTATACCCTTTTATATTTCTATTAATATGTAGTTATAAACAAATGTGAGCTAACAATTATAATGTCTGAATGCCTATTAAAGTTTCCTCTAGAGTGCAAATAAAACTGAATCTCCAAATTACAGTCAAAATCACTATTGGTCAGTTTACTAGTTTGCAAAGAGATTTATTTCCATAAAGTGAGGTTTATTAATTCTAGGTGAGTCTAAATCAGATGTCAGCCTCTATGAAATTTCCTTTAAAATATAATTGTTCTTTCATTTATGGCTGTCATCTGAGATACAGTAAAAAGAAATTTCACCAGAAAAGAGAAAA
Organism: Moschus berezovskii; assembly: GCF_049115385.1. NCBI lineage: Eukaryota > Metazoa > Chordata > Mammalia > Artiodactyla > Moschidae > Moschus > Moschus berezovskii. The sequence goes on from NC_142472.1 coordinate 30,727,645, forward strand.
TTAGAATATAGTGAGTCCCTGCAGCAGCTGCTGCTGCTGCTAAGTCACTTCAGTCGTGTCTGACTCTGTGCGACCCATAGACGGAAGCCCACCAGGCTCCCCCGTCCCTGGGATTCTCCAGGCAAGAACATTGGAGTGGGTTACCATTTCCTTCTCCAATGCATGAAAGTGAAAAGTGAAAGTGAAGTCGCTCAGTCGTGTCCGACTCTTAGCGATCCCATAGTGAGTCCCTAGGATTGTATTTAGTAATATTCTGCTCTGTAAATTGCAAGCTTTCTTGCCTCTGAATTCAAATCAAGGTCCTAAGAATATTCAAATTTAAATAAACTTGAAATTATAAACTGAACCTCCAATAACTAGCAAATTCATGATTTTTTTGCTCACTTCTTTCAAACTACAAATCTTGTTCTCTGTTGTCCAAAAATCGGGGTTCAATGTAATCATGTATAATACATGGGAATTGGCAAATGCAGCCTGCAAGCAGAAATATAACTTTCCTATAGACTTTCCAGACATCCTGGAAAGGGAAGTCAAGTGGGCCTAAGGAAGCATCACTATGAACAAAGGTAGTGGAGGTGATGGAATTCCACTTCAGTGATGTCAAAACAAAGGTAGTGGAGGTGATGGAATTCCACTTCAGTGATGTCAAAACCTAAAAAGTGCTGCACTCAATATGCCAGCACATTTGGAAAACTCAGCAGTGCCCACAGGACTGGAAAAGGTCAGTTTTCATTCCAGTCCCAAAGAAAGACAATGCCAAAGAATGTTCAAACTACTGCACAATTGCACTCTTCTCACATGCTAGCAAAGTAATGCTCAAAATTCTACAAGCCAGGCTTCAACAGAATGTGAACAGTAAACTTCCAGACATTCAAATTGGATTTACAAAAGGCAAATGAACCAGATCAAATGATCCACTGGATCATCATAAAAGCAAGAAAGTTCCAGAAAAATATCTACTTCTGCTTTATTGACTATGCCAAAGCCTTTGACTGTGTGGATCAGAACAAACTCTAGAAAATTCTTAAAGAGATGGGAATACCAGACCACCTGACTTGCCTCCTGAGAAATGTGTATGCAGGTCAAGAAGCAACAGTTAGAACCGGACACGGAACAATAGACTGGTTCCAAATCAGGAAAGGAGTATGCCACCATGCTTACTTAACTTATATGCAGAATGCATCATGAGAAATGCTGGGCTGGATGAAGCACAAGCTGGAATCAAGATTGCCAGGAGAAATATCAATAACCTCAGATATGCAGATGACACCACCCTTATGGCAGAAAGTGAAGAAGAACTGAGGAGCTTCTTGATGAAAGTGAAAAGGAAAGAGAAAAAGTTGGCTTAAAGCTCAACATTCAGAAAACTAAGATCATGGCATCTAGTCCCATCACTCATGGCAAATAGATGGGGAAACAATGGAAACAGTGACAGACTTCTGTTTTGGGGGCTCCAAAATCACTGCAGATGGTGACTGCAGCCATGAATTAAAAGACACTTGCTCCTTGGAATAAAAGCTATGACCAACCTCGACAGCATATTAAAAAGCAGAGACATTACTTTGCCAACAAATGTCTGTCTAGTCAAAGCTTTGGTTTTGCAGTAGTCATGTATGGATGTGAGAGTTTGACTGTAAAGAAAGCTGAGTGCCGAAGAATTGATGCTTTTGAACTGTGGTGTTGGAGAAGACTCTTGAGAATCCCTTGGACTGCAAGGAAATTCAACCAGTCCATCCTAAAGAAAATCAGTCCTGAATATTCATTGGAAGGACTGATACTGAAACTCCAATATTTTGGCTACCTGATGCGAATAAGTGATTCATTTGAAAAGACCCTGATGCTGCAAAAGATTGAAGGCGGGAGGAGAAGGGGATGACAGAGGATGAGATGGCTGGATGGCATCACCAACTCGATGGACATGAGTTTGAGTAAACTCTGGGAGTTGGTGATGGTCAGGGAAGCCTGGAGTGCTACAATCCATGGGATCACAAAGAGTCAGACACAACTGAGCAACTGAACTGAACTGATACACTTTTTATGATATTATCTAATTATTTCTTGATAAGAGCATATATGATTGATGCTAACTTTTAGGGAAAAATGACTCATTTGGAGATATGATTTTATACTTTTTCAGATAGCAGGATTTTACATTAGAATATTAAAGAAAAATGACAGGTTTTTTAGATATTTTTTAGATATTCAGGTTGAGATTTCTCACACATGTTGATTCACACCCTGAATTTTTAGACTCTCTTCTACAAAGACAAATACACTTGTCTTTAACACTCTCATTATATTTATTTTTTAATATCTCTTAGATTCTGTTATGTGAGTTTATGCCTGTAGTTGCAGCAGAGAAAAGTAAAGTTTATATGTACAATATAGAGAATTTGAGAATCTATTAAAATTCTTATAAGTAGATAATAAACTGTTTATCAAATTATTTTATTATGAATTTATTAAATAATTTAAATCATTTTACATTAATTAAATAATTAAAGTAATTTATGTATATGTACCATGGACAGCAGATTCAGCTGGCTTTAATATGCATTTGCATACTTCCATCTCTGTGTTTATTTATCATGTCCTCAAGACAGAACAAGAAGCAAGTTGTATGCAGGAGCCATATCATGTAGCCTCTCAAGTTAACTTTATGCATCTCTTTCTAATCCCACATTCAGTGATATCACATTCCTTGCTGGAAAATGGCTATGGATTGAGTTTTACAGTGTGTGTGTGTGTGTGTGTGTGTGTGCGCGCGCGCGCGTGCTCAGTTGCTCAGTCATGTTTGATTCTTTGTGATCTCAAGGACTGTAGTCTACCAGGCTCTTCTGTCCATGGAGTTTTCCAGGCAAGAATACTGGAGTGGGTTGCAATTTCCTCCTCCAGGGGAACTTCCCCACCCAGGGAATGAACCCAAGTCTCTTTCATTGGCAGGCAAATTCTTTACTGCTGAGCCATGTAGGAAGACCAGAAACTGACAAACAGCTTTAGATCAACTTCAGGAAACCATATATGAACATTTTCCAGCAGAGCATTGGTGATACTAAATACCAAATCTCAGTTTTTATTTTCAAATAGGTTGTCTTTCTAATCCCTTAAATGGAACTCTATTTTTTCCACACTTTGATGAACAACACTTGAAATCTGATGAATACTGTTCATTAGTTTAATGTTTTTGTTATTGAATATAAGTAATATGTTGTATTGGAAAACAGCAAAACATTAGAAATGATTTGTCCTGAGAATCAGTCCTGCCTACCTTTGAGAATGGTCCCTATACATGTGTGAGTTTAAACAACTGTCACTTTTCTCAACCCAATCAGCACGATGACAGTGTAACGATAAAAGCAGGATGTGGAAGTAGGGCACATGTGTGTTTGTGTGTCTGTAGGTTATGATATTTTACCTGCTTTGTGGCATGGGGCTGAAAAATATAGATGTATGCACAGCATTGTTATAGGACCTGATAGAGTAAACACTTTTGAAAGAGATGGTCCTCCGTGGAACTTTTACATTCCTACATATCTTGTTGGGTATGCCAAGAATGTCAGGCCCTGACCATTCATTCTCTGGGTCTTCTTCCAGAGTGGTATTTACATTGATCAACTTACCTTCAGCACATAAAGCAGCTTGCTAACATATTATGTATCATAAAATGACAGATTCCTAAGGCTCAGTGTTCTTCTCCTGCAGCACTAACCACTGCATGTGTTGGCATCTACTTGGGCCCAACTTGTGTCACCCTTGTGGAACTTGGGACAAAGAAAGCTTACGTATTGATGTTCCTGCTACTTACTTTGCCATGGGCAATAGAGTGCTTGTCTCTGTTCTCAGAGTCTCACAGCTTCTGCCAGGCTCCATGAAATGGTGAGAGGAACACTGATTGAAATGGCAACCCACTCCAGTGTTCTTGCCTGGAGAATCCCAGGGATGGGGGAGCCTGGTGGGCTTCCGTCTATGGGGTCACACAGAGTCGGACACGACTGAAGTGACTTAGCAGCAGCAGCAGAAATAAAATCTAATCACTCAACAAACACTAGAAAAAAAAAATGATTGAAATTGAAACATCAGCCTTAAATTAAAAATAAAATTAAGCATTGATTGAATCTACTAACTCTGGTGCTAGATAACTTAACCATCATTTGAACGACATTCTAGAGGTTTTCATTACTGAAATTAAGAAAATATATTTATGGCAGAGGACTTCCCAGGTGGTGCTAGTGATAAAGATCCTGTCTGCCGGTGCAGGAGAAACAGGAGACTCAGGTTTGATCCCTGGGTTGGGAAGATACCCTGGTGAAGGAAATCGCAACCCCTCCCAGTATTCTTTCCTGGAGAATGCCATGGACAGAGGGAGCCTGGTGGGCTACAGTCCACAGGGTCACAAAGAATTGGGATGGACAGGGAGGCTTGGCGTGCTGTGATTCATGGGGTCGCGAAGAGTTGGACACAACTGAGCGACTGAAATGAACTGAACTGAACTGAAGTGACATATCATACACACATGCATTTATGGCAGAGATGAAGTCTAAGAAGGCAACCTAGGAGGCCTCTGAATTTTCCTCCTCCCACGGTAAGAACAAATGTACAGTTATACATTGAGAAATCCAGAAGCAATCTGAGTAACTTCTATACAAGGGGCAAGAGAAAATACCCACATCAGATCGTGTAAGAAACACTATTAAACACTGTCTCCATCAACCCCATCTTTCACACATCACTGGACAATTGGGAGGGAACACTCGACTCCTTGATTCTCCCTGAAGAGCAAAGGATTTGGACTGTATATCTAGCACCTGAAGCTTTAAGACTCCCAGCTAAGGAAACTATCAACAAAATGAAAAGGCAGCCTATGGAACTGAAGAAAATATTTGCATACTGTCTATATAATAATAGCTCTGTATCCAAAATATACAAGGAATTCATATAACTCAATAACAACAGCAAAAAATAACCTGATTAACAAATGGGCAAAAGGCCTGAATGTTCATTTTTCCAAAGAAGACATACAAATAGCAGTAGGTACATGGAAAGCTCAACATCACTAATCAGGGAAATGCAAATCAAAACCACGGAGAGGTATGATCACACATTTGTGAGAATGTCTATTATCAGAAATACAAGAGATAACAAACGCTAGTGAGAATGCGGAGAAAAGGGAAGCCTAGTGCATTGTAACTGGGAGCATAAGCTGGCACAGTCCCTAAGGAAAACATGGAAGTTCCTCAAAAAATTAAAAATATAACCAGAGTATGATCCACCAATCTCACAACTGGTTATATATCCAAAGCACGGTAAACTACTGTCTCCAAGAGATGCTGCACTCCCATGTACCCTGCAGTATAATTTATAATAGCCAAGTTATGGAAACAGCCTAAACGACCATTAGTGGATAAATGGAAAAAGAAGATGTGACATACATATACAATGGAATAATATTCAACTTTAAAAACAAGGAAATTCTGCCATTTGTCCAATATGGATGAATCTGGAGGGCATTATGTATGCTATGTGAAATAAATCAGACAAAGAAAGAAAAATACTACACGGTATCATTTATATGTAGAATCATAAAAAAAAAAAAAAGCCAACTCATGAAAAAAACACAGTGGAAACATAGTTCCAGGGGCTGGTGTAGGGGTATGGGGGTATAACGAGAGGTTGATAAAAGAATACAAACTTTTAGCTATAAGATGAATAAAGTTTGAATGTCTAATGTATAATATTCTGCTGCTGCTGCTAAGTTGCTTCAGTCGTGTCCGACTCTGTGCAGCCCCATAGACAGCAGCCCACCAGGCTCCGCCTTCCCTGGGATTCTCCATTCAAGAACACTGGAGTGGGTTGCCATTTCCTTCTGCAATGCATTAAAGTGAAAAGTGAAAGTGAAGTCGCTCAGTCGTATCTGACTCTTTGCGACCCCACGGATTGCAGCCTACCAGGCTCCTCCATCTATGGGATTCTACAGGCAAGAGTACTGGAGTGGGGTGCCATCGCCTTCTCTGTTTAATATAACTATAATTAAAATTGCATACTATATTGTATAATAGAAATTTGCTAAGACCATAGAAAATTGTTTTCTTATGTGAAAGAAAGTAAATGTATGAGGTAATACATTCATTAATTTACTGAGTGATTAGAGTCCTTACACAGTGTATATGTACATAAAATTGTCATGTTGCACAATTTATATTGGGGCTCCCCTGGCGGCTCAGTGGAAAAGAATTCAGCAGCCAAGACAGGAGATGCAGGTTTGATCCCAAGGTTGGGAAGATCCCCTGGAGGAGGAAATGGCAACTCACTCCAGTAATTTTGCCTGGAAAATCCCTTGAACAGAGGTGCCTGGTAGGCTACAGCCTGTGGGGTCACAAAAGAGTCAGACATGACCGAGCAACTCAACAACAGCAAAACTTTATATGACAATTTTATTTGTCAATTATGCCTCAATAAGGCTGAAAAACACAAATAAAATGTATGTGTTAACTTCTATATACTTTCTTTGTTTAAGTTTCACTTATAAGCTTAAATATGCACTAATAATTTATGTCTGCTTTCTTAGTCTTTGTGATCTTTTATCTTATCCCCCCTGCTTCAAATTTATCCCTTCAAATTTGGACTGTTATTGAATTTATTCATATTGTTCATTAAACTTATAATGTCTTTGGGCAGTGTTTTAGAATATCTTGGGTTTGTTGTGTCAGTTCTCATTCCTCGGTCTTGTCTTATCGTAGCAAGCAATTGAAAGGACAGATCAAGACAGCTCAAGCAGGCGGGATTTATTAAGCAAGCAGTACACTCTTGACACTTGAGAGCAGACCAACTCCTGTAGGAGTGGTCTCAACCTGTCTCAGTTTCCCTCTGCATACCTTTTGTTATTTCCTCTTTGGTGGTTCCTGGGGCTTGATTGGTTGTGCCCCATGTAAATGAGACATGAGCCCAAGACCAATTAGGGAAGGAGGGGCGAGGGGAATGTCATGCAAATGAAGCATGAACTTGGGTTCATATAGGGAGAAGAGTGTGAGTATGTTCTCCTCTCGCTGTTTTGGACTGTCTTTCAATATACCCTTATCAGTCTATGGCAAACCCTAAAATACTGGTATGAAGAGAAGAAAGTAGCCTTGCAATCCAACTTCATATTACTACAAGAAAGGAAGAGTAGCTGACATTCATATCAGGTTATATTTTTATTGAATTATATTAAATGTTGGGGAAATTCTTTTTTACTGTGCAAGGGACATATGGAAGTGCAGCGTTCAGGTCAAAAATATGACTTTTGTGGCAATCGTCTTTGAAATTGCCTGCTTCCTTCTAATTAATTCAGCTCTTAAATTCTAGCTCAGCCCCCTCCCAATCATAATTATTTTCCTTATTTTACTTACAACTCGCAGATACTAGGGGCTTCCCAGGTGGCGCTAGTGGTAAGGAACCTGCCTGCTGATGCAGCAGATGTTTAAGAGACACAGGTTTGATCCCTGAGTTGGGAAGATCCCCATGAGGAGAGCATGGAAACCCACTCCAGTATTCTTGCCTGAAAAATTCCATGAACATAGGAGCTTGGTGGCCTACAGTCCATGGGGTCACAAAGAGTCAGATGTCACACTGAAATGACTTAGCAGGCATGCCTAGATACTAAACAACTTTAAGTACGTATTTGGCTCAAGAGGGAAAAGGAAACAATAGTTTCACTTGTTAATAAATTTTGTCATTGTTATTTTTTAAATAGATCCCAAGCTCATATCACAGTAGAGAAGCTCTGCCGTAATTTCTTATTATAAGTTTTGTACTATTGTTTAGTCAATAAGGCCTGTCTGACTCTTTGTGACCCCATGGACTGCAGCATGCCAGGCTTTCCTGTCCTTCAGTATCTTCTGGAGTTTGCTCAAACTCATGTCCATTGAGTCAGTGATGCTATCCAACCATCTTATCCTGTTATTTATTCCACTATCATATTTTAAGCATCTTTATTTTGGGTTCTATTTTAAAAAGCTGGAAAGGTATAAATGCTCCACTTATAAATAAAATTCACATACAATATATTTAGCAAAATGGAAAGCATGACTCTTTGGAAGCTGCGAATGCTGTTCAAATATATCAGACTTGAGAGGGGAAACAGTGAAAGTCACCCTCAGGTTCTAAGCCTCTAAGTGCAGGATCATATTTGCTCTGTGTGTTTGCAGAAAAGATATACAGGTAGCATGCTACCTCTTTCAATGCTAGAGAAACTCAAATGAAGCAGGTGCTGGAAATTTAGAAGAGCTCATCTGTGGTGTTTGGAAGAGCTCATCTGCAGAAACTCCATCCTGGACTCACTGACAACTGCTCCCAGACATCATTTATCTTAAGCAATACTTTGGCCACCTCACGCGACGAGTTGACTCACTGGAAAAGACTCTGATGCTGGGAAAGGTTGGGGGCAGGAGGAGAAAGGGACGACCGAGAATGAGATGGCTGGATGGCATCACTGACTCTGTGGACATGAGTTTGGGTGAACTCCGGGAGTTGGTGATGGACAGGGAGGCCTGGCGTGCTGTTATTCATGGGGTCGCGGAGAGTCGGACACGACTGAGCGACTGAACTGAACTGAAGTGTTAGTCAGCCAGTGGTGTCCAGCTCTGCAACCTTGTGGACTGTAGCCTGCCAGGCTACTCTGTCCATGGGATTCTCCAGGCAAGAATACTGGAGTGGGTAGTCATTCCCTTCTCCAGGGGATCTTCCTGATCCAGGGATCAAACTTGGGCCTCCTGTGTTGCAGGCAGATTCTTGATGGGAAATTCTCTTGGACAAAGTTGCACCAAACAACCCCTACAGGTTTCTTATGGTCCTTTCCTCTGAGACTCTGATGCAAGTAATAAAGGCTGTAAAACTGAATGAATATCAGGTAATATAGTCTAGGAAATAGAATATAAATATTAAAAGCATTTGAACTATTTCTGGGTCTTTAATGCAAGCATGACAGATCCATCACTATGAGCACTATCTTGTATGTAATAACTTTAATAATGTTTTAGTATTATATTTACTTGCTCCTTGTTGTGTTGTAATAACCAATTTAAAAATATAACACATGAATATACCCTGTTTTGTTTTAACTGCAGAAAGGGGGAAATTGTTTTCAACCTAGCAGGCAAATTCAGCACAAAGGCCTAAAATGTTTAGCACAAGGATATCTTAATTTAGAATGCCACTCTGCCATCTAGGGGAGAAGAGAGAGACTGACACCTAATTAGAGGGAAAAAAACTAGAATGTATTATTGTTTAAGTATAGTTAACAATACCGTATATAACTAATATGCTGTGCTGTCCTTAGTCACTCAGTCTTGTCTGACTCTTTGTGACTCCATGGACTGTAGCCCGCCAGGCTCCTCTGTCCATGGGGATTCTCCCATGGACACTGGAACACTGGAGTGGGTTGCCAGGCCCTTTTCCACGGAATCTTCTTCCCAACCCAGGGATCAAGCCCAGGTCTTCCATATTGCAAGTGGATTCTTTACCATCTGAGCCACCAGGGAAGTCCATGAATATTGGAGTGGGTAGCCTATCACTTCTCAAGAAGCCTATCGCTTCTTCCCAACCCAGGAATCGAACCAGGGTCTCCTGCATTGTAAGCAGATTCTTTACCAGCTGAGCTACCAGGGAAGCCCATAAAACTAATATACTCTAAAATATATAATAATAATATTCATTTCAGGTGTACAACATAATGATTTGCTATATGTATGCATTGAAAACTGGTCACCACAATAAGTCTATTTACCACCTTTCACCATATGAAGTTACAAATTTTTTCTTGTAGTGAGAACTTTTAAGATTTACTTTCTTAGCAACTTTCAAATTCCCAATACAGTATTGTTGACTATTGTCCTATGCTGTACATCACATCCAATGGGTTATTTACTTTATAACTGGAAATTTATACCTCTTGATTCTCTTTCCCTCTTTCATCCACCAACCAATCTCCCTCCCCTCTGGCAACCACCAAATGTTTTCTGTAGCAGCGAGTTTTGTTTTATTTTTAGATTTCACATATACATGAAATCATAAAATATTTGTCTTTTTCTGCTTCACTTATATCACTTTGCATAATATCCTCAAAGCCCATCCATGTTGTTGCACATGGCAGGATTTTATTCTTTTTTAAAGGCTGAGTATTCTGTTGTTCATCTTTTCATCCACGCATTCATCAATGGACACAAGTTGTTTCCATATCTTGACTATTGTAAATAACACTGCAGTGAAAGTAGGGTTGCACATATCTTTTGGGGTTAAGTGTTTTCATTTTCTTTGGATAAATACCTAGAAGTAGAATTGCTGGATTATATGGTACTTTTATTTTCAAACTTTTCAGGAACCTCCATACTATTTTCCGTAGAATGTTAGTAACTCAGTTATGCCCAGTTCTTTGCGACCCCATGGACTTTAGCCCACCGGACTTCTCTGTTCAAGGAATTCTCCAGGCAAGAATACTAGAATGGATAGCCATTCCCTTCTCCAGGGATCGAACCCGGGTCTCCTGCATTGTAGTCAGATTTCTTTACCATCTAAGCCACTAGGGAAGTCTATTTTCCAAAGTAACTGCACCAATTTACATATCCACCAACAGTGCTCAGGGAATCTCTTTTCTCTCCATCCTCACCAACACTATTTGTTGTCTTTCTGATGATAGCCATCCTGACAGTTGTGAGGTGATATTTCCTTGTGGTTTTGATTCCCATTTTCTTGAGAATTAGTGATGAGCATCTTCTCATGGACCTGTTAGCCATCTGCAGATCTTTGGAAAAATGTCTATTCAGAACTTCATCTCACTTTTTAGTCTGATTGTTCTTTTGTTATTGAGTTATATGAGTTCTTTACGTATTTTGCGTATTAATTCCTGATCAGATATATAATTTGCAAATATCTTCTTTTCAGTTGATTGCCTTTCCAATGCATTATCAGTTTTCTTTACTGTGCGGAATCTTTTTAGGTTGATATAGTCTCATTTGTTTATTTTTGCTTTTGCTCTCCTTGCCCTTGAAGTCAGATCAGAATTCCTTTAGCATTGAATGTGAACTTATGATAAGTAAATAGTGTTAAAGTGACACAGGCAGTGAGATATCCCACTAAGTTTGTTAATGTAGGCAATAGAAGCAAGAATGATAAGAACACAACATTTACAAAAATAAATGGACACACACGTGTGCACATTCCAAGCAGTGAAAAAGTAAAATGCCTGTATATTTTTTCAGCTTTATTGAAATATAATTGGCATATAACACAGGATAAGTTTCAGGTATGTACCAATGATTTAAGTATATATTACAAAATGATTACCACTGTAAGGTCACTTAACACATCCCTCATCTTATATAGTTACCTTTTTTGTGGTGAGAACTTTGAAGATCTACTCTCTTAGCAATCTTCAAATATATAATATAATATTTTTAACTATAGTCACTATGGTGTACTATAGTTCTCAGAATTTATTCACCTTCTAACTAGAAGTTTGTGTCCTTTAACCCTTATTGCATTTCCTTTTCCTGAACCCAGCCCAACAACCATCAATTAACTCTATTTCTAAGAGTTGATTTTTTATTTTAGATTCCGCATGTAAGCGAGTATTTGTCAAAATGTTTGTATACCGATCCTTCCTTCTTTTTGTTACAGAGACAATAAATAATCTTCAAGGATATTGTATCTGAAAATCATCCTCTCTATCTCTCTCTGTCTCACACACACACACACACACACACACAAAGTTCTTTGGCTGCAAGTCTGTTTATTGGAATACAGTGTCTAAGTACTGATGCCTTTTTCTTTCCAAGTAGCTGATCTTCATATTCAGTGCCGCAATTCTACCCACCTTCTTACATGCACAGCAAGAGGAAAGGGCACTGTGCATTCTCAGATCACTTTCTTGTAAAGCTTGATTCTTTTCAAACATTTTGGATCTATGATTGTTTATTTTTGTAATGTTTAAGCATTTTGGACTATCATTATGCCTGTTACTAATATAATTACGCATATATTAACTGTACAATGACATGTAGATTTTGCTATGTCTCTAACTCTTCTTGTCACTGTTGTTGCTGTTGCATTGTCTTTGTTCAGCATAGACCACGCCAATGCAACAATTGTGCACAATGTGTGACTTCGGGCAATAAGATGAAGGAAGGTACGTGAAAAGTCACTTACCGCTATATTGAGTGAATTTATGTCAGAGAACAAGAAAACATTCAGTAGCTTATACTAAACTCTTGTTAACATTTTTGAAAGATCCACATGCAAATTGGCATTGTTATATTGGTCACCTTGTGAACAGAAGCTAATCCAGAGAAGGTCAGTTTGTCTCAAAGCAAATGTGAAACACGTAGTTTGTTGAAATGGCCTATGTGTTCATTTTACAGTAAAATAAACCACAATTCAATTGAAGTGAAATCTGAGCATTTAAAATAACAATTATCCATGAATAAAGTCAAATATGTACTTGCTTAAGAAAATTCAAGTAATAGGGTCTACTGGATTATCACATAAATGACTCTTGGAAACTAACAGCAAAATTCAGTATATTCATGTCCTGTGATGATTCCCAGGTGAAGGAAAATGTGCTTTTAATCTACATTGCTATCTCAGGACAGTTTTGTTGTACCCTCTAAATCATCAAGACTATATAATTAACATGATCTAATTCTTCTTTTATGCTTTTAAAATGTGAAGTAGAACCCACACACACAACTATTAAAAGCAGATGGCTCAGTGAACTGGTATAAATTTTAATAAGGTAATTACAAAGTCAAGAAAAATAATTAGGCCAGAAATGCTAGAAGACCCTCATAGGCTCAGATTCAATCTCAAATTGTCTTTCCCCTCAAGAGAAGGCACTATCCTGACTCTTAGAGTAACTGTTTCCTTTCGTATTTTTAGGATTTTAGCATCTGCTTGGGTTCCCCAACCCAAATTTCAGTTCTGCCCATTTTGTTTTAATTTAATATGAATTTAAATGTATGTTAATCTACAACTTCCCTTTCTAATTTTTCATTTCCTTGAAAACCTGTAGCATTTAACCTTCAGAGTCTCCCACTGTCTGGATTTTGCTGATCGCAAACTCATGTGCAGTTCAGTATGTTTCCCATCATCTGTATTTCTTGCAAGTCAGCCCCTAGATGAAGAGCTTTTATTAGAATCATATTCCGTCTTCTTGGCAAGTCCATAGGTAGTGATGTGTTTTTTCATCAGGAGATACATAACTTTTCTCTTTTGTGATTATATAAGTTATTGATTTTCAATATCCTCAATAAGTTTCTGCAGAAAGGATGGAAAACTGGTTATAGTCAATAGATACATATATAGAGAGATGTATACATATATGCATTATCAATCTTTTCTAGATAAAAGACTAAAATCTTTTTTGCTTCCTCAAAACCACTAGGCATTATCTTACCCTATTAAGATGTTATACGGCATTCAATTATGTAAACGTATGAAAGTTTAAATGTAGTTTTCTCCATTATGATGATTGATGTAGTTTCCAATTTGTGGCTATGGTGACTAGAGCTACTAGAAACAACTCAATAAATGTCATGATGTGAGCAGATTTACACATACCGATATTTGGGCTGGGCATATACCTAGGAATAGAATTTCTGGATCATTAGGTATTCATATGTTCATTTTAACAGATATTGGAAAAGACTGTAAAAACTGTTGTAACTGTTTTTTTTCCCCCCACAATAATCATATGAATATTCTAGTTTCTACTTTTTTTTCTTGGCCATTATTTGATATTTTCATCTTTTAAAAAGATACTGTCTCTTGTGAAATTCCTGTTCAAATTTTTTTCTGCTCTTAATGATCTTAAGAGTGCTTTATAGTAGTTTTAAAGATTTTGGATAATAAGATTTTGTTGCATCTTCCCTGGGATTCTCCAGGCAAGAACACCGGAGTGGGTTGCCATTTCCTTCTCCAATGCATGAAAGTGAAAAGTAAAAGTGAAGCCACTCAGTCGTGGCCGACTCTTGGCGACCCCATGAACTGCAGCCTACCAGGCTCCTCCATCCATGGGATTTTCCAGGCAAGAGTACTGGAGTGGGGTGCCACTGCCTTCTCCATACTGCCTTCAGTTCAGTTCAGTTCAGTCGCTCAGTCGTGTCCGACTCTCCGTGACCCCATGAATCAGCACGCTGGGCCTCCCTGTCAATCACCAACTCCCGGAGTTCACTCAAACTCATGTCCACAGAGTCAGTGATGCCATCCAGCCATCTCATTCTCTGTCGTCCCCTTCTCCTCCCGCCCCCAACCCTTCCCAGCATCAGAGTCTTTTCCAGTGAGTCAACTCGTCGCATGAGGTGGCCAAAGTATTGCAGTTTCAGCTTTAGCATCAGTCCTTCCAATGAACACCCAGGATTGATCTCCTTTGGAATGGACTGGTTGGATCTCCTTGCAGTATAAGGGACTCTCAAGAGTCTTCAACACCACAGTTCAAAAGCATCAATTCTTCGGCAATCAGCTTTCTTCACAGTCCAACTCTCACATCCATACATGACCATGGGAAAAACCATAGCCTTGACTAGACGGACCTTGGTAGGCAAAGTAATGTCTCTGCTTTTTAATATATTATCAAGGTTGGTCATAACTTTCCTTCCAAGGAGCAAGCGTCTTTTAATTTCATGGCTGCAATCAGCATCTACAGTGATTTTGGAGCCCAAAAAAATAAAGTCTGACACTGTTTCCACTGTTTCCCCATCTATTTCCCATGAAGTGATGGGACCAGATGCCATGATCTTTGTTTTCTGAATGTTGAGCTTCAAGCTTTCACTTTCATCAAGAGGCTTTTGAGTTCCTCTTCACTTTCTGCCATAAGGGTGGTGTCATCTGCATATCTGAGGTTATTGATATTTCTCCTGGCAATCTTGATTCCAGCTTGTGCTTCTTCCAGCCCAGCGTTCCTCATGATGTACTCTGCATAGAAGTTAAATAAGCAAGGTGACAATATACAACCTTGATGTACTCCTTTTCCTATTTGCAACCAGTCTGTTGTTCCATGTACAGTTCTGACTGTTGCTTCCTGACCGGCATACAGGTTTCTCAAGAGGCAGGTCAGATTAATGTCAACTAAAACAGGGTCCTATCCAACTAACATAAATAAGCCTACTGGTTCTGACTTTGCATTAAACCAATCTTAGAAATGTCTTTTAAAAATACACTAACTTCTCATCTCCAAATATTTTTACATTTTAGCAATTACAAACCAACTCTTAATAGGATGGTAATCAACATCTGTAGCTTCAAAAACATATATATATATATATACATTAGAATAGTAATAGATTAGGTATCTTTTTTAACTGATCAGAGTCTAATTTCTTTAGGCACAACTCAATTTCTTTTAGGCTGTGGGCCTACAGTATTTTGAAGGGATCATTAAACAAATGTACATTATATAAATATACTACTTAAGGGATCTAAATTTAATACTTCATAAGGATTGTATTCTTGATATTCTCGGTCTGTTTTGGAAACTTTGTACACAAGGAATAAGAACAATGCCCATCCTGCAAGAAGAACTATTTTCCTGTTGAGAAAAAACATAAGTGAAATATAAGTAAATACAACTCTTTGGGTTTCCTTTAGATTCTAAAGACATTTTGGCAAGACCAAGGGATATAACAATCTAAAGTAGTCACACTGACTTAAATTAGTGCTATTGACTTAAATTCTGTAATCACTGGGTTGTAATATACAATAATGACGTGTCTTTATACCCCTTTGAATTCTCTAGAATCTAGCAGTGCCTGCATGTAATATTCTCTCAGTTCCTATTTGAAGAATTTTAAGTAAGAAGTTAATTCAACTCTGATTTACTGGATGCATTGCTGCTGCTGCTGCTAATTAGATCAAATATATTAATACCTACTATTCAGTTAACCATTTAATGTAAAAAAGAATTGCTCTTGACCTTGCAATTACACTTATAGTAAGATAAACTACAAAAAATAATTGGTCAATTGTGCAAGATAAGTAGCCTTAAGTAGTCTTGTTTACCATAACAGTAAAAATTTGGAAACTAATTAAATCATTCATCTGCAGACGCTTGCTCCTTGGAAGGAAAGTTATGACCAACCTTGATAGTATATTAAAAAGCAGAGACATTACTTGCCAACCAAGGTCCGTCTAGTCAAGGCTATGGTTTTTCCTGTGGTCATGTATAGATGTGAGAGTTGGACTGTGAAGAAGGCTGATCGCCGAAGAATTGATGCTTTTGAACTGTGGTGTTGGAGAAGACTCTTGAGAGTCCCTTATACTGCAAGGAGATCCAACCAGTCCATTCTAAAGGAGATCAATCCTGGATGTTCATTGGAGGAACTGATGCTAAAGCTGAAACTGCAATACTTTGGCCACCTCATGCGACGAGTTGACTCACTGGAAAAGACTCTGATGCTGGGAAAGGTTGGGGGCGGGAGGAGAAGGGGACGACGGAGAATGAGATGGCTGGATGGCATCACCGACTCTGTGGACATGAGTTTGAGTGTACTCCGGGAGTTGGTGATGGACAGGGAGGCCTGGTGTGCTGTGATTCATGGGGTCGCGGAGAGTCGGACACGACTGAGCGACTGAACTGAACTGAACTGAACTGAATTAAATCATTCATAGGAGACTAATTAAATAAACCAAGATAAATCCACAAAATGGAACATTTTTAGCTAACAAATACAGAAAGACATGTGGGCTTCCCAGATGGTTCAATGGGTAAAGAATTCACCTGCAATTCAGGAGACACTGGAGACTCAGGTTCCATCCCTGGGTTGGGAAGATCCCCTGGAGGAGGAGTGGCGGGCCACTCCAGTATTCTTGCCTGAAAAATCCCATGGAGAGAAGTGACTGGTGGACTACAGTCAAAAGGGTCACAAAGAGTCAGATGCAACTGAGCACGATAGAAAGATGTGCACTACAGGTTAAACAAAATAAAACAACATACAGTTTGGGGGAAAAATAATTTCTTTCTACTTCAGTATGTTCTATTCAATAAAAAATATTTTTAAAATTGATATTACCAGTGTTGGAGAAGCTAAGGTAAAAAGGAACTTTCATACAATGTACACTCTGACAGAATATCTGGCAATAAGGTTATCAAAAGCCCTAAAGAATTATATACCTTTTAAACTATCAATCTACTCCACTTCAAGAAATTAAGAAGCAAATAAACTAAAACTAAGTTTATAAAGTATAAGGGTGGTAACAGATATAATTAATACCTGAAAACACATATAAATGTCCATCAGTAGAGTACTGAACAGATCAGTAACAGTGTGTCTATAGAGAAATGCTATCCAGACCCTAAAAACACTTGCTGTGGAAGATTCTCTACTTTGCAGTGTTAAAATAGAAAAGCAGACTTCAAAGCTGTATGTACAATGTAATCCCATTTTTTGTAAATAAAGTTTATTATAAATTAAAAAAAATGTAATCATTATAGTAGATAATATATTGTCTCTTGTGAAATTCCTGTTCAAATTTTTTTCTGCTCTTATTGAATTAATGATCTTCAGTTCAGTTCAATTCAGTCACTCAGTCATGTCCGACTCTCCGCGACCCCATGAATCACAGCACGCCAGGCCTCCCTGTCCATCACCAACTCCCGGAGTACACTCAAACTCATGTCCACAGAGTCGGTGATGCCAGAGTGCTTTATAGTAGTTTTACAGATTTTGGATAATAAGATTTTGTTGCATCCCTTGTTTTGAATGTATTGTCCCATACTTTGGAGATACAAAATTTCTTAAATGTAGCAAAAAATACTTACCAAGCTCTATTTTTAAAAATTTAAATCTTTCTGAGTTCTGTATAGTTTCATATCTTTCTATAAGATCATAAAAACATACTCCTATGTATTACTTTTGAAACATATACACAATGGAATATTACTTGACCATAAAAAGGAATGAGAAGCATCCATTCTTCATAGTGTCGGGAGAGGATGCCAGAATTCCACTGCTTAAATGTTTCATATTTTCAGAGAGCCAGCACTGTATACTTATTTGGGAGCCTAAGAGTCAAACAAAATTCTTTACACTTGCCTCTTAACATTGATAAAGCTTTCCCTCCTTTGAATTATTACTCATGTCTACAATTTTAAGTTTTATGTTTTCATTTGAAGCGTCCTTTATTGAAAGCATCCATCAATTCTGTGGCACTGTGTGCATAATAATGATAAATAGGTTTTAGACTAAAACAGATCTAGATTTTATTTTGAGCTCTGTCTGTTACAATATGGGTCACCACATTGACTTTCAGATTCTTGGGTTCCAAATATGCAGAATGATGACAACGCTTACTAGTAAAATTGTTTTATAACTTATGTTTAGAGTTTATGTATACGGCATATTCTTTGTCATAGTGAAAGTATTCAATAACATTGAGAAGACACCTGTTTTATTTATTATGAAATAATTATAATAGTTTTCCTCTTTTCCTTATGTATGGAAAAGATTTAATTAAACAAAAAATAAGAGTGTGATAAACTGTAGGATGCTTTACAGCTCTTATGTGTGTTAAACTAATATTGCTGTTCTTTTACTAACTTGAAGACTTGAACAATTACATTTGATCTATTTTATTTGTTTTATAAAATACTGCAGCTACACTGTTTCTCTGAAGAAGGTATTTTCTACATTTATAGAAAAACTATAGTAGAAAATAGTCAACCATGGACTTTGCCTCAGTTTCTTTACATGGTGTTTCTGCTATACTTGCTTTTCTGTCTGGGTTAATGCTTGCACACAGTTTCTAATTTTTATTCCTAAATCCAAGTAAAGGTAACTCTCACTGTATCTTTATTACAGCATATATTTAATAATATATTTGATGCATTTTTCAAGTATTCACAAAATTAGTATCCCTTCTCTTATAACTTTCAATATTACATTTTAAAATCCTGGGAAATAATTGGTCCACAAAATATTTAAGTACACCTTTACATAATTAGAATTGCTCTTAAATTTATAGGCAAAGCCATGATTTTTTTAAAAGTCACTTGACTGTATTATCTGCATTAGGGTAAAAATATGTAATGTTAAAGGCTTAAACTTCAGTAACACCAGGAAAACCATCATGCATTTAATGGTATTAATCCAAGGTTAAAAATAGAAAATGTTGAATAAAAGGAAATTTTGCATTATTTTGTTTTTGAATAAGGAATAAATTATATCTTTTATTATTATTTTATCATTTAAAAATAAATTAATTTTAATAGTTTAGAAGTTAAATTTTGTGTTTAAAATCATGATACCTAATCTTGTTGATATTAGACAAACACTGATGAAATTAATTTTTCTTCAGATTTCTTTATGGAATAAATCAATTTCTGAAAAAAAAATCAGGATTTCAGAAATTCCCCAAATAATCTGAGAGTTAATGTTATCAAAATCCTGCTATATGGCATGGCTGCAACAGTTTAAATTCCTTTCACAGATCTAAGTTATTTTCTTAATGGAACTATGGCCTTAGTAACATTTAACTGAAATTTTCTGAAATAGAGTAAAGTGATATCCTTTTATTGCTTCCACAGGTGTTTGATTATTTGCCTTCTGATTAAAGGCTAGCATTCAGTTTTAGAAATCAGATATACCTTTGATCTATGACCAGTGATTCACAAAACAGTGCCCATCTTTTGATGAAACAGAATATTTGGCACAGCCCCTTTGTTGTGATCGTTAATCACTTTTGTTAAAGGATCATTACACCAGCCCTGTCAAATTACACAGGTACAGTATTGCTTTTCTTAGGAAGTATGTGCAGTTAATATTTTTCACATTATTCATCTCTAACCCCACCATATATTAAGGAAACTTTTAGTATCCACTTTTATATTAATTTATTTGTATAATTTAATTTAAATAGTAAGTTATTTATAAATTTTAAAATATGTATCATATTTTAAGGTTTGTTAGAAGTGCTTTTAAAGTATAAATTAGAATTATATCTTTATTTGTTAATAAATTATATCTTTATTTGTTAACATTTTTAGTTTCTTTATCAGATTATATAAAATCTCATACATACATGCACACATCAACAAATCTCCATTTTGCTTGATATACAGTAAATAATTTATGTGAAGATGCCTGTCTTTTAAAATCAAGAGTCAAGGTTCTTCTCATATTTCATTTGTTATTGTTCTCCTTTGCCTTCTATTATTCTTGCTTTCCTAATAAGCACATATCAAGCTAGTTTCATGCTTTAGTTTTCTTCTCTTCTCACTATTCTTCTTGAAAATGTATCCATTTCTTCTAAATTTAGAGTAGTTTATTGGGTTCAGTTTCTCCAATTCTTAATTTTATGGTCCTTACCTACTTGGTATATTTTATTTTTGTTTGTAATTTTGAAAGCATACTCTCTGAACTCAATTTTTTATCCTTTTATTCGTGGCTTTTCTCTTTGAACACTGTAAGCAGTATGGACCATAGATCAGAAGGAGACAAGAAGTCATTTACATACAAAACTACTTTTCAGAATCCTGAAATAATTCTTCCTTGCAACCATGAAGTCATTTAATGTGTCTAACAATTTTCCTATATTCTCTCCTTTGACAAATTCAACTTCTTATTGGAAGTTCAGATGTGTTCCACCAGGACATCACAGACCACTCTTCAAATACTTACATTATAGACAAGAGGAGAAGGGAGATGTTTGTGTTTACCATGATTTCATTTTGATAGTTTGCTAATCCAGTTTGCCACAATATGTGAAGTCTGAGTTAGCCATAAAAGGGCAGCTGCTAACTAGGCAAGGGGCCCATGCTTTGTCAAGCAGCTGCTCCCTGCACAAACGCTGGTAAGCTGCAGATCCTGAGACATGCTTAGGGGACATCTGCTCCCCTCTAAAGACCGTATTTGAGAGCCCAACAGTGTCCTCAGCTGCTGCCAGATTGGGAGCTTAGTAGGGCTCATGCCAACTCAGAATTCTATTGGGATCCGTTGTTGGCCAACCACGGTGGAGTGGGGAACTAGATACCACCACTCAAACATTTGTTCTGTTTGTCTCCATATTTTGGTATTAGCTCAAAGATAGTTGGTACACGTCCTCCCTTTTCTAAAGGACACAACTGTCATTTTACAAAACCTTATTACAATGTCTACATTTTATTCAGGTTGCATTTCAGGGCAAGTAATGGCTGGAAATGGGTTCTGCATCTCAGAACTCACTGCATCTCAGAATTAACACTTTCATCATTTTCCGAACAGCTCAGCTTGTTTCTACCAGCAACCCCATTCCTTCAATTAGATTCCAGCTTTTACTAATTACACTTAGGAACTTTCTTTTGCTCTCTTTGATAATCTCATTTTCTTCTTTCCAAGGACTGTCTTTGAAAACAAAACAAAACATAAACACATAAAGCATTCTTTGAGTTGATTATTTTGCCAATTCATTCCCATTTGTGTTTTATATAGAAGTTTCTAGAAGTCTTATGTGTGTTGTTGGCATACTTCCCTCTTCTGATTTGGGATTTTTATCATTTTCCATATTTTTTTAAAATATCAATATTTTAATGTAGATATGATTTCAAAACAACAAAGTACAAGAAAAATTACTCATTAACATCTTTCCAAATAAAAACATGTTTTAATATGTTCATACTATCTTCCAGGCCATATCTCTGAATAATAAATTTTGACATATTTGCCTATATTCAAAGCGATTAGATGCAATATTTTATATTACCCCTTAGGTATGCATAACTATTTTGCTACTATCTTTTTTTCCACCTTTTCTTAACATTATCACTCACTGTTGAGCATACTCACTATAGGTAGGCAGAATTAGTATTTTGGTGACTGTCTCTGCTCAATTTATTCCATGTTCATACATATATATGTGAATGCATACAAATACGCACTTTGCAGCAATCTCAAGGGTATTATGCTAAGCCAAATAAGTCAGACAGAGAAAAAGATACCATATGTGTAAAATGTAATGTGTAAAATTTTAAAAACAAAATAGAAAACAAGCTCATAGGTACAGATAACAGATTGGTGGTTGTCAGAAGTGGAAGGTGAGAGTGGGAGGAGAAATGTGTGAAGGAGATCAAAAGATGAAAAACTTACTTAACAGGAAGTAAAAGTTTCGTTAGTTTAGGGGAAAATTTTAAGTGTTTATTCAGATATTTTTTCACATGAGAACTATAAGATGTTAATGCTTAACATCATATAGTTAAGCATGTTAAATGTTAAAGCTTAAAACCTTTCAGTGACTTGTTCTTGTTGTTGGTTTGTTATTTGATCATAATGTGCTCAGATGCTCAGTTGTATCCAACTCTTTGTGATCCTGTGGACTGTAGCACTCCAGGCTCCTCTGTCCGTGGGATTTCCCAGGCAAGAATACTGGAGTGGGTTGCCATTTCTTCCAGGGGAATCTTCCTGACCCAGGGATGGAACCCATGTCTCTTAAGTCTCCTGCATTGGCAGGTGGATTCTTTATATAGAATCACTATAGGCACCACTAATGCTACCTGGGAAGCCCATTTGATGATAATAGTACTGAAATAATTGCTGTTTCAAGTGAGCTGCAACACCACAAGTCGAACCCTGCTGTCACAGAGTAAAAGGAACATATAAAGGGGAAAAAAGATAAACCAAAGTTTGTTTACATCATTTGAAACAATTGAAGTAACCAATAATTAGGAGCAAATGGTTAATAAATTGAAGTATACCAATATAATGGAGCTATTAAAAAGAAAAAGATGGGTTTTGTATGTATTGACACAGGAAGAACTTGCATCATATGTAAAACGTGATCTCTTACAGTGTTGAACAACAATAAAAACAAACCAATTTGTATTACATTAACTAATTTTGAAAAAAATGTATTCGTAAGAACACATGGACAGATATCTGAAAATGTAAGTAAAAGCTCCACTGTTAAGTGCTGTTGCACCCAGGAGGGTTGTATAGTTGCATGTCAGTGCAGAGAATCCTTCATTTTGGACTCTATATCCTTCCGAAATAGTTTTTTGTATTGTTATGTAAAATTTTAAAGAGAATCGAGGAGAAGGTGTAGGATATGATGGAGGAAGAGGAAAGATATGAGAAAGACAAGAAGAGAAGAATAAAACAGGACTGGTCATTAAATAGATTGAAAATCTGAAACTGTACGGTAGAATCAGAAAACAAAATCAGATGTCCTGCTTACTTACCCAGTTTACTATTCTGCATTCATCTTTTTCAATGGGATGATTTCATCACCAGCTTACTTCAACATCTACCAAATATTTTATTTATTTTGTAGTTTTCTTCTTAGTAATATATATATTGAGTTTTTATATTAAACAGTGTCTACTTATTTACGAAATACAGCCTGCATAGCCATTATATATTATGGGTTGCTAGCTTATATCTGGAGAAGGCAATGGCACACCACTCCAGTACTCTTGCCTGGAAAATCCCATGGACAGAGGAGCCTGGTAGGCTGCAGTCCATGGGGTCGCTAAGAGTCAGACACAACTGAGCGACTTCACTTTCACTTTTCATTTTCATGCATTGGAGAAGGAAATAGCAACCCACTCCAGTGTTCTTGCCTGGAAAATCCCAGGGACGGGGTAGCCTGGTGGGCTGCTGTCTATGGGGTCGCACAGAGTCGGACACGACTAAAGCGACTTAGCAGCAGCAGCAGCTTATATCCATTTGAGTTCGTAATATTTTGCAAATTATGCTGATTTTTTTCTGATGCTTGCAGTTCATACAGTTCCTATTACCTAGAAATATCATGATTTCCAGATGGCTAAAATTTCCAGATGGTAGAATACACAAAAGATACTCAGAAAGATGTGCTTAGTTGCGTAGTTGTGTCCAACTCTTTGTGACCCCATGACTTGCAGCACAACAGGCCTGTGGGGATTCTCCAGGCAAGAATACTGGAGTGGGTTGCCATTTCATTCTCCAGGGGATCTTCCTAACTCAGGGATCAAACCCAGGTCTCCCACATTGCTGGCAGTTTCTTTACTGTCTGAGCTACCAGAGAAGCCCACTCAGAAAGATGCAACACTACAAAAGCAAATCAAGTTGTATGGATTTATGTCCAGAGTTGCATATTATGCCATAGAGTAAGAATAAATTTGCTGTATGACTCATGGAACTTAAACCAGGACTCTGTGACAACCTAGAGGGGTGGGATGGAGAAGGAAATGGCAACCCACTCCAGTATTCTTGCCTGAAGAATCCCATGGACAGAGGAGCCTGTCAAGTTACAGTCCACGGGATTTCAAAGAGTCGGACATGACTGAGCAACTAACACACACACACGCACGCACACACACACGCACGCACACACACACGCACGCACACACACACGCACGCACACACACACACACACAGAGGGGTGGGATGGGGTAGGAGGTGGGAGGGAGGTTCAAGGCAAGGAGACATATATATACTTACAGCTGATTCATGTTGATGCATGGCAAAAACAACCACAATATTGTAAGCAATTATCCTTCAATTTAAAATAAACTTAAAAATGAATAAATATGTTATAATTTCCTCTACTCTACACTAAAACCAAAGGGAGAAAAATTATTGGAATTATTCTAACCATTCCCTCCATCCCCCAGCTTCTCTCTTTCTCACTCTATGTAACGATGTGCATAGCTTTTATAATTTTATTTTAACAAAATTTAAATCACTACTCTGTCCTGGATAAAGAAACTCATCTAATATAGTGGTTTCTAGAATGAGTCATTCTCTGTCTTGATTCACTTCATGTGACAAGTGTATTGAATAGGTCGTGAAAAATGACAACTTCGGGAGTTGCCCTAATTGAATCAGTAATGTGACTAATCTCTTATCCCTTACATGATCTTGTTTACCTCAAACCATTATACCTACAATAAGCTTTAGGGATGTACTACTGAGAGCTGATGTCCTTTTGAATAACTTAAATTTAACTTTATGTTTGGAAATCTATTAAAATACAACTTCAATTTCACATACACAGTCAAAATTAAATTAACTCTGTGTATGAAAGTGTTAGTCACTCAGTCGTGTCCACCTCTTTGCAACCCCATGGACAGTAGCCTGTCAGGCTCCTCTGTCCATGAAATTTTTCAGGCAATAAAACTGGAGTGGGCTGCCATTCCCTTCTTCAGAGGATCTGCTTGACCCAGGGATCAAAGCCAGGTCTCCAGCATTGCGGGCAGATTCTTTGTATGAACCACTAAGGAAGTGGTAGCAAACTTTATCTGAACTGGCTTACACAAGATGCAAATTTCCTAAAACAAAATTGAAATATCTAAGTCAAGCACAGATGGTAGAAATATTGTAATTCATGGCTTCTATGTGTGTGTTTTTTTTTCTTCACCATTTTAAAGTATATATTTCAACTGTTTTTAGTGTATTCATAGAGTTGTGCAACCATCATCACTATATAATTGTAGAATATTTTCATCACTCCAAAAAGAAACCCCAATCTTATTAGTAATCACTCCCACTACCCTCTCCCCTACTTTCCGACTCTATGGATTTGCCTATTCTGCAATTTCATTCAAATGAATTAATACAATATGTTGCTGGTCTTTCATGACTTACTTCTTTCACTTAGCATAATGTTTTCAAGGTGCATCCATGTTGTGTTTATTCAGTACTTCATTATTTTTACAGTCAAATAATAATCATAGTATGGTGTCGTATATATGGACACACTACATGATGTTTATCCTGTCACCCATTGATGGGTTTTTGAGTTATTAAAACTTTTTGACTAATATATGGGTCATCTATTCACTTTCTTTATGATGTCCTTAAAGTGCATGTATTTTGAATTGTCATGAAGCCAAATAACCATTATTTTCTTTTGTTGCTTGTACTTTTGATGTCTTATGTGAGAAATAATTGTCTAACCCAAACCCACAGATTTACTCCTTTCTTTCAAAACATTATACCATTTTTAGTGCTCTCATTAAGATCCATGATCATTTTAAGTAAATTTTTATTTATGGTGAGAGGTAGGAGTCCAGTTTTATTCTTTTGCAGGTGAATATCCAGTTTATGTAGTCACATTATTGAAAAGACTATTCTTTTTCCCCTTGTTGTCTTGGTACCCTTGTCAAAAATCAGTTGACCATAAAGTAAAGGCTTATTTTTTTTTTTACTGTCATTTCTATTCTATTTGTTCTTATGTCTGTCCTATATGAGTACCATACTGTCTTGATTACTTCAGCTTTGTGATAATTTTTATATTGGGAGAAATTAATTTTACAACTTTGTTCTAATTTTGAAGATGGTTTGGATATTATAGCTCCCTTCCATTACTATAGGAAATTTAGGATTAACTTGTGAAATTTTGAAATTAAAAAACTGAGAATTTGGAATTGTGTTGAATCTGTGGATCAATTTGTAACAATGTTAAGACTTCCAATCACTAACATAGAATTACTTTCTATTCAGTTGTTCTCTAATTCTTTCAACAATATTTCAAAATTTTCAATGCACAGGTTTTATACTCCTTTGGTTAAATTTATGCCTACATATTTACTCTTTTCGACACTACTGTAAACAAATTTTTATTTAATTTTCAGATTGCTAATTTCTAGAATATGTGAATACTATTGATTTTATATGTTAATCTTATATCCTTCAACCTTGACAAATTTGTTTATTAGACCTAATCAGTTATGTGTGTGAATTCCTGAAGATTTTTCTGTATACAAGTTTATGTCATCTATAAATAGAGATAAAGTTTTACCTTTCTCCTGCACAATGTGGATGCTTTATGTATATTTTTCTTGCCTAGAAGAAATAGGCAAGATCTGGCTAGAACCTCAAGATCAATGTTGAAGTGATGAGAGTGAACATTCCTAAAATGAACTAATTCATTTCATCTAAGTTACCTAATTTGTTGGCATACAGTTCATAACAGTTCACCCCACAGTAATTTTTCTATGTCTGTAAATTTAGTAGTAATGTCCTATTTTTCTTTCATGATTTTAGCAATTTGATTCTCTCTCTCTCTCATTTGTTTTTGTGAACCAGACTAATGATGTGTCAATACTGTAAATTCTCAAACATCTAGGCTGATTTTTAACCCAACAACTGGGCACTTCAGCCTAGCCAAGTTGATCCATGAAGCTAACTAACCATCAAAGAAGTTATCACACTACATTAGACTAAACATGGTGGTGGCATGGGTGGGTGGTGGCATAGGTGGGTGGCGGGAGTAGAAAAGAATAAGGTAATAAAAAGTGGTCAGATCTGAATGTAGTTTAAAAGCTGAGCTGTATTTGTGGATGATTTGAGTACAGTCAACTCTTCTTATCTCACATTTTCTTTAACCCCAGATGATGACTTTTTGCTTTCTAAACTTTCTTTCTTTTCTTACATTGCCTTTTCTTGGCTTATTTTTTGATATATGTCTTTTTCCCAAGTCTCCTTTGATGCTGTTTGTACTTCCTTCTGAATTCTAAATGTTGGGAAAGCCCTAAAGTTTATTGTTAAACCCTAAATGCCTCTGTCTAAATTCCTTTCCTGTATGATAACAGCTTAGTGTTATATAACATCTGCACACAGACAGTTCACACATTCCTGTAGCCAGTTATGACTCACCATTTAAGCAGTAGATCTATCAAGAATCTTCTTGACATGACTGACTAATACATAAATTTGTTGTTCAGTTGCTCGGTCTCCAACTCTTTAAGACTCCATGGACTGCAGCATGCCAGGCTTCCCTGTCCTTCACCATCTCCTGGACCTTGCTCAAACTCATGTCCATTGAGACGGTGATGCCATCCAACCACCTCATCCTCTGTCATCCCCTTCTCCTCCTGCCTTCTATCTTTCCCAGCATCATGTTCTTTTCTAATGAGTCAGCTCTTTACATCAGGTGGCCAAAGTATTGGAGCTTCAACTTCAGCATCAGTCCTTCCAACGAATATTCAGGGTTGATTTCCTTTAAGATTGACTGGTTTGATCTCCCTGCTGTCCAAGGGGCTCTGAAGAGTCTTCTCCAAAACCACTGGAACGCATTAATTCTTCAGCATTCAGCCTTTTTTTTGGTCCAACTCTCACATCCATACATGACTACAGGAAAAATCATAGCTTTGACTATATGGACCTTTGTCAGCAAAGTAATGTCTCTACTTTTTAATACAAGCATCTTTTTAATTTCATGGCTACAGTCACCATCTGCAGTGATTTTGGAGCCCAAGAAAATAAAGTCTGTCACTGTTTCCATTGTTTCCCCATGCCATGAAGTGATGGGACCAGATGCCATGATCTTAGTTTTTTGAATGTTGAGGTTTAAGCCAACTTTTTAATGTATTTATTTATACATAACTATTCTGTATCTCAAACTTTACATATCCAGGGGAAAACTTTTGTTTTCCTCCTTCACAAACCTGCAATATTCTCAATTTTGATGTGCCAATAATTGTAGTCATTAGGCAGAAAATGAGTATGTGAGTGTATGCTTAGTCTCTCAGTCATGTCCTACTTTTTGCAAACCCATTGACTGTAGCCCTCCAGGCTCCTCTGTCCATTAATCATTCCTAATGTTCTTCGGAGAAGGCAATGGTAAGCCACTCCAGTACTATTGCCTAGAAAATCCCATGGATGGAGGAGCCTGGTAGGCTGCAGTCCGTGGGGTCACTAAGAGTCAGACACGACTGAGCGACTTCACTTTTCACTTTCACACATTGGAGAAGGAAATGGCAACCCACTCCAGTGTTCTTGCCTGGAGAATCCCAGGGACGGGGGAGCCTGGTGGGCTTCCATCTATGGGGTCACACAGAGTCAGACACGACTGAAGTGACTTAGCAGCAGAAGCAGCAATTTGTTCTTAACCAACACTTCCTTCACCAGTTGAATTCTTTAGTGAGTTATATCAGCTTAATACTTCAAAAAAATTGGTTAAGTCCATCCACTTCTTTCCATTAAAACTACCATCCTTTTTCAAGTCACTGTCTTCCCTTACCAGAACCCTCTAGGTACCTCCTTACAGTCCTTCCTGTTCCCACATCCATCATTGTTATCCAGTTTTCATTCACAACCATTGTAATCTTCTGAAACGTATATGATTACTTTGTAATTACCCCGAATCAACCTGAAAAACGTCACAGAAATGTAACGTGAATTATTCATTTTTTCCTATCCAATCTTTCCAATTCCAATCAATTTCAACAAGAAAAAACCTAATAAAATTCCTTTCCTATAATAATCAATAAAACTCATGATAATAAACTTCAAGTTGCGTTTTTATCAGAGACAATATAAAGACATATTTGGAATGTCACATCCTATGATGCTATTGAATCAAGTTTAGCATGTAATGTTATCTTCTTTTGGTTAGTGACAACAATCTCTGGATGTTAGAAGACATAATTCAACTGGGATTTTCCTTTTTCAAGAAATGTGATCTAAGTGTTTCACAAAATGCTACAGCATGACTTTGGCCAAAATCTCCTGGAAGTATCTCAGAGATATATCTTATTTTTCCAAAGATGAAATGCATATGTAATTGTTTTTATTTTAATGGTAAATTTTATTAGCATTAGAATTCTGATATTATCATAGTCTGCGGAAATATTGTTTTAACTATCTCCAAAAAGTCAGAGTGTTCTATTAAACCTAACCAAAAATGTATGGACTCTGCTAGCTATATAGAATCAGTTCTTGAGCTAATAATGACCATCCTTTTGGCCTTGTGAAATGCCAAAATGCTTTATCATATAGATCAAGTCCCTATCAAAGTTATTTGCTATTAGAACTAATAAATGAATTTAGTAAGGTCACAATGATCAAGGTCAACATAAAAAGATCAATTGCATTTCTATACACCAGCAAGAAACACTAGAAAATGAAATATAGGGGAAAAAATCTATGTATGCATGCTAAATTACTTCAGTCATGTCCAATTCTTTGCGACTCCATGGACTGTAGCCCACCAGGCTCCTCTGTCCATGGGATTCTCCAGGCAAGAATACTGGAGTGAGTTGCCATGCCCTCCTCCAGAGGATCTGCCTGACCCACGGACAGGACCTGGGTCTCTTACATCTCTTGCATTGGCAGGCAGGTTCTTTATCACTAGCACCACCTGGGAAGCCCCAAGGAAGCATAAACAAACCATATAATAAAATTCCTCTTTCAATAGACAGCAAGATGGCACATTCTTGTGGAATCAGTCTTTACCAAAAAACTATGAAATATCCCAAAGGAAGGAAGAATTCTAGATTTCACAAATTACACTAATTTCAAAGGCATATATAAATTATTCTTCATAGGAAATGATAACCAAGGGTAAGTTAATAGCCCCATTTGCTGCTTTATTATATTAATAATTTATTAATCATAATGGGGTGACATTCAGTTCAGTTCAGTTCAGTCGCTCAGTCGTGTCCGACTCTCCGCGACAAAATAAATATATATATTGTTTAATTTTTTTACTTAGAGCTATCTAAACATATTTACAAATACTTGCATTTATATACTTTTATATACTTTTTAAAAGTTATTTATAGTTAATCACCTAATAAATGATAAGCTATTATCATAACTCATATTTATTTAATTGTCTATGGAAAAGCCCACCACATTACACTGTAGAAAACATCAGATCCAAATATTCAACTACGTAATTCACATACTATTTGTTAGAGTATAAATATCAATATTTATAATAGATTCTTAATACTTTTTGAAGCTACCTAATATTTTACCCTGCAGAAGTTTCAAATAATTTGATATTTCTTATACTACTCACGTACAAAGGACACAGATAACAAAGGTTAGACTGGTAAACACATAGGAATGTATCCATGCTGTTACAGGCTGAATAATGTTCCCTCAAAATTCCTATGTTGAAGTCTTACCTCCCATGACCTCCCAATGTGACTGTTTTTGGAGATGGGGCTCTTCAAGAGGTAATTAAGTTAAAATCAGGTCATGAGGGTATGCCCTAATCCAACATGACTAGTGTCTATATAAGGAAACTAGAATCCACACAGAAGGAAGACCATATGAACACAGACATCTACAAACTGAGAAGAGAGACCACAGTATAAACCAATCCTGCTGATATCTTCAGCTCAGACATCTGGTCTCCAAAACTGTGAGAGAAAAAGTTGTTTTGTAAGTCATCTTTTTTTTTTTTTTGGACGTACTTAGTTTTGGTAGAACCAGTGAATTAATACAATGAATCTCAGTTAATATGCCTTTTGATCTTACCTCCAATAGTGGAAGAAATCATCATTGTTGTTGACCTCACTATTGATGTTTTGCATGCAGCTCAACTTAATTTTTGATGTCTCTAATGAAGTCTGTTAGGCTCAGGCTTCCTTGATGATGGTCCTGTACAAGTATGGATGACAGCTAATCAAATGAGACAAAGGTAATTAGGGAAAATATAATCAAGAGACGGAGAAGTTTGATTGCAAATGAAAACACACTGTCACTGACTTTTGCTTAGATGCCCGTTATTGTCTGTTTCCTTTGAAAATCTCTGCTCCTGGCCAACTAGCTACAGTTCCAACACCTATTACCAGCATTCTGCCAAGTGGTATCCTATATCATAAATACTCCATTGTAGTGGAGAATTAATTTCATGCAAAGAGTGGCCTGGCCTTTCATTTGACTAATGGAAGGGGATCTCTGAAGCTTGAAAGTGTTCTGCCTGATGGAGGTGTCTGTTTGCCAGGGGTTTTAGCTACTGAACAGTCTATGTGATTTATGATGGGGCTTTGGAACCATAACAGTTCCAACCTCCAGAGGAACTAGAAACTAAAGCTGTTAGTTCAAACCTTTAAGAAGGGATAGAGACTAAAGGTCATGGACAGCAGATGATGACTCCCAGTAAAAACTCTGGTGAAAATACTTTAGCCACCTGATGTGAAAAGCCAACTCATTGGGAAAAACCCTGATGCTGGGAAATATTGAGGGCAGGAGAAGAAGGGGGCACAAAGGACGAGATGGTTGGATGGCATCACTGACTCAATGGACATGAGTTTGAGCAAGCTCTGGGAAATAGTGAAGGGACAGGGAAGCCTAGCATGCTGGAGTTCATGGTGTCACAAAGATTTGGACTGAACAACAACAAAAACTCTGGACAGAAGTTTTCCTGATGCGCAGTCCTTTGCATATACTCATTTTTCAGTGTGCAAATTAGGTAACAGGTCTCAGGAGACAAGCAACGCTTTGCATTTGGAAACCTCCTAGACCTCACCTTATGCGTCTCTCCCTTTGGCTGGTTCTGATTTGTGTCTGTTGCTGTGTGAAACTATAATTGTAAGACGATTGCTTTTCTGATTCTATGAGTCATTCGCAAAATTCATCAGCTCTAAGAAGGGTAGTGGAAACCCCAAGTCTGTAAGCAACTACTTAGAAGTGAGGTTTGCCTGAATATTTTCAAGCTTTTGACAGTTATCTGGCTTGAGGTCAGTCTGCTGCTTGTGCTCTTAGTCTGGAAAACTTGGCCTCATTTTGGGTAGTGAGTGTCAGAAATCCTTATACCTCATAATCTCTACCCTTTCTCTGTGTAAAACTCACTGATACTCTGTTTCTCATGCAATGACAAAATTATTAAAAAGCTCATTTTAGGGTATAGTTTAGCTTTTTTTTCCCTTGAGGGATATGAGGGATATGTTATTCCTTCAAAATAGTATATGTGCATTTGAATTGTAAACCTTCACATTTATGAAAGGAAAGCTAAGTTGAGGCATTTTAAGACAGTTAAGACAGAAAACATTTTTGAGGAAAAGGACTGCTAATTTATTAAATGAAATAAGCATTTACTGGGAACCCACTGTATTCTAGAAGCAGGGACACAAAAGATGAGTAAATATACAAAATTTGTACTGGAGAAGCTCACAGTCTCCTAGAGCAATAAATCATATCAAGTCAGTAACCAGTGTACACACTTAGATAAATACAGTGTTATTTCCCGGGGGAGAAGTAAGAATCTTGGGATCTGATTGCTTTATGAGAAACATTTTAGTTACTGGTAGGCAGATGAAAGAAGGAATGAATACAGACATTTTTAATGGCTAAAACCTAAATAGTGAAGGAGAAAATCAATCTTATGAGCTCATTCTCTGCTTTTTATAAATTACATGCTCTGTGAGTAATTTACATGCAAATTACTAGAGATGTATGACATAGGTAGACTACTCTGAGAAGGTTGAAACTTGTATAAGCCTTGTATAAGCAGCAATATTTCTAAACCACTCTTCAACCCACCATCTTTTCTTTTCAGTTCTCCTCCTGTGAATATCCACAAGTCTAACCAAATATTTAATCTTGTCTTAAGATACCACTTTTCATATTCACTTGACTAGTTTCTCTTTTTCATGGGATGTGTTTTGAAGATTAAAAACTCTGCAAGAGTCTCATCTCAGTGTGATTCTGGTACCCTCTATGCATAGACTTTTATACAGACTATATATACACCCTCTCTGTATATAGACTTCTGGGAGGCTCCAATCAGTCATTGATGAATTGGTATTTCAGCTATTTGCAGTAATATAATGGACTGGGAAATAAATCAATATTCCTTTACAAACAAAAATATTGTTTAAATGGTTGAAATCATCTTTATAAAGGAACTGATGAGCTGGTAAGAAAGGAAAAATGATTATTAAGCTAGGGAACTAGTGAAATCTGAAACGCCTCCAAATTAAATTGAGTCCTTCAGCCACTGTTTGAGGAATATTTGCTAAAGCAGGAAAAAGTGAATTTCAGGTTTGACCAAGTTGAATGGGCCTTCCCAGGTGGCTCAGTGGTAAAGAATCCTCTTACCATTGCAGGAGACGCCCATTCAATCCCTAGGTCACAGAGATCACTTGGAAAAGGAAATGGCAACCCATTTCAGTATTCTTGCCTAGACAGTTCCATGAGCAGAGGATCCTCGTGGACTCTAGTCCATGGGGTTGCAAAGAGTCAGACACAACTGAGCACACACATCCAAGTTGACTATCTTATTAGAAAATGATCTCATATAACTTGGGGACCTCAAACATGTAACAGTTGTAAGAATAAACTTGAAATTCTCTCTAAAGGATGCTAAGAAAAGCAGTTATTTCATACATCCTTCTACATGGAGGATTTCCCTTCATATGGGGGTATTTAAGCAGCATGAGTGGACAGCCTATTTCTGGTTAATGCCCATATATCATAACAGCTCATCTTTGATCTTGGCCTGAGTGAAATCTCTTCTCCACTTTGAATTAACTTTAGGGACCACTCTATGAGGCCTTAGATTTGAGTTGAGGAATAGGGCTTCCAGTTCATTGTTTACTTGTGTCTTTTTTGCATGCTTGTGTCTAATTTTGAATGTAACATTTTTATTTTACAATGGATTGCTGTTGGACCTGCAGGAACTTATGACATAATAAATCTAGTAACAATCATTTTTGTGAAGGAAATCTCATGAGGCAAGGATATCAGTTATAACAATGTCCTATGGTCAGACAGGGGCTTCCCTTGTGGCTCAGCTGGTAAAGAATCTGCCTGCAATGTGGAAAACCTTAGTTTGATCCCTGGTTTGAGAAGATCCCCTGGAGAAGAGAAAGGCTAACCACTCCAGAGTTCTGGCCTAGAGAATCCCATGGACTATATAGTCCATGGGGTCTCAAAGAGTCGGACAAAACTGAATGACTTTCATTTTCATAATTTTTTTTTCATGGTGAGACAGAACCACTAGGGACTGGTAACATGACAGGAGCTCTTTTACACACTGAGCATTTTCTATTAAGAATTAAATGGTCTTACTCCACATCCCAAAAAGTCCTCTGTTAAATTCTTTTTTTTTTTGTAGTTTCTAGAGATTCCATACAGCACCCTATGAACTACAGGCAGGTCTACTACCATTACATGTCCTGGGTTGTGATCCACAGTACAAGTACAGTGTGAAATGAAAACAATGATGTGTTTAACGGACTAATTTACAACAAAGAGCAAGATAATAAACTTTGCCCTGTATACTGTCATATGCTGTCATATAAAAGTGAGCTGGATTTAAACATCCTTATTGATGGAGACTGAAGAGAATGATTGTGCTGGATTGATAACATCAGTTTATCTAATGAGAACAGCTTTGTAGATTTGTTCCAGTAAAGATAGAACATCCTACAAGTCAAGTTAAGGTTAAGGCAGTCCACTGTGAACCACCAAAATCCATCTGTTTTTTAGAGGGAGGTCCCATGTGTTCTTTAAAACTTTGATAGTGACGTTAATCTCTGCAACTGTCCTCAGGATATGATTTTTAAAAGTATTTACTATCTATACCAGTAATGGAGAAGGAAGTGACAACCCCACTCTAGTATTCTTGCCTGGGAAATCCCATGGAAAGGAGCCTGGTAGGCTACATCCCATGGGCTCACAAGAGTTGGGCATGACTTAGCACTAAATCACCACCACCACCAGTAATAAGGGCTTCCCAGGTGGTGCTAGTGGTAAAGGACCCTCCTGCCAATGTAGGAGACATAAAAGATGTGGGTTTGATACCTAGGTCGGGAAGATACCCTGGAGGAGAAAATGGCAACCCACTCCAGTATTCTTACCTGGAGAATCCCATGGACAGAGGAGCCTGGCAGGCTACAGTCCATAGGGTTGCAAAGAGTCATTCATGACTAAAGCAATTCAGCATGCATACCAGCAATAATATCCTTGAAACCACCTAATAATACTAGGCTCCTTTGCAACCCTAACAGATTTTAGGTAAGGTTTTCAGTAGTCTTCTCTGTGACTACTAGAGTCTGCTTAAAAGTGAAGACAAGACCTACTGACTTCTCACAGTATGCAATGAGTTACCTGTTGGCTTCTCTGAGTCTAACATTTCTTTTTGCAAAAACTTCAGTGTTATTTGCAGAGCCAATTCTTTCCACAGTCTTTACAATCATCACTGTCCTCATATGAACCAATTGCAACAACCATTGCCTCTCTCAATACTTAAGTTCCTACTTGCACTGCCTCCCCATTAAATGGAGGTTAAAGCCTCAATGATTTTATTGACATGTTATGACATGGGCTGTCACCATTTTTTTCTCCAACAATCAACAGTGTCAATATTATCATTAGACTGTCAAATTAGTCATTTAATCCTTATTCCGACTGTTGCCTAAAGTGAATCAATTAGCAACTGTCAGTTTTCCATATAAATCAGTCTATTTTTTTCCTGTATCTCTTTCACCAAAATTTACCCCCTTGGAGAATTAAGGTATTCCATAGAGCCATGGAACTGTATAGGACAGGCAGCAGCAGAAGGCATGACACAGGAAACTAAAATATAATGGAGCTCACAAATGTTGCTGGAGACCATGTAGAGATAAAATATACATCAGTTATTGAGGTTAAAAATTACTAAGGACCGCAGGGATGAAAGAAGGCAAGAGATCCTGAGGAGCCAATTAGATATTTCTGAGACATATACCACTCCACAGATTTTTAAATCTCAATGAGTTATAATTAAGATAAATAGGAGAAACTTGCATCTAATATTAGATGCACGAGAAATATTATACAGAAAATGTAGGACACTGATACAAAGAGAAAATTTGAAAGGTAGCTAGTAAGATAAAACAGTACCATCAAAGGAATATCAGTTAAATGGACAATTTATCTCATGACCACAGAGGATGTCAGATGATGGAATACTGGTGTTCAATAGATTGTCCAAGTGTAATTCTTGACAAGTAAAAGATCTTTCAAGAATGGGAACAAAATTCTTTAAAAATTTAGGTGAGCTGCAAATTGTTGACACCATGATTTCCTAAAAAGTGAAAATTCTAAGGGATACTATTTCAGACAGTGGAGAAGTGGTTTTTACATGGAAGATTTGAACTATAATAGATTCCTATTACATATGAGTGCAGCACTTTCACAGCAACATCTTTCAAGATTTGAAATAGCTCAACTGGAATTCTCAAGTGGCTGGAAAAGGTCAGTCTTCATTCCAATCCCAAAGAAAGGCAATGCCAAAGAATGCTCAAACTACCGCAAATTGCATTCATCTCACACGCTAGTAAAGTCATGCTCAAAATTCTCCAAGCCAGGCTTCAGCAATATGTGAACCGTGAACTCCCAGATGTTCAAGCAGGTTTTAGAAAAGGCAGAGGCACCAGAGATCAAATTGCCAACATCCGCTGGATCATGGAGAAAGCAAGAGAATTCCAGAAGAGCATCTATTTCTGCTTCATTGACTATGCCAAAGCCTTTGACTGTGTGGATCACAATAAACTGTGGAAAATTCTGAAAGAGATGGGAATCCCAGACCACCTGACCTGCCTCTTGAGAAACCTGTATGCAGGTCAGGAAGCAATAGTCAGAACTGTACTTTGAACAACAGACTGGTTCCAAATAGGAAAAGGAGTACGTCAAGGCTGTATATTGTCACCCTGCTTATTTAACTTCTATGCAGAGTACATCATGAGGAACGCTGGGCTGGAAGAAGCACAAGCTGGAATCAAGATTGCCAGGAGAAATATCAATAACCTCAGATATGCAGATGACACCACCCTTATGGCAGAAAGTGAAGAGGAACTCAAAAGCCTCTTGATGAAAGTGAAAGAGGAGAGTGAAAAGGTTGGCTTGAAGCTCAACATTCAGAAAACAAAGATCATGGCATCTGGTCCCATCACTTCATTGGAAATAGATAGAAAAACAGTGGAAACAGTGTCAGACTTTATTTTTTGGGGGCTCCAAAATCACTGCAGATGCTGATTGCAGCCATGAAATTAAAAGACGCTTACTCCTTGGAAGGAAAGTTCTGACCAACCTTGATAATATATTAAAAAGCAGAGACATTACTTTGCCAACAAAGGTCCGTCTAGTCAAGGCTATGGTTTTTCCCGTGGTCATGTATGGATGTGAGAGTTGGACTGTGAAGAAAGTTGATCTCCGAAGAATTGATGCTTTTGAACTGTGGTACTGGAGAAGACTCTTGAGAGTCCCTTGTACTGCAAGGAGATCCAACCAGTCCATTCTAAGGGAGATCGATCCTGGGTGTTCATTGGAAGGACTGATGCTAAAGCTGAAACTGCAATACTTTAGCCACCTCATGCGACAGTTGACTCACTGGAAAAGACTCTGATGCTGGGAAGGGTTGGGGGCGGGAGGAGAAGGGGACGACGGAGAATGAGATAGCTGGATGGCATCACCGACTCTGTGGACATGAGTTTGAGTGAACTCCGGGAGTTGGTGATGGACAGGGAGGCCTGGTGTGCTGTGATTCATGGGGTCGCAGAGAGTCGGACACGACTGAGCGACTGAACTGAACTGACTGATTACATATGAGAAATGGACTATTTCCTGCCATATCCATCAATATGGATGTGTCATAGTCATCAGTGATTACAGCCCACCAGGGTGAGCTGGTGAGCCCTAAGGGCACTCAGGAAGGAAAAGAATCCCTGGGATCTAGCAGCCATCAGACTGCAGCCACTCCCTGTGGTGAGCCCCATGGGAGCTCAGTATGTGAAAAACACAGGATACTGGCCCAGGATAGCTGAGCTGTGTATGAAAGGTATGATTCCAGTGAGCCTAGACTCTTGCATCTTTCCATAAATAGAAAAGTGTCAAATTCCTTAACTTGTCAAATGCCTTCAATCAGGTTTTCTGATTTTCCTTAATTAGCAATAATTTTTTGATGTTCAGACTACTTGCCTTTTGTTGCAAAACTCAGATCCTTCCCTCACCTCCTTGGAGCAGTTCTCTAGGGCTACTTGAGATGCTGCCTCTTGAGCTTAAGTCCTAAAAATTTCTGCTTTAAGTCAACATATAGAAAACATGCAAATGGTAGCTGTGTTTATAAATCAAATGAAATATTGATGGTAAAGTACAACTATATATCAGATATGAATTGAAAACAAAAACAGTTAAATACAAAGCAACTTTATCATGTGTCAGAAAAAGTTAAATGAATTCAGTTATTTTGAAGATATCGATTAATTTTAGAATTTCTTACATAAGTCTGTATTGTAATTGCTAAGATGATCATTCAGTGGGAAATACTGTGCATTATTCTAGACTAGTAAGGGAAAACATTAAAATCAAATTTTTAAAAATAAAATAGATTAAAATGAGAGATTGAATAAAACATGAGAAAATAGATATAAATCAAATATGCAAAGCAATCAATTATTATAACATTGTAAAATGACATGCTGGCATTCTTGGTAAACACATAATATGTTTAGCTTCTCTTTCTAAGCAGAGCCTATATAGAACCTATACAATTCTTCTTTGAGAAATGATTTCAATTTCACATATAAATTACATTTAAAACACACTTGTCTTCTAGTGTCACCAGTTTAAGTTACAATTGACTTTTAGCTATTCCTGAGAAAAAAGACACCTAAAAACTAAACCTTCAAAAGTAGATATTTGACAAACTTTTGTATACCTAAAAATATGCTATGCTTTGAATTTAGCATGGATATTAAGAAGAAGCAGCACACATTTGGATATGCAGGAATAGGAAGTTAATCACACATTCAATTTCAAAGGCTAGAAAGCAATTACCTTGGAAAAAAAGGTGCTACTTATAGTGCCTGAGTAAAGAGTAAACTGGAAAAACCTTCTGGAAGATAATTGGGTGACTCATAAAAGACTTTAAAATGTTTGTGCCCTTTGACTTAGCAATTCTTGTATCAGGATTGCACTCTAAGATAATACTCAACATTGCAAAGAAACATTCAGTCAGTTTTGAAGCTATCTAAACATTCAGACTAGATCTGACAGAGTGCCTGAGGAAATATGGATGGAAGTTCGTGACATTGTACAGGAGACAGGAATCAAGACCATCCCCAAGAAAACAAAATGCAAAAAGCAAAATGCCTATCTGAGGAGGCCTTACAAATAGCTGTGAAAAGAAGAGAAGCCAAAAGCAAAGGAGAAAAGGAAAGATATAAGCATCTGAATGCAGAATTCCAAAGAATACCAAGGAGAGAGAAGAAAGCCTTCCTCAGCGATCAGTGCAAAGAAATAAAGGAAAACAATAGAATGGGAAAGACTAGAGATCTTTGCAAGAAAATTAGAGATACCAAGGGAACATTTCATGCAAAGATGGGCTCAATAAAAGACAAAAATCAGTATCAGTTCAGTCGCTCAGTCGTATCCGACTCTTTGCGACCCCATGAAGCACAGTATGCCAGGCCTTTCTGTCCATCACCAACTCCCAGAGTCTACCCAAACCCATGTCCATCAAGTCGGTGATGCCATCCAACCATCTCATCCTCTGTCGTCCCCTTCTCCTCCTGCCCTCAATCTTTCCCAGCATCAGGGTCTTTTCCAATGAGTCAGCTCGTCTCATCAGGTGACCAAAGTATTGGAGTTTCAGATTCAACATCAGTCCTTCCAATGAACACCCAGGACTGATTTCTTCTAGGATGGACTGTTTGGATCTCCTTGCAGTCCAAGGGACTCTCAAAAGTCTTCTCCAACACCACAGTTCAAAAGCATCAATTCTTTGGCACTCAGCTTTCTTTATAGTCAAACTCAGGCTAAAGACTCACATGGCCAATGATTTGCATTTTTCTGCATCTTTTTATGTAAACAGGCCCCTCAGCCCCAGTGCTATGAAGGGTACATGGGAGGTCATTTCATTGCATCTCTTCTCTAAATTCCCCTTGAATAAACTTTCGAGAAATACATTCAAATTAGTTGGAAAATTGACAATACAGTAACTTAATCGTCATTCTAATAAAACAGTAAATAAAAATGCTGACCATATTTAGTGAAATCTTTTAAAAGATGTTTTCAAAAGCAATTTACATTAAATTATGATCCCATAAGGGTAAAGTTATCGCTCATGAATATGGAAGTAAGTAGTTTGAGGGAAATTCAGTATACAATCAACTGTTTTGCAATAAAGTGTTTACATCTGTGTAATTTTTTCATTGGCATCTGTGATACTGTTTATAAATATGTGGCAATTCCATGCTTGAGGCAGACCTTACAGGCTTTATTAGATAACAGAAGAGACAACCCATGACTGAGTCCAAACTTTGGTCCAACTTTTTTCTAAGCTTAAAGTTTAGAAAAATGAATCATAAATAGCTTCATATTGCCTAATCTCTTATACTAATAGCCTTCTTACTTTATTTGTGTTTCAATCTGTACTCTATAAAATAATTTTCAGTTGAGAACCTAGTAACCATAAATACAAGTGAAATGAGCTGTTTCTCTAATGGTTCATCTTCCTTTAAAACACTAGAGGGCACTCTTTCCTTCTGTTAAAACTGCTTCTGAATTGTGCAGTAGATAGAGCACAAAGCATCACCATGTAAAAACAGTATTCTATTTTTAATATTGGGGGGCTTGACATCTTATTTAACTCATTTTAATTTCAATGAGCCCCAAAGTCACAGCATGTTGTGTTAAATAATATTCAGCTTATTTGTAACTGAAATGAATTCTAATAAGCCAGAAACATCAGTGACAGGAAAGTGATCTTATTCAAAAACCAGATGTTCCCCTTGTGCCATGTTGGTGAACAGAAATAAGACTGTGTGTGACTGTGCTTATTGTGTCTATTAAAAATAATCCAGCCTAAATGCCTGTGTTTGGATTTAGGGGTAATTTGTCTTGAATGTGTTTTTCTATTCTCTGCGTTCCCCAGCAAATAGCACACTTCTGTTAAGCTAACCCACTGTTTGCAACAGGAATGAAATTGAACTGGCCTAGAGGAAAGGACAGGAATTAAGGATTCAGTGAAGATTCATCTAAGAGTAATAACTGCTAATACTATGCAGCACCTGTTTATGTCAAGCACTCACCTAAGCATTTTATTGCATTTATTTCACTAGCAACACATTTCAGTCTTTTCTGATAGTAATTACTATTTGTATTCTCAGTGCCAATAACAAGGACACAGTAGCATGAGAGTAGTAGATAATCCAGTATGAAAAGTATGTACACATTTTGGAAAGCTATTAATATGAAGATTTTATTTTGATTCAGTACAGAGAACAGAGAATTAGAATGGTGTCTAGAAGTTTTACTTGTTGTCTTGTAGGGATGGGGTTGGGATGGGATGTGATATTATAAAGATAAAGGAAATTAGACACATTTTGAATCCTTGGTAAAGTTGAGGATTACTTAGTGATTACTAAAGCATGTTGACATTCCTTTAATGATAATCCATTGCAATGAGAAATTTGAAAAATAATACTTGTGTGTGTGAGAGAGAGAGAGAGAGTTATCCTGTCTGTGTGAACTAGATCAACAACATAAGCACAGACTGTGGTCCAAGCCCCTTTTAGTTTGGGACAGAGAAGAATCCAAGGGTGAATTAGAGTAGTAAAATGTCACAGATATGAACTCCCAGGATAGTTGTGCAAAATTCACAAGGGGTGGAGAAATATTGTAGGTCTTCCATGAGGTAGAGTTGTAAAAGGACCAATGTGCAAGTATTCACAACATGTATGCAAACACACACACAAACACATACACACATGCACACACACACACCGCAGAATAAGCAGTCGACATTTGGAAAGTTTAAAAGAAAACATTGTTTTTCTTAAAGATTTACTATCATGAAAAATTTTTAGTCATTTGTGAGCATTTTTAAGTAAAATATTTGTATTTTTCTATATATAGCAAAAAAAAAACACAAATCCACTGAGGCAAATATATATTCATTAACAACAAAGAAAATTTTAAAGCTTAGATTTGTGCTAAGCCTGGTGATAGAGATCTTATTATTTATGCTTTCTCAACCACCAGGGGACATTCTTAATACAGTTTTTAGAGGTGGAAAAATAAATATAAAAATTCTGTAATTTCAAATAGTGCATGATATTATATGTAGAATCTAAAAAAGCCAAACTCATAAAAATCAAGTAGAGGCTGGGGTATACAAAGAATAAGGAAAGATTTTGTTTAAGGGTACAAACTTGCAATTCCTAGACAATTAAGTCCTGTAGATCCAATGTACAACATAGTAACTAAGACAACTTGACTATTATCAACTCCAAAGTTGCTGAAAGTCTATATCTTAGTTGTTCCCACAAATCATAACTGATGTTTATGTGACAAGTTGGAGATGTTAGCTTGAGGGTAATATATCACATTCTGCAATATATAAATATATCAAATCAACACATTGTACATCTTGAACTTACACAATACTATGTTAATTATGTTAGTATTATGTCAATATTAAAACTAGAATATTTCACTAAAACAGAAAAATAGTTTTTGCTCAGTTCTATTCTGTGAATGGTGCCAAAAGATTAATTTCCTAAAATAAAATGAATATGAAGAAAGGGAAAAAAATGTAGTCCCTGATAATGGATGGCCTGGAGATTATTTTTTAAGCATCTGAGTTGAAGTGTATTTTAATTATTTGACAAACAAAATGGCATAATGGATACTTTGAATTTTTCCGGCACAAAGAAATGTAGAGAAATAAAGTAAGGTTGGAAAAAAGTAGTGAACTTAGTAATATATCTGAGGAGATTTCCAAGGAAAGTGTTGAAGATACCATCTGTCTTTTTTTTTCTTGTTGCCTACAGTAAAGTATGAAAGGATAATAATTAATTGAACAAAGAATTTTAAAAGGAACCATGAATTGGTAATTTTGAAAATTCTCAATCACTCCAAATGTTAAAAGACAGAAAACAGGAGACAAATTGTTGGGATAACATGCTCTAGAGGAAATGTTAAAGATGTGAGTGTAAAACTCTTTCCTAAAGATCTCAGAAAAATGAAAAGTTCAGGGTATTTAGTCTTACAAATGGCTCTTTCAGAGATTAAGGGTGTGCCTCACAGATGCTCTTTATCAAACCACAGGACCCTGAGAATGTGGACCCTCAGCCATCTCAGCAGAAGGTAGAGAAGTTATCTCAAAAAATCTGCAGATATGATATTTTGGTGTAATGGCATGACTCTAC
This sequence comes from Moschus berezovskii, assembly GCF_049115385.1. NCBI lineage: Eukaryota > Metazoa > Chordata > Mammalia > Artiodactyla > Moschidae > Moschus > Moschus berezovskii. The sequence goes on from NC_142472.1 coordinate 30,771,491, forward strand.
CTGAAATTTGTGAGAAATCTACAAGGTTCTTGAGAAAATTAATTCAGTAGGAACACTACCAGTTTGAATGAATGGGGCAGAGAAACTATAAAATGTATGGAGGCCATCAGGCCCCTAGGTTTCTACCGAAAGAAATGGACTTACAAAACTGATCAACTGCAAACACATGCTGCCTTTCCTAAAAAAGGAAAGACTGTCCAGAGGGTAGAACCAAAAGCCCAGAATGCAGTCAAGAATCCAGAAAGTGGAGTTGTATTAAGCTACACACAAAACAAAAAAACAGGAGGAGAAAGTGGGTTTCTTTTTTAAGGAAGTTATTCCTGGGCCTTAAATCTAATCAAGGAGCCTCATCATTCATTTGGCTGGATTTCAAAACTGCTGTGGATCAGTAACTCGCTTTTGCCCTCCATTTCCCTTTTTGGAAGGATTTTATCAATAGCTGATAACCTGTTCCTCTACTACTGTTGTATATTGGGTGTGTGGTAGACTGATAATTTGTCACTTTAGTTTGACAAATCCTTGGTTATACCCATGTGTGTGTATGATAAGTTGTTTCAGTTGTGTTCGATTCTATGTGACCCCATGGACTGCAGTCCACCGGGCTCCTCTGTCCATGGGATTCTCCAGACAAGAATACTGGAAAGGCTGCCTTCCCCTCCTCCAGGGAATCTTCCCAGCCCAGGGTTCGAACCCACATCTCTTATGTCTAACCTGCATTGGCAGGTGAGTTCTTTATCACTAGTGCCAACTGGGAAGCCCATCCAAGAGCCACTTAAATAGTTACTTGCAGTATCATAATCAGCACTTGGGTCTTATTTATATGATAAGATTTTAGACTTTGCCAGTAGTATATGTTGGGGGCTGATGCTCTAAAAACATGACTTCACTGGGACACTTAGGATGAGGTAAATGTATTTTGAATGCAGGAGGGACATGACTCATAGCGGGCAAAGGGTCAGACTGCCAAAAACAGACTCTAATGTGGCCTCTCTGAATTTCTCACCTCGTGATATTCACATCATTTCTCCCTCTGAGTGTTGGAAGGACCCTTGACTTGCTTCTGAATAAAAGAAAATGGAAAAGGTAATTCAATATCCCTTCCATGATCAAAACATTTTTATGTAAGATTGAGTCTTGCTAGCCAATTTCTCTTCACCATTTGCTGGATTTGAATAAGCAAGTCCCTATGTTGTGAAAGGGCTTATAAAATGACCTTGTGCAAGGAACTGCAGGTGGCCTTTATAAGTGAGAGAGGCCTCCAGGTGAGAGCCAAATATAAATTGTGTCCCTTAGTTTCAGTCCTGCAAGGAAATGAATTCCATCAAAAACCAGAATGAGTTGGGAAGTGAATCTATTGCAAGTAAATTCTTATTTTCTGTGATGAGAGCTGAGCCCTGGCAGACACTTCAACACCTCCTTCCTAAAGACTCAGTTGTCATGTCAAAACTCTTGACTGAGACATATAAACTGTGTGTTGTTTTAAGCTGGTAAGATTGTGGTAATTTGCTGTGCAGCGGTAGAAATTAACACACTTGTGTTGATTTTTTCATATTTATTCATATAATATCAATCTTTTATGATGATTTTTTTCTCCAGAAGCTGAAATGGTACCACCTAGATACATTTACAGAACTTTCACATAGCATGGTTTCATGCAATTCGATGAAAAGTTAAGGTTGTTTTGTTTTGTTCCTTTTCAGGTTTATCTGGAGAGTTGCTTCATTTGTTTGATTATTTTTGGATTTATTTGAGTAGGGGTGGTTATTTAAATGTTTATTTTAGTGAATGATTTCAGAAAAAAAATATGGAGGTTGAACTACTGACAACAGAGAGAGCACGAGTAGGAGAAAAGTTCACATTGTTATTGACGTTGATAGAGATACCACTTGATTTAAGTATCGCGTCACACAGGAAGCAAGCTGAAATTTTTTTAACGCTTAATTATGCCTCTGCACATCACCAATGTGGTGTAAAAATGGTTTCCTTTTTCTTTTCCCATTGTTCCTCCTCTTATTTGTTGTGCATTCTTTCATTTTATTTTGTTCCTAAAAAGATAGAGTTCAGTGGGTTATATTCATTCCATCTCTCTCAATTTTCAAACACTCTTTTAATTTACTAATCATCTTTCTATTCATTTCTCTTTAAACAAACGTAAGCCAGTTCACTGGAGTAAATTCTTCTGTCTTGGTCTTGAAATTCTAAAACTTAAATAAATATGCACATAAATATGCATTAAACTGGGGCTACATAGAAACCTTAATTTGCAATTTGTATCATCTTATATTCCTTTATTGTTAAATAGGAAAATGTTATGTACTAAAAAAATAGCATTAGAAGTTAATTATAAAATATAAATATCTAAGATATTACAAAGCAGAGATAGGTATATTAAGCTGGGAGTAAGTGATAAATCTATTTTTCTTCTCTTGGCTGTGATCAGATCTTTTAAACAATGTAATATTATACTCCAAAAGTCTTATACTGAATATTTCAGTTTCAAGTTTCTTTTTTCAGATAAGAATCTGTATAACGATTAATTTCCTTTTCATCTAAATTAAGAACATACTCTTGTATTATTCTCCTTTTATTTTGGTCTTTGAATGTACATTAGTTGATTTCAGCTTATCTCTTACACAGAAGTTCAGAAATAGAATGAATCATGATGTAGGTACAAATCCTCAAAAGAGTGTTTAATAATGAAACGTAATTATTAAGAACTAATTAAGAAGAAGTTAAACTCAACTCATAATCATATCCCATTACTAAAAATATGTATAGAAAATGAAAAGTCAAGGAAGAAATTGAGTTATTATCACAGGATGATAGTATATGGCATACTTTTATTATTTTTTATAATGTTATCTATTTTCCTCAGTTTTCATGATAAATATTTATTACCATAAACATAGATTTCTTTTCAAAGTAATATAAAGTAAAAATCACTTTTTGTATGAACACCCATAGAGTACATACCTTAGTTTCTAAATGCCAATTATTCAATAAAAGAATCCAAGGATCCGTGAAAAAAATGGCTGATCCTGGATCTGAGCAGAAAAGAATAAAATATGAGATTTGAGTATCTTACAGTCCCAAAAAGTAAGTTCGAAAAGGGGAGGTAGGAAGGCATGGGCTTACATCAAAGGGACAAAAAACTAGGCTGAAAAAGCTCCCAATAATCAAAGCTAAAACAGTTTGAACAACAAAGTAAATGTGTTAGGATTATATTGTAATCTAAAGAATGCAATGAAAAAATGTCTATACTTATATAAATAAATGATTAAATATATATGAAAAATGGAGGGAGAAAAAACAAACTTCCTCACAGAAGAATTCCAAATAATATATGTAGAAGAAATTAAGAAGATGGAGAATCACTATTGGAATACAGTAGTATTGATGCCACAGGCAAGATCCACAATGAGCGCTAACATTGTAGATAAAACTTAAAGGAGAAAATGGATATTGTGCATAATATAGCATAACAAGGCATTGCTCCTGAAATATTTATTAATCACTTGTGATTTTTAATATATGTCCACAAATTACTTCTCTCACCAGGAGAGGCTGTTAATTCCTCTCCCCTAAAGTGCAGGCTGCATTGGACCCCTTCTCTAGCTTTCTGAAACTTCTATGTTCTTTTCTTGGTTCCTGCATCCTAGCTCAGTTACTCCCTGCAGTCATTATCCCTCTGATATCTAGTTCTGTCTTCTGCTTATTTAATAACCTGGTTAACAACTCTATTCCTAGTAATAATTTTTCATATTCCATTCTGTCTATTGCAGTGCCTGGTTGCTTCTGTTTACTGACAGGATGGCACCCTGATTCATAGATTAAGCAGTGACTCAGGTAGCTATTTGGGGACTATATAATTAACTGAAGAGTATTCTACATAAACAGGTGTACAATTTTAAACACTCTTTGGATATTCACACTAATAAGTAATATTTAAGTGTACAATGACCTAAATATCCTGCCACTACCTAAATATCTTCTCTCAATGTATTTTTAAATAATTTTTTATTTAGTTATTTTTGGCTGTGCAGGGTTTTCATTACTGCATGGGCTTTTCTCTAGTTGCAGTGAACAGGGACTACTCCCTATTTGCAATGCATGGGTTTCTCATTGCTGTGGCTTCTCTTGTGAAGCACAGGCTCTAGTGTACATGGGCTTCCACAATTGCAGCATATGGACTCAGTTGTTGCAGCTCCCAGGCTCTAGAGCAGAAGCTCAGTAGTTGTGGTTAGTTGGGGTTTAGTTAGTTCAGGCTTAGTTGCTCCAAGGCATGAGGGATCTTCCCAGACCAGGGATCGAACCCATGTCTTCTTCATTGGTGGGTCACCAGGGAAGCCCTCCTCTTGATATATTGAAAATCATAATTTTCCTCTTTGGAATTTACATAAAATTACAGTTGTAGTGGGAAATTATTAGAGTCAAGTAATTTGGCAATTTATAGATCGGCCTTACAATGGAAAAAAGATGCATTCCGAAATTAAAGAACTCACAGGTTACAATATTGAAGTTTTTCACAGGATTATAAAACGAATGTATTTTTCCTTCAGTGTCCAATATTTTTCACTCTGCTAACTTTTTATGATTGATTTTACACTATATTTTAACATGAATCAAAATATTTTTGCTATCATCCATTAGAATCCTTCAATTGAAAATATTTTATATTAGGCTATATATACCTATGTAACGCATGACTTTTTCCTGTTCTAGGTACCATTGTAATACAATATACTTATATTGCCTTAATATTGATTTTTGCTGTTAGAAAAATAGAAAGTATTTCTAAGTAGAAATACAAAAGTTAATGTGATTTAGAGAATTCTAGAGCCAAAAGAAATGGAAAGATTCATTGTAAGTCATACTTCTCAACTTAGAGTCAAAAACCAGTGCTCCTAGTTTGTAACTCAGGCAACGTCCCTTGAGTCATGACCAGAAGAAGGATTCAACTTATAACTCAAAGCATAGTCTTCTCTGTTTCAGGGATTTATTTGCTTTTTAAGAAAAGAATATTTTAATTTCTCAATTATCTTACCTTAGAAATAAGTATATTTGTTCATTTTTTTCATACTTAAATGCACATTTTATTCTTTAAAAAATTAAAATATTCTTCACAAATTTTAAAGAGAATTTAAATCTTTTCAAATCTCAAACTCCTAAAAAACATGATAATTGACAATACTTTTGTCTATTTGAACAAATATATTTTAAAATTTTAATTATCTCTATGATTCTTAACAACTTTCATAGTGGTGTTTTGTGCTTTTTTTTCAGTCTAAAATATTATTATCAACATTTCTTCATACCTACAACATGTATTTTTATTTCAAACATCATCATTTTCTTTTAGATTTAAAGTAACTTCCAAGTTGTTCTAAAACAAAGTGTAACTGTGTTTTATTTAAAAAAAAAAAAGCTAAAACAAAGCCTTGAAGAGGGCTACTCTCTTTTCCCTGCTTCTATTCACAACTCAGAACTTTCTGGGAAGAAGGCAGTTGTCAGATTAGGGTTGGAAGTTGTTCTGATGCTGTGTGCCCTTCTCCTCTCCTGCCTCCCAGAAATAGCTGCCCACACACAGAGCAGTTACGCTACTGTGGCACATCTCGAGATGAGTCACAGAGGTGACTCACGTACATCACTGCCAGCACTCACTGTAGAGACTAGCAAAATGTGCCAAACCATATATAACCCCATATTCACAGCTCAGGCCACATACTCTCCATGAGTCTGCCTGGATAATTATCCTTCTTCATGCATTCCTCCAAGGAGAGTTAGACCCAGAAGACTCCCCCTAGGTAGTAGTGATGGTCATTTTCAACTTATCTCCCTCCCAGTGGCAAGGGGAGGGATTCTACTGTGCAGAAGTACATAAGCAGTTGATAGGTGATGTGAGGCTGAACAACTCAGGCTTCGAGGTCTTGGTGGGATTTAGACCCACCAGATCTGTCTAGTTAAGCAGAATGAGCAAATTGACACATAGAGCTATGGAGCTTCCTTTAGAAAAAGAGGGATAGAGGGATAAATATATTGACCTCTTCTAATTATCATTTGCATCCTTGGAGAGCTTCTCTGATGGAATGAGACTGTATGGATGGGCAGCAGCTGGCAAGTAACATAGGAATGCAAGTGGAGTCTGGCTTCAGCACTGTGGGAAGAGTCTGGGAAATAACCCCGATCCACATAACCAGACTTATATCCTAAGGTTAAAGGCTTTATATACTATTAAAAAGCTGAGTTCTTGCTATATTATAAAGAAAATAATTGGAATATTGAATCTTGTCCAGCATTTTCTTCACCATCTAGTAGAGAAGGGATTTTCTCATTCAATCCATTCCATTCACACACTACTGGTCATTGAGTTATATTTATATTCTTGGATAAGCCTACCTTGGTAGGAATATAATAATGTTTAATGCCTTGTTGGACTTTGTCAATGTTTCGTTCACTATTATTTGTACCTGTAAGTTAAATTGGCTTATAATTTGTCTTGTGTTATCAGTGTTTGGTATGAGTGGGGATGTGAAATACAGGAGAAAGCAGAGTCATAAAAGATAATGTTACCTTAATATCTGATAGCTTCTGAATGGCCCAGGAATCAAACTGAGCTGGATATTACCTATCAGCACACAATACCCATTTTCACTTATTTTGTGTAACTTCCCTGACCTGTCAGTCTCTCCTCTTCCTCTTCTTCCACTAAAAATTCTATTTCCCAGACTCATTCTGCGATTTTGGAATTCGTTCTGAATTCATTCTGAGTTCTAACAGGACATGCTTTCAGGGGGTGTGGTAAAAGGAATACAAAGCTAGGCAAGTATCCCAGTGAAAAAAATTATACCTAGATTTCCCCCACTGTCTGAAAGTAGAACATTTCTATGAAACTTTTTGATAAAATCAATACGAGTTATCATCATTTTGGAGTCTTCCAGTAATTACAATACAAGCATGTGCTAAGCTGCTTCAGTTGTGTCTCTTTGAGACCCTATGGATCATAACCCACCAGGTTCCTCTGTCCGTGGGATTCTCCAGGCAAGAATACTGGAGTGAGTGGGCATGCCCTTCTCCAAGGGATCTTCCCCACCCAGGGATAAAACCCACAATTCTTATGTCTCCTACATTGACAGCCAGGTTCTTTACCACCAACGCCACCTGGGAAGACCAATTACACTACACACTTATTTAAATCATGATTTGTCAGTAAAATTTTACTATAAATATGTCACAATAGCACTGTGCTCATTTTATACCCTAAAAGACAGGATCTGAGGAATGTGTAGTGATGGCACATATAGCAAGTTGGTGATGGATAATCTACCAGTAAAAGTCTGTGATCTCGCCAGAATAAATAAGCCTCAGTTCAGTTCAGTTCAGTTGAGTCGCTCAGTCGTGTCCAACTCTTTGCGACCCCATGAATCACAGCACCCTGGGTCTCCCTGTCCATCACCAACTCCCAGGGTTCACTCAAACTCATGTCCACAGAGTCAGTGATGCCATCCAGCCATCTCATTCTCTGTCGTCCCCTTCTCCTCCCACCCCCAACCTTTCCCAGCATCAGAGTCTTTTCCAGTGAATCAACTCATCGCATGAGGTGGCCAAAGTATTGCAGTTTCAGCTTTAGCATCAGTCCTTCCAATGAACACCCAGGATTGATCTCCCTTAGAATGGACTGGTTGGATCTCTTGCAATACAAGGGACTCTCAAGAGTCTTCTCCAACACCACAGTTCAAAAGCATCAATTCTTCAGCGATCAGTTTTCTTCACAGTCCAACTCTCCTATCCATACATGACCACGGGAAAAAGCATAACCTTGACTAGACGGACCTTGGTTGGCAAAGTAATGTCTCTGCTTTATAATATGCTATCAAGGTTGGTCATAACTTTCCTTCACTGAGTGCTAAACCGAATAGAATCAAACATACAACCTAGTCCTGATAGACACTATGAAGGAGTTGAGAAAGAGAGGCAGAGTCAGAAAGATATTGGAAAACTAAGACAGTAATTAATGAGCATGTTCCGTTCCGTTCCATTGCTCAGTTGTGTCCGACTCTTTGCGACCCCATGGACTGTAGCCTACCAGGCTTCTCCATCCATGGGATTCTCCAGGCAAGAATACTGGAGTGGGTTACCATTTCCTTCTCCAGGGGATCTTCCCGACCCAGGGATCGAACCCAGGTCTCCCGCATTGGAGGCAGATGCTTTAACCTCTGAGCCACCAGGGAAGCTGATACTCACTCATTATTATTCTGCCGCTACTCACTATCAGTGTCTATATGCCAAGGGTTGACTTAAAAATTTTATTACATTATGTAAGTGTGTAAGCATTGGCTTAAAGAAGTTAGAAAACTGTAAAACACTGATGAAAGTAGTCAAAGATGACACAAATAGATGGAAAAATATACCATGTTTATGGATCAGAAGAATCAATATAGTGAAAATGAGTATACTACCCAAAGCAATCTATAGATTCAATGCAATCCCTATCAAGCTACCAACAGTATTTTTTACAGAACTAGAACAATTAATTTCACAATTTGTATGGAAATACAAAAAAACCTCGAATACCTGAAGGAATCAACCTGCCTTACTTCAGACTATACTACAAAGCTACAGTCATCAAGACAGTATGGTACTGCCACAAAGACAGAAATATAGATCAGAAATGGAACAAAACAGAAAGCCCAGAGATAAATCCACACACCTATGGACACCTAATCTTTGACAAAGGAGGCAAGAATATACAATGGAGAAAAGACAATATCTTTTAATAAGTGGTGCTGGGTAAGCTGGTCAACCACTTGTAAAAGAATGAAACTAAAACACTTTCTAATACCATCAGTTCAGTTCAGTTCAGTTCAGTTCAGTTGCTCAGTCGTGTCCGACTCTTTGCGACCCCATGAATCACAGCACGCCAGGCCTCCCTGTCCATCACCAACTCCTGAAGATCACTCAAATTCATGTCCATCGAGTCGGTGATGCCATCCAGCCATCTCATTCTAATACCATACACAAAAATAAAATCAAAATGGATTAACGATTTAAATGTAAGACCAGAAACTATAAAACTCCTAGAGGAAAACATAGGCAAAACACTCTCTGACATAAATCACAGCAGGATCCATTATGACCCACCTCCCAGTGTAATGGAAATAAAGGCAAAAATTAACAAATGGGACATAAGTAAACTTAAAAACTTTTGCACAATGAAGGAAACTATAAGCAAGGTGACAAGACAGCCTTCAGAGTGGGAGAAAATAATAACAAATGAAGCAACTGACAAAGAATTAATCTCAAAAATAAACAAGCACCTCATGCAGCTCAGTACCAGAAAAATAAATGACCCAATCAAAAAATGGGCCAAAGAACTAAACAGACATTTCTCCAAAGGCGACATACAGATGGCTAGCAAACACATGAAAAGATGCTCAACTTCACTCATTACCAGAGAAATGCAATTAAGTACCACAATAAGGTACCATTTCACTCCAGTCAGAATGGCTATCAAAACGTCTGCAAACAATTAATGCTGGAGAGCGTGCAGAGAAAAGGGAACCCTCTTACACTGTTGTTGGGAAGGCAAACTAGTACAGCCACTATGGAGAACAGTGCGGAGATTCCTTTAAAAACTGGAAATAGAACTGCCATATGACCCAGCAATCCCCCTGCTGGGCATACACACCGAGGAAACCAGAATTGAAAGAGACACGTCTACCCCAGTGTTCATCACAGCACTGTTTACAATAGCTCAGACATGGAAGCAACCTAGATGTCCATCAGCAGATGAATGGATAAGAAAGCTGTAGTACATATACACAATGGAATATTACTCAGCTATTAAAAAGAATGCGTTTGAATCAGTTCTAATGAGGTGGCTGAAACTGGAACCTATTATACACAGTGAAGTAAGTCAGAAAGAAAAACACCAACAGAGTATATTAATGCATGTATATAGAATTAAGAAAGATGGTGACGATGACTCATATGTGAGACAGCAAAAGAGACACAGATATAAAGAACAGACTTGCGGACTCTGTGAGAGAAGGCAAGGGTGGGATGATTTGAGAGAATAGCTTTGAAATATATATATACCATATGTGAAATAGACCACCAGTCCAAGTTCAATGCATGAAACAGGGCACTCAAAGCCGGTGCACTGGGACAACCCTGAGGGATGGGATGGGGAGGGAGGTGGGAGGGTGGTTCAGGATGAGGGACACATGTGCACCCATGTCTGAGTCATGTTAATGTATGGCAAAAACCACTACAATATTGTAAACTAATTAGCCTCCAATTAAAATACATATTTTTTAAAAAGAAGTTATTTAATGTGCCCAATGGCTTCCCTGGTAGCTCAGCTGGTAAAGAATCCACCTACAATGCAGTAGACCCTGGTTTGATTCCTGGGTCAGGAAGATTGACTGGAGAAGGGATAGGCTACCCACTCCAGTATTCTTGGACTTACCTGGTGGCTCAGCTGGTAAAGAATCTTCCTGCAATGTGGGAAACCTGGATTTGATCCCTGGGTTATGGAGATGCCCTGGAGAAAGGAACAGGCTATCCACTCCAATATTCAGGCCTGGAGAATTCCATGGACTGTGTAGTCCATGGGGTCACAAAATGTCAGACACGACTGAGCAACTTTCAAGGTAACAGAGATATTAAAAGATGGCATTGACACTTAGATCTGTATTTCTCTAACACTATTCCAATGATCATGGCCAACACACTGTAATAAACAAGGAGAGTACAAAGTAGAAGGAAAGACATTCTTTGTGTGGTACTTTTTTTTCACTGTCTTCTTTGCCCTTGAATTCATTTGACAGTGGTGCATTGGTACATGTTTACGGATTAGACTCTGGGGCTTTAAGGAGTTTCTGATTTGTGACTTTCCATGATTTCTGAGATATAAATACTACCACAGCTGATTTCCCATCACCAATTGAAAGTCACTGAAAGCAGAGTTGGAACAAGGGGCGACTATCAGTTCACTCAGACTGGCACAGGCTGCTCCAGCATAGGACTGCAGAGGACTTCTTGATTAGAAGTCTCAGACAAGTTACACAGAACCCTGAGGCAGAGAGACCTAATCATCACAAAACACGGTGTTTTAAAAAGCTTAAGAACAGATACCCATTTCAAGGAGTCGTTCTGGTAAGGCCAAAGGGCTTACTTGATGAACGTAGCGTATTATGCTGTGGTGGTTTTAGAATGAAGACTCTATCTAACAATATTCTTTTTTTCATAAATTTTATTGAAGTATAGTTTATTTACAATGTGTTTATTTCTTCTGTGAAGCAAAATGACTCAATTATACATACTTATATGGAGAATCCCAGGGATGGGGGAACCTGGTGGGCTTCTGTCTATGGGGTCACACAGAGTCGGACACGACTGAAGTGACTTAGCAGCAGCAGCATATGTGTATATATAGGCATGTGTGTGTGCCAGGTCGCTTCGGTCTTGTCTCTTTGTGAACGTATGGACTGAAGCCCACCAGGCTCCTCTGTCCAGGCAAGAATACTGGAGTGTATTGCCATGCCCTCCTCCAGGGGATCTTCCTGACCCAGGGATTAAACCCAGGTCTCATACCTCCTGCATTGGCAAGTGGGTTCTTTACCACTTGTGCCACCTGGAAAGCCCAAAGATTGTGTGTGTGTACATATGTGTGTGTGTGTGTGTGTGTGTGCACATATATATATTCTTTTTCATATTCTTTTCCATTATGATTTGTCACAGGATATTGCCTGTAGTTCCCCATGCTATACAGTACAGGGACTTTGTTATTTGTCAGTAATTCTCATTCAGAAGGGATTTCTAGGGCTATCTGTGCTTTGTTCCTGGTTCACACCCATGAAACAGCTAAATGTCCCATTGCATAGTTTATACTTTTCCATGTTTGGGAAGGTAATGTGCAGCTGTGAGGAAAAGACAGAGGGCATTGTCAACCTCAACTTATCATTCAGAGATCTCTATTGTTTCTCAAGAGCCATCAATGTATGAGTCCTTCCTTAGTGGCTCATCTGATTGGGGGTGAGGATCTGTACATTGCATTCAACAGAGAAGAAACAAGAGCACTTTGAAATTGAATTTGGTAATATCCCAGAATTATAAAACAATAAAATCAGTTCCTTGGCAGTCCTGTGGTTAGGAATCAGTATTTTCACTGCCCTGGACCAAGTTCAGTCCCTGGTCAGGAAACTAAGATCCTAAAAGTCAAGTGGCACAGCCAAAACCAAAATAAAATAAAATAATTCAATAGATTTCTATTGCAGCACTTTTCATTCCTATGTTTCCTCTTGTTTTCATTTTCTTATTTTTTATTGGCATCTATTTGCAGCAAATTCATTTTTTTTCTCTGAATAGCTTTTTATTCTTCAATTCTAACATTTATATTTCACTCCAGTTCCTGTTAGAAGTAAACCCTCATTTTATTTTTCCACTCACTTCACAGCAACCTCACACAGTTGGCTTCAGTATAAAGCTCTTGACTAATTACTCAGCCACTCTGCTATACAGCCAGCTACTCACAATCAGTACCACCCCCCTCCCCCTTTCCTCACACCCCTATCCCCAGTTATTTTCATTCAATGCAGTTCAATTCAAAACATCTCAGTTCAATTCACTTTATCTACCACATGGTGGTGCCAGTTCTAATTCTGTTCTCTTTTTCTCGTTTTTCTCTCTCTTCGGTGGATGATCAAAGCATGCAGGATAAATAGAAAATAGACCTAGTGATTTTATCCATCTTTTATTTGTTCTCTCCTCGAAAGGTGGATGTGTGCATTTGTGTGTCATTCTTAACTATTTCAAGTTTTCCATACCCATCTTATTGAATGCAATGATATTCCTTTCTTTAGCACTTTTAGTATTTATTTATTACTTCCATTCTCTGATCTACTCAGTGAACTTTCCATATTGACTCCCAGTGACAGTTCTTCATTTTACAAGGACAGGAACTTGCATAATACTAACATTGCAATCATAATTAATTAAAGGTTGAATTTTGTTTATCATCAAATTTTTATTATGCATCATGACAAAAATCTGTCATATATTCTTTAAAATTACACTAAAACTCCTGAAATTCCTACTGTAGTGCTTGTCATACTTTTTTTCTATGTGTCTGTTTTTCTCCCTGCCCATGTCTTTGATATACATCAGATCATTTTATTCTTAATATTCCAAATAACACTTCTTACTGTCTGTAAATTGAAAGAATCTGTCCAGTATCATTTCATTTAGTGATGTAGTCCAACTTTTTCTGTTTTTGAAAATAAGAATTAACCCTCCAATGTTTTGTGGTCATCAATAAGTCAGTCTCTAATTTATACAATCATTCAACTTTCTCTGGAGCTTCTAAATAGGATATTTCCATTTTTCGTTAGTTTTGTGTTCTGAGATGTCTTCCGTTCCGTTCTGTTGCTCAGTCGTGTCTGACTCTTTGCGACCCCATGGACTGTAGCCTACCAGGCTTCTCCGTCCATGGGATTCTCCAGGCAAGAATACTGGAGTGGGTTACCGTTTCCTTCTCCAGGGGATCTTCCCGACCCAGGGATCAAACCCAGGTCTCCCGCATTGGAGGCAGACGCTTTAACCTCTGAGCCACCAGGGAAGCCAATCTGAGATGTCTTAGAAAGGTTATATTCATATATATTCATTTATGAATATTATACTTACTCTGCTACAAGCAGTCCAAATAATGGGCATATGGATGTTTGTATTTTACATAAACCACGCACATTTTGGTCTTCCCTGGTGACGCAAATGGTAAAGAATCTGTCTGCAATGCAGGAGACCTGGGTTTGATCCCTGGGTTGGGAAGATCCTCTGGAGACGGGAATGACTCCCCATTCCGGTATTCTTTATCTCACTTTCACTTCACATACAAGTTTTGGTAAAGAATATAATTAAAATATTTTACCAGGCAGCAATTGAATCAAGGCAGCAATAATCCAGTGCATCTGTAAGATACAGTCCTTGCTTTGTTCACAGTCAATATTCTCCTTTCACTCTTCCCTTGATAGTGAATAATATCACCATCACCTGAGTAGTTGTGACTGGACTGGAGAATTCATCCTTGATTCTTCTTAAGGCCTTATATTCAACTTTTACTTCATTAGCAGCACTATATTCGTAAAATCCAGTAGCCTCTCACTGAGAACCTCCTCCAGTTTTTCCCTGAACTGCATACAAGGAGGTTCACTGATCTCTGTTTCTGCTCTTGTCTCAATATCCATCTCTTAGCAGCAGAATAATGTCTCCAAACTGAAATCATGTCATTTCTTCCCAATGGAGTCCACAACTGTTAGATTAAAAACTCCATGCCTTGCCCTGACTTTCAAGGTCCTATGGGTTTGGCCCCATCTCCCTTTATGACTTTGTCTCTTTCTATTCTCCATTTTATTCACTGAGTTTCATCCACTGAAACGGTATTTCTATCCCTTGGGCACCCCCTTCTTGTACTCTCTCACTGATGTTCCTACGCAGAGAGAACACATCTCTCAGATGTTATTGTAGATGTTTCTTTCTTCTCCTTTAGGACTTTGTTTAAAATCATCTCTTTGAAGAGCCCTAGCCTGACATACTTTGGCCAAAGTAGACACCTTCTCTGAAAATGTCCTTTCTTTACTGTGTTCATTTTACTAGAGTAACTTTGGCTGTATCAAGCATTGAAGCATCAAAAAGTTCAAGGTATAACTGAAGGGGATGTATTAGATTATATTTCTTACCACAAGTCTGTTGAATTTGCAGAGGGTTGAAAAAATGCAGACTACAATCCTGTGCTTCTTCTAGACTGTATTTTGGTAATGTGTGATTAAGATGGCTCATCCAAGATGAAAAGCACATATTAATGCAATGTTAACAGTTCTCACACTTTTATTCAATGAGATTCAATTCTCACACTTGGACCTAACAGTGATGTTCTCCTACGAAACAGCACTCTGAGCCAAGACCTAAAAATATGAGACCAAAATTCACAATGCCAGCCTACTGATTTGATCATTTGTTCATTTTTTGCTACTTTGTTTACCAACACCTTCTTCTCTTTCTAAAACAACTCTCTACTTTGTCACTTGCATATTTTAGAGTTTTTCTGAGCAATAACCATGAGGGAGAAAATGGCTTAAATATGATATTAACCATGAGGGGAAAGGATAAAGGTACAAAGAGTTTTATAAGCTCATATAGGAAAATAATGAGGTATTTAATGACTAGTAACAATGGAATTCTTCAGCTCTGAGCCAAAAGAGAGAATATAAGATTAAATATAAGGAGGGGATAACATTTAATAAGTAACTGAAGCCTTTATACTTGTCTTATTCTGCTTAGGCTACTATAACAAAAGTACCTTCTACTGAGTGACCTAACAGAAAGATTTATTTTGTATAGTTCTGAAGACTGAGAGTTTGAGATAAGACTATTAGCATGGAAGGGATCTGTTGAGAGCCTTTTTCCTTATTTACAGATGGGTATCTTCTTGATATATCATCACAGAGCAGAAACAGACAGAGAAAAGACAAACTCATATATCTTTTTATAAGGACAGTAATTCCATCATGAAGACTCGACTTTCATGACATAACTATCTCCCAAAAGCCCCCATCTCCAAATACAACTGTCCCTCCATATCTGCAGGTTCTGAATTCTTGGGTTCAACCAATTAAAAACAGAGGAAAAAATATTAAAAAAAAAATTCTTTCAGAAAATCCCTAAAAACAAAATTAAATTTGCCTCATGCTGCCACGTATTTACATATTATAGTTACATAGCATTTACACTTTTGACTCACTTGGTAAAGAATCCACCTGCAATATAGGAGACCCAGATTCAATCCCTGGGTAGGGAAGATCCCCTGGAGAAGGAAATGGCAACCCACTCCAGTATTCTTGCCTGGAAAATCCCATGGACAGAGGAGCCTGGTGGGCTACATCCATGGAGTTGCAAAGAGTCGGACACAACTAAGCCTCTGAGCATATCTATTTTGTATTAAGTATTATAAGTAATCTAGAGATGATTTAAAGTATATGAAAGGAAGTCTGTGGGTTATATGCAAATACTATGTCCTTTTATATAAAAAACTTGAGCATCCATGGAGTTTATTTCAAATGGTCTTGCAACCAGTCCCCCACAGATTCCCCGGGATGATTATACTGTCACATTTGAGATTAGGTTTTATCATATGAATTTTCAGGGAAGAAGAGGAACATAAATATTAATTCATAGCAATACTTGTTACTTTTAAGTAATTTAAATAACTTGCAGAAACTAACATAACACAGTAAAGCAACTGGATAAGAAATTCAAAATTCCATCCACTGCGAAAGATTTAAAGGAAAAAAACAAACGTAAAATCTCACTGTTTTTATCTTCTTATTAGTGAAATGGGAGTAATAATATTTTTTATCTGATTTTTTTTTCTGATTTCTCATAACAATCTATAGGACAGTGAGAAGTAGCACTCTTTATCATTTCTTCGTGGACAATATAATAAGGAGTCATGTTGATCATAAACCTTGTCATGAATTAACATCTCTAGTTAATACAGAATGTCTTATTAACTAGAAATTATGATTTGGAAATTAAAATGAACACTTCCCATTGAGCTTTAATATCACCATAATCAATTCTGGAATCTTTAGTTTTAAATTTCAATGTTTTACATTTTAGCTGCATAAATTAGAAAAAGAAATAGAATCAAAGGGAAGATAAATCAAACTAGATACATATGTTATTACTTGATTAAAGATTATCTAAAATATAAATGCCATTTCAGACAGAAACAAGTTCTGCACTAAATGATGGTGTTTTATCATAGCTTATCTGAAACTGTGGAGTAAACTTTCTATAAAAACACAATGAGTAACACTGTGTCTGACTTATGGTCACTACCAAGGCCTTCTGTTCCTTCTTTCTCTTAAGAATTCGTCCTGACAATACTTTTAAGTCAATGAAACACATTGTGTGTGTGTAAATCAAATGAAGTAATATGTATATATATAGTGCATAGTATAATGTGGTGTTCATCATAAGCACTTATAAACAGTAAATGCTCACATTATTATTCTGATTCTAAATTCTGTTATCATTCTACCATGTGATCTTATTATTTCCCCAAGGGTATCACTGCTCAGAAAATTTACCTAGAGATTCCTACCTGTGTAAAGTCTCCAAATCAAACTTTTTAAAAATACAGCATTTATTCCTACAGCACAAAGTTTTTACCTACTTTGTTTCTTTCAGGTAAATTTTACTGCTTTGACAGTAAGTCACATTTATAGTCAATTTTAAGTGAGTGAGAAATAATTTTCTTATTTTCCTATAGATATGAATTTTATAGACCATTGTGGCGACACTGAAGAAAAAAGCTAATCAATCTCCAGATCACGTTTTGCGTGCCCTCTAGCGGTCACTCAGTCAGTAACATTCAAGAAAGCTGAAATTAGCAGCCTAGAAATAATCACCAGAGATTTTCAGATGCTCCCTCTTTTCCAATTAAGAAATTGATCCTCACAGAGGAAGAGTAAATTGTCTTCTGCTACAATTCTTTGAAAAATTCAAATTAGAGTCAAACTTACTAATAATATTTTCAACTATAAATTCTTATTAAAATTTCAACTATTATTTTAAAAAGAATACCATTATGAATAAACCTTAAAATCATTTGTAGAAACTGTAAAACTGATATAAAGGATTTTTTAGTAAATGTGACTTCCCTTTCCTTTGTCATTCTTCCATTACTGCTTTCCTTTCTCCCTCCATTTCTGCCTTCCAAGCATCATTATTAAGCTTTTCTCATTGCTTTCTTTAGTACTTTTAGAAACTTTTATCTAGATGATACTTTAACACTTAAAAGGGTCTGACGTTTATTAACAGCTTAACAAACTTTTCATAATTAAACTCCTAGATGGATGGTGGATGGATGAATGTTTGAGTCCAATCACAACTACAAATGAGTATCATCCACATAGAGCATCTTAATTAACAATACAATCTTCTCATTCATGTTGAATTTCATATTCTAATAGCTTTTAAAATAGATATTTTTTTTGATACCTGATAAAATTTATAAGCTATCATATGTTTTGCTCTATGAACACATTTTATAAATAAAATTTATAAATAGGTCTTTTTTCTTCATTGTTTTGGAATTTTATTAAAATGTAGCTTACTTACCTTTTCATTAATATTCTTAGGAAATGTTTTCTGTGTTCAATGTGTATTTTAGACACAATTTAGAAAATAAAGTAAATATTCTCATCTTCAGGGAATTTATTTTTAAAAAATGTTAAAAAGATAAATATAACCATAAGACAAGAAATTTTTAAGTTTCATAATTAGGTTAATATTTTACATGAACTCTACTTTCTGACATTGTCCTTTGCTGAGGATATCTTGGCAAACAAGAAAAAAATAGGAAAATTTACTGCATTTGGTAAGTATGATATTAAAATAATCATATCAGAAATTATAACTTACATTACCTTTTTGTATTGTATTCTTTTCTATAAATGTTCCCTTCAGGAACAACTTTAGACTATCGAAAAGTAAATAATAACGAGAATATTAAGTGAAATATAATCTCTAAGATCACTTAGCACAGTGTTTAATTTATGCAGTGTGAAATATGCATTAGCTGTTGTTATTGTAAAATAATTTAGAGCTTATATATAATTTAAACAAAGGAAGAGAAAACTACAAGGATATGTATGAGCTGTATAAAAATCATTTCCACATACATATTTAATATCATGTTTTCTGTTTTATTTCCTCTTGCTGATAGTCTCAGATTTGAAATTATAAAAACTTAAAGAGAGTCAGCCTCAGTGGTGAGCCTTGTTTTACGAATTCGTTACCTAATTTCTTTTGACCAAATTAACTCTGCTCCTATCCAGGGCTAACCAGGGACTATCTCTTTCTTTCTAGGCATATGTCAACTGGTGAGTTTCCCTGGAAGAAGGGTATGAGAGTTATGGGAGGGTTAGCTTGATAGTTAGCTATCAAGTATAGCTTGGTAAAAGTACATACAGTTTACAAATGTTCATGTATAGTTCAGTTTTATAAATGCATTGAAACTTCAACTCCAAACTGAATGACTCTTTTAAATATTGTTCATAGCACTCTATTGAATAATATTTTTGAAGCAATAGCAACTGTGGATCCAGTTGGCCTCCATTCACTTCTGAATTCAAGAATATCCTCTAAATGACAGAAAGGCACTTATAATTTGCAATATATTGCATTATCATCTCTCTCTCTCTGAATTGAAAGATGTATTTTCCAGCAAACCTTTATTTTTTAATCTAGAAATATTTTTGTTGTTGATTTAGTCGTTAAGTTGTGTCTGACTCTTTGGTGACCCCATGGACTGCAGGCCTCCAGGCTCCTCTGTTCATGGGGATTTCCCAGGCAAGAATACTGGAGTGGGTTGCCATATTCTCCTCCAGGGGATCTTCCCGACCAAGGGACCAAACCTGTGTTTCTTGCATCTCTTGTACTGGCAGGCAGATTCTTCACCACTGAGTCTCAGGAAAGCCCAGAAGCATTTTTAGCACACATCTGGCTGGATGGCATCACCAACTCTGTGGACATGAGTTTGAGTGAACTCCGGGAGTTGGTGATGGACAGGGAGGCCTGGCATGCTGTGATTCATGGGGTCGGGGAGAGTCGGACACGACTGAGCGACTGAACTGAACTGAACTGAATCAATTCGAATTTCCTATTAGTGCCACTTTGCTAACATTCTTTAAAACAATGAACCTCATTTCCTCCCTATGGTTTACTTTCTAGGTATGCTGTGGTCTCTGCCTTAGAATGGTGTTGTAATTTTCATTCCTAATAATGAATGCATACAGGTTCAATACGTAGGTCAGGAAGATGCCTTGGAGAAGGAAGACGAAGAATACTCCAGTATTCTTGCCTGGAGAATACCATGAACAAAGAAGCCTGACAGGCTACAATCCATGGGATTGCAAAGAGTCGGACATGACTGAGCAACTAACTTTCATGGGGCCACAGGAGGTTATTGACAGTCCAGAGCACTCCATAAACTAAGAAAACACTGGGCCAACTTACTAACCTCTGTAAGCATTTAGTATTGTTGACAGTATTTAATCTGTACAATTGCTTATTCATTTCCTTATTCATTCCTATATTTGATGCTACTTGTTATTCAGTCACCCAGTTGTGTCCTATTCTTTGTGACCCCAGCACAAAGATCCACCTAGATCCACCTAAAATTCTATACTTAGATCCACCTAAATTCTTCGGACTGCAGCACGCTAGGCCTCCCTGTTCTTTACTATATCCGGGAGTTTGCTCATACCCATGTCCATTGAGTCAGTGATACCATCCAACCATCTCATCATCTGTCACCCCCTTCTCCTCTTGCCCTTGACCTTTCCCAGCATCAAGGTCTTTTCCAATGAGTCAGCTCTTCACACCAGGTGGCCAAAGTATTGGAGTTTCAGCTTCAGCATCAGTCCTTCCAATGAGTATTCAGGACTTATTTCCCTTAAGATTGGCTTGTTTGATCTCCTTACTGTCCAAGGGACTTTCGGGAGTCTTCTCCAGCACCACAATTTGAAGGCATCAATTCTTTGGCATTTTGCCTTCTTTACTTGTGCTTAGTTGCTCAGTCATGTCTGACTTTGCAACCCCATGGATGAAGTCCCCCAAGCTCCTCTGTCCATGGGGATTCTCCAGGCAAGAATACTGGAGTGGGTGGCCTTTCCCTTCTCCAGGGCTTCTTTACTTCAGTTCAGTTCAATTCAGTTAGTCACTCAGTCGTGTCCAACTCTCTGCGACCCCAAGAATCGCAGCACGCCAGGCCTCCCTGTCCATCACCAACTCCTGGAGTCCACTCAAACTCATGTCCACAGAGTCGGTGATGCCATCCAGCCATCTCATTCTCTGTCATCCCCGTCTCCTCCCGCCCCCAACCTTTCCCAGCATCAGAGTCTTTTCCAGTGAGTCAACTCGTCTCATGAGGTGGCCAAAATATTGCAGTTTCAGCTTTAGCATCAGTCCTTCCAATGAACACCCAGAATTGATCTCCTTTAGAATGGACTGGTTGGATCTCCTTGCAGTCCAAGGGACTCTCAAGAGTCTTCTCCAGCACCACAGTTCAAAAGCATCAATTCTTCGGTGATCAGCTTTCTTCACAGTCCAACTCTCACATCCATACATGACCACGGGAAAAACCATAGCCTTGACTAGGCGGACCTTGGTTGGCAAAGTAATGTCTCTGCTTTTTAATATACTATTTAGGTAGGTCATAACTTTCCTTCAAAGGAGTAAGCATCTTTTAATTTCCTGGCTGCAATCAGCGTCTGCAGTGATTTTGGAGCCCCAAAAAATAAAGTCTGATGCTGTTTCCACTGTTTTTCCATCTATTTCCCATGAAGTGATGGGACCAGATGCCATGATCTTTGCTTTCTGAATGTTGAGCTTCAAGCCAACCTTTTCACTCTCCTCTTTCACTTTCATCAAGAGGCTTTTGAGTTCCTCTTTACTTTCTGCCATAAGGGTGGTGTCATCTGCATATCTGAGGTTATTGATATTTCTCCCAGCAATCCTGATTCCAGCTTATGCTTCTTCCAGCCCAGCGTTCCTCATGATGTACTCTGCATATAAGTTAAATAAGCAAGGTGACAATATACAGCCTCGACGTACTCCTTTTCCTATTTGGAACCAGTCTGTTGTTCCATGTATAGTTCTGACTGTTGCTTCCTGACCTGCATACAGGTTTCTCAAGAAGCAGATCAGGTGGTCTGGGATTCCCATCTCTTTCAGAATTTTCCACAGTTTATTGTGATCCACACAGTCAAAGGGAACATTTCATGCAAAGATGGGCTCGATAAAGGACAGAAATGGTAGGGACCTAACAGAAGCAGAAGATATTAAGAAGAGGTGGCAAGAATACACAGAAAAACTGTACAAAAAAGATCTTCACGACCAAGATAGTCATGATAATATGATTACTGACCTAGAGCCAGACATCTTGGAATGTGAAGTCAAGTGGGCCTTAGAAAGCATCACTACGAACAAAGCTAGTGGAGGTGATGGAATTCCAGTTGAGCTATTTCAATTCTTGAAAGATGATGCTGTGAAAGTGCTGCACTCAATATGCCAGAAAATTTGGAAAACTCAGCAGTGGCCACAGGACTGGAAAAGGTCAGTCTTCATTCCAATCCCAAAGAAACGCAATGCCAAAGAATGCTCAAACTACCACACAATTGCACTCATCTCACACGGTTCTTTACTTAGATCCACCTAAAATTCAGGGTGGTTGTTTTTTTGTTTTTTAGGTAATGATGTTATGATATAGCTGTTATCAAAAGGAATAATGATTAGAAAACAAAATTAAAAACGAATCTGCCTTTGTCAAATAATTATTTGGAAAATAGTCTTATTAGAACACAATAGATTTTCATCAAATAAATGTCATAGAGTAGATTTTCCTGTGGTCAATGCCCTTACGGTTATAACAGGATTTTAGAGTAGTAGAACTATCATGAAGACTTACTGGTATCTCCATATCTTAGTCTTCCTGAATGGAGCCCAAAATAATGGGTTTTAGAGCTTTGATAAAATGATAGATTGTATAACAGCAGCCAATCCTACCATGGGATTTAAGTGCCATTCTTGTGTTACTTGTTTGAATCTTCACAATAATCCCACTAGAAAGGAAACATGGAATGCATGGAAACAAAGGCTTAGTTAGACAAAGTAATTTCCTCAAGGTTATGCTACTAGTGAGTCATAAAACTGGTGAATCACATAACTCATACTGAGTACCATTAAGCCTTTACCACATATATCATTGAATGAAGACTGTGCCAATCAAACTGAATAACTGCCAAACCTCCTCTTGCCTTTTTGTAACATCCATGTATGTATAGTTCCTTAAACATACTAAAAATGTCCACTACTTTAAAAAAGTAAATTCTATGTCTAACAGGCTGGCTGAGCAATGCAGAATCTCAAATGACATTTTCGTTTTCTTCATAAACAGTTACCTATGGCAGCAATATAAATTCCATACCATGAAAGACAAAATACACCAGAAAATGACAGAGGTGCTTTTACTCAAGTTATCACAGTATGTTTTCTCTTTAACAAAAAATGTCTCAAAGAAGAGTTTGAAAACCTGGGGTTTTATAAAATAGGACAATCATGAATGAGGATTCAGTGTTTGCATTTTTTTCCCCATCCATCACAAGTGATCCCTCTCATCTGCTATTCTTGATTTGAGTTATCACTAGCTTCATTTCGAGTAATTGGCACAGCAGGCATACCCCATGTCTACATCAGACCCTTTTTCTGTGTTGACACTTTTGGCACATGCTGCCATTTAATGTCAAACTCTCTGAGGTCTGACACCCTGGACCAGACCCTTTCTTCTGCAGTGGGTTTATGTTCTCAGACTTAAAAGACTCACCAAGTAGAAGGTAGAAGTAGCCTTATTTTGCTTCAGTTCAGTCTCTCAGTCATGTCCAACTCTTTGAGACCCCATAGACTGCAGAATGCCAGGCTTCCCTGTTCATCACCAACTCCCAGATTTTGTTCAATTATTGTGCCTGGTTCTACGAAAAAAATCTGTTTTTTTCCCTGTTGTTTTCCATACTGTACGAATGACCTGAAAATTGAGTATATACACACAACAGATGTTAAGCAAATAACTTCTATTTTATTCATGATTATTTGAAATCTAGTTTGACCTAATTTCTAAGGCAAATACACGTGCATGAAGCCTATGCATGCACACACACGTATGCTGTGCTGTGCTTAGTCATTCAGTCATGCTCGACTTTGGGACCCCATGGACTTCAGCCCGCTAGGTTCCTCTGTGCATGGAGATTCCCCAACACACTGGAGTGTGTTGCCATGTTCTCCTCCAGGGGATCTTCTTAACCCAGGGATGGAACCCAGTTCTCCCACATTGCAGGTGGATTCTTTACCAATTAAGCCACCAGAGAAGCCAAAGATTACTGGAGTAGGTAACCTATCCCTTCTCCAGGTGATCTTCCTGACCCAGGATTCCAACCAGAGTCTCCTGTATTGCAGGCGGATTCTTTACCAGCTGAGCTACCAGGGAAGCCCTATATACATGTATATACATGTATATATGTGCATACATATGGGCTTCCCTGGTGGCTCAGTGGTAAAGAATCCAGCTGCTAATGCACTAGACATGGGTTCATATAAACTAGTGACAGTCTTAAGCTTCTAACTCTCAGGGATCAGAACACACATGAACACTGAAATATAGGTATAGCATAGATCATCGTTGATAAACAGCTAGAGCCCCAAAACAAATTATAACATTTAAAATACAGTTTTTAAAATGTCACCCATTTCTATATAGCGGTATTTTTTAAATATGGGAAATTTATATCACTCTGATCTACTTGTATTTGCTAATTCAACTGCTGATGCCTCTTTAAACAGCTGTATTCATCATGTCAATACAACAGATCAAGGACTTCCTATTTCTAATTCCAAAGAATTACCTACATCACATAAATCTCTTCTCTAGGAACAGAGAACAGAGATTCTTTAAAGTGCCTTCTTAGGCATTAATATACAAAGTTAAATGTGGATTTTTTTAGCAAAATGAAATGTACTTTTAACATCTGCAACATGAAGTTAAATTTTTAAAAATGCTAAACACAGTGAGACTCCAAGAGCAATGCTCCTTGGCAAGTTTGAAATAATCCTCATTTTAACATTTGAAATGTACTTTAAAATTTCAGCAAAGTCAGGTGTAGCAGTACACTCTGAAACTAATTTATCTCCTTTACAGCTATTAAAACTTCCACTTAACTTCTGCTTCTGAAAATAATACATGACAAAATTTTTTTCTTATGTAATTACGATTGGTAAGTTCATTCATCATCCAGGTGTGAGAAAGCCTGGCCCTAAAGTGACAGATATTAGAAGATCAAGGAGTTTGCACCAGAAGTCTCTTTCCTGTCACTTCCCTCTAGGGGTCCTGCTCACCACCAGATAGAAGAAACATCCTCTGGTGCACAGGGCCCAGAGAATTGCTGCTCTTCCTCTCCATGCAGATTTTTTTTTTTTTTTATTGATTCCATTCTTATTGAGAATATCAGATGCTGGCAGCATGACCCTAGGAAGAACTGCATTGGTGGTTTATAATATATTAAGGAAAGACAAAGTGGAAAAAGAGAAAGCAAGGAACAGAAATAGAAAAAAAGGAGATAAAAAGAGAAGATGAAAAATAGTTGGAGAAAGAAGCATAGACAAGGAAGGAATATTTTGCAAAAGTCTATCATACTTCTATACCATCTTCTCATGAGTATTACAGCTATCTATATTTTCCAATATTTTATAACAATCTAATTTTCAGAATTTTACTGATAGAAGAAAATACAAAGAAATACCAATTTTAGCCAAGTATCTAGCTCTCTTTCAAGGTTGTATAACAATTCTCTCTCTTGTTCTCTCTCACTGCCATCTCTACCTATATTTATGTATATTGCAAATAGCAAGGTGTTGATTTTTTTTTTTAAAGACCAGTCTTCTGCTTCCTGTGTGAAGATGCAGTTGCTACACTGAATCCCCTTTGCTAAGAGTGAGTGAATCTGTTTGGCAGTTGCTGTGGAACTGCTGACAAAACATAGTATTGTCACTTCCATTTTATCTTCCTCCTCTGTCTCCCTACGGGAGAAAAACATCTGTGTGCCTTCAGTTCAGTTCAGTTCAGTCGCTCAGTCGTGTCCGACTCTCCCCGACCCCATGAATCACAGCACGCCAGGCCTCCCTGTCCATCACCAACTCCCGGAGTTCACTCAAACTCATGTCCACAGAGTCGGTGATGCCATCCAGCCATCTCATTCTCCGTCGTCCCCTTCTCCTCCCGCCCCCAACCTTTCCCAGCATCAGAGTCTTTTCCAGTGAGTCAACTCGTCGCATGAGGTGGCCAAAGTATTGCAGTTTCAGCTTTAGCATCAGTCCTTCCAATGAACACCCAGGATTGATCTCCTTCAGAATGGACTGGTTGGATCTCCTTGCAATACAAGGGACTCTCAAGAGTCTTCTCCAACACCACAGTTCAAAAGCATCAGTTCTTCGGCGATCAGCTTTCTTCACAGTCCAACTCTCACATTCATACATAGAGCGAGTTAAATAAGTTAGGCTCTCTTGCCTTTTTAGCCTAAGAAATGTTCACTATTTTCCTACCTTACTCGTCATGTAGAACTGGAGATTTTGTGAGCAACCCTACATCAAATGCCATATCTGTTCACTAAGTAATTAATTAATTTGCTTGTTTAGTCAATAAACATTTTTTGAGAATCTACTTGATGTTGGCAATGGCTTGGTAATTGGAATTAAAGAACTCAGGACAAAGACTTTTAGTTTGGGAGAAAGTAATAGCACATTAGCCTCGAAGTGTGATTTTTATTTTTCTTTAAGAGCCCTCAAAAATAGAAATACAAATAGCACTCATGAATGCTTTCTAAAATAATTCTGTGTATGTAGTGTGTACTTTTAAAACTAGCTCATGAAATAAAATATATATGTCTTCTGACTGTGTGTTACCATTTGGAAATGAGAACTTTGAACATTGAAATATTATTTCTAAGTTTTAAACAGTGGTCTCAAACTATAAAACCAGGCATAAGTGAGAAAATAGTGAGTGTGTGCAGGGGAAGCAGCTCAATAAGAGATTTTTAAGAATCTAAAACAGGAAACATTTTGTGTTTCTGATCTCTAAAGAGTAAGCACCGCTCTTTGATAAGAATAAATGTTTTACCTGCAATATTTCCAAGTTATTTCACCTTCATAAACCACTGAAAAATGTGGATTGTTAATACTAAAAGGATTTGGGACTTCTCTGGTGGCCCAGTGGTTAAAAGTCAGAGCTTCCAATGCAGGGGGCGTGGGTTTGACCCCTGGTCAGGGAACTAAATCCCATATGCCATAGTAAGCCAAGAATTTTTTTTTTTAATAGCATACTATAAGAATTAAAGCCAATAATCCTTTAAAAAGTGAATCAATATTGTCTTTCTTCATAGAGTGATAACTTAGGGTAAAGGAAAAAAGGGTGGGTTTGAGAGTCAGACGGAGAAACCACTTAGGAATTATATCAACTTAGGAGCAAAGTTTCCAATAGCCCTGAGTCTCTATTTCTTTATCATTGAAGCACATGGTATGGTAGATGTGGGGTAGATCATTATTATAGCAGAGGAAAATCTTTGTTTATGGAAATATCACCTTGCATCAAATTAAAAAATCTGTTTTTAGTTACCTGAAATTAAGAATATGACTTCTCACTTAAAAATTCTTCTCTTTCTCCTTTTGTCTAACTTTCCAGTACTATTATATTTATTCTTACAGACCTGTGGAGCTTTTTATTCAGTCTTTTTCACTTCCTTACCTGCTGGCTTTCAATAATTCTGTAACTTCATCTCCCGCCTATAGTGTTGGAAAATATTATTGCTCAGTAAACCATGAGTTAATTGAAATCAGGACTTATTTCTATTGTTACTTTTACAGGTCAGTTATCCAACATCAGTCCTTGTTAAACACTTCATAAATGCTAAATGATTTAATAAAGAATGAATGATATAATAGTCCATTCTTTAATAGATGGGAAATACATAGCATCATTCAGAAGTCACATAAGAACAGAAAACCTTATCAAAGTGTTACACAGAGAAAAAGAAATCTCTCTCAAATGGTAGAGTTACAGAGATTATTGAAAGAAATATTTTGGAGGGAAAGCATACAAAACACATCTTCTATCATGCCAAATAAATTACAGCATTAGTTTTTTTTATTGACATAAAGTTGGCATACAACATCATATTGTTTTTGGGTACATTACATAATGATTTGATATTTGCATATATCATTAAATGATCAACAAAGTAAGTCTAATAACCATCTGTCCCCTTTCTCATTTTATACAATGTTCTCTGCTTACATTGTCCTCTTGATTTATGACCAAGTAAATTCTTAGTCATTGTTATTTAAAGCAGTTTCTCCTTTCCCATAAATCCAATCTATTTTGTGTGCCAGAAAAACCATTTATTTTCTGTCCTCCCAAACATTTTGTGTCCTATAAGTCATTATCATATGGTGGTTTAATTGTCTATGTTTTTCGGTCTTATTTGCTTAACTTACAACCCAAGTATATTCGCTATTATCTTTATGGATTTTTCTTCTTGATGATACGGTACAGTCATGCATACACTTAAGGACCAATAAGTGTATTTGTATAAGATAATTAATAGTTTTGGATATTTTTGATTGAGAGTGATGGATGAAGCACTTGGAGGAGATATCATCATACAAGAAGAGCATCTCAAGGGAAAGAAAGAGATCCAAGGAAAGGGTTTTAATAAAGTCTACCAATGGACAGGGAGGCCTGGCGTGCTGTGATTCATGGGGTCGCGGAGAGTCGGACACAACTGAGCGACTGAACTGAACTGAACTGAACTGAACCTTCAAAGTAATTTGCAGGAAAGAGGCATTTGTGAAGGAGATAGAGAAGATATAGACAATGGACAGTATGAGAGAGACTGCTATTGTAAATAACATGATGGAAAGCTTCCAGAAGAAGAAAAAGTTAAAAATGATAAAATGTTGCAAACTAGTAGAATAGAGTAATGACTAGAGAGAAGTCATTCGGTTTAACAAGGAAACAACTACTAATGACCTCAGAGAAAACATTTGTGAAAACCACAAAGATGAAACCCACATATATAAGCATGGGAAAATGAAACTGAGGAGAAAAGACATAAAGATATATAGATGCAGATAAGGCAGGAAAATCAGAGTTCAGGTTGATGGACTGAGAAATTATTCATAAACTATTTTCAAACAGGATGGTATTTTTTATCTAATTTTTTACATCAGAAGTATATGTTTTAAGAAGAAAATAATGCATTTGGTTAGGTATACATTTGAACATATGTAGTAAGTAATAAGTCAAATCATACTTTATAGTGTATCACAGTTGAAAAAACTCATTATTGGTGAATTGATGACATTAAATATTTATAAATATTGAATTTTTGATCAGAATTTAGCACTGAAATTCTGAGTTCCTTTCTCCTATATCCAGTGTCAACCACCATTTCAACTTGACATGACTATCTTGCAGACATCGCAAATTTAACACTTTTAAAGATAACACTTGATTTTTTTTCTCTTTCTATATGTTCTTCCTCTACATAATGCCATGTCCACTGAGTGGCTCTAACCTCTCCCAAAATGGAGTTATTCTCGATTCCTTTCTTTCCTTTACCTCTCTATTTTACATCCATCAGCAGGCTGTATTGGGGTTTCCTTCAAAACATATTCTAAGCCTTTACATATCTTTCTACTGTAATCAGTGTAATTCAAGTCGTGGTCAGCTTCTACCTGGAATCCTCCCTTAATTCTGCTCTTACTCCAATAATACTCATTTTATTCACATAAGTCAGAATTGGCACTTCACAATATTTATCAACTCATTATCTTTTGGTTTAAAACCTTCAAAGGCTTTCCCCTAGAAAATGAGAAACCTCCTCACTGACTTCACTGTTCACCTGCAATTCCCTATATCAGTCATTACCTGCTGGTTACTCTAGTCTTTATCCTAAAAAAAAGACAAAAACTTGTTCATTTCTTGGGGCTATTCCACATGCTGTTCTTAACAGAATGTCTTACCCAGTGCCTAGAGCATCCTGTAGAATTTTTCCTCCTAGTAATAACGGGCTAGCTTGTTTCAAAACGACTGTTTTGCCACCAAAATTAAATAAAATGACTGAACAAAATGTAAAATATGGAGTGGTGGGACTTATCAGAAAACTTTTAAAGCATCAAGGACTTAAGAAACTAAGGTAATACAGTGCAGGAAACCTTGGCATTTGTTGATATCTGAACCCTGCTTCACCCTTAATGTATTTGCCAGGCTTAAGGCAGTTTGAGAGACTTAGATGTAAAACTAAGAACTGTCACATTTTATGCCAATAACGGAAATTATAGTTTAATGTAAATAAGGGAGACCTACTAAGCAGCTTAGGCTTTCCGTTAGAACATGAAGAAGAATACATTTGTCTGAGCAAGATATATACCAGTTCTCGTAAAACTCTTCACTTTGAATCAGCTCAATCTCTGATTAACTTGTCATTCCTCAACTATCTTCCGTATGCAAAAAGTAATTTTTTTTTTAATAGAAGAAACATGTCATTATATGCAGAACTACAGAACCTCAACTTCTATTTTCCTCTTATTCTGGTTCCAAAAGTCTTCTCTTTACCTCACAATAATTAACTAAGCAGAATATAAGAATTAACAAAAAACTATGAGAAAAGAATAGCAACTGATCTACCAAATGTCAGACACAAGGGTAACCAGAAAGGAGTTTTAAAAGAATTCAATAAATTAAATCATAGGAAAAAGAATATTAATAGAAAACAGGAAACTATTAAAAAAAGAATTATATTGAAATTCTAGACTGAAAAATTTAATAACAGCTTAACAATTCAGTATATGGCTTTAACAAGAAATTAGAAACATAAAAAAAAAAAAATAACTAGTTACATGGAAAAAGCAAGTCTTTAAAGGATATCTATGGAAACAAGAAAGAAAATGTAGACAAGAGTGTAAAATAAGACATGTACTTGGAGTCCCAGTAGATAGGAGTAAGAGAATGAGGGAGAAGGAATTCTTGAAAAACTAGTAACTGAATAGCTCCCATAAATATATCAAAGAGTAGAATAATGAAGTAGTACAAAGCTTTAGCAATAAGACTGCACATTTGACACCAAAGTGAGAGTGAGGTAAACCAAAAAAACAAAACACCGAATATTAAAAACAGTCACAATGAAACCTGAATTTTAAGCAGAAACAGTAAAACAAAGACAAACTATGATACCTTAGAGCAGTTAAAGAAAATAACTACCAATCTAGAATTGTGGAAAATATGAATACATCCTTCATCATTGAAAGTAAATGATGACATTCTGGCATACATTTGTTGAGATCATGAGTAGAGCCACTTTTAAGAAAATGTTCAGGTAGTAGGAAAACCCCTGAACAGGGAAACCTAGAAAAACAAGAAAAGTTAAGGATAAAGGACAGAACAAATACAAGGATTAAAAAAATCAGTATCTTTTAAGTTTTCAAATTTAGGATTAAAAATTGGGTGGAAAGTAATAGGAAGGGATAAGTTCTGAATATTTCTTAACCTGTTTTTAATATAATTTAATTATAAATCTAAAAATATTAACTGTTAATAATTGCTATTGTTTAAAAACTGGTTTGCAACAACAGCAACAAAATGTTATAAGAAAACATGCCTTTTAAAAAAAAAAGGAAGTAAAAATGCTCTAAGATCCTTTTATTTTATGGGAAGTTGCAAATATATTAATATATACTGCTGCCAAGTCACTTCAGTCGTGTCCGACTCTGTGTGACCCCATAGATGGAAGCCCACCAGGCTCCCCCATCCCTGGGATTCTCCAGGCAAGAACACTGGAGTGGGTTGCCATTTCCTTCTCCAATGTGTGAAAGTGAAAAGTGAAAGTGAAGTCGCTCAGTCGTGTCCGACCCTTAGCGACCCCACGGACTGCAGCCTACCAGGCTCCTCCATCCATGGGATTTTCTAGGCAAGAGTACTGGAGTGGCTTGCCATTGCCTTCTCTGATTAATATATACTAGTTTTTAATAAATTTAATATATACTAGACTTTAATAAGTCTTGAATTCATGGTATAAAATTTAAAAGTTAAATAATGTATAACTAAAACTAACAAGCTAAAAAACAACAAAATGATAAAAGAGCATTTAGTGAATACAAAAGAATGATAGAAAGGAGAGCAAAAGTAAACGAATAAATAGGACAGAAAGAGTAATATAGCAAACTTAAAACCAAATACATTAGTGAATGTATCAAATATAATAGATTAAAAAATTCAATAAAAAGAAAAAATTTCACATTAAAAATAAAAATCCAAATATATGCTACTTCCAATAGATTGCCTTAAATATAAAGGTTTTAAAAACATGAAAACAGAAACACTAGTCACAGGAGTAGTGATTCTTTAGGTAGGAGAATTTAGTTAAGAACTGATAGCAGAGGTAAAAAGAATAGTTTATAATAACAAAAGACTCAATTCAATAAAAAGATTTAACAATGCATAATTTTTAATGCAACTAATGATTAGAATCATATATGGAGGAAAATTAGAGCTTACAGAAGAAAGAAACCAATGTACAGTCATCCTAGGATGATTTGATTTTTTGCACTGTGATTTCAGGGTGATATAAGAAAAAAGTTTTGATACCCATATCATTTAATGTTGGGATGACTCAGTATGGCTGTACATAGTGTAAGTTTGAAAAGGTAAGCAGTCTCAGAATATGAGGCTGGAAATAATACACCATGATGAAGAGTTTATACTTTTTCCCATTGGCAGTGAAGCTCTAGGAAGGACGTTTGGGGTGGGGGTGTAGGAATGACATGATCATAGTTGTATTAAAGATTCCTCTTGCAATAGCATGGAAGAAGTATTGAAATGAGGTAATTTTAGACAGAGAAAAATGATTCACATAGCTACTGTGATATTCTTAAGTAAACCAGATTTAAGAGCAGGAAAATACTTTAGTGCTGTCGGGTAAACAAAATTAACAAGACTTAATTATTGATTGGATAACTGGCTTGAGAGTGAAATGAGAGTTTGAGTTTCCTTCTTTTGGGTAGTTATGGGGAGAGTAGTGTCACTGACCAGTGAATACAGAAGAGAAAACAGGATTGGAGGAGGTGATTATAATGAGTTCTAGTAAGGACACACATCAAGTCTAAACTTCCTGAGATTCATGACAGAAGTCTAGACTGGAAATGTAATTTGAGAGTTACATTTAGAGTTACATACTAACTAATCTTTTAACTAATCTCGACAAATTATAATTGAGAAACAAAGACCAGACTCTTGGGTTTATGAAATTAGAAAAGGAAGAGACAGCAGAGTTCCAGAGATCCCTTGACTAGTTTATAATCATAGGTAGGCTTAAGTCACTCAGTCATGTCTGACTCTTTGTGACCCCATGGACTACACAGTCCATGGAATTCTCCAGGCCAGAATACTGGTGTGGGCAACCATTCCCTTCTCCAGGGGATCATTTTTAATCATGGTTATAGCCAGTCCTACTGATGTACACTCTCAGGTGTGTTTCCCAAATAAATCATTAATAAAACATCGTCAGCCTAAGACAAAAAATGTATTTTTAGGAACTCAAAGGAGTACCTTGATGATGTTTGTTTAACAGCTAAAAACCACAATCATTATGCCAACAAAAAATGTACACACACAAAATTGGGCAAATTAACATTTTAACACATTTTGGAAACATCCTATGAAGAACAGTGAGTGTTTATTAATGGTTCTCTTTTAATAAGAAGATGACTTACAAATATATATTTTTTTCTATGATTTTTAACATTAAGTTTAGCTTTCTTTAAGCTACCATGATCTGCACATTATTCACCTGAGTTGAAAACATTTTAACCCAAATAATTTTATTTACTTGTCTAAACCTCATATCATTTGTAATTTCAAGGTAATTTAGAATATTAATAAATGGATCTGGGGATGTTTGGTAGCTGAATATGTAGTACATATGTACTAATCACTCAGAGTTTAGTGATTAGCTGGATTTTACTGTATTTTGTTGTCACTGTAGTTGAAATGGTAGGAAAAAGGCTATACACATTTTTTTTAGGACAGTCATATTTGAAAGGTTGAATAAAAGAAAATCATAATACAATTTGGGTTGTACAAGAAAGGACAAATCCTACAAGTTAAGTCACTCTG
Source organism: Moschus berezovskii (assembly GCF_049115385.1). Taxonomy (NCBI): domain Eukaryota; kingdom Metazoa; phylum Chordata; class Mammalia; order Artiodactyla; family Moschidae; genus Moschus; species Moschus berezovskii. The sequence continues at coordinate 30,805,326 of NC_142472.1, forward strand.
TTATTAAAATGTTTTTAATTGTTCTCCATTCTTTGATCTTCATTTATACTGAATATGTATACTTCCACATGATGAATAATAAAATGTGGACAGCTGCCTTGCTGATTTCTAACTGTTCTGTAAAACAGTGGAATAAGGAAGGAAAAGTGAAAAGTATAAGTTTTTCTAAAAGTTCTACAGTCTTTGAATATTTTCCAAATGCATTTCACTAAAGAAAAGCTTAAACAAGATCAAGCAAGCTTAAGCGACTGCTAGATTGTACCAGACAATTCCACGTTTCTCCATTTATTGCTAGGAGCTTTCATAATTCATTAAATGTATCATTTTTATATTTTTATCAATATGTGTGCGTGTTAATTGCTCAGTCATGCCCAACTCTTGCGACACCATGGACTGTAGCCCTCCAGGTTCCTCTGTCCATAGGGATTCTCCAGGCAAGAATATCAGTCCTTAAAAAATAACTGCAGTTTAAAGAGATACCTCCTACTTACAAATCATTTGATTAAATAAAAATAGGGCGTTCCTGTCAAATGTTATTTCTCCAGTTTCCTTCATAGAGTTCTTCCCAGTGATTTCTAATACTTGAGATCTTTAAGTTGCAACATTGTGCTGCTCTGCTCACGCAAGTCTGACTCTGCAACCCCATGGACTGTAGCCCCCTACTCTTCTCTGTCCATGGAATTTTCCAGGCAAGAATATTAAGTGGGTTGCCATTTCCTCCTCCAGGCAGTCTTCTTGACCCAGGTATCAAACCCATGTCTCTTACGTCTCCTGCATAGGTGAATGGAATCTTTACCACTGCACCACCTGGGGAACCTGAGTTGAAACACTAATGTATTTCTAATGGTTTTAAAGTATTTCTAATGGTTGTATGACATTACTACTGAGCAGTTTTTTTCATAAAGTATGGATACTTTATCATGAGAAAATAATGAAATATCTGCCATATTAACTTTATGCATATAATAGCAGAAAGAGAAAAAGAACTGTGAGTTTAGAGGATTTAGATTGTGCAGAGAATGACTTTGTCTCTGCGAAGACTTGGAAAACATATTTGAGTTGAGATGTCTCCTCTTTCTTCAGTGTTAATACATAAAATTTCTGTGTTAAGAAATCAGCTATTATTTTTCTTTTACTAGTTATATGTAAGCTCTTTTCCTCATTGAGGCTGTCTTGCAACATTTTAGACAAAATAAATTAAGCCTTTCCAGTTTGAAGTCATTGAACATTTTAGTGCAAAAGGAAGTGAGATGGGCCTTCTTGAATTAACCTCAATAGTATCTGCTGGAACACTTTTCTAATGCTGGCTAAAGTGCATTCCTGTACATTTCCACTTAAGCCATCTGCCAATCTCAATGCTTATTCCTGAGGGAGGAAAACTTCCAGAGCTATTTTTCATTTAATTTGCAAGGACATCCTGTTTAGGTACTTATCAAAAGAACAGAAGAATTGATGCCAAATACCACAAGCCCTAGTTTAGAAAACTTAATGGGTTGAACTGAAGTCATAACCTACATTTAAAAGGAACTGCAGCTTACTTCCTTTATATTTAGTAAATACTCAAAAAGTATGGCCATGCGGCCTAAATGCTTTTAAAAATACAGTACTTTGCTCTATATACATTAAGGGATTTCTGAGGGGAAAAGTTGTTAACCTTTCCCCGGATGGTGACTGAATATTTTAGTGCACTAAAACCATGACCCTTTGTGTTTCAAGATCATAAAATGGTGTTAAAACACCTATTTCATTTGGGAAAGAAGTGATCTAACCTGAAGAATTTTTTTTATCAGATGATCAATAACAAACGAGAAATCTATAAAAAGGTAACTATCTTTTTCTCAGTGTTCCACAAACATTCTTTTGCATAGTAAATATTTAGATTCTGTTTTATTTAATCTCTTAATTTAGCTCAAAATTTACCCTGTTTAACTTGCTATTGTATAGCCCTCTTGCTATTACTGTTGTAAAACACTGTGTAAGAAAAATATAGATATTTTTATTTTAAAAAACTTCTTATTTGAGTAATAAAGAGAAGATCCAATAAAATGTCTTTGCTTTTTATTACCTTGGGACAATAGAGTATAACTGATTATATAATTCTTTTAAGTTCAACAGCTTTATAACACATTATCCTTTCTACTCTGGACTATGCATAAGTATTTATGCTGAATAAGTTCATGGAAATCAAAGTTAAATAACATTTTTAAAACACATTTGATCAGATTGGGTAAACTTGATCATTCATTTGCTTGGCACTGTATAAGAAAGACATCCAGTTAATTTTTGTTTAAACTACATTGATTATGTAATTTGAACATGGAAACACCCACCAAGCCTTTATTGAACACTTCTTCAAATTGCATTTTACACACAGGTTGAATATGTAGCTGCTTAAGTCTTGTGATTTCAAAGATTTGAGTTCAAGGCAAATGTTCCTACCAAACATTACACTACTATATAACTTATTTATTTGATTCTTAAAGTCTTACAGACTCTGGGGGCATTAAAATCTTCCAAAATAGCAATCTCCTGTACATGGAACAACCGACTGGTTCTGAATAGGAAAAGGAGTGCGTCAAGGCTGTATATTGTCACCCTGCTTATTTAACTTATATGCAGAGTACATCATGATGAACGCTGGGCTGGAAGAAGCACAAGCTGGAATCAGGATTGCTGGGAGAAATATCAATAATCTCAGATATGCAGATGACACTACCCTTATGGCAGAAAGTGAAGAGGAACTCAAAAGCCTCTTGATGAAAGTGAAAGAGGAGAGTGAAAAGGTTGGCTTGAAGCTCAACATTCAGAAAACAAAGCTCATGGCATCTGGTCCCATCACTTCATGGGAAATAGATGGAAAAACAGTGGAAACAGTGTCAGACTTTATTTTTTGGGGCTCCAAAATCACTGCAGATGCTGATTGCAGCCATGAAATTAAAAGACGCTTACTCCTTGGAAGGAAAGTTCTGACCAACCTTGATAATATATTAAAAAGCAGAGACATTACTTTGCCAACAAAGGTCCGTCTAGTCAAGGCTATGGTTTTACCCATGGTCATGTATGGATGTGAGAGTTGGACTGTGAAGAAAGCTGATCACTGAAGAATTGATGCTTTTGAACTGTGGTGTTGGAGAAGACTCTTGAGAGTCCCTTATACCACAACGAGATCCAACCAGTCCATTCTAAGGGAGATCGATCCTGGGTGTTCATTGGAAGGACTGATGCTAAAGCTGAAACTGCAATACTTTGGCCACCTCATGCGACGAGTTGACTCACTGGAAAAGACTCTGATGCTGGGAAAGGTTGGGGGCGGGAGGAGAAGGGGACGACGGAGAATGAGATGGCTGGATGGCATCACCGACTCTGTGGACATGAGTTTGAGTGATCTCCGGGAGTTGGTGATGGATAGGGAGGCCTGGCGTGATGTGATTCATGGGGTTGGGGAGACTCGGACACGACTGAGCGACTGAACTGAACTGAACTGAAAAAATTTAAAAATACAAGGATATTACTTTCCTGTTGTAAACCTTAAAAACAAAATAGCCCATTATCTTACCAGCAAAATGCCCTATGCAAGAGCAGCAGGGATTTGTAATTCAGGAGAGACAAGCTATGGTGAGTCATAGGCAAGTCCAGAGAGCAAATGAGAAGAACTATCTTTAGGTAGGTTTTAGAAGAAAATTGAGGAGAGTTATTTTGAATAAAATAAGTTTCACTGGGCTTCTCCACCTGACTGTGCGGTAAATCTGCCTGGAATGCTGAAGACACCGGAGACGTGGGTTCGGTCTCTGGGTGGGGAGATCCCTTGGAGGAGGGCATGGCAGCCCATTCCAGCATTCTTGCCTGGAGAATCCCATGGACAGAGGACAACTGAGCATGCACGCAAGGAGTTCATTGAAGAGGAAGCGAGTTCACAGTTTGAGGTTAGTGCTTCCTTGCTAGGACAGTAAGGCTCTTCCATCCTTTGCTTAAAAGCAGATGGAAGCATGTCCTCTCTCATACCAGAAGAACGTAACACTGTCATCATGGTGGGTAAAAGCTGAGACTGAGAGAACTTTGTACAAGTAATTTAATACAAACAGACCTTGTTAAAATAATTTCTAGCTTTCTTTTTCCTGCTGGTTGTACAGGTTACAAGGAGTGAGATATGCATGAGAACTCTCCTTTCAGGGTTTCCTGAATCCACTTTCCATGAGGTTTTCCTCTATTTATTTTCATACTATATTTCCTAAGGAATTTCAGATTCAGAGAAGCTCTATGTTACCTAAATAGGCAAAACTTAGGCCAAGTTGGGGACTCTTGACTCTCAGTCCAGGTACCTTTTATTTGGCATCCCTCTGGCAATTAACCTAGAATAGGTTTAATTTTGCTTTCATTTGTTCTATTTTTTTTTTATTTAAAAATAAATATTTTAATTTTTGCAATGTTATATTGCTTTATGCCATACAACAACCCTAATCAGCCATAATTATAACTGCACCCCTCTTTCCTTAGCCTCTCTCCCTTCCCCCAATCCCATCCCTCCAGGTCATCACAGCACCAGACTGGGTTCCCTGTGCTACACAGCAACTTCTCACCAGCTATCCTTCTTACACCTAATAGTGTATATGTTGGAGAAGGAACTCTTGCCTAGAAAATCACATGGACAGAGGAGCCTGGTGGGCTGCAGTCCATGGGGTTGCTACTAGTCGGACACGACTAAGCGACTTCACTTTCACTTTTCACTTTCACACATTGGAGAAGGAAATGGCAACCCACTCCTGTGTTCTTGCCTGGAGAATCCCAGGGACAGTGGAGCCTGGTCAGCTGCCATCTATGGGGTCGCACAGAGTTGGACACGACTGAAGCGACTTAGCAGCAGCAGCAGCAGCAGCAGCAGCAGCAGTGTATATGTGTTGATGCTACTTTCTCCATTTGTCCCACTCTGGGGAGATTGATTGGGGTGGACCAGATGGGTCAGGATGTGATTTCTTTAGTAAGGCTGGTCACTCAAAACAAGGGAGAGAAATTCAGACATAAATCTTGTTGAAACACACAATGAGTCCTAAGAAGTACTTCTGTCCAAAAGCTAATCAGAAATGTAAGAGAGGATAAACTGAAAACCTGTGTTGGTTTCAAATGGATCAAAGGTCAAGAATATTCTTGGTGGCAAAGTACAAATAAAGAACAGTTCAGCATCGGATCAGTGGTAATTTCAGAGCCAGCCACGATTTGCTCACCGCCTCTAGTCTAGTGCTAAGTCTTGCCTTTCTCTCAGTTATAGCGGAAAAGCTCTCAGTAGTTCACTAATATGTACAATGTTAGTTGCAGGGTTTTGTAGATGCTCTTTATCAAATTGAAGAATTTTCTTGTTTCTATTTTCTGAACGTGCATTGATGTCATTTGAATGTTTTTAATTACGAATTTAATTTTATTAATATCGATAGCTACATCTTCTGGCTTTCTTCTACTGAGTCTGTCCCCACCTGTCTCTCTATTGAACCCAACTGCAACATCCTTTCCTGCCCAGTTCAAACACCATGATGACCGTCATTGTAATATATTAGGAAGTACATCCCATTGTCACTGTAAAATTACCACTGATGGTTAATTTTAGAAAAGTCACAACTTTTCTGTCAGTATTTGCATTCCTGAAATCCCATGGACAAATGGTCCCTAGTGGGCAATAGTTCATGGGGTGGCAAGAATCAGACACAACTTCGCAACTAAATCACCAATATTGGCACAATGCCTGATTTGCTTACTTCACTCAACTTCTATGGTAATCAAATGAGATTAAATGAGATTAAATATGTGATAGCATAGTTAAACTTTTTAACTATGTCTTAACATAGTTAATTAAATTTTTCAAAATTGAAGTATTATTATCTTTAATTGGTCTTACTTTCTAATCTCAGACAGTTTTTTACACTCGGGAATTTTTTATTTCATTTTATTTGAAGGCAGGAAGAATAAATCATGTATCATTATATGTTCCAGAGGATATAGCCTTCAGTTCAGTTCAGTTCAGTTGCTCAGTCATGTCCGATTCTTTGTGACCCCATGAATCACAGCACGCCAGGCCTCCCTGTCCGTCACCAATTCCCGGAGTTCACCCAAACTCATGTCCATCAAGTCAGTGATGCCATCCAGCCATCTCATTCTCTGTTGTCCCCGTCTCCTCCCACCCCCAAACCCCCCCAGCATCAGACTCTTTTCCATTGAGTCAACTCGTCACATGAGGATATAGCCTTAGGAACTAACTAAAAAGACTTCAAACAAGAAAATAGGTAAACTCATGTTCATGGATCAGTGAATGAATTAGCAAAAAATAATTTTAATATCCACATTCATAATATCTTTATCTAGACTGGAGGTCAGCAAAAATTAAAAATAATTTTAATATCCACATTCATAATATCTTTATCTAGACTGGAGGTCAGCCTTAGGAACTAAATAAAAAGACTTCAAACAAGAAAATAGGTAAACTCATGTTCATGGATCAGTGAATGAATTAGCAAAAAATAATTTTAATATCCACATTCATAATATCTTTATCTAGACTGGAGGTCAGCAAAAAATTCTGTGAAAAGTCCAGATTATAAAAGGACTAGATAATAAATATGCATTTGAAGGCATACATACTCTCTAGCAAGGAAATGGCGACCCACTCCAGTATTCTTGCCTGGAGAATCCCAGGGATGGGGGAGCCTGGTGGGCTGCCATCTATGGGGTCGCACAGAGTCAGACATGACTGAAGTGACTTAGCAGCAGCAGCAGCAACTGTTCAATTCTGCTTTTGCAGTGTAAAAGAATTTCTACCCACAACATAAAGGAATGGTCATTCCTATGTTTTTCTATAAAACTGAATGAATACTAAAATTTCAATTGCATATAATTTTCATATTTCAAAAATCTCATTTTTTACTTTTTTGTCTCTCATTCATTAATATGGAGGGGGAAAAGCATTTTTAGCTTGCAGACTGTACAAAAACAGATGGTGGATCAAATTTGGTCCGTGGGCCAAATTTGCTGATCCCTGATGGACATGAGTTTGAGTGAACTCCAGGAGCTGGTGATGGACAGGAAGGCCTGGCGTGCTGTGATTCATGGGGTCACAAAGAGTTGGACACGACTGAGCGACTGAACTGAACTGAACTGATCTAGACACTCAAAAAATTTAAAAGTTTAAGATATAATGTAATTGCTAAAATGAGCACATTTTCTGCTGTTTGAAATGAACATGGGGAGAAATTTTCCATTTATGAATAGGAGACATTTGTTGGCATATGGAGTTGTACAGAGAAAGAAATAGAATTACCAAGAGAAACTCTCAGTTTAATTTTTAAAAGTTGATTTATGGTGCATTCATTAAATTGGGCATTCTTTATAGATAATTTTACGGTATTTCAGATGCTCTTTGGAGAAAATAAAAGGATACAATTTTAACTGTAGCTAAACCCTGTTGTAGTTACTAAAATTCTTACATAGTTTTTCCCATATGATCTCCGACAACCTCAGAGTGAGCTGAAATGCTTTGAGAGTATTTTTCGTCAATGACATAACCCCCATTTTCCTTGATCCTGTTTCCATTTTCTTCCTTTCCTGGCTTTATGCCCTATTTTCTAACTCTAAATTTGAGAGTCAGGTTATCATTTAAGTCTCTAGCCACCTTTTCTCTCTTCAGCAATTATTGCATGTCACGAAAAAGCTGCCTTTAAGAATACTGTTTTGAAAAACTATTATGCCTGAGAACATCTTGATAATTGTTCAGTTTATTCTCTATCCTCAGTAACTAAGTCAAACCAGTAAACAATATTTCAGAACAGAGCAACATAGTCTCAAATGCTGAAATTATGCCTAACGTAGTGTAATGATTACCGATTTCCTCCTTTTTTTTTTTTGTTTTCAGTTTGCTTTATACCTACTAGAAATAGCAAAAAGGAGCTAACCTAAAAACATCCTTTAAACCAACGGTCTACATCAAATAACTAGAAATTTATTGTAAGCAAGATATTTACCCTGGTGACTGTATTTTTTTCAGTTTCCGTATGCATTCCCAAATGGCTGAACACCATATACACTAATCTACCAAAGTGAGCAGACTCTAGGAGCAGTTTTTAGCAACTTCATATTTACACATATTATTTCATCGTAGAGTTAGACTATGTTTTATTTAGTCGTAACATCCTGATTTTTCATCTGTGCTCAATAGAGACAGAGTGTTAACCTTAAAAATTTATATTTTTAGAGCTATCCTCATTTTAATAAATAAAGATGGTCTTTTTCTTTCTAACATTTTCATAATTTGTACAAAGGTTGTAACGTGTGACACTATAAAGTTTGTTATATTGTCAAAGATATTATTTACTCTTTTCCCTTATTTTTAGTTCAGGATACACTGTAAGTAAGGATATCAGGAAATTTATTAAGAGATAGTAAAGTTCACTGAATAAAAAACAGAAGAAGGAAAACTAAGATAATAAAAAAGGCCATTAAGCCATAGTTGTGAAAAAGAAAGGTGTATTTATCTGTTGTATCACTGCCCTCTAACCATGAAAAATCAAATAAACCAAAAATCTCCAGTCTTCTGTAGAGTTCATTTGGTTATTTCTTAACATGCAAACACTTTTTTCAAAATTTTTTTTCAATGGTACAGAAATGAAAAAAACAGTTGTAAGTTTAGAAAAAGTAATGTTAAAAATACCTGTGCAATTGTGTCAAATTAAAATGGAAAATTGAATAAGCTCAATAGCAGTTATTTTAAATTTCTTTTTTATATTTATGTTTTTCATTAATTTTTTAAACCCCCAAAGTGAAATTGCTATTGCCCTGGGAATTAAAAAATACAAAAATAATCTGTGCAATGATGTCAAGTTGAAATGGCATATTATTATTAGGTCAACATTAGTTACTTTTCTCTTCCATTATGCTCTCTATTAAATCTTTTGACACTTGAAGAATAAAATTGCTATTGTCCTGGCAATTCTGGGCATTTGAGGTGTGTTCTTATCAATCAACCCTTTATACCCCTCATCAGGACCGGATGTTTGCTGATGGTTTTTCCTAAGACACTGTTTATGGCTGATAGACTGGCAGCACACATTGAAAGAGTAAGGCTCAGAGCCTGGGAAAGGTCCCAGCACTGAATGCCCGCCATCCTTCAGGGCAATTAATTTATTAATCGAGGATTAGAAAATCAGTACTCAAAACATTCTACTGACCCACTTCTCAAGGGTTATCAGAAATTACAAATGATTACATCATATTTTTAGGAAAAATGTGTAATTTTAAAATGGCCCTTTTTTTCTGTGCTAATCTAACTCTTTAGTTGTTCAGAAACATTCAGTGCAATACTTTCATTATTTTGACTCTCCCCTACTGATTTTGAGTAAACATATAAAATCTAATTTTAAAAAAAAATCAGCTGAGAGAACTGTTAGAAAAGGCCAGATTAGAGTATGAAAAAGGCTTCTTGTTAATTATACAGACAAGGATAGACATCAGATTAAAAGAATCACTCATTGACAAAAGGTAGTTTCAAACACACTTTGAAAACTAGGAATAGTAAAAGAAACATCAGTATCTTTGAAAACAATTGTTTAAAACAGAAAAATCTTTTAGTTCTCCCTAAAAGCAAAATTAAAGTTGCTATATGAAAGAAGATCAAAGAAGTAGTCTATATTTGAAGATATTGAACCAATGAAATTCTCTAGAAAACTTTTTACTGTTGTTGACAAGAAAAAATGGGGGGTGCTGGTTGAACTTTCTCTTCATTTCAGTGCCAGAAACAAAAATCAAGTGCATTTTCTGGAAGAAAGCTGCTCAGTTTAAAACATTAGCACACTTTTAATGTTTATTATTTGCTGATGTGCTCCACTCAATATTAAAACAAGCTGTGATCTCTAAAATTGAATATTAAACACATAGGTAGAAACTTAATTTAAGAAAATGAAATATCAAAATGTCACTAAAGAGCATGTTATTCTCAAGGATAAAACATGTCGAGTATAGTGAGAAATGATGTTTTTGGTAGAGAGATCATCTCCTCTGCAACTATGCATTCATAAATGTGTCACTGGTTCATAGAATATGAGTACTTGTAAGTCCTATGAAACAGACAAGTTGAAAGATATATGCATAAATCAAATTTACCTTTCCTCATGTTTTGCAAAACATTTCATACAAGGCATTAATTTCTTATACTATGATAATAACAATAATAGTAATGAAACAGCTAGATGTCACATAATAAGGTGATGCTTCTTTAATGAAAAGGATGGCATCACTGACTCGATGGACATGGTTTGAACAAGCTCTGGGAGTGGCTGATGGACAGGGAAGCCTGGAGTACTGCAGTCCATGGGGTCACAAAGAGTCAGACACAACTGAGCAACTGAACTAAATTGAGGCAGAAGTCAAAAAGTCAAACTTAACATTTCCTCACATATCCTAATGAGGTTTCTGGGTTGATTGTTGGTAATAAAGAGAAGAACTCAAACAAAACAATAGGGTTTATGCAGTGGGAAAAAGTCGTTTCTCTTATATTTCTGCTAAAAATGACCTTAGAGAAGAGAGCTGCTCAGTGGGAGGAAATATAATTTAGGTCGTTACCCTGATACAATAGCATGCCTGCATGCTTAGTCACTCAGTTATGTCCAGCTCTTTGTGACCCCATGGATATGTAGCCCACCAGACTCCTCTGTCCTTGGGATTTCCAAGGCAAGAATACTGGAGTGAGTTGCCATTCCCTTCTCCCTGGGATCTTCCCAACCTAGGGTATGAACCCAGAGCTCCTGAATTGGACGTGGATTTTTTTACTGTGTGAGCCACCAGGGAAACCCAATACAACATATATATGTATGTATGTATTTATGTTGTGTATATATATATATATATGTGTATGTATACATACATGTCTATGTATGTATGCATATATATGTAGAGAGAGAGAAGATCATTGTAAGAAAACTACAGATCAATATTTCTAAAGATGCAAAAATACTCAACTAAATATCAGTTAGTTGAATCCAACAGTGTATTAAAAAAATTATACACTACAGACAAATAGGATCATTCTAGGTACAAAAGACTGGCTCAACATTAGATATTCAGGTATTATAATTCTTTATTCAGGTATTATAATTCTTTACATCAAAAGACTAAAGAAGAAATAAATAAATCAATAAATGGAAACGTTAGACAATGTAATACCATTAATAATTAAAAAAATAAACTTGGAAGGAACATAGATTTTAATAAGAGACTATAATTTTAATACAAAATACAGAAAAGAAAATCACTGAGTGTGATTTGGGTGGGAAAGTGGGCAACGGTGATCTTTAAATAACTTTGCAAATGAGTGAAATTCACAAGTCTAGAGAGTAGACAAACAAGATATTTTCACTGCACTCTAGTTGATGAAGTTGTTTCTCATTGGATACTGTTAAGACATTCATACTGGAATTGAACAATTAAGTAAATGTGTAATGAATAGTAGTGAACAGGTTCCTTAGTGTTGTGGTAAGAATCTACAATAAAGCAAGGAGAGGGTGCTGAAATACAGTGGAGTTGGAGACAGTAAAAACTAATGTTTAGCTCAATATGCATAGAGATGGTTATGTTTGGCAATATCTATACTTATGCATATACGTTAATGTATTCATATAATTTTTTCCTCCATTAGCTAAGAGGGCCTAGAAGAAATATCACTCCAGTAACAATAAGCACACTCAGTCTCCAATTCTTGATTTCTAACCATTCTCAATAAAAGGCTTAAGAGTTCTTCGGATAAATAATTGATTAGTGGAAGAAAAGAAGCAAAATGAGCCCCGATTATCTTATAGTAACAGGAAGAAAGGCAGTTCTAAAATAGAAACAAAACCTACCTCTACATTGATGGGCCCGTGGTGAAGGGACACAGGAATCCACTAAAGGAGACCCCAGTGGCCAAAGCTAGAAGAATTTGAGCAATAAAATAAATTAGTATTACACTAAAACTGCTGGGAGGGATTGGGGGCAGGAGGAGAAGAGGACGACAGAGAATGAGACGGCTGGATGGCATCACCGACTCAATGCAGGTGGGTTTGAGTGAACTCCAGGAGTTGGTGATGGACAAGGAGGCCTAAAGTGCTGTGATTCATGGGGTCGCAAAGAGTCGGACACGACTGAGTGACTGAACTGAACTGAACTGAAAACCCAGTGTAGGAAATAAAAATCCCATGAGTTCATACTGATATAAATAGACTATTGAATAAATAAATAGTCAAGAAGAGACAGATGTCCCTTTCAGAAAAAATTAAAATAAATTATGTAAGTACTCTGCCCTCAAGGAGTAAATCCCCACTCCTTAAAAGTGAACTGTATTAAGTAGCTTCCTTCCAAAGATTTCAATTTGGAAATAGGGGGAAAGAAAGAGTAAATGTACTGTGGAGAAACTTGACAATCAGTATCTCAGCCTGGTGATCAAGGTGAATATTAACATTTGATAAGTTATATTAATACTACATTTCCTTGCTATGATGTACTGAAAATGGTAATTACCTCTTAAATTTTCCTCCCAAAAACCATTCACCAGTTTAATAATGAGAGAAACACCCAAAAATTTCTCATTGAGGAGCATTCTACAAAATTTTTGACGAGCATTCCTCAAAACCATGATGATCATGATAAACAAGGGAAGTCAGACAAATTGTCACAGCCAAGGATAGCTCAAGGGCACGTGAAACTAAATGTAATCGGTTATCCTGGATAGGGTCCTGGAATATAAATAGGTATTCAGTTCAGTTCAGTCGCTCAGTCATGTCCAACTCTTTGCGACCCCATGAATCACAGACGCCAGGCCTCCCTGTCCATCACCAACTCCCAGAGTTCACTCAAACTCATGTCCACAGAGTCGGTGATGCCATCCAGTCATCTCATTCTCTGTCGTCCCCTTCTCCTCCCACCCCCAATCTCTCCCAGCATCAGAGTCTTTTCTAGTGAGTCAACTGATCGCATGAGGTGGCCAAAGTATTGGAGTTTCAGCTTTAGCATCAGTCCTTCCAATAAACACCCAGGATTGATCTCCTCTAGAATGGACTGTTTGGATCTCCTTGCAGTCCAAGGGACTCTCAAGAGTCTTCTCCAGCACCACAGTTCAAAAGCATCAATTCTTCGGCGATCAGCTTTCTTCACAGTCCAACTCTCACATCCATACATGATCACTGGAAAAACCATAGCCTTGACTAGATGGACCAAGATAATCATGATGGCGTGATCACTCACCTAGAGCCAGACATCTTGGAATGTGAAGTCAAGTGGGCCTTAGAAAGCATCACTACTAACAAAGCTAGTGGAGGTGATGGAATTCCAGTTGAGCTATTTCAAATCATGAAAGATGATGCTGTGAAAGTGCTGCACTCAATATGCCAGCAGATTTGGAAAACTCAGCAGTGGCCACAGGACTGGAAAAGGTCAGTCTTCATTCCAATCCCAAAGAAAGGCAATGCCAAAGAATGCTCAAACTACCACACAATTGCACTCATCTCACACGCTAGTAAAGTCATGCTCAAAATTCTCCAAGCCAGGCTTCAGCTATATGTGAACCATGAACTTCCAGATGTTCAAGGAGGTTTTAGAAAAGGCAGAGGCATCAGAGATCAAATTGCCAACATCTGCTGGATCATGGAGAAAGCAAGAGAGTTCCAGAAAAACATCTATTTCTGCTTCATTGACTATGCCAAAGCCTTTGACTGTGTGGATCACAATAAACTGTGGAAAATAGTTATTAGGTCTATTTAAAACTAAGAAAATCTGAATAAACTATGGACTTTAGTTAGTAATCATAAATTAATATTGGTTCATTAACTGTGGGAAATTTACCAAACAAATATACGATGTTAATAACATGAGATACTGCATATGGGCTATATGTACTTTCTTCTCAATTTTTTCTGGAAACCTAGAGCTGCTCTAGAAAATGCACTCATAAATGAACCTAATAGAAATTATTGTCTTTAAAATTGTTTTGCTCTTTGATAGAATTGGTACTAATTTAGAAGATATTTTTATATGGCATGACTGATTTTTTTACTATTGAAGGGAAATAAGGATATTTGGTGACATAGCTGGAATAAACAATCAAATATTTTAAACTCTATAAAGGAAAATATTTGTCATACTGCCATCGTTAGGGACAATGTGAAAACTAAGCTTGTGTTTCTATAATTTTACACAGCTGCCCCTAAGCCAAAGAGCTCTGGGCAAGTTTCAGAACTTTTCAAACTGTTTATAAACTGGACAAACAAAGCTGCCCAAGTCCATTCACAATTGATTCGTCAGCCTGTTTTCAGTAGTGAAGAACAGCTCTTTCACAAACGCAGTCCATCCTCCATAGACTGCGAAAGGTGACGTCAGCAGCTTAGGTGGATGTTTAAACATAAGAATTCCAAAGTGTCTGGTAAGTTCATGTTGAACATTCAAATGTTAAATAAACCCTTTTTATATACAATATGGAGAAATGAGAATTCAGTTCAGTTAGGAAGGTACATGGAAAAGTGATTTTTTTCTCTAATATTATTCAGTTTCCATTTCACTTTGTAAAGATGAGCCCTAATATTTACTTAAGAATCATCAGTCCTAATTCCAAGAAGATGATCAGATATTTGTATAGTTTTCTAGTTTTAGATTTGAATAAAAATTAAACCCTGTAAATTTATGATTAGAATTTACCTGTTCCTTATCTCTACCATATTTTAATAGATTAGAATCTAAGTGGGAAATTGCGTGTGTGATTGCATTCTTTCCAGCAAATGTCTCTTTGAATTATAGGGTGACACACACAGAATGGTTGTTATGGATCTGAAGGAGGGCTGAGAGGTTTTCTGTTCACTTAGGAAAAGAAAAAGACAAGCTTTGCAATCATTATATTTTCAATTCTCTCTGGAAACATGTAACTATGTTATTCACTGTGCATGTTACACGTGTGTGTGCTCAGTCATTTCAGTCATGTCCAACTCTTTGCAACTCCATGGACTGTAGCCCGCCAGGGTCCTCTGTCCATGGGATTCTCCAGGCAAGAATACTGGAGTGGGTTGTGATGCCCTTCTCCATGCCCTTCGACCCAGGGATCGAACCCAGGTCTCCCTCATTGCAGGCAGATTCTTTACCCACTGAGCTGTCACTAAAGGAGCAGGGGGTGGGGGGGACGGAATCCTACAAACCTCAATAAATCACAAAATGATTTTCTAGTTTCTGCTTATTCTATGCCATTTGCTTCTCTATCTAGATCACTCTTAGCAGTCCAAATTTGTGTAAGAAAACTGCTGATACTGCTGTTATTTTTAAAATCACACAAATGTAAAATGTACATGTCGCAACATTCCATGTATTGAAATAATTACATATCTTTATGATGTATACTGTTCTTTTGATACTGTTCATGGGATTCTCAAGGTAAGTATACTGAAGTGGTTTGCCATTCCCTTCTTCGGTGGACCACATTCTGTCATACCTCTCCACCATGACCCGTCCATCTTGGGTGGCCCCACACGGCATGGCTTAGCTTCATTGAGTTAGACAGGACTGTAGTACAGATATGTTATCATATATCTATATATAGTAAAAACAATATGCATTATATAGGCTTCTCCAATGGCTCAGTGGTAAGGAATCTGCCTGCAATATGGGAGATGCAGGTTAAATCCGCAGGTTAGGAAGATCCCCTGCTGCTGCTGCTGCTGCTAAGTCACTTCAGTCGTGTCTGACTCTGTGTGACCCCATAGACGGAAGCCCACCAGGCTCCCCCGTCCCTGGGATTCTCCAGGCAAGAACACTGGAGTGGGTTGCCATTTCCTTTTCCAATGTGTGAAAGTGGAAAGTGAAGTCGTTCAGTCGTATCCGACCCTTAGTGACCCCACGGACTGCAGCCTCCCCTAGAGAAGGAAATAACAACCTGCTCCAGTGTTCTTGCCTGAAAAATCCCATGGACAGAGGAACCTGGCACACTACAGTCCATGGGGTCACAAAGAGCCAAACAAGACTGAGTGGTGCTGTACACACAAGCATGTGCAAGTGATATAACAATTATATTAAATATCATTGTACATTATACATAGCATATTACATAACAATATATATAATACATGAATATATTTATATATCTAAATACGTAATATTTCTACATTTACTATGCTTTTAATAAATTCTTATATCTTTCAAATTATACCACTTTTTATTTCTTGAAATTAATACCTATATTAGTAGTATAATGTATATTTATAATGTTTAATAACATGTAGGATAGTAAGTAAATGTAAACAAAAATGTAACAAAAACTCACTAAGATCCATGCAATAATGAAAAAAACAAAGTAAAATTATTTCTCTTTCACATTAGCATAAGTATGTCTTTCCTGGTGAGGGGTTAAGGGAACTATTCAGGGATTATTCTACTCATATCCAATTCAGGGCTCCACTACTGTATGTCCTTGGGTAGACTACATAACTATTATCAATCCCAGTCCTCCTCAGTAAAACAGAGATAATAATGAATTCGTTTTGAAGATTAAATGTGATAACTCATACAGTATGCTCAATCGAAGCCCAGAAAGAAATCCCACCTAAGGGTGATCGAAGTCCAGGTTATGAATAAATTATTTTAATTCTAGTCAATTACTAACAATTGAAGAATAGGCCAGTTTTTTCAAAAGTCTAGTATAACAAAGGTACAAAATAATATGAAAG
The DNA here is from genome assembly GCF_049115385.1 of Moschus berezovskii. NCBI lineage: Eukaryota > Metazoa > Chordata > Mammalia > Artiodactyla > Moschidae > Moschus > Moschus berezovskii. The sequence continues at coordinate 30,822,029 of NC_142472.1, forward strand.
CTTAGTGTACAAATAAAATTGTTTAGCAGAAAAATACTATTTCTAACTTCTCTTTTTTTAAGGATTCATTCAACGCTCTAAGTTGAATGGTTATGAATGAATATATACATATTTACTATATTCATTTACAGTGGCTCTTTTGTTTTGGTTCTTACTTTACTCTGCTTTTCTCTGCTGTTTCAATCATTTGCTTTATAATGCTTATTTCCTGTATTACTCTAATAGGGAGCTATTTCAGTTTAAATAAATTTTTAAATAACTTCAAATACTGAAAGCTCTGTGCTGATTGTATCAACGATGTAGTAGATCATAAAGTATCACAGGAAATAATACTCATAAACAAATTAACAACAAAATCTTTCCCCATATACATTTTGTATTTCAAGGTGCCATCAGATTGAGAAAGAGTCAGAGGAGATTAAGTCTGAAAATGGAATTGAAAGTGAGTGCTTATCCACTTCTTATGCATTATAAATTATTTTTCTTTTAGAATCAGACTTGACTCCAATGGTGTGGCAAACTACAAATAATCTACAAATTCTTAAATAATTTTGCACATATAAACTATGTTTCCTTTGTTTTGTAATTATTAATATTAATCCTAGGATTCAAAAGATTAAATCTATTTTTCTTTATTCAAGTTTTTTCTTTTTATTTGTAATATTTTCAAATTTACAGATAAGGTGCAAGAATAGTACAAAGAATTCTCATGTATCCCTCACCAAGGTGTCTCATTGAAATTTTACCAACTGTCCAATTATGTCTTTTCTAGCAAAGGGACCGAATATTGAATCATTGTACTTAGTTGTCATTTCTCTTTGGTATCCTTCACTTTGGAATAGTTCTTCTGACCTTCCTTGATCTTCATGAATTTAACAGTTCTAAAAATTACAGGCCCATTACTTTGTAGAATGTCTTTCAATTTGGATTAGTCTGATGTTTCATATAATTTCAGTATATGCATTTTCTGGTAGATATATGACAGGAGTGATGCAATATTCTTGCTCCTGTGAGGTATTATGTGATATCATGTTGCCCATCAAAGTTATTTTGCCTCTGATCACTTGAATAAGGCCTTCTCCAATGTAAGTGAACTCTTTTTAGCTTTGTAATTTTCAAGTATTTTGAAGGACCTAATTTGAGACTGTGTGAATTTTGCAATCTTAATCAAATTCATGTAATCTACTTTTAGAGTCCCTTAATGGCTGTTATTTGAGGTAATTATTAATATGATAGTTGCCATGTAACAATTACTAAAATTGTGAAAGTTAGTCAGTTGTGTCTGACTGTGACCCCATGGACTATACAGTCCATAGAATTCTCCAGGCCACAATACTGGAGTGGGTAGCTGGTCCCTTCTCCAGGGGATCCTCCCAATCCAGGGATCAATCTTCTGAACCCAGGGATTGAGCCCAGGTCTCCTGCATTGATGGCAGATTCTATACCAGCTGAGCCACCAGGGAAGCCCAAGAATACTGGAGTGGGTAGTATATCTCTTCTCCAGGGAATATTCATGAACCAGAAGTCAAACTGGGGTCTCCATTGCAGGTGGATTCTTTACCAGCTGAGCAACTAGGTCATCCTTTAAAAATCTGTTAAATTTGATAGAGTGCCTGAAGAACTATATATGGAGATTGGTGATATTGTACACGAGGCAGTGATCAAGACCCTCTCCAAGAAAAAGAAATGAAAAAAGGCAAAATATTTGTCTGAGGAGGCCTTACAAATAGGTGAGAAAAGAAGAGAAGTGAAAGGCAAAGGAGAAAAGGAAAGATATACTCATTTGAATGCAGAGTTCCAAAGAATAGCAAGGAGAGATAAGAAAGCTTTCCTCACTAATCAGTGCAAAGAAATAGAGGAAAACAATAGAATGGGAAAGACCAGATATCTCTTCAAGAAAATTTGAGATACCCAGGGAACATTTCATGCAAAGATGAGCACAATAAAGTACATAAATGTTACAGGCCTAACAGAAGCAGACAATTTTAAGAAGTGACAAGAATTCACGGAAGAACTGTACAAAAAAAGATCTTCATGACCCAGATAACCACCATGGTGTGATCACTCACCTAAAGCCAGATATCCTGGAATGCGAAGTCAAGTGGGCCTTAGGAAGCATCACTATGAACAAAGCTAGTGGAGGTGATAGAACTCCAGTTGAGCTATTTCAAATCTTAAAAGATGATGCTGTGAAAGTGCTGAACTCAATATGCCAGCAAACTTGGTAAACTCCGCAGTGGCCACAGGACTGGAAAAGGTCAGTCTTCATTCCAATCCAAAGAAAGGCAATGCCAAAGAATGCTCAAACTACCACACAATTGCACTCATCTCATAAGCTAGCAAAGTAATGTTCAGGATTCTCCAAGCCAGGCATCAACAATTTATGAAACATGAACTTCAAGCTGGATTTAGAAAAACAGAATTACCAGAGGTCAAATTGCCAACATCAACTGGATCATTGAAAAAGCAATAGAGTTCCAGGAAAATATCTACTTCTGCTTCACTGACTATGCCAAAGCCTTTGACTATGTGGATCACAACAAACACTGGAAAATTCTTAAAGAGATGGGAATACCAGACCACCTGACCTACCTCCCTAGAAATGTGTATGCAGGTCAAGAAGTAACAGTTAGAACTGGACATGGAACAGATGACTGGTTCCAAATCAGGAAAGGAGTGCATCAAGGCTGTATATTATCACCCTGTTTATTTAACATATATGCTGAGTACATCATGCAAAATGCCAGACTGGGTGGAGCACAAGCTGAAGTCAAGATTGCTAGTAGAAATGTCAATAACCTCAGATATGCAGATGACACCACCCTTATGGCAGAAAGCAAAGAAGAACTAAAGAGTTTCTTGATGAAAGTGAAAGAGGAGAGTGAAAAAGTTGGCTTAAAACTCAACATTCAGAAAACTAAGATCGTGGCCTCTGGTCCCATCACTTCGTGACAAATGGATGGGGAAACAATGCAAACAGTGACAGACTTCATTTTGTGGGGCTCCAAAATTACTGTAGATGGTGACTGCAGCCAAGAAATTAAAAGAAAGAAAAGCTATGACCAACCTAGACACCATATTGAAAAGCAGAGATGTTACGTAGCCAACAAAGGTCCGTCTAGTCAAAGCTATTGTTTTTCCAATAGTCGTGTATGGATGTGAGAGTTGGACCATAAAGAAAGCTGAGTGCTGAAGAATTGATGCTTTTGAACTGTAGTGTTGGAGAAGACTCTTGAGAGTCATTTGGACCACAAAGAGATTCAACCAGTCCATCCTAAAGGAAATAAGTCCTGAATATTCATTGGAAGGACTGATGCTGAAGCTGAAACTCCAATACTTTGGCCACCTCATGCAAAGAACTAACTCATTTGAAAAGACCCTAATGCTGGGAAAGATCGAAGGCGGGAGGAAAAGGGGACAACAGAGGATGAGATGATTGAATGGCATCACTGACTCGCTGGACATGAGTTCGAGTAAGCTCCGGGAGTTGGTGATGGACAGGGAGGCCTGGCGTGCTGCAGTCCATGGGGTCACAAAGAGTCAGACACAACTGAGCAACTGAACTGAACTAATCTGATTCTATTTTAAGGAAGGTATTGTCTCTTTGCCCTTCTTTTATTATTTGTTTCTTTAGTTTTGGCTGTGCTGTGTCTCATTTCTGTGTGCAAGCTTTCTAACTTCCTGGGATCAGGGGCTACTCTATTTACTTGTGGTGCACAGGCTTCTCGTTGCAGTGGCTTCTCTTTTGCAGAGCACAGGCTTTAGAACACGGTCTCAGTACTTGTAGTACACCGGTGTAGTTACTCCTCAGTGTGTGGAATTCTCCTGGACCAGGTATCGAACCTATGTCCTCTGTATTGGCAGGCAAGCTCTTAACCACTGGACCATCCAGCAAGTCCCTGCCCCTCCTCTTTTAGAAGGTTGTTTCTCTTCACGTTTGTTTTTAATATTTTCCTTGCTTTGACACTTTACCTGTTTGTGATCCAGCTTCAAGGAATGAGTAACCTAACCTCATTGCTCTAGTTTCATGAATGGCACTAGTCCCTAGCCCTCAGTCCTCCTGAAAACTTCCCTTCATTGTAGAGTGCCATCTCGCTTGTTAGCCATTCTTCTCTCTTGGAGAAACCTGTATCCAGTGACTGATTGATGTAGGAGTGTGAAATTTCAGTCTTATTGTCATATCCGAAAAGTCTGGTCTGGTTTCAGCATCCCCCCTTGAGATCAGCTAGTATCATTGTTGTGTCTGCATCAGAGACCAAGGTCTCTCTCTCTCACCAACTTTATTTCTACAAGTGTTGAGACCAAGAGTATTTCCTCATAAACTCCCGCAGAATAATCTCTGACTCAATGTGAGCTTCCTGGAGTTCCCAGGCTGCAACAGAGTATGTTGCAGTTCAATAACTAATCATTATCTCTCACAGTATTAAGGAAATATAGAAGTAGGTTAATACTAAATACATTTATAGTCAAAGCTACAATATCTGGATTTAGTATAATTACTTCTAGAGCCCATACACTTTCAGAGTATAGTTGAATTTAATACAGTATTAAATATATAGCTTTTACGAATACTGATCTAACTTCTACTGAAACTGATTTTTCATTCGTGAGTTTGGTTCAAAAAATTTTTTTGGACAGAATGCATATTATAAGCATCAAATGCTTCTTGAAAGGATAGAAAGTCAGAGGGCATTTTGGATATTATCTTTTAATCTACATCTTAATATTAAATATAAGTGTGTATATGATATAATACAATGTAATACAATATAATACTTACAGTTCAGTTCAGTTCAGTCGCTCAGTTGTGTCCGACTCTTTGCGACCCCATGAATCACAGCACGCCAGGCCTCCCTGTCTATCACCAACTCCCGGAGTTCACTCAAACTCATGTCCACAGCGTCGGTGATGCCATCCAGCCATCTCATTCTCTGTCGTCCCCTTCTCCTCCCGCCCCCAATCCTTCCCAGCATCAGAGTATTGCAGTTTCAGCTTTAGCATCAGTCCTTCCAATGAACACCCAGGATTGATCTCCTTACAGCTTCGTGTTTAATAGTATGCACTAGAGTAAGACTGCTTGTGTTGACACTTACTTGGACATGTTTCCTCTAGCAGATAATAGTGACTGTCTCTTTCCTTTACTCAAAAGATTAAATAAGTATAATGTATGCAAAGCACTTGCAAGAGTATGTGGTAAGTGGTCAGTATATACCATCTCATTATTTGAAGCAACCCTCACATCAGGGACAGGCATCATACAGCACAGGTTCTCATGTGACAAGCAATTCCAGGGGTGATATGGTACAAATAGCACTGTGATATGGTACAAATAGTGCTCTACTTAAAGGCTAGAAAATGTGTTGAGAAGTTGGGTTTTTACACTTGGTATGAGATCTCAGCGTTTCCTGGGTAGCTGAGCTGGTAAAGAATCCACCTGCAATACAGGAGACCCTATTTGATCCCTAGGTCAGGAAATTCCCCTGGAGAAAGGAGAGGCTACCCACTCCAGCATTCTTGGGCTTCCTTGGTGGCTCAAATGGTAAAGAATCCACCTGCAATGCAGGAAACCTGGATTCGATCCCTGGGTTGGAGAGATCCCCTGGAGGAGGGCAAGGCGATCCACTCCAATATTCTTGCCTGGAGAATCCCCAAGGACAGCGGAGCTTGGCAGGCTATAGTCCATAGGGTCGCAAAGAGTCAGACATGACGGAGTGACTAAACATAGCAACACAGCACATGTGATCTTGATTACTTTTTGCTCCAGTTCATTAATCTCTAACATGTAGGAAGTTTTACATTTTCTATATACTTATAAGTCTTATAAGGATTCAGTGGACCAATGCATGGGAGACCTCTACTATCTGGCACTGTAGGCATTCAATAGTGGGAAGATGAAAAAGTGAGGAGGTATAGCATGGTGTTGATACTTGACTCACAAAGGTATTAGTAAATTATCCAGGTAACAATGGTGTGAGGATGTATTAGTACTCATTTGTGTCTTTCACACAGAATGACCACTTGTGCATTGTCCTCTGACCTGTTTCCTTTACTCACACTAGCTTTTGTCAAGATTAATCAACACTGGGTGCATCTATGCCAGTATAATAATCATGAAGAACTGGTAATTTTTTTATAAAAAAATATTTTCAATGTAGTGATTAATGTGCACAGTTTTATAAAAATTAGATTCCAGCCATTAGGCTGTGTTTATTTCTATGAACTTGTTCATAAATCTGTGGAAACATGAAAGTGCCATGTCCTTCAAGATGAACACCCTGCTGATGATTGCCAATAAATTCCCTGCTATGGAATGCCTAGAAATAAAGATCAATGCGTTCTGTGGCTGAAGTAGAAATTTTATAATCCTCAGTGACTTTAGGTTAGCAATAAAAATCTTTCCATTTATATGAGCAGGGAAATGTATCTTGAAGTATTAATTGCCATGCTTTGTTTTTTTGGCATTTCCATCTCATAGTCATTGTTGGATGGTATCATCGACTCAATGGACATGAGTTTGAGCAAACTCTGGGAGATAGCAAAGGACAGGGAAGCCTGGCATGCTGCAGTCCATGGGGTCGCAAAGAGTCAGACACGACTGAGCGACTTAACTGAATTGAGCAACTGAACAACAAGCCATTTCAGCATCATGAACACTTATCTGAAGACAAATCAGTATTAGTAGCACAGATGTAAAAAAATAATTACCCCAAACAAACAAAACTCTAAGATTTTACAAATATGACTTTTAAAATCAAAAGGGAAACCCTGGAGAAAAGTGAAGCACTGAGGAAAAAGGTGAAAAAGAATGAGAAGCAGAGCCATTTTATCTGCTCATTGAAGATTTGAGATGAAGATCACAAAGACAGAAAGAGAAACTATGTCCTTAAAGGGGTTCTAAAGCCCATGAAATTAAAACATGGGCCCTAGGAGGGTAATGGAGGCAGAAGTGGCATCAGAACTGGGAACTGCTGAGCACCTTCTCTGCCCATCAGAACAAGAAGTCTGATGGAAGCAGACCAAAGTCTGAAGAACATCTCCCACCATGCAGTGTTGAGGGTCCTCAGGACTGAATTAGTTACCTACTTATTCTTGCCCATTCAGAGCCTTCCATGTTGTACCTAAATTGTGCAGCAGAAAGAGAACTAGTCTTTCCTCTGACATTCTCTGAGCCCCTTCTAACTACCTCACATGGACCACTCATTTCTTTTCCTTGATTATCTCTACTCTGTGTGTGTGTTAGTCACTCAGTCATGTCTGACTCTGTGATTCCATGGACTGTAGCCCACCAGGCTCCTCTGTCCATGGAATTCTCCAGGGAAGAATACTTGAGTGGATTGACATTCCATTCTCCAGGGGATCTTCCCAATCCAGGGATTGAACCTGAGTCTCCCGCAGTATGGGCAGATTATTTACCATCTCAGCCACTTGGAAAGCCCCTCCTTACTCTGGTTCAGGACAAAAGATCCAAACTTGTCATCCAGTCTTGTCATCCTAGTGGTCTAAGCAAGGATGATGGGAAGACTGGTACTAGCCCATGAGTAGAACAGTGGGGAATCTATCCAAGTTTCAAATATTGTCTGTAAGATTTTCTCTTTCATTACAGAGCCTTGACCTCAAAAAGTCTGACTTTAGTAATTAAAGTAAAAAATTGCTCATGCATTGCTGTTCGAGAGTCTTGCTATACAAAATTATATCTCATATACTTAATGTAAAAGATTAGATGGAGTTAGAAATAGAGAGATAAAGAAAAGACAAATATGTATTTCTAGATAAATGCCTATAATTATGGCATACTTAGGGAAATTATTAGTTAAGAAATAATAAGTGTGACCCTAGTTAAATCTCTTAACTAATTCCTTATTTTTAAATTGCCAAAAGCAGCATGAGAAGCTACATGATCCCTTCCAATTTTAAATTCTCCATCCATAATTCAGGATGTAGGTTTTTATGGGAAATTACAAGATTTAAAATTATATTTTCATCATAGAAACTAAATACTATATATTTACTTCCTTTTAAGGAATCTTAGAACCTATGAAATTTGAGTTCCAATCTGAAAATACATAAGATAATAGAAGCCATTTGTCTTTAATAACTTGACAAAAATATCACCTATAGAAACAACACATTACAATATTGGTGATTATAACTGCTTTAAATGAACAATATGAAATGTATCCTGTGCAATAATTCTTGATTTAGTCAAAGAATTACAGTGAAATATTTAGTCTGCCCATATATCCTGGACTGTTTGTTCATTTCCTGTTACTTTGCAGGAGGCAGAAGCCAAAACTTTCAGTTTTCCTGCCTTTATTATACATCTGTTGGTTATTACTATTTAAGCTGATTTGGTTCTTGATGACCACAAGGTGACTTAGTAAAGTTGTTTTCCCAAAAGATGTTAACAGCAACACGTGTTTTTAAACACATTCAATGTTGTTTTGAGACTTTTCAAATAATTTGGGAGCAATCAAGTGTAGACTACACATATGAACCCATAAGTAACTGTAAAGAAATGTTTTGTCTTCAAAGAAAAGAGCATAGTTGGTTTCAATCTATAAATTGCTTTGATTTAATGTTTTTATTAAAGTTTTATTTCTATACTACATTTGGTTTTGGATACAATTTTTCTCATTCTGCATACTTTTCAGAGCATGTCACTTAAATATTTATGTCAACTTAGCAACATAACAAGGCATTGTTCAGAAAGCTTTCAATAGACTATATACACTTTACCTAGATTACTTCCTTATCTAGATTTGCTAAAGAGAACACCTACTTGCACATGTGAAGTGATGAGCCCAGCTTTATATTCAGAGAAGAATTCATTTAACCACATCTGCTGTTCAATTCTATTTTAGTATGTTATGTTTGATTTGATAAAAGGAAAGGAGAAGGCAATGGCAAGCCACTCCAGTACTGTTGCCTAGAAAATCCCATGGATAGAGGAGCCTGGTAGGCTGCAGTCTGTGGGGTCGCTAAGGGTCAGACACGACTGAGCAACTTCACTTTCACTTTTCACTTTCACACATTGGAGAAGGAAATGGCAACCCACTCCAGTGTTCTTGCCTGGAGAATCCCAGGGACAGAGGAGCCTGGTGGGCTTCCGTCTATGGGGTCACACAGAGTCGGACACAACTGAACTGACTTAGCAGCAGCAGATAAAAGGAAACAGAATACTTGGAAATTTTTCATCATGATGAGTTCATTTAGAATTTAGTTAGGAATTTTATTCTTTTAGTTGCACTCAAAATTTTAAGTGCATCTTCTTTTATATACATATATATCCTTGTAGCTATAAGATGATCTCTGGCCATTAATTACTAACTATCCTTCAGTATCTACTCAGTGCTGTGTTGATCCAGGTTTCTTTTCAGAGCACCTTATCCCCTCAAACCACTTTAAAAAATAAGGAATTTATATATTTTTTTATTGAAGTATAGTTGAAAACATAAGGAATTTATTTTAGGATTCAAGAAATAGACTCTAAGTTGAGATTTTATGAATGACTGCCAACCTGATAAACAAGCTAGTGTCTTTTCTATCATTGAGAACCAGGCAGGGAATTGGGAAGTTACTCCTTCAGCTGCCAGGGGCAGAATCACAAGGCCACTGCTATAATCAGGAGTCTCATAAAAGCTGAACATCCCCATGCCCACCTATTATCACCTCCTCCACTCCATGCCACACTTTTTTGTCACCAGCTTAGCTCTATGGATGTGAGTATTGGTCCTTAAAGAAGGCTTAGTGCCAAAGAATTGATGCTTTCGAATTGTGGTGCTAGAGAAGACTCTTGAGATTCGCTTGGACAGCAAGGAGATCAAACTAGTTAATCCTAAAGGAAATAAACCCTGAATATTCATTGGAAAAATTGATGCTGAAACTGAAGCTCCAGTACTTTGGCCACCTGATGTGAAGAGCTGACTCACTGAAAAAGGTACTTATGCTTGGAAAGATTGAAGGCAACAGGAAAAGCAGCAGCAGAGGATGAGATGGTTAGATAGTAACACTGACTCAATAAATATGAATTTGAGCAAACTCTGGGAGACAGTGAAGGACAGGGAAGCCTGGCGTGCTGCAATCCACGGGGTCGCAAAGAGTCAGACACGACTTAGCAACTGATCAACAACAATGATAGCTCTACCTCTTTCACACAAAACTGGTTACTTTATACTGAAATTCTGCTATGACTGCTAAAGAGAAACCAAGCGTCCACCAAATGGTGGATAGCCAAAGTTTTACCAACAGCAGAAGGGTGACCTCTGCCTCACTACTGTTTTCCAAATATTGAGCAATTGAATCTAGGTTAACCGAGTATACATTGTATTCAGAATTTCAGAGGTAACTGAGATGTAGTTTTAATTTTGCAGACTTTGCAAGGCAACACACATTAGTAGAAAGTAGATAGATGTCTCCTGTATCAAGTGCAGGAATTATGTATTTTGTCTTATATTTACATAAGAACACTATGAGTCAAATTGTTCCATTATGTCCATAAGGGAACTAAAGCTCAAGAAATTTAAATAGCTTGTATACAGTCAAAACTTTATGATTTCCATTACACTTTCTAATTTTACTTCCAATGACTTCCTTTTTTAAAATGTTGTGTCTTTTGTTTATTCATCTTAAACAGAGAGCTCTTGATAGACTCTGGACATTAAGGTTTTTCCTTATTCAAACTTACTAAAAAAGTTATAATGATTAGAGCCCAGTTTTCCATTTTTTTATTAATAAATCTTCCTTTTTAGTTGCTTTAAAAGAAAATAGTATATTCATTAAAATGTGTTATGTTAGTGAATAAACTTTTTTCAGTTCTTTATTGTAAAAATAAGTGAAATATTGTATATTTATATCTATGAAACAATACAAATTATTGGTTTTATTTTATTTGGAATCCCATTTCTCTATAAAATTAGGATGAAAAAACAAGCATCTTTATCAGGATAAAAATTAAAAGAAACTCTGTGAACTTGATTAAATGGACACAAGAGAACAGGAAAGAACAGTTATGGCATTATGGTCATTTACGATATTTAATTTTATCAAATACATTCTGGGAAATATAATATTTTATATTCTTTCCTTTAGATAAAAGTTAGTAAAGGAAAAATATTTTGTCTGCTTACATAACATCATCCTTTATTCCTTATATTTTTCTTTAATAGGATGAGGGTGTTAAGGAGAAGATTCAGTAAGTCAGATTATAGGTATCATAACCTCCACTGTCTTTCAAATGCTCTTGCCAAATGGCTGGAGGAAAGACATCCAAATATGTTCATGGTATGTTAATTGTTTCTCCCTCTGAAGTAAAAAAATGTGAATTTTGATATGAAGATTCAGAAAAAAGGAGTATTTTTTCATAATGTTATAATTATATTTTTTTAACTTAAAACAACTTATTGAAATGTTGTTTCACAGTATTGTGTTAGTTTCAGGTATACAATAAAGTGACTTAGTTATACACATATGTGAACTCTGGGAGTTGGTGATGGACAGGGAGGCCTGGCATGCTGTGATTCATGGGGTCGCAAAGAGTCGGACACGACTGAGCGACTGAACTGAACTGAACTGAAGTCTGTATATATATACACGTATATATATTCTTTTTTCCATTCTCTTCTATTATAGGCTATTATAGGCTATTGAGCATAGTTCTCTGTGCTATGCAATAGGTTCTTATTGGTTATCCATAAAGCAGTTTGTATATTTTAATCCCAAACTCCTAACTTATCCTTCTCCCCTCCTCCCCTTTGGTAACCATAAGTTTGTTTTCTGTGTCTGTGAGTCTGTTTAGTAAATAAGTTTAGTTGTATCATATGTTAGCTTCCATATATGTGATATATGGTATTTATCCTTCTATTTCTGACTTACTTCACTGAATGTGTTAATCTCTAAATCCATCCATTTTGCTGCAAATTGCATTAATTCCATTCTTTTTTATTGCTGAATAATATTCCATGGTATATATGTACTACATCTTCTTTATCCATTCATCTGTTGATGGGCATTTAGGTAGCTTCCACATCTTGGCTGTTGTAAATAGTGCTTCTGTGAACATTGGGGGTACCTCCATACTGTTTTCCTCAGTGGATGTACCAATTTACATTCCTATCAACAGTGTGGAAGGATTCCCTTTTCTCCACACTGAACAGAGATTGAAATTATTGAAATGAAGACATCTTTGAAAAGTTAAGAGTAGAAGTAACACATTTTTTTTAACACTTTGGAGGCACCCACCAATAGATTTCTCTGGAAAGGAGTGGAATAGGTAGAGAAAGTTAGGAAATGATGTGGCAGAGCTAGAAGGGGGACAGATATCCCATAGGTCTTGTGAGTAATTACAAATATTTTGAAATTTACTCTAAATAAGATGGTTAAGCGCATAGAAGTGATATTACTGAGTTACTCTTTAATATGACTTCTCTTATTTCTCTGTTGCAGTATATTAGAGAGACAGGCTGGAAGTAAGGGGACAAATTAGGAGACTTACTAATAATTCATAAGAAAGGAATAGTGGTTTGAAGCAAGAGAGTAGCAGTGAAGGTCATGAGTAATTATTAATCACAATATGTTCTAGAGAAAAAGTCAACAGGTGAGTTTATGGATATGAATTTTGAGTAAAGAAAGTGTTGAACGATCTCACAATTTGGGGACTACAAAAGAACATAAATAGAATAGCCAATAGTGAACCCTCTAGATTAGCTGCTTCTGTTAGTGGGTAAGAACTATAAACTTCCATGTTGGCTTGTTAAATTTTACATGCTTCCAGATAGTCATGAGACTGTGACATGCAGGTGATTAGATATATGAGTCTGAAATTCAGTTAAAATTTTTAAGACAGAGATGCAAATATAGGAGTCATTAGTATACAGATCATATAATAAATAATAATGAAACACTTGAGACTATCACTCCACATCTATAAACATAAAGTATCTATAAACATAGTAGAGAATTATGTAACAGTTATGAGTGTCTTCATCTGCATGATGTAGTAAACCTGTTCCTGTGGCCGGAAACCAATTTATTTTTTCAAATAACAGGAAGTTCTCAGATAGAGCATTCCAGCAAAGATTTGGCTGCTTGAGAAAATCTCAAGGACCTAGACTCCTTCTTGCTTCACAAAAGTTATCCTTATCATGCCACATTCATCCTCATGTTTGTTAGATATTCATTTCCATTCCAACCTAATATATAATTGCAATCAAGAGAAGAAAAAAGAGGTGTCTGTCCAAATTCAAGAAAGCACAACTTTTTCAGAAATATCCACCAAACTTCAACAAATCTTATTCACTAAGAAGATGTGATTTGATCACCTGAGCAATAAGATAAGCTAAAAGATATATTAGTTTAGCTGGAGTTCATATTTTGAGGAAATTGGGGGGGGTGTTGTATCTTAGATCCAACCAGTCCATTCTAGGGGAGATCGATCCTGGGTGTTCATTGGAGGGACTGATACTGAAGCTGAAACTGCAATACTTTGGACATCTCATGCGACGAGTTGACTCACTGGAAAAGACTGATGCTGGGAAAGGTTGGGGGCGGGAGGAGAAGGGGACGACAGAGAATGAGATGGCTGGATGGCATCACCGACTCTGTGGACATGAGTTTGAGTGAACTCCGGGAGTTGGTGATGGACAGGGAGGCCTGGCGTGCTGTGATTCATGGGGTCGTGGACAGTCGGACGCGACTGAGCGACTGAACTGAACTGAACTGTATCTTGAATGAATAATTAGCAATGTTGCTACAAACCACAGCAGTGAATTTTAGTGGTGAGAGAGAGTCATAATCCCCTGGACGTAAGACTCAAAATCATCTGGAATAATATTACACTGTGTGCACATACACCCACTCACTGATACTGAAACAGTACTCTAATGTCATTCTTCCTTTTTGAAATATATTCATTACTGTATGAATACTGTAGGTATTCATTAATGTATGAAGGCATCATATATATGATGAACTATTCAACTAGATGATCTCGAAAATTTAGGATAATATAGATACTAAAATATACACTTATTAGATAATGAAGAACAAATAAATTGTGTTTTTTAATAATAATGCCCAATAAGAACCTATTTCTACCAGCTGTTAAACACGCCTTCTGCTCCACCTCTGATGTTTTTGATGGAAGCACATTTTCACATTTCATTTATGTGCTTTGTAATTATATGATATATATCCCATACAGCTGCGGGGAGATTTCTCAACCTACTATTAAAAAAGGCAACATCCTGGTTCTTAGAGGAAACAAAAGTCAAAACATCTATTCTTCTTCCAAATTGCATAGTCTTCATGAATTTGCTTCCATATAGCACTCACACACATGTGCACAAGTGCACACACAAACTGGAGGTCTTCTAAAATTCCAAAGAGTAGGAGTGTCATAATCCTAAAGGGAGATGCATCTTGTAGAAACTTGTACTGATGAATCAAAAGAGAAAATATTATATTTTTAAGTAGATTTTCTTCCAACTAATGATTCATCAAATGACCTGTTTTTTTTTTAAGTTTCCATTTTTTATGGAAGATTATTTGACTTAATTTCAATATACAATCATTAAGGAAAAAGAAATAATAGAAGTAACAGGGTTAAATAACCTATTTCGTAAAGAGGAAATGAGGTTTAACTAGTGAAGGAAACCATGTATAGAATGTTTGTACAGAACATTCTAAACATTGTATAAAACTATGATAGTCTGAGTGTCAATATTACAATGAAAGGGCTTCAGCTATTTTTATGTACTAAATACTTATTATGTGCCAGACACTACAAAAATATAGCAGTAATCCTATTACAGTGTTGAAATAATGCAAGTGCTAAGGTAATATCATAAAATTTCTGTCCGTTATTGTGTCCATCTTTGCATGAATTGTTCCCTTGGTATCTCTAATTTTCTTGAAGAGACCTCTAGTCTTTTATTACTTCATGTCAAATAGATGGGAAAACAATGGAAACAGAGACTTTATTTTGGGGTCTCGAAAATCACTGCAGTTGGTGACTGCAGCCATGAAATTAAAAGACACTTGCTCCTTGGCAGAAAAGTTATGACCAACCCAGACAGCATATTAAAAAGCAGAGACATTGCGTTGCCAACAAAGGTCCATCTAGTTAAAACTATGGCTTTTCCAGTGGTCATGAATGGATGTGAGAGTTGGACTGTGAAGAAAGCTAATCACCGAAGAATTGATGCTTTTGAACTGTGGTGCTGGAGAAGACTCTTGAGAGTCCTTTGGACTGCAAGGAGATCCAACCAGTCCATCGTAAAGGAGATCAGTTGTGAATATTCACTGGAAGGACTGATGCTGAAGCTGAAACTCCAATGCTTTGGCCACTTGATGTGAAGAACTCACTCACTGGAAAAGACCCTGATGCTGGGAAAGATTGAAGGTGGGAGGAGAAGGGGACAACAGTGGATGAGATGGCTGGATGGCATCACCGACTCGATGGACATGAATTTGAGCAAGCTCCAAGAGTTGGTGATGGACAGGGAGGCCTGGCATGCTGCAGTCCATGGGGTCACAAAGAGTCAGACATGACTGAGTGACTGAACTGAACTGAAATGAAGGAAATATCATACTTTTTAAAATGACTAGTGACAGATTTTTGTTATCCCTAAAGACATATTCTACATGCTACCAAATACTTTATTATTTTTAGTACACTTCATTTTGGGGGAAATATCATTTAGTATGAGTTTTGTCATTCTAATGACATTTATAGAGAAATTATAGTTAATAAAAATAAGTTTATACTTTATGAACAGTATTCCATAGCTTCATTTGTGTAACTGCATTTCAACCTTCTGCCAACCCATTGAGGTAGACATTATTATTGTGTCCATTTTATGAATTTGGAAACTAAGACTTAGAAATATGAAGGTGCTATTTCTTGACAATGCAGTAAATGATGCATCTTAGATTTAAAAAAAAGCATTCTAAACACCTCACTTCTTAAACACCTAATTTCTGTTCTCACACCTAGTTTTATGTTATATGTTGTTTCTCCAGAAACTAGTTTAATTTTATTACTGCAGACCATTAGTTCATTATGCTGGCATACTCATTTAAAACATTGCTGAGTGCAATGCAAAAGAATGTTCAAGATAAAACCGGCCTGTGCTCAGAATTTATCTTCGCAGTAGAGGAAACAGACAAGTATAAAGGCAATTGTGATACATTTCTTTATAGACTGTAACTGTACAGGTACAGGTGCAGACATAAATGGCAACCCACTTCTGTCTTCTTGCCTGGAGAATCCCATGGACAGAGGAGCCTGGCGGGCTACAGTCCACAGGGTCGCAAAGAGTTGGACACAACTGAAGCAACTTAGCATGCACGCACACACATGCACATTCTGTAGACTCACATAAAAGTTAGGAGCAAGAGGGTTATGAAGTGAGGTTGATGATAATGATTGGTCAAATTTAAGAAAATTTTTATTTGTAGCAAACTTCAATTTTTTCCAAGAGCTTTCCTAACTTTTCATTTTAAGCTCCTACCAACCCAGTGAAGTATATTAAATGTGTTTTCATGCTTTTTGTTGTTGTAACAAGTTGCTGACATGTGTGAAAACTGAGAAGTTAACCGACTCCCCAGGTAACATATCGAGCAATTTGCTTAAGCCTTAAATATGTGTTTACTTCATATTTGCCTCACAGATCACTTCTTCTTCATAGTCATTTGTTCAAGAAATTCAGTGATCTCTCTTAACCCTGGACCTCAGAAGCAACAGAATATTAGATCCTACAATCATAAGGTATTTCCTGATATAAAAAGCAGCTAGTCATAGCTCTCTACTGAATCACCTTTGCTGCTAACTATCCTCTTCTCAGAGTATTTAAGCCAGATACTTATTTTTTCCAAATCTGAATTTTCTTTATTTTTTTCTTTTTTTTTATCCCATTCACACATTTCTTTTCCTCCCACCCACCCCCTCCACCCTGGCAACCGCTAATGTGGTCTGTGTATTGATGAACTTGGCTTTCTTTGTTCTTTTTTTTTTTTAACTTTAGTTTCTGCATTGAGAGATCATGTGGTATTTGTCTTTCTCTGCATGACTTATTTGGGGTTCCCTGATAGTTCAATTGGTAAAGAATCCATCTGCAATGCAGGAGACCCCCTGGTTCAATTCCTGGATCGGGAAGATCCCCTGGAGAAGGGATAGGCTACCCACTCCAGTATTCTTGGGCTTCCCTTGAGGCTCAGCTGGTAAAGAACTTGCCTGCAATGCAAGAGCCATGGGTTTGATCCCTGGGTTGGGAAGGTCCCCTTCACTGACTTATTTAATTTAGCATAACACCCTCGAAGTCCCTCCATGTTGTCACAAATGGCAAGATTTTGTTACTTTTTATAATTAATAATATTCCATTGCATAAACTTATGATGGTTCAACTTATAATTTTTCAGCTTTCCAAGAGTGTGCAAGTGATGTACATTCAGTAGAAACTGTTCTTCAAATTTTGAATTTTGATCTTTTCCTGCTGCTAACCAAATGGGGTTTAAAACTGTTTTGTAATGCTGGGCAGCATCAGCAAGCCCAGCTCCCAGTCAGCCACGTGATCAAAAAGATAAACAGTGAATACTCTTAAAACATTCTATACCCAGACAGTCATTCTGCTTTTTACTTTCAGTCCAATATTCGATAAGCTACTCAGAATGCCTATTCAATCTACATTGAGTGCATTAACTCCTAGGCACAATCCTGTAAATGTCTTGCATATCCTGAAATCTTTAGTATTCCAAATGTATTCCTATATCTGTGTTTTCCTATTATTGCTCAATTCATTATTGCCAGCTCAATTCATACAACTTTCATAAAGACATTCCTGACTCAAGCCCCTTTTTCTTTAAATTTCTGCATCCTTCATATTTCCACGGCATGTATTTGACACTCCTTTTGTCATTCAACTTGAGCTTAACACATTATTTGCTGCATGCAGGTCTTTTTTCCCTAAATAACAAATATGATAAGTTTCATTCTGTTTCAAACAACAAAATTGATTCTAATGTTAGTTGTGGGATTCTAAAACTGCCACCACCACCCTTATTTTTGCCACCAACACCATCTCTGCTTTATAGTTCAATTGAATTTCTTACATCATTTATGACAGTACTTGGCCCATGAGAAATATGTATTTGAGAGATATACATATGTATTTATGAGATATATGTAATTGATTGGGATTCAGTTTGTCAATAAAAGAAGCAAGACGTGTTTTCCAACCATTCCAATAATACTGAAAAGACTAAATGTATTTATGAGAAGTCAAAATTATATCTGAGGAAACTGTTAGCTGTCACACATTTATAAAGCATGCATTAAACATATCTAAAGCTTGTTTTTACCAATTTCAGATTCATTTGAAAAAAACATGCTAAGTTCATAAAACTGAAACTTCAGACACTAGCCCACATTCTTGGGTAAAGCAAGTGTCCTTTTCTCATTTTTGTTTACAGCAAGCAATTCTAGACTAAACTCCATTAAGTAGAGAGATTCTGACGATCTTTTGCTGTACACAAACAGTATGTTCACTGTAAACACGATGAGGGAGGTAGGAAGTGGACATCACCAGAAACCACACAAAACTGGATACTGGCTACTACATATTTTGATGAAGCAGATCATTAGATCAACAAAAGTGAGAGGTATTTTGAATACCTAGTGAGATAAGCTAAATTAAAAAAATGCCACTACCTCATTTCTGATTTTGCAATATTGAATGATACACAGATTGATTTTTCAACCAGAAGCAGAAGCTCATTTAGAAGTTCTGCTTGGGGGAGAAAGAAACTGTTGGCGTATATAATTGGTAAATGACTACAGTGCTATCCACAGTCATTTTGGTTTTAACTTAATTCTCCATGTTTATAAAACTTTCAGACTGTTCCCTATGCACTAGAAAAGGGGTTTTATATTCCATAGCTTTCTGTTATATCATCATTACACCTTTGTTGGAATAGAAAATGTATGTGTGTAAGTGTGAGATACATGATCTTTTCAATATATAACAAACCCCTTAAATTATTTAACTTCAGTCTTCAGTGGGTTTTCTCCAAAAATATTTTCAAAAATCTGTCCATTACCTATGTTTGAAGTATAAATGACTAGTCTTCGGTGCTCACTTTAGCATATCAGAAATATATCAATTTATGATTATAACTTACCCAACACATCTGGATTTCTGGTTTCCTCTTTCACGTTGATAAAAAGAAATTTGTTGACTGATTAAGGGCATCAAAACTTTGTGCTGCTATAGGCTTATTTAAACCCTAGAAAAGAGCATCAGTCAGCTTTCCTTGACCTTGATAGATTTCTTACAGCTATGCTGGAGGACAGACATCAAAGAGATGATTTTAAATATGTGTTTTGGAAAACTGGAGACTATCTACCACTGCAAGAATTGCATTCCTGAGTTGGCTTTTAAAGCCAAATTGTAATTTCAGAAGTCATATCAAATATAATCCCATAAATGACCTATTGGTTAGAAAGATCTTTCTTGGTCATTGTAAGACTTATTAAAGAAAAAGAAAATGGGAGGAAGGAAGGAAGAAAGGAAAGAAGAAAACGACCTTCTTTGATTTTTTTCCATTAACTTGTGGCGAGAAAGGATCCATGATGGGTGTCTATTCCATAACAGCTCCAGTTAGTCCCCAAACTTCTGTCAATTTTCTGAGACTAAATGTGAGAAGAGAGGAGTGGAAATGAGGAGTGCGTTTCATTTCAATAAATCTGTTTCTTCTGTTTCTAAAGGAGAATATTCAGCTTATACACATATTATCAGGCCCATTGTGTTCTGCTGACATTTCCTTAGGAATAACATCATTCTTACTTCAAATATATATCCAGGTGGTTGAATTCACCTACGCCTTGGGTATGTTGCTGCTTTCATTTTTCCAAAGAAAATAAATTTTCCTAATTAGCAGCAGCAGTGATAATGCTTAAAGTTACTGCTCAGTGTTTAAAATCCTCCTTCAGTTTGAATTCCTCATGAGGATCAACACCATCCTCAAAGGATGGTGCTGTCTCCACCATTATACATCTCCCCTGCTCTTCCTCAGGCTTAGATTTTGAAGGTTAAGACAGGCATTGGTTTGTAGAAGTTTTAGCTGACAGAATGGGACAGAAAGGAATCCAGAGATATGTTAAGATAAAGCACGAGTCATAAGGGACGGTTAGAGAAGATATCCATGTCTTCATACATGAAAGATACACACTCTTAAACGAGACACTGTTCCTCAGAGTCTGTTAGAAAAAAAAAGCCAAAAGAAGCAGAATATACTTTATTATGAATTATATTGTATATTAATAGAAGTCTTCTAGACAAGCACAGATATGAATGAGCAAGTCTACTTGATTTCCAATATGTTAAAAACAAAAACTCAACACCCACAAAAATACCAAATGAATGCTATTTTTTGAAGTCCAGATTATTCATCACTGTCAAAGAACATATCAAAATACTGAACTGCTTAATTTAAAATCTAAGTGCCATTATTGCTATCAACACTGGTTTACTCCAAAAGGAAGGCAAATGGAAATGTACTTCAGTGATCGAGTATCCTTGTTCTGACTGTTTCTCTGATGGGAACACCCGTTCCCAGATGATACTGCAGGTTACCTGTAGGATAACATGTATGACTTCTTTCCTACACACCTACAGAGCTTCAGGTTTTTCTGTTACCAAATACTGAGACGTGTCCTGGGGTTCTTTATTTCCCTCTCACCTGTGTTTTTAAAAACCCCCATATGACTGATAATGTAAATACTATTAAGAAAAGGAGAACAAACACAATGTAAAAAGAAAAAGGAATGGGAGAGTTTATAATTTAACACAATGTAAATATCAGAACATCTCAATTATTCAAAGTCTGCTGCATTTTAACTGCATATTATTATTTTTTTTAAATAGCTACTTCTGATTCCAATAAGGGGCTTCCCTGGTGCCTCAAAGGGAAAAGAATTTTCCTGCTAATGCAGGAGATGTGGGTTCAGTCCCTGAATTGGGAAGATCCCCTGGAGAAGGAAATGGCAACCTACTCCAGTATTCTTACCTGGAGAAGCCCATGGACAGAGGAGCCTGGTGTGCTACAGTCCATGGGGTCACAAAAGAGCCAGACAGGACTTGAGACTAAACAATAACAAGAACAAATATACAATAAACAGGAAGTAAATATTGGTAACCAGCAAAAGAGAAAGAAGCTTTACACAATTTCCTACCTTCAGAACCTAGCTAGGGAGAGAAAAATTTCATCTTAGCATTTCAACTTAAGAAACTGTGTCTATTTCAGATTTAATAATCTAAAAAATTAGAATTACAGCCAAAGAAAACTTCAATTCTATAGTATGTAACTAACTATATACATTTTTTTAAAAATATTTAACCAAATCACAGTTTTAAGTATTACGTTATATAAAGTAAGACAGGCCAATAAAACTGCAGGTTAAATTGTTATGCAAAAGTATCTCACAAAAATAACACATAATTCTGTTAATCATACCACAGTTAAATATTATTGCAACAATGGCAACTAATAAAATATTTATTTACAAAATAGCTTCCAACATCAGGCAGTTAAATTTTTGTTTTTTTCTGAAGTTTGGACAAATGCTATAGAGACATAAATTTTCCTATTAAAGAACCCCATTTTTGTAATTTCAAGTTAGTTTTGAAATGTTCTAAGCATCACAGTATTTTTGTATGCCTCATATGAAACCCTGAAAGGCAAGGTTTATAAAATAAAACTATTTTCATCTTTTTTGCATTTTCAAAAAATTAAATTTGCTCTTGCCATTTTATTCCTTTTAAATTAGTGTGTCTTGAGAAAGATTTATATTCATGAAGAATAATTTTCTAGAAATCAAACGAGTAGAAGGAAATTTTACCAAACTGAAAAATGTAATATTTTGTTTAAGCAACTTATTCCTTCTTTGTTAACGTACAGTTGGCAAATGTAAATATTTAAGGATTACAGCCTGATAATTATATATACATATATGTAGTGAAATTATTACAGTTAAGCTAATTCACATATCCATCACCTCACATAGTTACCATCTGTGTATATGTGTGTGTGTGTGTGGTAAGATCACATCAGATCTACTTAAGTGTTAACCAATTTCAGAATGCAATAAATGAAGTATTATTAACTATGGTCACCATGCTATTTATTAGATCCCTAGATTTTGTTCATCTTATAGTGTTTGTGTCCTTTCACCAAAATTTCCCTATTTCCCTCAGTCTCCAGCCCCAGCAACCACCAGCCTACTCTTCACTTCGGAGTGTGATGTTTTTAGATTCCCTGTATAAGTGACATCATTAATATTTGCCTTTCCATGTTCATCTTATTTTACTTAGTATAATGTCCTGTGGGTTCATCCGTGTTGTTATATGGCAGGATTTTCCTTTTTTTAATGAATGAATAACATTCCATTTTGTATCTATGCCACATTTTCTTTATCCAGCCATCTGCAGATAGACATTTAGGTTATTTCCTTATCCTGGCTATTGGGAATAATACTGCAATAAACATTGGAGTGAAGATATCTCTTTGGGACACTTATTTCATTTCCCTTGGATGTATGCCCAGAAGTGGGATTATTGGATGATATAATAGTTATATTTTACACTTTTTTTGAGGAAACTACATACTATTTTTCACTGTGGCTATACCAATTTTGGAGTATGAAATAGCAGCACATGCCAGTATTCTTGCCTGGAAAATTTCATGGACAGAGGAACCTGGTGGATTGCAGTCATGTGTCACAGAGTTGGGCACAGCTGAGCACACACACATACCTGTTTACATTCCCAACAACAGTATACAAGGGTGGCATTTACTCTACAGCCTTACCAGTATGTGCTACTTTTCCTTGTTTCGATAATAGCCAAGCTATATCTCATTGTGTTCTTGATTTGCATTTCTGAAATGATTAGCAGTATAAAGAACAGTCTCATATACCTTTTGGCCATTTGCATGTCTTCTTTGGAAAATGTCAAATCAGGTTCTTTGCTGATTTTTTTTTATTGGATTATTTGGTTTTTTGCTCAGAGTTGCATGAAGTGCTTATGTAATTTGGATATGAACACCTTAGCAGAGAGTTTTCAAATATTTTCTCATTCCACGTGTTATCTTTTCATTGCATTCTTTCTTTTTATGTGCAGAATCTTTTTTAATTTGATATAATGCCACTTGTTTACAGTATTTTTTGCTTTTGTTGCTAATGCTTTTGGGGTCACACACCCCAAAAAATAATTATCAAGGCTAATGTCAAAGAGATTTCCCTATATTTTATTCTAGGAGAGTTATAATTTCAGGTTTCATATTTAAGTCTTTTTTTGACATTAGTAGGTTTTATTATTTTTTAATTTTTGAGTATAGTCAGTTTATAATGTTGTGTTAGTTTCAGGCATGCAGGAAAGTAAATCAGTTATATATACACATATATCTACTTTTTTTTCAGATTCTTTTCCCATATAGGCCATTACAGAGTATTGACTAGAATTCCCTGTGCTATTATATAGTAGGTCCTTATTAGTTATCTATTTTATATGTAATAGTGTGTGCATGTCAATCCTAATCTCCCAATTTATCCCTCCTCTCCTTACCCCTGGTTACCATAAGTTCATTTTCTAGATCTGTAATGCTATTTCTTTTTGGTAGATAAGTTCATTTGTACCCTTTTTTAGATTCGACATATAGGTAATACCATGTTTGTCTTTCTCTGACTTACTTAGTATAAAGAGTACGCTGCTCTTCTTTATCCATTCCTCTGTTTCCATCAACATTCAAAAGGTTGCTTCCATGTCCTGGCTATTGTAAATAGTGTTGCAGTGAACATTGGGATATATGTGTCTTATTGAATTATGGTTTTCTCCAGGTGTATGCCCAGGAGTGGGATTGCTGGATCATATGGTAGCTCTATTTTTAGTTTTTTAAGGAATCTCCATACTGTTCTCCATAGTGGTTGTACTGATTTACATCCCTAGAATCTCCATACTGTTCTCTGTAGTGTCTGTACCAGTTTACATCCCCATCAACTGTGTAGGAGGGTTCACATTGAAGTTTTTTATTTTGAATTGATTTTTATGGATGGTATTAGATAAGGGTGTAACTTCATCCTTTTGTATGTGGATATCCAAAACCAAATGGGGCAGTAGCCAAGTTCATAAGGGATGTGGCTATTTCCTGATCTGTATCCAGAACCAGTTTACCAGCCCCTCATCTGGGTGTGGGCTGATCTTAAATGATGTTCGTTCTCAGCACCCTTGTCAAAGACAGTCAATCATATATGTGTGGATTTTTTCTGGACCCTATTCTATTCCTATACTACTTTGATTACTAGATATTTGTAATATAGTACAGATTTAAATAACCTCAGATATGCAGATGACACCACCCTTATGGCAGAAAGTGAAGAGAAACTAAAAAGCCTCTTGATGAAAGTGAAAGAGGAGAGTGAAAAAGTTGGCTTGAAACTCAACATTCAGAAAACAAAGATCATGGCATCTGGTCCCATCACTTCATGGGAAATAGATGGGGAAACAGTGGAAATAGTGTCAGACTTTATTTTTGGGGGCTCCAAAATCACTGCAGATGCTGATTGCAGCCAGGAAATTAAAAGATGCTTACTCCTTGGAAGGAAAGTTATGACCAACCTAGATAGCATATTAAAAAGCAGAGACATTACTTTGCCAACAAAGGTCCGTCTAGTCAAGGCTATGGTTTTTCCAGTGGTCATGTATGGATGTGAGAGTTGGACTGTGAAGAAAGCTGATCGCCGAAGAATTGATGCTTTTGAACTGTGGTGTTGGAGAAGACTCTTGAGAGTCCCTTGGACTGCAAGGAGATCCAACCAGTCCATTCTAAAGGAGATCGATCTTGGGTGTTCATTGGAGGGACTGATGCTAAAGCTGAAGCTCCAATACTTTGGCCACCTCGTGCGATGAGTTGACTCACTGGAAAAGACTCTGATCCTGGGAGGGATTGGGGGCGGGAGGAGAAGGGGACGACAGAGAATGAGATGGATGGATGGCATCACTGACTCGATGGACATGAGTTTGAGTGAACTCCGGGAATTGGTGATAGACAGGGAGGCCTGGCGTGCTGTGATTCATGGGGTCGCAAAGAGTCGGACACGACTGAGCAACTGAACTGAACTGAACAAATTTAAAATAATTATTGACAGGTAAGTACTTCCCCTTGTCATTTTGTTAAACATTTCCTGACTGCTTTGTAGTTCCTTTGACCCTTTCTTCTCTTGCTGTCTTCATCTGTAATTTGATGGGGTTTTGAGGTTTTAATTCCCTTATCTTTTTTATATCTATCACAGATTTTCCTTTTGATTATCATGAGACTGATAAGATATCCTGCAACAGTATATTTTAAGCTGAAAACAACTTACTTTTGCACACAAAACCTCTGCCCTTTTACTCTCCACCATGTTTTATGTTATTGATGTTACTACTTATATCTCTTTACAATGTGTGTCCAGAGGCCGGAGAGGGGCTGGGGCCAGACCACGGAATGCTTCAGGGTGCATAACTGAGACTGAGGTTGTTGAGCCTGTTACCCAAGGCACAGGCAGGTGTGGCTCCTCCCAGGTCCCTTGGTTGATCGTGCTGGTGGCAGGACCAAAATCTAATGGAGCTATAGCCAAGTTCGTAAAGGTTGTGACCTTTGGCTGGTCTGTAGCCAGAACCACCGGAGAAGGCAATGGCACCCAACTCCAGTAGTCTAGCCTGGAGAATCCCATGGACAGAGGATCCTGGTAGGCTTCTGTCGATGGGGTCGCTAAGAGTCGGACACGACTGAGCAACTTCACTTTCACTTTTCACTTTCATGCATTGGAGAAGGAAATGGCAACCCACTCCAGTGTTCTTGCCTGGATAATCCCAGGGACAGGGGAGCCTGGTGGGCTGCCATCTATGGGGTCGCACAGAGTCGGACACAACTGAAGAGACTTAGCAGCAGCAGCAGCCGGAACCACAGTCCACAAGCCCATCATCTGGGCACGGGCCGGCCTTAAATGATGCTCCTCTGTCTAGGGCTCCACTGTGGTTTCACAACTCCCTACCTGGCCCCAAAGCTCCCACAAAGGCACTTTTGTTCATGGAAGACTATCAAATTATTGTTGGAGTGAAGGAATATGAGCAAGGAAACTTCTATCCTTCCATCTTACTGATGTCCTAGTCAAGTAATTTTTTAAAAGCATGTCTAAATAAAACAAAATAGAACTTCATATTTTAGTACATGCAGATTTTTTTTCTCTCAATAAACTCAGTGAACTAAGAGCAAAAGAAAGTGAATAGATTTAAGCTGAAATCCCCTTATTCTTCTCTATATACCACCCAGTCGTAAGCTATACCAAGTTTGGGGAAATTGGATTAAATATGTTAACAACTGGATAAATCTTCAAGTAATAGAGATGTAGTGTTATAAGAAAATTATACTTCTTAACTTCTGTCCATAATCAACAAGCCTAGAGCCAAGGAAAAAGTTATGGTATTTATTTCATTGCTACTCATCTATGTCTTTTGGACAGTGATACACATATTCACATGTTTTACTTGTTTGTTTAACTAGATACTAAATAACATTTAAAAGCAAATAAAAATAAATTGAGAAAAGATGCTTCAAATTATTGTGTAATTGAACATACAAGTTGCTGTTGTGATGTCTTAGTTAAAACTGTGAAATCAAACAAGAACAGTGTGATCATCTTTATTTTACCCTTTGTGAGAAACTGAGAGCCTTAACTCCAGTTGCACTAAGAAAACATTTTAAATGTTGTCACCAGGCCAAAGTAGCAACCAGAACAGTTCTGTCTGTAGTCTCAGACCAGGGAGCATTTTCCATTTCATAACTTGTTCCCCAGATGTATGATCATACCTCATATACACAGAAAACAGAA
Source organism: Moschus berezovskii (assembly GCF_049115385.1). Lineage (NCBI taxonomy): Eukaryota > Metazoa > Chordata > Mammalia > Artiodactyla > Moschidae > Moschus > Moschus berezovskii. The sequence continues at coordinate 30,848,949 of NC_142472.1, forward strand.
CAATAAGCCCTTAAATATGCTCCCAGGCATTTTTTCACAAGGGCAGGTTTACAAGATAGCATGTCTGCTTAACGAATTATTCTCTTGCTTTCTGTTTATTCTCAAATTAGCCATTTCCCATAAAATTAAAACACATGAAAATACCCCTCACATGGTCAGTTTATTTGGAAATCCTTTCTCTGTGTTTGGACACTAAGTTTTCACAAACTCAAACTTCAAGTGGACTTTAATATTTTTTCTCTGTAAGCATTTTTGCTGGTAGCAAATTTGCTAGAATTTTTAGCAAATTTGCTTTCTGTCTGTTGCTGGAATAATACAGCTGACTATGTGTCCAAAATAATGAAAAAGTTGTCACCCCATAACTCCTTTAGTTAATGCTATAAAGTGGGTAACTTTATCACGGTCTCATGGAGAGATTATGGATTCATGGACAATGCAGACATCCTGGAAATCTAGTTAACATGTTTCTGAAAACAATGCACATGAAAGAACCCAGATCTACATTGAATCTTAGAGCAGTCTCAATCCAGACTAGCAGAAACCATTCCTGCCAAGGAAGAAATATCTTCAAGATTCATAAAAATTTATTTTGCCTAAGAAAGCATTTGTAACAATAAAATATAAAATCCAAGAAAATAGTATCTACCCTGATGGCTTAGATGATAAAGAATCTGCCCGCAATGCTGGAAAACCATGTTTGATCCCTGGGTTGGGAGGGCCCCTGGAGACGGGAATGGCTACCCACTCCAGTATTCTTGCCTGTAGAATCTGATGGACAAAGGAGCCTGGCAGGCTACAGTCCATAGGCTCATAAAGAGTCAGACAGGACTAAGCAACTAACACTTTCACTTTATACTTTTAATGAGCTGTATCTTTTGGAAACTTTTGAATGCAATTAAGAATCAACCATGTTGCACCACTACATAGTTTCCAGTCATGTAACAAAGTGAATGCTACCTTCCTTGAGTTGTACAATAGGTGGATACTAAAATAACTTCATTTTCAGGAAAAAAATTTGAAACAAATAGCAACTTCTTCCCAACAATTGTGCATTGTAGATGGAAGTGTTCTGAAATATATACCCTTCCAAGTTATGGTTGATATTATTATCATTTTAAAGTCCAAATGACACATTTCAATGAAGCTAAGTATTTAAAGTTAGGAGTACAAGTCTGTGTAATTTGTTATTAATAATCGAGTGACACAAAGAGCAGTGAGCTAGAGTACATTGGTGAATATTTGTGTTTGTGTAGATCCCTGCCCTTCAGTAACAGTATCTAAAATATCTCTTGTGGATCCTTACTTCTTTCAGTCCCTACAACCTTGCTCCTGGATCCAAAGCTGGTCATAGTCATAGGTTTGCAGGCATCCTTTACTTGCAGAAAGGGAGAAAACACTTTAGAATAGAGCAGTGAAAGTGAAAATTGCTCAGTTGTGTCCAACTCTTTGTGACCCCGTAGACTATACAATCCGTGGAATTCTCCAGGCCAGAATACTAGAGTCGGTAGCTGTTCCCTTCTCTGGGGTCACTCAGTTGTGCAGGGGTGCTTGGTTGTGTAGGGTCACTCAGTTGTGTCCGACTTTGCACCCCATGGACTATACAGTCCAGGGAATTCTCCAGACCAGAATGCCGGGGTGGGTAGCCTTTCCCTTCTCCAGGGATCTTCCCAAACCAGGGATCAAACCCACATCTCCTGCATGGCAGGTGGATTCTTTACCAGCTGAGCCACCAGGGGAGCCCAAGAATACTGGAGTGGGTAGCCTATTCCTTCTCCAGCAGATCTTCCTGACCCAGGAATCAAACCAGGGTCTCCTGCACTGCAGGAGGATTCTTTCCCAGCTGAGCTATGGGGGAATCTCTATTCATAGAATAGAGTGGTATTTCTCTAAATGTAGTCCTCAGAGCAGCAGTGTCGATCAAATGAATACTTGTGAGAGACGCAGATCCCTAGGCTCCAGCCCAGATTTACTGAAACAGAACCTCTGGCTGTGAGACCCAGCCATCTAACCATGCTGTTACATTTTTGCCAACATGACTTTATTCCCCAGGTTCTCTGTGCTTGCAACATTATTACTCTCTTGATGAATGCTTGAGTTTGATCCTTTCCTCAAGGACTAAATCCAAAAGCTTTCTCTTCTGTGATGTCATTCTTGATTGTGTTTCTTCATTATCTTCTTTGAATTTCATGTTCACTTATATGTGCCTCTTCCAGGCATTTAAAAATGTTGTGTTTTATTATTTCTCTGCATATCTCACTTATCCCTTTAGTTTAAAACTACTCACAGAGCAAAAAGACCTATCCATGATTGTTACCCCAAACATATGTACTGATGAATGAATGAATATACAGAGTTCAAAACAAAGTAAGATGGATGGATGAATTAGAATATCTGAAAAGAACCTTTTTTAGGTACAAAATAATTTTAAAAATCCCACTCAGTATTCCTCTCTAATACCTTTAATAATTAAAAGTTGATTAAAAGTTTACAATGCATTTAGCTTCTTCTGAAATATATTTTATATCTTTAGGTTGTTAAATAATGGAGTTTTAATTTGCTACTCACTTCCCATTAATGGTGAACATATCTCTGGCCTTAGAATATAATCCAAACTGAAACAAAAAGAACCTTGGACAGGGGGCTTCCCTGGTGGTCCAGTGGTTATGACTTCACCTTCCAATGTAGGGGATATGGGTTCAATCCCTGGTCAGGGAGCAAAACTCCACACATCCTGTGGCCAAAAACATAAAAGAAAAGTAATATTGTACAAATTCAATAAAAACTTTTTTAAAAGGTCATTATTTTTAAAATCTCAAAGAAATAAATAAAGAACCTTGGGCAAAACTGAGATTAACTTCAAGAATGAGCTTCTATATCCATAAGCAAATCATCTAATCCTCTGAACTTCACTTTTTCCTCAGAATGATTAAAAATCTCTCCAAGATTTAAAATACTATGGTTTATATTTGTGTTATTGTGTCGCTAATGAACAAGGCAAGTAAATGCATATGCTGAAATTTAGAGTACTGCAGTAGTTGTATGTTTTCCATAGACTTGAAGATTTCTGGGATTACATTAAACTGTAATTGAACTCATCTAATAATTGAATCGATGCTTTTGAACTGTGGTGTTGGAGAAGACTCTTGAGAGTCCCTTATACTGCAAGGAGATCCAACCAGTCCATTCTAAAGGAGATCAATCCTGGGTGTTCATTGGAGGGACTGATGCTAAAGCTGAAACTGCAATACTTTGGCCACCTCATGCGAAGAGTTGACTCACTGGAAAAGACTCTGATGCTGGGAAAGGTTGGGGGCGGGAGGAGAAGGGGATGACAGAGAATGAGATGGCTGGATGGCATCACCGACTCTGTGGACATGAGTTTGAGTGTACTCTGGGAGTTGGTGATGGACAGGGAGGCCTGGCGTGCTGTGATTCTTGGGGTCACGGAGAGTCGGACACGACTGAGCGACTGAACTGAACTGAACTGAACTGAATAATTGAATCACTATGAACAAAGCTAGTGGAGGTGATGGAATTCCAATTGAGCTATTTCAAATCCTGAAAAATGATGCTGTGAAAGTGCTGCACTCAACATGCCAGCAAATTTGGAAAACTCAGCAGTGACCACAGGACTGGAAAAGGTCAGTCTTCATTCCAATCCAAAAGAAAGGGAATGCCAAAGAATACTCAAACTACCGCACAATTGCACTCATCTCACACGCTAGCAAAGTCATGCTCAAAATCCTCCAAGCCAGGCTTCAGCAGTATGTGAACCATGAACTTCCAGATGTTCAAGCAGGTTTTAGAAAAGGCAGAGGCACCAGAGATCAAATTGCCAACATCTGCTGGATCATGGAGAAAGCAAGAGAGTTCCAGAAAAACATCTATTTCTGCTTCATTGACTATGCCAAAGCCTTTGACTGTGTGGATCACAATAAACTGTGGAACATTCTGAAAGAGATGGGAATCCCAGACCACCTGACCTGCCTCTTGAGAAACCTGTATGCAGGTCAGGAAGCAACAGTTAGAACTGGACATGGAACAACAGACTGGTTCCAAATAGGAAAAGGAGTATGCCAAAGTTATATATTGTCACCCTGCTTATTTAACTTATATGCAGAGTACATCATGAGGAACGCTGGGCTGGAAGAAGCACAAGCTGGAATCAAGATTGCTGGGAGAAATATCAACAACCTCAGATATGGAGATGACACCACCCTTATGGCAGAAAGTGAAGAGGAACTCAAAAGCCTCTTGATGAAAGTGAAAGAGGAGAGTGAAAAGGTTGGCTTGAAGCTCAATGTTCAGAAAACAAAGATCATGGCATCTGGTCCCATCACTTCATGGGAAATAGATGGGGAAACAGTGGAAAAAGTGTCAGACTTTATTTTTTGGGGCTCCAATATCACTGTGAATGCTGTTTGCAGCCAGAAAATTAAAAGACGCTTACTCTTTGGAAGGAAAGTTATGACCAACCTAGATAGCATATTAAAAAGCAGAGACATTACTTTGCCAACAAAGGTCTGTCTAGTCAAGGTTATGGTTTTTCCCGTGGTCATGTTTGGATGTGAGAGTTGGACTATGAAGAAAACTGACCGCTGAAGAATTGATGCTTCTGAACTGTGGTGTTGGAGAAGACTCTTGAGAGTCCCTTGGACTGCAAGGAGATCCAACCATTCCATTCTAAAGGAGACCAATCCTGAGTGTTCATTGGAAGGACTGATGCTAAAGCTGAAACTCCAATACTTTGGCCACCTAATGCGATGAGTTGACTCACTGGAAAAGAGTCTGATGCTAGGAAGAATTGTGGGAGGGAGGAGACGGGGACAACAGAGAATGAGATGGCTGGATGGCATCACTGACTTGATGGACATGAGTTTGAGTGAACTCTGGGAATTGGTGATGGACAGGGAGGCCTGGCATGCTGTGATTCATGGGGTCACAAAGAGTCGGACATGACTGAGCGACTGAACTGAACTGAACTGAATAATTGAATAAATATCTCAGAGCTGTGGTGGTAATGGTAGATCAAGTTACAAGGAGCACTAATGAGAGGATATTGAGTAAAACATCATCTTTCCAATACTAAAAGTGTTTTTGCTATAATCAAAATCAGTAGGAATCATAGAATAATGACTTCTGGAAACCATTAAGAAGCAAAGGATTATTTGAGTTGTATAATGATCTTTGTTAGTCTGAAATTATAAAAGGTTCTAAAACATCTTCCTCTGGATGAGGCTGGACCAATCATAATATGAATTTGATTGTATATATGTTAATATATTTTAAGATGAAAAAAAGATTAGCTTCCATATTACAGATACAAGTGAAAATTGGATATGAATTCTGATTGAGGACCTTGGCAAGTTAAAACCTGGAGTTATTAAGTAAACATGAGAAATTCAGAGAAAAATATAACACGTGGAGTCAATGTCAAATTCCATGAAGGAAAGGGTTAGGAAAAGGGTTTGGGTGGCTGACTATTTGCCTGGAAACATATATATTGGGTTAAGGAAGGAGGGGGGAAGTTATGCCTTATTTTTCCTTTTACATTCATTTATTAATTGTTCAAAAATGTTTAACACCAATATTGTTCCAAGCACTGAACTGGGAACTGAGGATACAAATGAAAGATATGGAAAGAAATCCCATGCCCTTAATAAAGTTAATATGTTATACAACGTTTACTTTTTAGAGTTTCTAGAGTCTCAAGGTTTGGAAAGTTTGTGGAACTATCAAAGCCAAGACTGTGGACTCCAAGTGGATGTAGTATAAACAAATTGTACTGTACTTACAAAAGAATCCTAATTACTTGTTTCTATCACTCAAGGCGAGGCCTAGTCACAAAAAAATAAAAAAAAAAAAATAGACAACATGTGACTCAATCAGCCTGCTTTCTCAAGGTCCTCACTGCCCTTGGAACACCTAACTTGAACTGCAAAGTTCTTTATGATCCTGTTCCTGCCTCTTAGCTCAGTCTACTCTTTACACACGGCATGCAACAGGCTACTTCAGTCAGTTCAGTTCAGTTCAGTCGCTCAGTCGTGTCCGACTCTCCCCGACCCCATGAATCACAGCAAGCCAGCCCTCCCTGTCCATCACCAACTCACGGAGTTCACTCAAACTCATGTCCACAGAGTCGGTGATGCCATCCAGCCATCTCATTCTCTGTTGTTCCCTTCTCCTCCTGCCCCCAACCTTTCCTAGCATCAGAGTCTTTTCCAGTGAGTCAACTCATCGCATGAGGTGGCCAAAGTATTGGAGTTTCAGCTTTAGCATTAGTCCTTCCAATGAACACCCAGGATTGATCTCCTTTAGAATGAACTGGTTGGATCTCCTTGCAGTACAAGGGACTCTCAAGAGTCTTCTCCAGCATGACAGTTCAAAAGCATCAATTCTTTGGTGATCAGCCCTCTTCACAGTCCAACTCTCACATCCATACATGACCACGGGAAAAACCATAGCCTTGACTAGATGGACCTTTGTTGGCAAAGTAATGTCTCTGCTTTTTAATATACTATCAAGGTCGGTCATAACTTTCCTTCCAAGGAGCAAGTGTCTTTTAATTTCATGGCTGCAATCAGCATCTGCAGTGATTTTCAAGCCCCAAAAAATAAAGTCTGACACTGTTTCCACTGTTTTTCCATCTATTTCCCAGGCTACTTACAATTTATAATTTCTCAAATTAGCTTATTTTTTTGTGATTTTTTGGAAACTGTACCATTGTTTAAATGCTTTCCTCTCACAGAGTTACAAAATCCTTACTTACCCTGAAAAGGATTCTCTTTAGGATAACAGTGGAAAGAAAGGGAGCATCATTATTCTAATTAAGGATAGAAACAAAAGCCTATAGCCAACTTCTAACTTAATGGTTAGAAAAATGGCAATCTTTTCTACTCTGAGACTGGCAAAGAGATAAATATATGAGACAACAAGCCAGTACATTAAAACAACAAGAAGAAAAAAATCCTGTCATCATTCACAGCTGATTATGTTTAGAAAATCCAAGTAAATTTACAGAAAGTCTATTAGAATTATGAAGTGAAACTAACTGATTGAATCAATATGATAAGACATGTGTATTTCTCTTTACCTGCCTAAAATCAGAAAATCAATTTGTAAAAAGAAATATTTTAAAATCATACTCAGACACTAAGTGGGCTTTCCATGTGGTGCTAGTGGTAAAGAACTTGCCTGTCAATGCAGGAGACATAGAGACATGGGTTTGGTCCCTGAGTCGGGAAGATTCCCCAGAGGAGGACATGGCAGCCCACTCCAGTATTGTTATCTGGAGAATCCCATGGACAAATGAGCCTGGTGGCCTACAATCCATGGGGTTGCAAAGAGTTAGACATGACTGAAGTGACTTAGCACACATGTACAGATGCTAAATATCTAATTAGGATCTACAACATGCCCAGTCCCTCCATGGAAAAATTAAATCAACTTTGCTAGAAAAGTTAAAGAAGAATTAAATAAAAAGATGTACAATGTTCATGAATTGAAAGACTCAGTGTAAAAATACCAGTCAT